>NC_051184.2:60111788-60711788 GCF_013339695.2 Rhipicephalus sanguineus | reverse complement strand
GTTTATTAGAACCGGATTTTCACATCTGGTTTAGGAAAGCACTGAGCTTTCAAGTAGCACCGCCTCCATAAATCTGCTTTTCAGAAATGTGGCACGGAAAGTAGGGACAGTAGAATAAAATGGCCTCTTAACAAGCACTTGCTTCCACTCATTGAATTGTGTTAGATACATAAAATTTATTACGCAGCAGTAAAACAGCGGACTAATGTGAAGGTTGGGGAAGGGGGGGGATTAATGGAATTTCTCTACAAAAGACAAGATTGAGAACATTGCATTTATTTATATGCTCATGGAGCCTAACAAAAGTGTTATTCAAGACCTAGCATTCGTGTGCGTCCTCTCTTTCTTGGCCAGCCCTTTTGAGCTGTTGCTCAAGTACCATGATTTTCGACCAACTCGCCCAGTCTGCCATCCTACTTCATTCTCAGTAAAGTCAGTGATGAAATAGCCACTTTTACTGAGCCACAGCATTTTCAATGTTACACTCAAACCTCATAACAAAGTCGCATCTGCCACGAAAATAACTTCGTTATATCCGAAAATTCGTTATAAACGTTTATTTGTAACACTGTAGCTATTGCAAGACTATTATTCATTTACTTCGTTATAACCGATAATTCGTTATATCCGTGTTCGTTATAATGAGGTTTGCGTGTAGAACCACAGATGTCACTTATGTTATGGTGCCTCCACTTGCTTATTTGCTTGCAATGTCAACTTTTCCTTGTCTTTGCTTCTTTTCCGGTTCCCTTCGGTGCATCTGCAGTCGGAGCACAAGAAGTCGTCCCACCTGCACCCGCTCAAGCTGCTCATGCTGGTGCAGAAGATGTACGAGACGGTGGTGGACCACGTGTGTCGCATTATCCGACGCACATTCTATGCCGTCTACGTGCAGAAGGACACCGGCCACCTGGTTGTAGTGCGTGGAGAGCTCACACCCATCCGTATCCTCGACCCACATGCTGGTGAGCTGCGCAGGGCAGATTCGTGCGAACTGCGATTTCCACACAAGCTGTAAATTTCCTTGACCATTGTCAATGGCACTGGGCACAACCACGCAGTAGGAGAAGACAGTGAGATAAGCTCACTGACTCTGCTCATCTGGAAGGGACACATTCTGCAACGCTGGTTCCTGCTTCACAGTGTATTCACCAGATGGTGATCCGAATGAAGAAAAGCTGCGGAGGAGAGACGCCGGTCCTCGAGCAGAGCCGTGGGCGGGGGTTTTCTCGACCGTTTCTATAACAACGGCGCACTGTTGCGTTTCGCAGCGTTCCTGTGTCTGCTTGCCTGCCCGTTTTGTCAACACCGCTGGCGCTTATTCACCGCATGCACTTATGAGAGCAGGTTGTTGAATGATTTCTATGCGCCTCGACAGATGCCGCTATGCATTGTGAGTAGCACAAGGAAAGGAGAAAGCATGTGGGGGAGTGGAGAGAGGGAGCAAAGGAATGAGACCACCGTGTCTGCGTTTCACGGTTTTTCCCGAGCGAATGCGCTGCGCGGAAGTAGTCTGCATTCCCGTCTTATCATACTTCGTGAGCACAACTAACTACCATGACTCAGCTGTTGTGACTGACTGTAGGCTACAGATCTTTTGTCTTCCGACCTTCCTTGCCACAGGGGACCCTGCGGAAGACAAGCCAGCCAAGCCAGCGTCGTCCACCAAGTCGGAGCAAGAGGCAGCTGCCGCCGAGACGTCGTCGACGGTGTCTGCAGCGGCCAGCTCCTCTTCTAGCTGGCTGGACTGCATCTCTCGCCAGTCGGGCATCCCCGAGTGGCTGCTCATGATGGTCCTGTTCCTCGTTGTGGTCACCATGGTGTGGCTGTGCTGTGCCACCATGGTATCCTCTCCCAGCAGCAGCGTGACGTCATCCACCTCGCCGCCACCTGCCTACTCGCACCACGTGAGTGTTGCTGCGCCATCCCTTCTGGTCTGTCACACCAACGTGTTTTCAAAACGCTGAGTTTGACATCCCAAAAATCTGATTTCAGCATAAAGTAGGGCTTCCAATGACTGGCTTCGAATGACTGGCCTAAAAGTGTTTTACATTCGGTTCACTAGGTGCCAAGTTTGCAGTCTAAGCACAATGCTAATAAAGCTGTTGCTTGTAAACAGCGGCATGTCTGTTGCTGAGGCACATGAACCTATAAAGAATAAAGTCAAACCATGCTCCAATGAACGCCGCTTCAACAAACTTCCCAGTACAGTAAAACCTCGTTAATTTGCCCCCTTTTAATTCGAGAAATCGGATAATTTGGACGTGTTCTCTGGTCCCGGCAAGCATGTGTGTTGTTTATTAGCATCAAACTCTCATTAATTCGGTCATATTTGGCAGCAACCAGTTTAATTTGGACGACCCTTGGAGTGTGCCGAGCACGAACCGCCGCAGAGGAGATATAACAGCGTTCACTAAAACCGAAACGGCCGCGGGCCCTCAGGTTAGCGGCCAAGGCTTCAATAGCTGCGACAAACATGTTTCGTTTTTGTTTTTACTTGGTGCACGCGAACTGCGTGGGCACCATCTATGATCACGTCGATAGCGACTGGAGTCAAAGCTGCGACAAACAGTAGTTTTGTTTTTGCCATGCCCCTTCACGACTCTACAGTCGTCATCCGTGATTGTGCATTAGCGAGCCAGATTTCTTCAGCAGATGCGTGCTCAGCAGTTTCTTTTTGAGTCTGAGCGTGCTGCACGTGTGCCTTCGAACCTGTGTGGACGCTATTATCGCGCCATTAGCAACCACGATTTCATCCTCAGCGGATGTCCTCAGCGGATGCTGCACTGAGTAGCTTCGTGCTGACTTCCGACATGCAATGTCACAAATTCAAACATGGTTTGAATTTGTGACATTTCGATTTGTGACATTGACATGGTTTGAATTTGTGTCTCCCCCGCCACGGTGGTCTAGTGGTTATGGCACTCGACTGCTGACCCGAAGGTCGCGGGATCGAATCCTGGCCGCGGCGGCTGCATTTTCGATGGAGGCGAAAATGTTCGAGGTCCGTGTACTCAGATTTAGGTGCACGTTAAAGAACCCCAGCTGGCCGAAATTTCCGGAGCCCTCCACTACGGCGTCTCTCATAATCATATGGTGGTTTCGGGACGTTAAACCCCAGATATTATTAGTATTATATTGAATTTGTGTCTCAAACATGGTGGAAACTGTTGAAGTGAAGAGCTTCAGCCGCAGTTCACATGCTGCCATAAATCTCCATCCTGTACGAATAAACAGCGCGAAAAAACGAGGATGAAGAAAAGAAACGGCAGACAACGGTGCTGAGTAGCAACTAAAATTTTATTTCGAAACGAACAGGATAAATAGCATCTGGAAACTAACGATAACAACAGTTACGCATGTACAAGGTAACAAAAGTAATAAAAAAAGCCTTAGTGGCTGGTTAGAGATGAACATATGTTCTCATTCTTTCGTGCTGTTTATACGTTCACGGTGGAAGCACACCAACTTGCCCAGTTAAACGTTCTGATGCGGTAAAACTCGTTTGCTACATTGGGATGGACAAACGATCAGTTGCCGGCCATTTTTCCGGAAAAAAAAAATTATTGTCATCTGCGCGTGGTGGTGTCGGTGGTGTCGGTCATAATAAGGGATGGGTTCAGAACACGTTTCGGCTTAAACAGGGTTTGAGCCGCGGTGACATTGTCAACGAAGTTGCGAATGGCGAAAATTGCGTCTTTTACACTGCTCTTATGCATAAACGCTGAATTTGAAAATGCGTGGATGTAATAGCCACATGTTTATAGTTTTCTTGATAGTTTTGATGATTCGGCATTTGGTTAATTCGGCCATTTTTTCCGCTCCCGTCAAATCCGAATTAATGAAATTTTACTGTACACTGAATAATGCTCAGTGTCCTGGCAGCAGTCCATAGGAATTAATGATTCAATTACGCTCACCACAATAAACACTTTTTTTCTTTGTGCTGTTCCACTTCAACAAAATTTAGCAATGCCATTCCAGTCTCAAAAATTTAATTTGCTGCGCAGTAAACACAGCCTCTAACATTTTGGTACATTTTTGGCATTTTGGAACATGAAAAGTCTGCTACAGAGTCTTACTCACGTGTTGGCACCATCGGAAACTGCTGCCTATAACTGAGCATGGGGGCCGCCATTGTTGTGTTGGAGCAAGACTGCCCTGCCTTTGCCTCTGGCTTGAAACTTCTCAGCCACAGACAATCCAAAGCCAAAGCTCATTCCTCCAGCTTGTCAGTCCGAGCATCTTGGTGTTGGTGCATAGCTAGTGTTAGCTGTCATAGTGCAACTGCACTGGTTGTTTTGTGTGTGTGTAGTTTGTTCAGCTGAGGTCATTCTAGTTAAGTGAAGCCTTTGTTTTTTTTTTGTCGTGCTTTTCGACATAATGCTGCCATGAAAAAAGCGAAAGTTTTTGTCCTTAGACTGTAAGCTCGCTTCCTGGCTGAAGTCTCAAGTTGACAAAACAAAGATGACATTGCAGAAAGGTTTGGAATTTCTCCCTGTTCACTGTCCACTATTCTCAAGTCTAAAGAAACGATAGAAAAAGCACTTGCATCAGGCACATCAGCGAAGCAGGAGAAGTTGATGCCATCGGAGCACATAGAGCTCAACAAGGCTTTGTACATGTGGTTTGTGGAGATGAGGGCAAAAAACTTTCCAATCAGTGGAACCGCTGAGCAGCAGAAAACCCTAAATTTTGCTAGCCTGCTGGGAATCTTATGACCTCAAGGAGAGCACTGGCTGGCTCAGCAGATTTAAAGGCCTCCATGACGTTGTCGGCAAGACTTATTGACAAGCAAGACAAGTCGGCATTGCAGACACAAGCAGTGCATCCACCTGGGTGTAAACATACGTCTGTACATTATTGAACTACACCATATGCGACATTTACAGTGGTAACGAGACAGGCCTTTTTGATGAAATGCTGCTGTCAAAAATTCTCGACATGAAAGGTTACCATTGGTGCGGTGACAAACACAGCAAAAAGTGCATGACTGTGCTGCTGTGTGCTAACACAAATGACTTCCGCAAGTACCCACTGCTAGTTATCGAGAAAAGTGCAAGGCCCCATTGCTTCAAAGGCAATAGGAGCTTTCCTGTGTGTGTGTTGATGAGGTTTTGCTGTATCAATAAATAACGCTGTCTTTGTCCTAAAAGTTGCTTTTTTTGGGTTATATAAGTATAGAAAATATTGTCCTGGGGTGCGATCTTGTACGCATTACATCAAAGAACAAAGCTTTCTGCCGCATGCGAGTGACTGGAGCTCGTGCAAATCTCGCGAATGGGGATGGCCGCAAGCCTTGACCAGTCAGGTGTGGCAAAGACGTTCATTCGTTTATAGAGCTTGTTCAACATCATGGCCCTTTGCGTTAGAAGTGTGGTTAATTGTAGAGTGCTTTAGCATGCTGCAACGATCCGCACTGGCAGCTGTCACCGGTGCACACGCTAATCAGAAGGCTCAAATTCCTCCGTGGTAGCTATTCATTGTCACACTCAGTCAGTTATGTGTGAGTTGATCTGTGGTCACAGAGACTTTTCCGATCTTGTTGACGATGCATATCAGAACAACCTCGCATCCTCTCCCCACAGAAAATGGGCGTCAGCGGAGACCTCGACTACCTGCTCATCTACGACCCATCCGAGCAGGTGAAGATCCAGCCTCCTGTCGACCAGGAGGCACCACCGCTGCCAGTTAAGGTCCCGCTGAGCCAGATCTAAGCCGAGCCAAGCCGAGGCCAAGCAAGCACCGCCACCATTGCAGTTGCCGCCTCCTCACACACCTCACTTTTTCTTTCGTATCTCTCTACTCACTTCCTCTTTTTTTTAATTCTGTATCTCTGTTGCATTGTCACGGACAGCATTAGTCGATGGACGTGTGTTTGGCCCTGTCGTCTGTGGACAGTGTTTGCGGATTGAGTTGTTTTGGTTGTTCTACAGCTTGTTGGGCTCTTGATAGCCACATGTGAGATGGGAGACAAGTGTGTTGTCACCTTTGTAGGAAAGTGCAATGGCGTTTGCCTCCGTGCTTTTCTGCTGATGAGTGAGATTGTCGGTAGAGGCAGTGCTGTCTTTCTTTTTTCCTCTCTCTTTCTAGTGTAACGTTTTTGTATAATCATATGCTTTCTATTTACTTGAATTTCTAGGTTCGACAACCGTGAAGGTGTAAATGGATGCCGTAGTGCAACAGAAGCAGTTTTAAATATTCCGCTGTATCTCTGTTAGGGATTTTCTCGTAGGGACTTTCTCTAGCAACTTATCATGGTTTTGCTCCAGCTCTTCTGCGTTGTTAAATTTTCTGCGAGTTTATGTAGGATTCGCTCTTATATGCAACGGTAAAGCCAAGATCCGCTTTACTGTCTACCGAAAGCCTTTTCTGTTTGCCTCTAATTTGGAAAGTGCTGATATAATTGAAACTTGTATAGCTTAGCTTTAAAAAGAGTTGAGGCGCATGTTCGGAACATCGGCTTACTTCACCATATACATGCACCTTCTAAACTTGCTATATTACATGCTTCATCATAACTTGCTGTTTGCTTGCCTTTCAAACGTTTCTGCAATTAAGATTTTATTAAATGTTCTGCTGTGCCATGAATGTTTCCTTTGGCCAGTTGTGGCCTCTTAAGTGAAAAGAAAGAGGGGGGTGGTGTTGTTTTGGTTGTGTTGTTTTAATTGCTCTGATTAGAGCCTTATAGTATTTTACATTTGTTAGAACTTTTACCTAAAACACTTCTCTAACACTGCTGAGATTGGTGTGTATCTTAAATGCAAAAAGTAAGCAGCTTGTATTCTTTTTTCTTTTTTTTTTTTTGATGTTTTGTCCCTTCCTATCTACATGCTGTTCTTGCTTTGTGTACTTTGAGTGTACAACGCAGGATGGCTTTATCGGAAAGCACAGAAAGAAAACCAAAAATGGTCAGCCATTTCAACATGGAGACATTGTGGAAGCTTACGAACTTTAGCTTAGTCTATCGGCTCCTGGTCTTTTTGTCTCAGGCTCTGAAGTTACTTTTGAGCTTGCATCCACAAGCTCCTGATTTGAATGTGTAGTGCTGTTTTTTTTGTAGGCTGTTTTAGGATGGTGCTTTGATATGGAACAGAACTCCTGAAGTGCGTGACTGTTTGTCTCCTGAAGCAGCCTGCATTTTGTGCACAGCACCTATGTCTGAATTACTGGGTGCACGGCCATGCTTGCAAATTGCTCACTTTGCAAGCTGAAGCAGGCTGCAAGTGATTTTTGTGAGTGAACTTTTTTTGCGTGCTGAACGTATGCTCTGCGAAAACCCCGTCACTGAGGTTCAGCATGACGGGCTGATCACCGGTCTCAAAGACCGTCACTACACGATCCACCTGAGGTAAAAGAAAGGACGAAATTGCTTTCATTCATACGTGCAATAGGATGTCGGCAGTGAGTGCTTTTTCCGAAATGCGGAGGGCAGTCTAATGTTGCTTCGAATGCTGCTTGCATTGCTTGCCTCACTGACAAAATTGGGTTCTTCTCATAGTGTATCATTCAACATGAGGGGCTTCCTGTGCCCCCTATGAGCTATTTGCACACTTCTGAGCTCTCTTTCCCAAATGATAACTTCGCTCATCTAGTCGTTGAAAATTTTTTTGGTTTAAGAAGCAGAATAAAAGGAAAGCTGTGGCCTCGCAATACAGCGTGCACCTGCTCCTACGTCCTGTTGCGTTCAGCAGGCCTTTTCCCACTCGAATGTTTTGAGCAATTGTAGGTACCCACGTTGTGATATATATATATACACGTATAGCATTGTTACATGCCTGGTTACACATATGCTGTGTGTTGTTCCCGCTCACATTTTTGGAGAAGCTTGATGACAACGCTGCTTCTCCTGTGTTCGTGTCTGCATTATCTTGTCTTTTTTTTCGTCAATCTTGCACCATTGTGGGACCTGGGCACATGTAAAAGCGGAGGGCAAGGGTTTATTGCACATCACATAAAGTAAAGCGTGTTCTGCACCCGAAAACATGCACACTGTCGCATGAAGTTAGAGAATTTTTCACCTAGTCCATCCAAGGTATTGTGTGGGAAAGCATTGTTGGTGTCTCTGAGGTGGATTCACGTGATGGACCAAGTGTGTGGGCATATCAGTGATGTCGTCAAGACAAACCTGTAGTCTGCTGTCGGTTACGGAGTACTCTCCATGCACGTATAATAGTAGTACTCTAATACGGTGAGTGCTAATGCGGAGTGTTTAGTGATGGAGCCTCTGTAACTAAACATCTCCGTAAGAAAGATGCCTGAGAGTTCAGTGTACCATTTGCAGCAGGCCAAATCAGTGGTAGCCAGCAAGCTAAGAGTACACCAGTAGTAGTCAAACTGTGTTCATGCTGTGCTATTCAATGTAACTATGCTGTGTTCCACATCAAAAGTTTGATGAGGAATATTTCCGCATCTTTGAAAGCCCATGGTGACAGTTTCCAACCAGTTCAGTCATTGGGTGCCTAACCTTTATACGATTGTTTCGTTATGTGAATCCACCTTTAGATGTTGGAACACCGCACGTACATGCAAACACACACACATGCAAGCTCTCATGCTGTTGCTTCAGTTATGGATGCACAGCACTGTTTACGCACGGGATGGTTTCAAAATTGGAATGCTTCAGTTGCACGCAGTGTTGTTGGCTGCGTCAATCTTCTGATGCCCCATTGCTAATTGTTGGAAACTGCCGTCCCTGTGTCGCTTGCAATTGGCTGGAAATTTTTCTGTAAGTTGCTGTGTTACGTCAGTAGTGGCTGCCCATTCCTTTTTATTAAAGCCAGTCGTCTTTCCACGCAAGAGCTCGTGTGCGTCGCGAGAACATTTAGCCATTGATTCTGTATAGTCGAGTATTTTCTTGTTGAAGTACAATCCTTATTAAAGGGACTGTTTGTTTTACTCCTGCTCTTGTGAGCAGCACATGTAAGCTCATTGATTGGTTAATAAAATTGGATTTGGGTATTGGATCACAGGGTTCTTAACATGCGATGTCTTTTTTTTATGTGTTGTTGCGATTGCCTCAGATTCCACTTTTCAATATCTCTCCTATGTAAGGGACTACTTGCGTGGGGCTGGGACAGACTGCATATGCTACCTGCATGTAGCGTGTTCCTAGGCAAATAAGCCGAATGCTTCGGTATTCTTATTCCTATGAACTATATGATTTGAGCACTATATGGAGGGCAGTCTACTTCATAAACAGCACTTCAGTAGAATCTAAACATATTGCACTGAATGATCTCTTGTGATGCTGTGTCAAAATGCAGCATGCTTGATGTTGATACGCATATTTGTGCTGCACGCGTATTCTCTTTGATGTACAAAAAAAAAAACTTAGCCGGTTGTTTTATCATATGTTGATAATCATTTCAAACTGAGTTAGAAAGCTGCTGCTTTCTCATCTCGTCAAAGCTAGCAGTGCAAGTCCCAAATGTGAGTCCCTTAGTTCTGCGGGTGATAAGATGATCCCCACAATAGACAGTTTCCTTTTTTCTCTAACATCTTGCTTTGCTTGGGTACCAGTGTATGGGCAGTAACACAACTAGTAGTGACATATTCAAACGCAGAGTTTAACCCTCCATTGAGTATACAAAGCTGATATTCTTGTGGTCTTTCATATTCTAATTAATCGTTAATGTGCAGTTTTTTATGATTTCCTTTTGGCAAGATCGCTCGCTTTATAGAAAATTGTTCAAATGCACAGTACTTGGATGCAGTGCCACAAGATGTTGCTACTACTGCAAATGGCAAGTTGATGGCTAGCTAAAGCCCTAATAACATGCATTATATGTCAAAGCACATGACACTCATGCCAGTAGTGGAAGTCTGGGTGCTGCACTGGCAGCGGCAGTGCCAATTGAGTGGATTATGATAGTGTGCCTACATGGGGAGCGTTAATTGTTGCTTTTACGGCAATATAAAAAAATTGATGTTACTTCCAAATTAACGGAAATGCAGCTTTGAGAGCCATCTCACGAGGCCAAAGTGATTTTCTCTTTGAGCTGCTTTGTCTCTTGCTATACAACCTGCCAAGAAGTACTGCGTTCTCAGAGCTGTAGTCAAGAGTTCAACAGAAATTTGTCTGGTCAGATAGTACGTTACATTTGCTGACCGTCTTGATGTCTCAAAAGGATTTTTCAGAGCCTTTATGTGAGCTCCTTCGTCACACTAAAGCATAGAGAAGCCATTTTCTTGCACAAGGCCAAGACGTAGGAAGTGGTAATAGATGGCACGTAAGTTCCTATGTGCCCTACTGAGAGTCTGGCATTGATTGGATCAGTAAGATACATACGTGCCAGTAAAAGCCGAGTCATTGCAGATTCTCTTTATCAGTGTTGCCTGAATCAACATGGCAAATATATGGCTACAGACCTGCCCAGCAAGAGTGTGCTGCTTTCTTGCTCTCTGATACTGTTGCTTGAACGCGGCTAGAAAATCGCACAAAATCAGAAGGTGGTTACTTCAAGGTTGCAATTGCAAAGCATGTATTAAGTGCTTATATTTAGCGGCTTAAATATGTATCACCCTAGTAAACTGACAAAAACAAAGCAAACCTGCAGAACGATGCCAAACTTAAGCTTGCTGAAATGCACAGACGTCCGTTCCGGCGTGATAAAGCAGCCTTCCCGACGCGTGAAATGCAGGCGCCGAACTTCTGACAATGTGCCGAGTTCAGTTGAATTCAACCAACCGCGCAACGCTAACGGTATAACGCGAATGTGAACGCGCCCGGGAACCGATACAGTTTAACACGTGAATCGTGTGCCTTGGTGTTGTCTGCACTGTTGTGGCTTGCCACTAAACCGCAATACTTCGGACCACGCTTGCGCTTCCGCGGGATCGCTTCTGCCATCGCGGAAATGCGCAGCTTCGCACAGTAAGCCCCTCGGTTCAACGTACCCAGCTGGCGGCCCCCCAATTACCCGCACCGAGAGAAGAACGCGTGCGCACGTGCGCTACCGCTGCCGTGAAAGGGGCTGAGTCGGCCGCGCAGAACTTTCCGACAGAGCCACAGCGCGGCTGGTGCGGCGCTGTCGTCGCGCCGCAAACTTGAGCTTGGGTTCCCGATAGGTGTTTGGTTCATCATTTCACGGGACAAGGAAATCAATGCGTGATTTGCAAAAAAATGTCCCGAGTTAATGCCTTGGGCACGGTAATGGGCACAGTACATTCGCAGCTAATCAACAAACTAGTGCGACAGCGCTCACAACCAAGTTCACAACACTTAGTTGGATACCACTAGCAGCCGATTGCCGACGAACGCATGCCAACCATTTCCTTGATTTCCTGCTGTAACAGCATGCTCCTTTAATAAAACTATCAATGGGCTCTGCTAACACAACCTGACACAACAACAACAGCGCCACTTCCTTGAGAGACTTCGGCGCTTGATACACTTGCGCGCCCTACAGGCGGGTTCACGGATTTAACACGAGCGAGAGACGCTGGGGCTACGATACATTTTATTTTTATAGCTACGGAAGCTCGAAACGAAAGTCTGTAAACGACCGGTCAGCTTGCATGATCGCTTTTTTCACGTTTCCGTTTTTTCTGATTGTTGTGATTTATCGAGTGCGTCTTACATTAAAAGACACCCTGCCACATCCTTGCTTGATAGTAAACGTACGCATGAAGGATGAACGACGAAGACGACGAAGAAGCCAGCAATAGAAATTTGCAGAAGTCTTGTTCGCTTCTCGCTCACTTTCCAGCGTCCTTTACGAACAAGTGCCTGCTTGGTCGTTAAAACCCGACGTATTCCCTGTCGTCCAACATCTCAGATGGCTCGGCCAGACTGGCGACGCGCGGTCGAGCCACTGGGCATCAGGGAGTGGCCCTACACAACGGCGTCGGAGGCGGGCTTGATCGACACTCACTGCCACCTGGACTTCGTCTTCACCAAGACCTGCCACACAAAGTCTTTCACGCACTTCCGCCTCGCTCATCGCAACACTTTCCCGTACTGTTACGAAGGGTGCGTGGCCAACTTCAGCGAGCCCGAAACGTTCGAGCAGCGACGCCTCTGGAGGTCCGTGCTTTCGGACGAAGGTGTGTGGGGCGCGTTCGGTTGCCACCCACGCAGGGCTCGCGATTACACCGACGACATCGAGCGATACCTCGTTCGTGCCCTGGAAGACCGCAGCGTGGTGGCCCTGGGCGAGATCGGGCTCGACTACTCCATGTCCGGAAACGACGCCGAGCCGGACTGGGAGAAGTTCAAGAAAACGCAGCAGGCGGTGTTCCGCAGGCAGCTCGCGTTGGCCAGGCGTCGACGGCTGCCCCTGGTGATTCACTCGCGAGACGCGACTGCCGACACGATCCGTATTCTCAAGGAGATGGTCCCGGCGGACTACCCGATTCACCGGCACTGTTTCACGGGTGACTGGGACGATGCCAAGTGCTGGCTGGACACGTTCCCGCGGCTCTGCCTGGGCATCACGCCGTTGCTGGGTTTCCAGGGAGTCGAACCGCTGGTTGAGGCGGCGCAGAGGATTCCGCTGGACCGTCTGCTGCTCGAGACGGACGCACCCTTCTTCCTGCCAAAGCGAGAATCGAGGAGGCTCGCCTGCTCTCACCCTGGCATGGTTATCCACGTCGCTACTAAGATGGCCGCTATCCGCGACATATCTGTCGACGACGTCATTAGCGCGGTCCGGGAGAACACGCGCCGCGTCTACGGCATCTGAGGTTGTGGAGATAACGCGATTTGGCCACGCCATCATTTGTCGTCTGCGGCTACAGAGCTACCCGCTGCGAGCCCAACCAGGTGTTGTGCGGTGTGACGAAGTTTTTATAGATGGCGTTCGCTGGTACAGATGGGGAACGCAACTTTTACCGTCTTCGACTTTGCGGTGGTCAGCAGCTTTGATCACTACTACATCCCGTTCTCCGGAAAGAAACTCTCAATTGCGACCGAATTTTCTTCGTTATACTCACTTTGTATCAAACCATGTAGAGTTCGTATTCTCGACACCTGGTCATTAAACCGAAACGGAGTTTTCTTACCAGTGCTTCGTTGTCGAGTCATTTGGAGAAATATTGGTCTACACTGTCAACGATGTGGACGACATGTGTGAGTAACGAAAAGTTTCGCAATAGACGCCGCTGAAAAAGGAAGACTGGCACAGGACACCAGGGGCGTAGCCAAGGGGGGGGGGGGGGGTTCAAACCCCCCCCAAAATTTTTCAGTTTTGCTTGCGTATATATGCACGCACACATACAAACGCACGCACGAACATACAAAAAGTATGGTTGAACCCCTCCCGAAAAAAATTTCTGGCTACGCCCCTGCAGGACACAGTTGGCACCTAGTATATGCTCGGTGAGAGCTTAAGAATTCAGTACAAAACCCGCACGCAACAGCTATGCACTTGCCATTCTTTTCTGAAAAACAGCTGTGCCAGCCACAATTTGAAGTGCGTAGCACTTCAGGGGCCCGGCTTGTCCATCCTGTGTCTCATGTCGCATGGTTACGCTCAAAATGAAGCGCCCAATACAGGCCTAAAACAAGGCTAGCAATGCTCAAAATCGGGTTAAAATAAAAGAAGTCTAAATCAGTGTAATTAACAGAACTCACAAAGAGGTAATCGAAATAAATCACTTAAAATAGTTAAAAACGTTTCGGATACATCCAGCTCACACCCGAGCCGCGCTAAAGACGGTGCTACCGCGAGTGAGTGATTGCTCCTCCCACCGGCACTTCTCCGGCTACATCTGAAAGGGGAAACAATCTGACGGAACTCGCTGCAGACGACACGTATCTCAAGTGCCCTAACAAGCAGGAACTTGATAAAGCGCAGCAAAAAGTAGCCCGCATGTCACACACTGAGTTTGCGAATCTCCCTAACAAGATTCTACTCGGTGCCAGAGAAACCGTACATACCTCAAACATTGACGCCATCGGCGGTTTGGTAAACGGAGCAGTGGGAACTCTACGAACGGGAATCGCTGGGTACCCCTTCGCTACGCACTTCCTCAGGTTTCACAGTAGCGGAGCTGCATTTAGCGCAGGATTTAGAACTACACTAGTCGCTGCACATTTTTTTTTTGGGGGGGGGGGGGGTCCAACCATACTTAAGTATGTTCATGCGTGTGTATGCAAAGTTGAAACACATGCCAAGTTGAAAATTGTGGGGGAGGGGTGTTTGAGCCCTTCCGACCTCCCCCTGGCTACGCCAATGTTTTGTTCAGTGATGCCCTGGCGTTTACTTTTTTTTTGGAACCATCCATTGACTTCAGTGTCGGAGCGTCGCTTTGCCGATCGACGCTTTCGATGACTATCACTCTCTGCTTTCGCACTTCGTCGCGGACAGCATCGCCGTTATCTCTCGCATCTTCCGCGATTGACGGTGCACGCAATAGGAAAAACAGCGATGGAGAGAGAAACTGAAACGCAGGCCCACCCACGGCCGGCGCTAGCGTCAGGTGGTTTTTATGCCCTTTGGGGCTTAGCACACTGGCGGCGCGGGCGATCCGAAGTCCCGGATGTGTTTTTGGTAGTTTTGGCGGGCTCACGGGCGTGATAGTGACAAGAACTTTATTTAATAGTCCTGAGGAAAATGATAAGGGAGACCTAGGGCTCCCCATCAAGCGTGTAACCAAGATTATGGTCACGCTGCTGGATCTGGCTGGCATGCTTCTGTTTCTCACGGGCTTGGTGTGGGACGGCTTCGCGGCCACGGACCATGCGATGCCCCAGAAGGTCCAACGCCACGGCGACCAATTCTTACGAGGCTGCTGCCAATCGGCCTTTCTTCGCTGACCTGGTCGCTACGGGATCTTCAAGGTCTTGAGACGCGAACGAAGTGAGTGGGCGGAGTCGAATTTTTTTTTCTTGATTGCAGCGCTCACTTTTCCACGAGGAAATTTGCAAGCTGGCGGCTGCCGAGTCTATTATCGCAAACAGCACGCACGTGTTCTGTTCCCTTCTTTTACGACTAGAAAAAGAAGCGTTGACGTAACTGTCGTGATAAAACAAAGCCAATGAGACAAGCCTCGACAGCACTACGAGATAGCGTTTCATTCCAGCCATAAGCAGTGGCGTTGGTATTTGGACAAGTGTTCGATTGATACAGAGAAGTTGGCTTTTTAATCGATGTCTATTGTAAATCGTTGTCTTGTCGGTCGATATCTATTGATGGATGTTGAATAATGGGCGATATAAGATGTGCATAGTGTCTACGGTGACCCCTTCGTATAATGAAATCACTTTTGTTTTCGAGTTATCGCTTTACGTAACATTTTTGTTAGTCCTGGCCACGGTATGCACATTTCCCGCCAGTATGTTGAAAGAGCAGTGGCACCAAACTGAGCCTTATAACTCTGTGAAAAAATTCCGTATAATGCACGAGCGAAACTTGCGTAAAGCTTACGGATAGCCGTCATTTAATGGAAATAGAAAATAAACTTGCGTAAATGGTAAAGAATATACTAATTTCTTTTTAGGTACGGAGACATTGTTCTTATATAGTGGAACATTGGAAAAAGTCGCAAAGTTGGCTGGGCGGGGGGGGGGGGGGGGGGGCATGATCAGTTATTTTCTAACACAAAGACCGGTACCATGCCGGCTACTTTTCTCCTAAGGCACGATGTGTCTGAGGAGAAAACCGACCGGGGAGGGTGTGTCTACCACTGTTCTCCATGTGTATGGTTTATATTTAATATTTTTTTCCCGACAACCGAGACTGGTTGTTTCGTGTCGCCCCGCCATGGTGGCGTAGTGGTTACGGTGCTCGACTTCTGACCCGAAGGTCGCGGGATAGAATCCCGGCCGCGGCGGTCGCATTTTCGATGGAGGTGAAAATGCTTGAGGCACGTGTATCTGGAGAAAGGCGCACGTTTACGAACTCCAGGTGGTCGAAATTTTCGGAACGCTCCACTACGGCGTGCCTCAATCACATCGTGGTTTTGGCACGTAAAACCCCAGATATTATGATATATTAAATGTCTCATCAAACGCGAAAAGTGGCCGTCGGCGTCAACACGAGTGATGCAAGGCGAAAGCCATCTTTCATTCTCAGTCGATTGTGTTTACCCCCCTTCCCCCTCGAGAGCTTTCTGCAACCAACGTGGTTTTGCATAGCCTCCGGGATCGGATGAATTGGAACCCTTCTGCACCTCACATGATTTTGCGGTGCCTCTGGGATCGGCTCACCTGTGACCAAGAGGTGACAGGCGATTACATGTGATGACGTCATTGTGTGACGTCATCACCTAACGAGACGTGCGGAGTTATATATTTTGCTGATCGAGCTTCTTTCATACGTAGCTTCCACCATAGCGTTGAAGCTGATATGTGAAACGGAGTATAAGTGACAGTTAACCAAATTAGTCAGCGCCAGCATAGGCGTGCGCGTAGGAGGGGGGGGGCGTGCAGGGGCGTCCCCCACCTGCCCAGTTATGTAATGCATATTGAGATATTCCAGCTGAAGAAACGACTGCCGCGGCATCTTGCCACTTATGGCATTGATGTCATGCCACACATGACGAGCATGCCACTCCATTCCACGTCATAGCGTACGTGACACTCACGCCACACGATTCATGTCAGGACATATGTTACTCATCATCGTAGATTTTTCATGCATGCTTCCACATTCTGGTATTCTTGGATAGGCGATAGTTGGCGAACTAGTGTTGCTTCTATCCGAAAAATATTCGTTCTATGCATATGGCATGTATGTCATGTCGCGTCAAACGGTTTTTGCATATTGAGAGTCACAAGAAAAATAAATGACTGCATGACATCTTGTCATTGATTTCAAATCATATGTACGTCACAGCATTCATGTAATGACATACGGTACGAAGAACTTTATTTAATGGTCCAGAGAAGTGCCACCACATAGGGTGACACCGCGGGGCGCTCCCACGTGGGCACAGTTAGACCTAGCCTAACCGCCGCGTCGCAGGCTCTCTGGAAATACGCCTCTCTAATAGCAGTACTGCTATGCAATAGTGATAATGAAGATATAAATGAAATAAACAAATATTAACATGACGATGATGATGATTTCTTGCAATTTGAGTTTTATTGGTTACTACCAACACCTTAAGGTGGCGGTCCTACTCCGGCGAACCCCCCTCCGCATTTTACGCATTGTTTGCGGACGCACTGTGCTCGCTGCGCTTGACAAATAAATATTAATAGTAATAATTCAGAAAGCTTATGATCTCCGCTTTCTAATGACACCTGGTGTTAATGCCTGTTCGGAAGCGTTACCTAATAGCAATGAAAATAGTGTGAGCAACAAAAGGCATTTTCGTTGTACAAGCCTCCGTTGTACTGCCAGTACGGCGAAACTGTTCAACATAACAAGACAAAATTTACCGTGCCTTTAGAAGAAGTGCTATTTAAGGTTTCTATGAAGAGATATTAGCCATAAAATAATTAGTAATTTATTTACGCTCCAATGAATATGGGCATAATATTAAAAGTTTTTGTGAGAATATATTTTTTATTTTGCGAAGCAGAACAATAATATTTTGTGGCTACGTAGACCACATTACACTTATTTTCCATGCGAAGTTGCTTTGTGTTCTGACGAAAACTTGATGAATTATTATTGTGTCAATGCGGCAGTTTATGGCTGTACTTGGTCACGCATTACCGATGAAGCGACAAAACTATACAAGCTGATACTTTGAACTTCTACATAATGAAGAAGCAAGGCCCTTTCTATGATTCTATGAAGAGAAAATTCCTTTATCTTTATTAGGGAACCTGCAAGACAGCAGTGAATTTACGTAATTTTCCTGCTGACCAGTCCCGTAGAAACTCGCTTTTTTTTTCCTTTTAGACGCTAATTGCCAACGAGTATTGCACATTAGTCGATGCATATTGTGTCTTTTATCTACTTGTGCTCACTAACTTGACCACTCAGTGCTTCAAACAAAATATTTTCAATGAATCATAAGTCTCACAGGCGTTTTTTGGTGGTAGCCCCATCTATGAAATGAAACATCAAGTTGCTTTATGCGAGTTCAAGCGTTCGCCAAAAGTGGCGCAATTAAACATAATAAACGGGTAGAACAGGCATGAATTATATCTCCAGGCCTCATAGTTTGCTTCACTAGCTAAGTCTAGTCGCCGCGCGTAACAAACACCAACCGTAAAAGGAGGAGGGCTTAGTGATAAACCCCTTCCACTCGCCCCACGTCAGCAGGTGGGGCGGTCTCATCAAGCGACAAATGGTTTCGGTATGCAGGAAGATTGCGCGTTCGTCACGCGTTCTTAGAACCAGTGTTCCCCGGCACGTCTTTAGTAATGTGCATCTCTTTGTGGTTCAGCTGCTCGTGTTTTGCGCGTTCCTTTGAGTGTTTTCGTGCCTGTGAGGTTCGAAATTGTGAAAGGAAGGACGCTGACATGCCGTGTGAATGATACGTATGTAGCGCCGCTTCAAAGGGGACACGATGGTGAACGTATGAAAGCTTGTCATTGCCGGAATTTTCAAAGTATGCCTGTCGAGCACTGTGCCGACAACTTCCACTGACCAGTAGTGGTAAGTTGTACCCAATCAGGTAATTACATCCTAGTTGCAACGATGCGACAGAAGCGAGACTTTGTTGAAGATGCAGAACGTTCTAGTCAACGTGGCAGAATATTCAATGTACGGGACCCTGGAAAAGTTATATTGTGCTTTGTGAAAAGACGCACTCACTTCGGATAAGACGATCACTGTCTTTGCTACTAATGAGCGCTACGGTGTCAGGAAACAGTTCGACTGAGGAGGACTACTCTACCTAGTGATAACGCTGTTGCGCACTGCTACTTTGTCGTAAAGCGGCTTTCTGCGTAGCCAGAACTACTACTAATGATCGGATAACAACTAGTTCGTAGCAAAGTACAAGGCGGACAGTGCAATGTCTGGTCAACGAAGAATAACCTGACTTAGACGCACGTGAGAGTGGCCACATGAACAAAATAGTGCCGATACATATGCTACTGACGAACATTTTGTTGAAAAACTTTTGCGGCAACCTAAATGGAAAACTTGTCGATGGTGCCTGTAAGTCAAAATAAAGGAAAACCACAGCTTTCCACAACAAATAAGTGTATTCATGCTTTTATAGAACAAGCATAAATAAAAACTGGATTCTGTAAAAGCCTACATGAACGGTCATGTAAGCCCCCAAGGCGACCCTGTCCAGCTCTGACCCAGTGCAGCAACAAGCCCTGGTCGACCGTCGTGCCCGGTCGGCGGCAAGAGCCAATGGTCTTCTGGACTAGGAGGCCCACCCCCAATAGCGACTTATTTCTACCAATAAATGTTGTATTCTCTCCCTCCCAAGGGGGGGGGGGGAGGGCGCCCAGCCCCCTCGTGTGCACGCCTACGCTGGCCGATGTACCTATACTCAGTTTCATACAATATATGCAACGCTGTGGAAGCTATACAAGAAGTTCAGTCAGCAGTATGTGTGACTACGCGCGTCTTGCGCCTGGCTTTCATCGTTGTAAACGCTCGTGCGAGACGACCACGAACGCGCCTGCACAGCGTCGCGAAAGGTTACAAATGAGAACAAAGAGACGAAAATAACGGGGTGTCTTGCCCTCCAACGCACAAACCATCTTGGTTTATTACTGTTCCCAAGAGAAAAAAAATCATGCCTCACATGGAAAAATCATTGTCTTCTTCCTCACGCAAACGCATTCATTGTCAGACGTCTCGCTGGCAGAAGCATGTGTTCTAGGAGGTTCTAACTCCGGTAATTAGTGGTAGTCATGTGTTCAAGTGATCATCAAGATGTACTTTATTTTGGTAACCGTTTATTGAAGTTTGAGAGGATGAAGTTTCGCAGATAACTCTCGAATTATAATTTGCTGAAATCTGTCTGTAAATTTTTTCCTCCTCCAATTGGAATAAGCAAAAGCACGCCCCCCCCCCCCCCCCCCCCCACACACGCACAAAAGACATGCGCTCGCGCGATGCTATAAAAGTCACTGGCACGGTCGCTAAAATGAACCAAAATGATGCAATTCCACTGAAACGCTGCGAAGCGTTTGATTGATGTTTTGTTCAATACTATTTCACTGAGGCACATTATATTATGTGAGTGAGTGCGTTAGTGAGAGCGTAGCGCGTGCGTGTGGGTGAGAGCGTGTGTGTGTGCGTGTGTGAGTGCACGCTGTTGTACGCACCAGTGTGCGTGTGTGTGCGTGCTTTTTTTTCTTTTGTTCTCAAGCGATTGTATTTAGACGCTGCGCTGTCCTTTCTCAAGGGCTGCAATAGGAAGCGAGCGTTTGTCCTTACAAACTGGGGCACTTATCGTCATGTCGTTGAAACGACGCCAACAGTTGGCCCCGATTGTAGGTGAAGACGCCGTCCGCGTTTGTGCTCCTTGCTTTTGTCGGCCGATTTCCGTCACCTAGCGCGACATATAACATATAAAACACGCGCGAGGCGACGCTGACCATACTTGCGCGCGCAATTTTCTCGCTTTCTGCAAACGTGGATGAGTGGCGTCGTCTGTTGTCGTTTTTCGAACTATTGGCCAGATGGTGGTTGTGGAACCGCCACCTTAATTTATAATGGAATCCAGAACAATTATATTGCTTTTTTATAATTGCTACTTATATTTTCTTAACGATTGTTTTCTTCACTATTGTCTCACATTGTACCTCCATATACTTCCTCTGGGTCGGAGTACGTGCCATACTTGATCATTATCATCGTCGCAATTACCACGTATCAGCGCGAGATCCGTTCCTGAAAAGCACTGGTAAGAGCAGCACGCCCGGCCGTCTCTCTGCTTGCCTTCGATAACTATTTGTACCCTGGAAGACTTGCAGGTCCTTGTGCGGCGATTTTCCAGCGCACCGTGAGTCAACTCTGTCAGTGCTAGTAGTGTGCCTCTGCAGTGACATTAGGGAACGCGTCTAATTCGCAGTAATTGTCTGTTCTGTTACAGCACGACTCGCCATATACTGCCTTACAGCCTGTTTATCCTCAAGCCCCATGGACTCACCGCACGTGGCGAATGTCTTTCCGCCCCTATGAATGGCTGCTTTCAGTAATAGAGAGGCGAAAAGTCAATAAGAGATGGGTGAAAGGCCGTCCGCCCTGTGCGGGGCGGCAGTGAGGCTTGAGGATAAACAGGACCTTAGTGGATAGCGTTCTGCCATCGGGTACGATGTCCTGGGTTCGATTACTGGTCACTGGTGGCCGTGCTTCGTGATGAAAGCGGAATGCAAGAACTGTTATGTTCAGCTGCAAGCTAAATAATCGTAGGTGGCTAAAAGTAATCCGCTGTTTTTTTTTTTCGTACAGCTACCTTATAACCCTGTCGTTTTGTTACCCTATATATTACTTGCACTGAGATCACTGAAACCGCCATGTTGGAGTACCAGCATGGTGAGGCACGAAGTTTGCGATGGCACGGTACGTTATCAGCATATCACACGCAGTTTCTTTCGTTATGTTCTTGCACACAGGTCAAAAACGTTCCAGCGGCGTCGTTATCACACTGAAGCAGGTTCATCACCACTTGATTATGCTGCACTGACGCCATCATATCTGCCATGTTGGAGTCCAAGTGCGTTACGAACCTGCGTCCGTGACGTCACGCGCTATCTTGCGGTGTTTGTATGATTTGCTACTTGTGCTCATTCACTGGTGGAACATCCGACGCAAATGTGGCAGAAATGCTTGAGCATTTCGAAGCGAGGAACATCTTACTATCACGTCATCCAGAAAGAAAGATGTTCACGCTGAAAGCCATGCTTAAAATAAAAGACAAATGGAGAGATTGTTCCGAGCGCCGTCCTCGAAGCCCTATTCTGGATAACTTATGACTGAATCGCGCTTTTCCATCGTTTACACGCAAAAGCATTGACTATGGGGTCCGTGTTTCACTGTCACGTGCTAAAGGGCCATAGCTGAACTGCATTATCCGAATGTCTATATTGCTTTCCATTCTCAACTTGGACGCCTCCTCACATGGTCTCGTGTCGAGTACTCTGCGCCACTCATAAGAAATATATTACTTAATCGTAGTTCTTTAGCTGTGAGTCATGCTGGGAACTCCATTGTAACTAAAGCAGTGCCCGATACTCCGTCGACCTTTGGCTTTTACAAAAAATTGCCGATTGACCAACACCAATTTGTGTCGGAGTAGCGTGTAATAACTTCGTAGCCGTAGCGGTAACACTAGCCTAGCTCCTGGAAAATGGTTGCAGTTATTAGGGGCGTACCCACAAAATTTTTTAGGGGGAGGAGACGGTGAGGGGGGGGGGGGGGTCAGCCACATTTTATGTACGTTCCTGCGTGCGTTTGTTTGTGAGCGTGTATAGACACACTTGCAAAATTGAAAGCTTTGAGGGGGAGGGGTTATTTAAACCCTGCACCCCCCTCCCGCCTGGTTACACCAATGCCAGTATAGAGTGACGACCGTATAGAAGTGAATTATGAGCTTTCTCTTTGCAATCGCGCAGTTTGTGTTCGTAGTTATGCATATTGAAGCACGCGCCTCAAGGAAATACACTCGTTTAGCTCGTGTGCAGAACGATTCGTTGGCATCCCAGTCCCCGAGCACCTACAAGGCTTCCGAGGAAGAGAGGACGGCCATGGACTACATCCTGGACATCCTGCGCATGCCCTTCCCACCGACCTTTAGGAGACAGGTGTGGCTGGTGCTGTGGCGCCACGTGTGGCTCACGCGCATACGTCGCCACTACGTCATCACCCTGCTCGAGCTGGCCGGCATGCTGCTGCTGATGAGCTCGGTGTGGGACGACTCCGTGGCACCGTACCGGGCGAGGCCCCACAAGGACCAGTTCTTCGACAGCACCACGGCTACCGCCCTCTGGGGACGCCGCAATGAAACCTGGACGCGTGGATCGCTCGCCTTCGCTCCCGACCAGCCGTTTTACGCCGACCTCGTCGCCAGGGTCTGCGCGGCGTTGGGACCAGAATGGAGTGAGTTCAAACGTCTTTTCGAAATGCTAAAGCCGTGGCTTTACGGCGATAGTTGGGCGAGCTAATGACGGCGTACTGGTTTTGCTAGATGACTCGTACATGGGGCTCGTCATGAAAGGGAGCTAAGGTGTCCAGGCACGTACACAAAGGAACAGAACCAGGCAGCACATAAGCCGCATATCTGTTGTGTTGTCGGTTCGTCTTGTCTGAGCGTTGTATTGTTTGGTTCTCTTCAGTGTTCGTGTCAACATGTCTTAGCTGCTTTCACTAGCTCGAGTTTCTGTCGTTACAAGCATATAGGCATGCGCAGGGTTCCCCGTGAGGGGGACAAAGTTTTATCGGAGCGCCCCTCCTCCTCCTCCGCCCTTCCCCTCGTTGGTCGAGTCCAAACGAAAACATGCTTCACAATGTATGTATGAAAAAAAATTGAAGATGAAATGACGCGATGACGTGCTTCTCACAATAGCCTGCCTTTGGTCCCTGGCTCTCCGGGAGTAAAGATGGAAAGTAAACAGTTCCTGGAATGCAACGTCGGGGACCTTCGGCCGCCATAACCTGCGTGGCCATAACCCTGCTCTTTAAGCAATGACGCAACAGGCCCGACTGAGTAAATGTATGGGCAGACTTTGCCCCCTCCCTTCTAGATGACAAGGGGGCGAGGCCGCCCCCCGCCCCCTTCGTGCGCACGCCTGTAGTTACAAAGGTCTCTTCGCCAGTGGCGGAGCCAGGATTTGAGGGGCACATCTTAAGAAAAAACTGCGCAGCAGGACGAGACACCAAGAAAGCACTGACGAACTTGGTGTCTCGTCCTGCTGCGCAGTTTTTTCTTAAGATGTTCCCGTACGAACTCGCCCAACTTTCAACCCTTGTTTGTGGGGCACCCACGACTAGTGAGTTCTATCAGAGAGGGGGGAGGGGGGAGGGCAGGGAGTTGTAGAGCTTATGCGTTTTTTGATTATACTTGCCCTTGGAGCGCTGGGCTAAGGAGGGCAAGCCAGAATTCAGAAGGTGGGGGCGCCCCCACACCCGACGCCGCCCCTGTAGACGTGACGAGTCGTTCATAATCGACTGAAATCGTACGCGCGGCGCAGAGCCGATGCCCTTCCAGGACGCCGTCGAAGCAGCACAGTTTGCCGATGGAGGCAAGACTGCGGCGTTGCCGTCTGCGGATGACGTGCACCGTCGCGTGGCCGTGTGGTTCGAGCAGCCGGCGCCCAACCAGCTCACGTATCACGTGCGCTTTGCGGACGCCGACTTCGACCTGTATCAGGAACATCGGCTGAACCTTCTGGTGCCGGGACCTGCAAAGATCGACGACTTCGACGAGATCAGTTGAGACTGCGCTATCATGATTCGAAGAGCGTCGTTATAGCGCTTGTAGGAGTCATTAGGTAGCCTGCTTGTTGGCTCGACCGGCAACCGTGATCTAATTGGGCCACTTCAAAAGCGATTAATACAACCCAAACGATGAGGACGCTTTGAAACCCCCGCGCTTAAAGGAACGCGAAAGTAAAGCATCAAGTTGGTTTCTACAAAAAATTCATTCTTTCAGCACTATATTGTCATTAATTTCACCACCGTAGAATAGTTGTTAGAACAGAAAATGAAGGTAAAAATTTTATTTAAAAAAATTCGCGCCGAAGTTTCAGCAGGTGTACATCACTGTGACGCCACGAATGTCAGTTTTTTGCGCATTTTAGCCATATTGGTTCTGTAAAATTTCCTGAAGGTTGAAATTTTGAGTCTTTGTGTTCCGCAGAACATAATGTGAACATTTTCTACCGATGAACGATTACGCAGGGTCTAGCAGACGCAGTTAATATTTATGACGTCATGGCGAGCTGGTGTGGGAACTTCGATGTGGCGTCGCCACACGTATTTTCGTTTTGCACATTTTCTCACTTACCAAGCGACTTCTCGCGGTAACTGTGGTGCTTTCGGTATCGTGAAATCTTAATTTACAAATACGAGACAGATTGTTTTTCTCTTTAATGTCCCTTTGAGGTGTACTTATCATGCGCCTTCTTATGGCTCCACTGCCAGTGGGCGATAACGAAAAAATCACGCCATATCCCCGAAGTGAATTATGATTGAGGAGCTGGCTCGGAGATAATTGGGTAAACCGTGAATGCTCCGTAAATTCCTCTACTGTCATATAAAGACGTCACACGTTGTTATAGTAGCGATTGTGGTCAGGTTGTTGTCGAACCACAAGCAAGTCGAGGAAATAGCGCTTGAAGCGCCCATCGGCGCCACCAACTTCAGGTAGCTACCGCTTTCGGCGCTTGGCCGCTGCATCCTGATCCCGTATCCTTTCGAGGTTCTCTTGCCGCCGCTTCCGCGCTGCTTCGGCTTCGCAGGCTTGTATCTCGGGGTCCGCACGACGCTGACGTCTCTCTGCGGCCTCGTGAGCTCCCACCGCAGGGTCTTGACGGCGAGCCTGTGCTGCTGCTTCCTTGCGAGCCCTCCGCTCCGCCGCCTTGTCTTCTTCGTTCATGTTATCAGTATCGAAGCGCACTGCCGGAGTGGAGCGAGCGCCACATGCTACAGTTGGCTATGCTATATGTGGTTTTGCCTGCGTTAATATCATCATCAAGGCGCTCGAAGAACAACAGGAAGAAGACCTCTCTTTCGCGCGAGCTGCGCCTGTAGTGGTCGCCTCTGGAACTCTGCTGGTCTTTGCCGACAAAGACCAGCAGAGGGCAACTCGCCACTCATCACACGCCACGAATTCGATAGGTCGTGGGAGGTGCGACTCACCTGGCAGGACTTGGGAAGCCAGCAGGCAACCTTGGACCAGGCCAAGCGAGCCGCTCGGGCCAGTGGGGCCCTGGAATAGGGGCTCCAACCACGGGAACCTTAGTTTGCCATTTGAATAAAATGTTTATTCCTCCTCCTCCTCCTCTGGAACGAAGGTTACGCTTACGGCGCGTGACTTTGCCCCAGCTTAAGAACCTGGCGAGCCAGCTACTAAAATGAAGCGCAGATATACAGACCTTTCGGGATGTACACCCGAACTTCTCGATAGACGTAGAGGGGTTCTACGTTACATCATACGTGCAAACTTGTGGCCGCGGTCGTACCTCCTTGGCGAGATCACGCATGCACCGACCATATCGGACTATGCCTGCAGTCTGTGTTTACCTGTCGGCCGCTCCTTGACGTTCACTGTTCCCGTGTCAATAAATCATGTCTTCAGGTATGAACATGCCTGTAACTTTTAGGCCCTTATACAGCCAGTTATTTTCATTGATCTGAGGCCTTTCGTAGTTTGTTGCTGTAATGCCATTGAAGCAACAACTTCACTTGAAATGAACAGCGCCGCGTGTTGGCTCTTTCTTACAGCGACGCTCATGTGGCTAGGCGAAAGCAAAATGCGTCCGTCCTATAGATGTGCGCAAAAACTACTAGCGCGTACGTGACACAGAATTTGGGCAAGTGTGCCACTACTAGACACTAGTACACTAAAAATTAAGAAGGGGACACACGGACGGCAAACGCTAACGAGTCGTAAGGAGTAATAATTCGCCTGTTCGTCCTTCAGAAGAGTAAAATACTTATGTATACGTTGCATTAAAGGGGCCCTGCAACACTTTTCGAAGTAATAATCAAATGGCTTCATTAAAGGAGTTTAATGCCTCATGAATCAGCTGCCACAAATATTGTTAGAATCCGTCTAGTGCGAGCGGAGTTACGGGGTTTGTCGCACGCTTTAAGAGCCTTTTCTCTCTCCTTTCGTACCAGCGGGAGCGCTGAAATCTACGCAGGGCGGGGGGGGGGGGGGGGGGGGGGGGGGATGACGATGTGGTAAGAAGCTACATCGGTTCGTCAGCGCGTGTCATGAGCTTGAGCACGCTTTTTTTTTCCTTCGAGCGCGCGGTTTACTTTCGGTGTGATCGCGAGCGCGCGCGCAGGCACGTCGTGGCATCTGGCGGCGAACGCGGTAACTATGCAGCTCACGATGCTCAAATCAGCCAATGACTGTGGACTTTGTGCTTATGGCGCGGTCATTTGGGTTTATGTCATCATTTGTCGAGAGAAGAGTGAGTGATTTCTAGCTGAGCATTGTAAATTCCAGGCCCCGTGCTGCGCTATAATGTTTGGCTCGCGTGTTCTCAGGGGCCTCGACTACCGATCGGCAGCGTTTTCTGACCATGTTGAAAAAGTGTTGCAGGGCCCCTTTAAGGGCCGCGGTATACTTCATATGCGCTTACAAGCGAAAGTTTGCGTGAGATTCTAGTTGGTATGGGATTTTTCCGACTTGCGCTTGGTGTGACGGTGGAGTTTTAGGATATCCTGTGTTTCACCACGATAACAGGGTAACCACGATAGCCTTGCACGTTTCGGAGTGGAGCTTACAGTTATTGGGTTAAGAAAAACAAGGAAAATCCCGTGAAATGTCGGGTGTTCACGAACGGCCGATCCTTCATAATAGCTGAGTATCAGAGGTATTGAAAAAAAAAATTGGCAGATCCCACGTACCGTGGGAATCGATGTTATGCGAAGCATGCGCGGGATGGTGACTGTGGAGTAATTTTTCACATTGAGCGAAACGTTACGGAATGACGCGAGAGAAATGTGGAAGTGGTATACGCACACTCATATGTTGAAGAGTCGCATATCTATTATACAACCAGTTGTTTACAGTTGCGTAACGATGGCAACAGCAACATGGGTGATACCAACACCAGATGTGGTAAGCTGATATGTAGTGCTTATATTCTACAATACTGGATAGCGCGAATCTGAACAGGAGAAAGAAGGAACACAAATTCACAGGACAGGCGTTACTCGCAACTAAGCTTTCTTCAGGAAAGTTTCCCTAGGTATATACTTAGCCGAGTGGCACGCGCAGGCGCACTACACGTATGTTACAGTCACAGTTACAGTTGTTAGGCTTATACGTGTCCGTTATGACAGAGAACGCATGCACGTTTCACGAACCCGTGTTTATGTATAGAAGGGGTTCTTTGACAGTTCTTGAACAAGGTCATCATCACCGTGATCAGTGAGCACCAGCAGCTGGACCGGACTTGTTAATGGGATCTGTTCATGACCGCGGCTATGAGGAGTCTAAAGTGTAGTAAGTGCGGGGTATAGTGCAGCTGGTGGAAATTCTGGATGCCTCTTACGATGAAATGATCTATGATGTCTCCTGTCGTGGACGTGGCAGCGAGGTCTTTTGATGCCCTGTCCACATCCAAGCCGTCTTTCACGCAGTATAAGGACCAAGCGTTGTTGGGTCTTGATAAATCAATGTTGAAGTCACCGGTAATGATGAGAGGCCTGGTTCTCTCAGCAGATTTATTATAGGAAGCATTCACCCCGGTTTTTGCGTAATCCACGTGGTCTACGTTGCGGAACACGTGGACAACTGGATGGTAGCTGAGCATCTTCCAAGGGTGTTCTGTTTCAGCTTCCTCCCTTTCCTTGCGTCCGCCGCGGTGGTGTAGCGGTTACGGTGCTCGGCTGCAGACTCGAACGTCGCGGGTTCGATTCCGGCCGCGGCGGTCGCATTTCAATGGAGGCAAAATGCTAGATGTCCGTGTACTGCGCGATCTCGGTACACGTTAAAGAATACTCGATGGTCAAAATTTCCGGAGCCCTTCACTACGGCGTCTCTCATAATCATGTCGGGGTTTTTGGACATAACACCCCAACAATTATTATTATCCCTTTCCTTGCTTGTCAATGTGTGTGTTCGCGATTACTGTGTTGGTTACAGTCTGCATTGCCTGTGGCACATACCCGCATAACCTGAACTGTGGTATACGGGTATGTGCCACACGTGACTGAGAGAAAGGGTTTCATGACGTACGCGACAGGTATTTTACGTTATTCATGTCATGACCAGTGAATCGTGTTCGTCATGCACGGATCCCCTGCTATGCTAATTTTGGTATATTACAAGTTATGGAGACGACCAGGAAAGCGCCCAGACGTAGGCGGCTAGATAGATAGATAGATACGTAGATAGAAACGGCCAAAGTGCCTGTGGTTCGCTAAGAAATGCTTCGCATTTAATAAAAAAAAAAACACAATCTCACGCCCTTGTATTATGGATTTTTTCAGGGCTTCTACTCCCACTGCAGTATCTGATCGAATCAACGTATATCAATATGACGGCCGAATTGCTGAAGAAGCCGATTAACAGAACGGTGAGCATGCTTTTTTAGAGTAAACTTTTTTAGAGTGCGGTATTAGGACACTAAAGTGGTACATTAAGTCAGTTTAGACAGATTTGCGACTAATTTGTCCCTTATTGGCAAAATTGATGACAATAGAGACCGACATGTCTCGCTTGAAGACAACGACAATGAAGTGCGCGCGCGAATGCACTGGCGCTGTGGCACGAGCAGGATTCTTGTGTCGAACGTTAGCCGGTTGACTCCAACGCCTAAGCTGCGCTTGTTAATGTTTCATGTTTCCTTGTATAAATAAATCGTCGACAGCCACAAGTGGCTGTACAGACGTAACAGTTGGTGACGAGGAAGACTCTGGACTCACCAGCACTTCACCGACGTCAAGGAACGGAACGAGATGGCGACGCCTGACTTTGGTTGGCTACCCGAATTCAGCAGCAGCTCCGGCTCCTGGAAATCCTGGTATGGGAGGCTACAGTTCTTCGAGGCTAACGAGATTACGGACGCTTCCAAGAAACGTGCTCATCTGCTAACGTCATGCGGGGAACAGACTTACGACGTCGTCTGCGCCCTCGTTCAACCCAAGCAGCCCAGCCAAGTGAGCTACGAGGACATAGTCGAGATGCTCAAGGCTCACTTCTATCCACAGCCTTCTGAGGTCTTCTGCGGGGCACGCTTCTAACGTCGTGACCAGCGGCATGACGAAACGGCCAGTGATTACGTAACAGCGCTCAAGAAGCTAGCAGCAGATCGCAATTTTAAAACAAGCGTAAGACGCTGCAGCGAATCCGACAATGCTGCCTCTTGATGTAATGCTGCGTGATCGTTTCGTTTGCGGTCTTCGGAACGAGCAGGTCCAGCAACGGCTGTTGGCAGAAAAGGACTTGACATTCAAGAGAGCATTTGACATTGCACTGTGAGCTGAAAACGCCGTCGAAGATAAGAAAAACGTGAAAATGGAATTCAAAGAGATTCACGAAGCCTGCACAAGTATCTGCAAGACAGAAAATCAATGTCACTCGAGTGCCTCTGCCCAAAAGAAGAAACAACACTGTTGGCGTTAGACGCGCAGCATGGTCTGGACACTTGCAAGTTTCAGACAGCTTCCTGCAACTACTGCCAGAAACGCGGACGCATAGAAAAGGCCTGCCTGAAAAGCGGAAAGAGGCAAGAACTAACAAGAACAATAACATCGAGTATCCCCGACAAGGAACTTCGACAGTGGTCTCAGCACCAGTCACGGCTCAACAGGATTCACCAGACGTGGCACTTTACGAGCTCAACACCTTAATCGACGTGTCCAGCACGCAGAAGGTCATGACTCAACTACGCATACATGGCAAGTCCTTGAAATTCGAAGTCGACTCGGGTGCAGATTGCACACCTATGATTGGGGCCACGTTCAAAGCCACGTGGACAGATGACCCACCACGGCTTCAAACGGACATTCTCCTACGCACATGGTCAGGCCAGTACCTCCGAATTCTCGGATGTGCAACGGTGAATGTAGCGCACAAGAACAGGAAATTCACATTACCGCTTGTTGTCATCAAAGGAGCAGGTTGTAACCTCCTCGGACGAAACTGGTTTCCTCATCTGGGTATACAGATCACGGGCATGAATGACGTATCAGACGACAAACTTGTTTCGAAGCTTGTAGACAAGTACCAGTCTGTGTTCGACGAGGACATCTCAGGACACGTTGGTCCTGCGGTACAACTGGAACTCGTGTAAGGAGCGAAACCAAAGTTCCTAAAATCACGACCGGTTCCTTTCGCGCTACGGTCAGCTGTAGAAGCTGAATTGGATCGACTGCAAAGTCAAGGCATAATCGAGCCTGCGCAGCATTCTGATTGGGCAACGCCTCTCGTATTTGTTCGAAAGAAAAACAGCTCGTTGCGAATATGCGGCGACTACCGTTGCACAGTGAACCAGGTATATCAAAGAAGGCAGACTACCCACTTCCAACAACAGATGAAGTCCTTAGCCACTTGAGGGGAGGCAAAGTCTTCGGCACCCTGGATTTGGCGCAGGCTTACCAGCAACTGCACGTAACGCCAGAGACAGCAGAGATATTGACCCTGAACACGCTGAAAGGGCTTTACAAGGTCAAACGATTGCCTTTCGGAATCTCTGCAGCTCCAGTCATTATTCAACGCTTTATGGAGACTATGCTGTCTGGCATCACAGGCGTTTGCGCGTACCTAGATGACGTGATCATCAGTGGAAAGGACACCACGGAGCACGCCGAGAGACTGGAAGAAGTCCTGAAGAGGCTGCACAATCGCAACCTTCGCCTCGGCAAAAACAAGTGCTGCTTTGCAGTTCCAGAAGTTTCTTTTCTGGGACACCATATTGACGAGACAGGCGTCCACACCAACGAAGAGAAAGTTCGAGCAATAACGGAGGCTCCAGCACCAAACTACAAACCAATCATTTCTCGGAATGCTGGCTTTCTACGACAGGTTTTTGAAGAACAGGGCAACAAGTGCCAGCTGTCTCTACCAGCTACTTCAGAAGAAGCCACGTGGAGATGGGAGACCAAGTATCAAGAAGCATTCGATAAACTTAAGAGATTGCTTCTCAGTCAGACCATACTAGCACACTACGACGAACAGAAGGAGCTTCTCGTCTCATGCGACGCTTCTCCATACGGCATAGGCGCTGTTCTGTCTCAATGTGATGACCAGAATAGAGAGGCGCCAATCGCTTTCGCATCTCGGACACTATAGGGCCAGCGGAACGCAATTATGCTCAGTTGGACAGAGAAGGCCTTGCTGTAGTGTTTGCAACATACAAGTTCCATAAGTATATTGCGGGAAGAAAGGTGACTTTCATCGCGGACCATCAACCGCTGCTCGGCATACTGGGTCCAGGGAAGCCAACGGCTCAAGTCCTCTAACCACGAATGACCAGATGGTGCATCAAGTTGTCAGCCTATGACTACAACATCGTCTACAGGCATGGCAAGAACCACCAAAACGCGGACGCGTTGAGCCGATTGCCACTACCCAGGGGCGTAGCCAGGGGGGGGGGGTTGGGGGTTCAACCCCCCTCCCCCAGAAAATTTTCAGTTTTGCTTGCCTATATATACACGCACACATACAAACGCATGCACGAACATACATAAAGTATGGTTGAACCCCCCCCGAAAAAAATTTCTGGCTACGCCCCTGCCACTACCAGAGCGTCTCGATGAACCCTGGCCACCAGGCGATGTACTATTGTTCGAAGCTTTGTCGAGACCTCCGTTTACTGCTACAGAGATAGCACGTCTGACACAACAAGACAGCATCCTGCAGAGGTTATACAAGACAGTGCAGGATGGCACAGTGGAGAAACTCACTGGAGATGAGTTCGCTCCTTACCGACGACGGAGCGACCGCACTAGCATTTCATCTCGAGTGCCTCACACTTGGATCACGGGTGATCATACCGAGCTCTGCACGATCCCACGTTCTGGCACTTCTGTACGCTGGTGACCGATGCATGGTAGCCATGAAGAAGTGCGCAAATAGCTATGTATGATGGCCCGGAATCGACAAGGTGATCGAGGAAACGGTGCGACAATGCTGTGAATGCCTTTCAACGCAGAAGAGCCCACCCAAAGCTCCTATTCCCTCCTGGGACCGTCCCGAGACACCATGGCACACGGTGCACGTTGACTTCGCGGGGCCACTACTCGGGCGCACCCACTTGGTTGTTGACGCACACACAAAGTTGGTAGAAGTCCGGCACGTGAAGCAAGCAACATCCGCGGTTGTCATCGATGTGCTCCGAAACATGTTTGCGACATTTGGCATTTCCCGAAAGGTCGTCTTCGACAACGGAAAAGCTTTTAGTTCTAACGAGATAAGACAGTTCTATACGGCAAATAGCACACAAGCTACATCAACAGCGCACCACCCTGCAAAAAACGGTCAGGCAGAACGCTATGTGGCAGAGCTGAAAAGAGTACTCCTGAGGGATACAGACAGGTCCATACAGTGCCGACTTGCAAGATTCCTGTATCGGCAGCACACAACCATTCAGACTGCTACAGGAATGTCACCTGCGAGAGCGATGTTTGGACGAGAGCTTCTATGTCCACTCGATCTTCTCAAGCGGGAGATGGAGATACAAATCCCTGAGAGCCAGGAGACATTGACGAAATCCCGTCGTTTCGCAGTAGGAGAGAAAGTGCTCATCCGAAAGTTTTGAAAAAGCAAGATTGGATTGAAGGCGAAACACTGCGCCGCGTCGGACCACGATCCTGGCTTGTAAAAAGCAACCACAGAAAGGTTCGGCGTCACCTCAACCATATGAGGAAAACGAGCCAGGCCGGACACACAACCCAATCACCGACAGCTTGGAGCGTAGCAGATGATTTCTCGGACACAACGCCAGAAGAGACGCCGTCGAGTTCTGCTGACCAACGGCCTGACTCGCTCAACATGCAAAACAACACTCCCTCGCAACCGTCGACCTCGACGTCACAAGCAGGAACCACCCGGCAACTGCGACCACCAGAGGTTAGGCGGCCTCCAGACCGCTATGGAGACTTCGTGTAAGGGGGTAAGAATTGACATGTCTCGCTTGAAGACGACGACAACGAAGTGCGTGCGCGAATGCACTGGCGCTGTAGCACGAGGGAGATTCTTGTGTCGAACGTTAGCCGGTTGTTGACTCCAACGCCTAAGCTGCGCTTGTTAAAGGGGCCCTGCGACACTTTTGCGACTGCCTTATGTGGCACCGCAAATGCGTGTAGTTATGAATGCCGAGACGAACGCAAAAAAAAAAAAATGATGGAAGTTGGTGCACGAAAAGTGAAGTTATTAGTCCTCAAAGTTCAAAACTCAAGCAGACGACGACGAGAAACGTTTTTTCTTTCGCATTTCATTCTCCCGCTGACGTCAAAGGCCGGTTCCAATCACCGCGCGCGTCTTATAAAGACATACCGGAAATGTCACCTCATGGTGGCCTTCACGCAGTACTTTGCTACCGCTCTTTTTGACGGCGTTGTTACCATGGTTACGACAATCCACTTGCGTCAGCTAGTCGTTGTTTGTCGTGTAGTGCGCGCAATCAGTCTGGAAGACCTGAGCGCGAGCTCTTGCGACGCAGCGATGGCTTGCATGTCGTGCACGCCATTGCAAATTGAAAGTGCGTCGCTGAGCCCCACGCAACGCGAGGATGGCTCCGAGGGCCCGGACGAAACGCTACCGCCCGATGACGCGGAAGGCGTCGGTTGGTAAGCGTTTAGAATATTTCTTCTTTCGTTGACAGCATTGTGCCGAACTGAGCGTTGCGTGTTTCGCAGCTGCCGGTGTGGCCGATATCGCCCGATGCCGCAAAAGGCAAAACGCTAGAGAGTATATTGCCACGCCCGCTTCTTCTTTTATTTTGATGTGTTCGAGTTTGACCATTATTGATTACCATTACCGTTTGATTATATACCATCACCACCATTTCCACAGTGCACCTAGCGTCCTGTCCGTTGTTTTGAAAATACATCAGTTGAAAACAAGAGTTATTTGTTTCTGAGAAAGCATAAAAAAGGGGTTTTATTCTTTTTAGCGCTCAGTAATACGGCTTCACCACCACCATATGAATGTTACATGGTACTTGTCGCGTCAAGCCAGTCAAAACCTAACGGCCTTTGTCGTCACTGCCACATGACGAAACGTCACTTCCCATAACAAAAATAGCCGATGTGTGTCGCTGTAGTATGAAATCAAGGTAGTTTATCGGGTGAAATAAAATTTTAACGGCTTCGTTTTTCGGCGATGCTACTTTCGCAACGATGTCGACGCATTCCACAGTACCAAAACAAGCGTTGAAAACGATATGCTTAATTTGTGTCACAGGGCCCCTTTAACGTTTCGTGTTTCCTTGTATAAAATAAATCGTCGGCAGCCACAAGTGGCTGTACAGACGTAACAGACACCTAAATTTAAATACACAAATATTTCTGCATTTCAGTAGGCCCCTACCTCAAATCACCAGCTCATATGTTCAACAAATATATTAGTTTATTTCGCGATGAAATACGTCATCGATAAGAGCTCACTATTATTAAGTAACTATGTTTGTAATTATAAAGATTGGCTTGGTCTGGCCTTTGATCGATAATACGGGGCCAACATTTCTGCCGCGACGTTTTTGGAGCCTCTTTATTTGGTGGCCCAAAAACTCACTCATTCAGAATTAAAGACAGAACGCGACATAAAGGGTTCACGATAATCGAAAGACCGCCACGGTGGTACAGTGGTTACGGTGCTCGGCTGCTGACCCGAAAGTCGCGGCTTCGATCCCGGCCGTGGCAGTCACATTTCAATGGAGGTAGAATGCCAGAGGCCCGTGTATTATGCGATGTTAATGTACGGTAAGGAACACCAGATGGTCGATATTTCCGGAGCCCAGCGCTACGGCGTACCTCATAACCATCTCGTGGTTTTGGCCAGCAAAACCCCACAAACTATTATTAGAGTACGACGAACGAAAATGGCGTCATGAAGGAATATGATATATGTGAAAAGGAACAAGAAGAATGAGGAGTGTGTCAGTGGCAGACCCGTGTTAATGGCATCTTATACAACATCGCGAAAAAGAAATGTGCATAGGCCGGCGATGTAGCGACAAGATAACAACCGCTGGTCATAAAGAGTCACAGACTGGATTCCAATGGAAGGCAAGCGTGGCAGGGTACGGCAGAAATTTCGGTGGGTAGATGAGATTAAGGAGTTTGTGAGCATAACCTGGCCGCGGCTAGCACGTGACTCGGTTGACTTGAGAAACACGCGAGAGACCTTTGCTATCCTTTGCCCTGCAGTGGGTGTAGTCAGGCTGCTGCTGCTGCTGCTGCTGATGATGATGATGACGATGATGACCCTGCAGCTGGACCTGCTTCGCTTCCCGTACCCGCGTCTCTTCTACGGCTCCGAGGACCACACCCTGAGCTGGACCGTGCTGCGCTTCGCCATCGTTTTCTTCGTGCCCTTCAGCATACTCGTCAAGAAGCTGGTGCGCGAGAAGCGCGTCGGCACCAGGGTGAGCGCACGTTGCCTGGGACGTTAGTCTCGCCGAGTGTACTTTAGACCTCCAAAAAAAGAGACAGGGCGTGCAAACACGGACACAAGAAAGGAGGTGTCCTGACTTCTTTCTTGTGTCCGTGTTTGCACGCCCTGTCTCTTTTTTTAGAATGAATACGTACCAACTAGCTCAGCTCTCTGTTATTCGAAGTACTTTAGAGGACGTGGTAATGTTATATGCCGCGAAAGTTTACAATAGGGCACATTCGTGCTCCCCCCTCCCCCCCCCAAAAAAAAAAAAAGAAAATAAAGCCCTCCGTAAGTTTAGACATGTTACAGGCTGTTTAGAAACAGCAGACGTCTGTAGACAGGTGGAATTAAACTCAAAAAGGCTACTTTTTCTTTTCCATTTGCTAGAAAGTATGCTGCTTCTGCGCAGAAGACGAGTAACCTGTAATGGCCTACCAATGTAATCTACCTACCCCCGTCCCCCCTTAACAAAAAATGATAGACGTAATATCAAGAGATAGGAAGACAGCAGAGTGCATCAGGAAACAAATAGGGGTGGCCGATTTCCTAAATGATAACTGAGGGAAAAGATATGCTTACCTACCGCATAATGAAAGGAGACCGATGGTCACATGGGCATCGGCAGGATTTTGTCTTGGCGGCTGCAAGCTCTGTAACATAGCGCGACAGGGGGGGGTCCATCGTTGGCATCCGAATCCGCTGCATGCGAAAGTTGTGGATTCGGATCCCACCGACGGAACGGGCATTGGTTGGGTTTAACAAAGAAACGAGCCCCTCGAACTGTATGTATATGCACACCTCATACTACCCACGTCGACGCACGCTTGTTTCATTGCGCGTAGGAAATGCTACGCCGCGCGGGCCTGGGCGACGTCGCCTACTATTTCGGCCACATGTCCGAGTCAGGCTTCGTCATCTTCGGCGCCATCCTGCTGATGTACGTGCCGCTGTTCGTGTACCGCAACGCCAGCGGCACGGCCTTCTTCGAGTACGTCAGCCCGTCGCTCTTCATGTTCATACTGTGCATCGTCGGAATGCAGACCATCCTCAATGCCATGGTGCTCGCACAATTTCTATGGGAGCGTAAGTGCAACAATTTCAGTCGTTTTACGTGGCAAAACCAGAAGTGTAGCCAGAAATTTTTTTCGGGGGGGGGGGGGGAATCAACCATCCTTTTTGTATGTTCGTGCGTGCGTTTGCATGTGTGCGTCTATATATGCACATGCAAAATCGAAAAATTTCGGGGGGGCCCCTGGCTACACCCCTGGCCAAAGCCACGTGATTGCGAAGCGTTCCATAGCGGGAGCGACTCCGGCATGAGCGGCGCCAGCATTTATCTACTGATGGGGGCGAGGCACCTACTATAATGAGTTCTTTACGAGGGGTGCGGGGGGAGGGGGTGGACTTATGCGATGTGTTTTGACTGTTTGCTCTTATGGGGTGGGGTGCAGAAGGGGGCAGGCGAAAATTTTGGTGGGCTCTATCTCCCAAATTCAATTTTTTGGCGCTTGCATTAAACGCACACACACACGCACACTCACTCACTCACTCACTCACTCACTCACTCACTCACTCACTCACTCACTCACTCACTCACTCACTCACTCACTCACTCACTCACTCACTCACTCACTCACTCACTCACTCACTCACTCACTCACTCACTCACTCACTCACTCACTCACTCACTCACTCACTCACTCACTCACTCACTCACTCACTCACTCACTCACTCACTCACTCACTCACTCACTCACTCACTCACTCACTCACTCACTCACTCACTCACTCACTCACTCACTCACTCACTCACTCACTCACTCACTCACTCACTCACTCACTCACTCACTCACTCACTCACTCACTCACTCACTCACTCACTCACTCACTCACTCACTCACTCACTCACTCACTCACTCACTCACTCACTCACTCACTCACTCACTCACTCACTCACTCACTCACTCACTCACTCACTCACTCTGAGTTTTTCATACAGGACTGGGGCTCGTTGGAAAAGAGTTGCAGGTCACTCTGCACTCTTCGACATTAGAAATCGGATATCCGACGAGCTTCTCTTGTACCATTTCTTAGAAATAGTTACGAAGAGCGACTCGGGAATGTTAAATGGTCAGACTTCGTCATCACGCGAAAAACGATGGCGAAAGGGACCACACTTTACGCTTCAAAACAGGCAACTGCGATTTTGAGCAAACTCATGCAGTGCTAACTTTTATTGTCATGCCAGGGTTGGTACTTCGACTCCTTTTAAGATCAATCACGCAGGACTCGTGAAGATAGCGTCATCTCTGCAACAGCGCAAGCAACTCCGTCATCCTCCACGAAATGATTACTAAAGTCAACAATTTATGCTTAAACCTAAGCAATGCTGATTTTAAAGGGTTCTTGCTGTTCTTATTTGCATTTCCAAGAAAAGGCTCTTGCATAAGTCATTTAAATAACAACGCTGCAGTTGTTTACAGACACGCGTGGCTACTTTTGGCTACTTTTACTGTCCTCAACTCAATTTGGCTACTTTCTGGCTAGTTTTCTCAATTTTTTTACTACTTTTAGTCTTTTCGACATGATAACCCTGCTCTCGGCGTTGGCAGCATCAGCACGAGTGATGCAAAAAAAAAAAAGAAACCATCATGTGATGGCGTCACTCTCTGACGTCATCATAGCGTCACAGGTCGCTAAATTTCGTCATCATGAAGTCACGTTGACGTCACATGACGTGCCGTCACATCATGACGTCTTCACATATGACTTCGTCGCTTGTTAAAGTTTAAGGTGGGCCGTTTAAGGAGGTGCTGCAAAACCACGTCAGGTGCAGAAAACTCCCAATGCCTTCGATCCCAGAGGCAGTGCAAAAGCAAGCACGATGGTTGCAGAAAACATTTGGGAAGGGTGGCTGGGGTACAGTATCGATATGATTGACTGAGAAGAAAAGGAAGGTGGCATTCGCCTTCGTCTGATGCAAATGCATAAAGGACCATGAGACTTTTTAGGGGCGAAGCTCCTTAAGGCGGCACCCGTTCGTCCCTCGTAGTAGTGCGTAACCAGTCGTAACGCTAGTACCAGATCTTGACCTCCAAGGTGGTGCCGGTGGGAGATTTTTCCTGTGCGTTGTTGAACAATAAAAAATTCGCAGCGTGCGCGTTAACTAAAAGCCGAATTCTTCTGTCTCTCATTCCCCATTAGCAGCCATTGGCATGTTCCAGTAGGAAACGTTAGTAGAAGTAGAAGTGTAAGTGTTAGCTAAAAGCCGACTTCTTCTGTGTCTCATTCCCATTAGCAGCCATTGTTTACCTCCAAGGTTTACCGATGAACCTCCGCAGCTTCGCCCACTCATCATCATTCACTCCGTGGATATGCTGTGATTTTTTTGATGACCCGTGACACGAGTTATTTTAGCTTCCTCTCTACAATGCCACAAATTCTGCTCAACCTATTAGACGCCGAAAAAACCACCCCAACGGCAAAACGAGAGACATTTTTAAAACTATGGCACACTTGGTGCATATAAGGAAGCACCACTCAGAGATTCTTATCCTCCGGTACTCGATGACCAGACAGAAAGTCTGCGTCCATCTTAACCCGCTTAATCAATGTATGAATTGTGTGTCGGATGACGTCATGCCCTTTTTCACGTGAACGCGTATAAGTAGCTCGGACGAGTCGGTCCTTTAATATAAGGGTTTCTTGGCACACGCGCTCTTTTCAGGTGAGCTCTTACTCGCATGTGCCTCAACACGTTTCACAGTGCGACTGTGCACCTGCACTTCATGAAACGGACGTACTATCAGTTCTCTGAAATTGCAGCACTAGAGAGATCATTGAGGCGTCTGACATTAGAAAGGGGCGAACAGTGCATTAGCCCGGCTTACATGATAGCGACTACCTGTTTCTGGAACGCTCTATACCATGACAGTTCTTCTATCTGTCCGTCCGTCCGTCCGTATGTATGTATGTATGTATGTATGTATGTATGTATGTATGTATGTATGTATGTATGTATGTATGTATGTATGTATGTATGTATGTATGTATGTATGTATGTATGTATGTATGTATGTATGTATGTATGTATGTATGTATGTATGTATGTATGTATGTATGTATGTATGTATGTATGTATGTATGTATGTATGTATGTATGTATGTATGTAAACACCGTCATTTGCTGTATGCAGCCAGCGTTGCATTCGCTGCGGCCGTTGTGTATTGGCTCGCGATTGGCCTGGTCCCGTACGCGATCCTCCAGAACCCATTCGGGCTCGGATACTACCTTACCCCCAAAATGGACAAGGTGGTCACGGCGATCAGCCCTTGCATGCTGCTGCACTGGGTCCTGCGGGCCATCGAGCGCTTCGAGAAGTACCGTAAGTCGTGGCCGGATGTCAAAAGGAAATGACAACACGAGGCTGCGTATCCTCCGAACCCCTGCATATGACGTACCAAACGTTTTCCCTGAAAGAAAAAAAAAAAGACTAAGCTATAAGGGTGTGCGACAGGTACTGCTATTACTACTATGTAATTTTGAGGGGTTTTATGCGCCAAAGCCACGATATGATTCAGGCACGCCGTAGTGGAGGGCTCCGGAAATTTCGACCACACGCGAAACACACCCGCCGAGCAGTGTCTGTGCGGAAAACATTGCCATATTAAACTTGTAGGGCGTAGGAGGAAAACGCTGCCTTTTTTTTGGGCGCTTGCTAACGTTTTATCGCGCCCCTACTGAGATGACGGCCGCGACCTCCCATCTTATGGCGGGCATAGCTTCACTCCTGAGGCATAGTTTCCACTCCAGCGGTTAATTTCAAACCTTGATCAGGCAATGTACTGGCGAAGCGCGCGTAGCATTTCTCACCTAGTCCATACGACGGCTCAGTTTTGCTTTTTCCGCTCGCTAGGCTGTGCGTTCTGGCGCTGCTGTCGCGTGTGGAAAAGTCCACCGCACAGTGCCTATATACGGTATTGCTTATACGGTTCTGACCTATACGATTCGCAGAGGTTGATCTAACGTGGGAGAGCATGAAGTACAACAGCACCACGCTGGACAACGTAGCCGTGAGCTGTTTGTGCGGCATCGGCATCGCCGAGGTGGTAGTCCTGGTGGGCGTCGTCATCTTCCTGGACAACGTGGCACCCTGGGGATACGGTGTGCGCAAGCCGCCCTACTACTTCCTATCCGTGAGTTGAAACCACTTGTTTGCCGACGAGTGAGAAGCGTATGTCGAACCGAGGGGTTTCGGTATTTTATCGAAGCTGTAAATGCAACATTTGCCTGATTCGCGGGGTCCGTCCATGTCCGACTCCAGCATCATATGGCGCCAGAGATCCCGCCATTATGCGACGTTATCACTTTCTTGGAGGAGGTCACGTGATTTATTTGCTCGTGACGTCACAGATGCCGTTTTGCTGCGTTACTATGACGTCACTGCGTGGCGTCACGTGATGACTTCATCAACTGACGTCGTCGATCGGTCAAAGGTGGGCCGATCCCGGAGGCTTTTCAGAAAACTTAAAGGGGTCCTTAGCCCCCTTTCTAAGTGATCATCGAATGACCCCGGTATCGGAGTTAATTGCCTCACGAATCGACTGCCGTGAAAGGGGGTTTATTGACGACGTCTGGTAGCAGGCATACAGCAGGTATAGCGAGAAACAAACAGGCTCAGCGACCACAGCTCGCGATCCTGACCTGTCCAGACCTCTCTCCAGCGCCCAAGTTCTAGTTCATACCTCCTGCCTCTAGGGATGTAACCTACGAGCGTTGTGGCGCTAGTCAGCTTTAACGCTCGTGGTGATGTTTCGCCAGCGCAGAGCGCTCATATCGTGTAATTATTATGCATAAATGCAAAATACTTCGGAAATAATATACGGAAAGTGATTAAATTTTTTTGTTTGCATTTAAAAGGACACAGCCGTTCTACACTATGCAAGACTACGGCTTCTCACGTTAGTCAACCAGCGTGCAGTAAATACTTAACCGCACTGTATAGATTACTTGACCGTCCGTGTAAGTTTGCAGAAACAGTCACATAATACTGGCAGTTCGTCACAGAATACAGGCGTTCTTACTCCAGTGCCGTCCAAACGGTCGCAGAGTAACAGACGAACAGGTTATAGGTAGCGCCATCTACGGCGAGCGGTTGAACGAGAGCGGGGACGCGCGCTCCCATAGGGCCCCCGCTATCTGGGCAGGTCAGTACAGTAAGTCGTGGGGCAGACTTTGCGCCCCCCTCCTAGGAGATTAGAGATGGGGGGGGGGGGGGGGGGAGGGGAGGCGCCCCCCTTTCTCCCATCGTGCGCACGCGCATGCCTGCAAGGAATACTGTGACGGATTCTGAAAGATAACGGACGGTTTAAAGTTAACTTATTTGGATTTTGAAGTCTAGAAACGAAGCGTGGCTCCTTTTAGAGACTTATCGCGACAACCATTGACGAAAACGTCGCAAGAGAGCTGTGCACAAAAAGTGTGACGTTGGAGATGTGTACGGCGAATATGATGACTGCGACGACGTGTATAAAAACTCGTGGAGAACTTTTCTTGGCAACGAAGCGAAGGCTACAGGGCCAAATTGAGCGTATACCATACAGCCAATTAATGTAGTTCACATTACACTGATCACCGAGCCGTCTTTGTTGCAGCTGAGAAATGGCGTTGAGCAAAAAATAAATATACATGTGTCACATGATGCGTATACCATGTGTGTGTCATTGAAACAACAATAAGCATGATAATCAAGCTAACCCTAGACAACCAGGAGTGCTAAGAATATTCAGCTGAACCTTAGCATACGCTACGTATATCCTGGCATAGCCGAGCTAAGCCACCACAATTTTTAAGAGCGTAAATTCTACTCTTAGTCCTCCCATTTCCTCGAGGGAGGCCGTTCTTCGGGCCATTGGCTCGGATGAGCAGCTGGGGCTGTTGCACCGGGCCTGCCTGGACCAGCGGGCTTCCGGACGACCTAGGGGCCCAACGACATTTAAAAAGATTGTTTTGAATTAATTTATATCCATATACGGATCGTCTTTCAAGCGCTCGTCAGCGTCTAGCCATGGTCCACGCAATGCGCATAATGCGGCTACCGAAGCGCGTGTTTCGCGTTAGGTTTTCGCTAACTCAATTTTTTCCTGATTTGTAAGAATACTCTATGTCGGCGATACATGTTGTCTTAGGGATTTTGTTTCACCACAGCGAAATCTTTCAACAAAGCTTTCATAGAAAGTGTTCTGCTTAGATTTCTTTTGTATCGCTGGTACAACGCATTCATGCGTATAAACTGCGCAAACTAACGACCACATAGACCCAACAAAAGGACAAGCGCGTTAGGACCAACCCACCCAACAACAATTCCTTATAAACTGCATTTATATGGTTTTTATGCGCTCACCTTTTGCGAGCGTGAGTGCCTTAGCCCAGTGGGTAAGACACTCGGCTTGTGAGCGTGGGTTCTGAGCAAATAAATTCTGCGGCGTGAATAAACCAGGACGAGAAGAGAGCCACGAAAACAGGACGAGCGCTGATTTTCAACTGACTGTTTCATTGGCGAAGTGACGTATACGTTTATGTGAGAGCACATCGTCAAAAAAATCTCACGAAACCTGTCAAGAAATCAACTTCTTTTTTTCAATTGTGATAGTGATGGATTACTAACACACCTACTTCCTGCGAGATTAATGAAACATGCCTGAATTATTTCGCGTCCAGGCTTAATGTGTTCATTTTTTTTTCATGTCTTATCTCGTCCTTGTTTATTGGCGCTGCAGGACTTCTTTGCTATGAACCAACTAGCCAATTGCAAGATTCTTCGTAGGTCCTAAACCCCCCCCCCCCTCCCAAGAAAAAAAATCTGTTTTATGTTATGCGTTTATTTCTTTGTAGGAATTAGTCTTTGTAGACGGACGGATATACACCCAGAATTTTTGTTCGATTCGCCATAGAAGTGCTTAGGTGTTTAGAACACAAAGCGCCGAAAGCACGTCGCCACACTGCGACTCGTCGTAATGGCGAAATGATTTCACCGCAGATCGACTACTGGTCTCTCTTCAGGAAGTGGAATATTAGAAGCGTCGTGCCGCCCGCTGTCAATCCGGATTACTTTGAGCCTCCACCCAGGAGCATTGACCCCGTTGTGAACATCCTCGACTTGTGCGCGGTGAGTGACTGCTCGCGTGACTCGCGAATAAAAAAAAAGTGTGAATGACGTCACGTTAACGCGTGACCGTGAACTTACAGCTGCTTGCAAAGCGAGAAATGTGTCATCGTTGCATTTTGCCGGTACTAACACACGGGGCAGCAACGTGGAGAATAACAAGAAAACTCGAGAATGAGTTCAAATCCACGCAGCGGGAAATGATAGGCGTAAGTGAGTGGAAGACAGCAGAGTAGGTCAGGGAACAAACCCGGGTAGCCGATATTAACTCTAGTTGGCATTTGGACAGAGAGAGAGAGAGAGAGAGAGAGAGAGAGAGAGAGAGAGAGAGAAACAACAACAACTTTGGGCAACCTTCATGTTTCATCTAAAGGGACACTAAAGAGAAAAACGAATTTTCTTGTGTTAGTAAATTACTCTTTCGTAATAACAAAATTACCACGCTTGCCACGAGAAGGCTCTTTGTGAACGAGAAAACGGGCAAAAACAAAATGCGGCATATATTTTGATGGCGTATACTAGGGCCTACGTACTTCTTAATCAGTAAAAATGGAGTACATTGCCCACTGGGGGGGGGGGGGGGGGGGAGAGGGCGGAGGGAGAGGGGCACAGACTAAACATACAAAGTTTCAGGAAATTTCGTTGAGCCAATGTCGCAAAAATACGCAAGATACGCTTTGAAATCCGTGACGTCGCGCGTAGAGGTTTCAGACCCTTGATTTGTACTCTTAAAGCTCGAATTTCTGACAGCCGCGTCATAACTGTAGGTTCAATCTGGATGGTCTTTTGAATGTACACAAAAACCAAACTGTCAACTGTCTTTAACAGATCTGCTGTTGTTGAGTAACAGAAGCGCGAACGCGGAGGACGGCAAAAGGGTTCACCTAAAAACATCTTAAATGGTAAAAATGACGCAGAGACAACCATTGGTGAATGTCCTTCGGCGGGTTGACGTCGCTTATTGCAGCAGTTACAGCAGAACTGTAGTGGTCGAGGTGTTCCGTGTGTCGTAGATGGAAAATTATCATCGTCAATAACCGGCACGCGCTCAATGACCGTCCAAGCATTCTGTACAGATGGTTAACGAGAGAAGCTGGAACGTAGTGGGATTTGGCCAATTTCTGTGCCACATACGTGCTATAAGAATCTCACAGCAGAACTGTTATGGTCTATGTTTGCCGTGTGTCATAGATAGAAAATAATCATGAACTGGTACGCGCTCAATAACCACCAAAGCATTCTGTACAGGTACTTAAAGGGACAGTAAAGGCAAATATTAAGTCGACGTTGATTGTTGAAATAGCGGTCCAGAAACCTCGTAGTGCTACTTTTGTGCCAAGGAAGTGCTTATTTTGAAATAAAATCACGTTTTATTGGTCCGCATCGTGTTAGCGCACTTCAAATCACCCGCCTGAAAGCGGTATTTCGCACATCACTGTTGCCGTGCCCAAAGTTGCCCGCCTTTACTGCGCGGCGGCGTGCGGCGGCGTGCACCATTCGGGCATCCGGCAACATCACATGCATACGGTATTTTGTCGAACTTTCTGTCAGAGCGACTTTCACGATCGTGCAAAACACACGCGGCAGTACGCGATGCCGAAACTACCTCCGAGACGCGACCGCGTGAGCGAAGCAGGGCGCCGGGCGAAGCGCAGTTTGGCGAAAACGGAACCTTCGAAATACGCGCGCCGTTCCCCATGGCAACGCCAAAGAGGTTCTTTTTTCCATGAATCAAACAGAAACGAACAAGCAGCATTTTATTACGTCTCTTGATGCACGGAAGGTTCTTTTTTTATTGCAGCTAGTTTGATTACTAGTGATTAATTGTACTCAGACACTCCTACGTCATCGGGATCACTTCCAAAATGTCCCCACTCGTGGCGCTCATCTTGTGATACATTTAGCTTAATTTCTCGGTAAGTAGGGCACTGCTATTGATAATACAGTGAAACCTCGGTGATACGGATCTCACGGGACCACCGAAAATATTCGTATCATCCGAAATTCGTATCACCAGAAGGCATGGAAAATTAGCATGCAACAAAAGAAAGCTGGCGTACATTTTCATTTATTGTTTTTCAGGGCCGCAGCAACGTCAGGAAGAACCCTGAATGATTGTCAGTGAAGTTTTTAGATGTCGGCAATCATACCAGCACTCGTAAATATACGGCCCGCACGCGCTTATTTAATTAATGAACCAGTTGCGTTGTGACCCGGGACAGCAGTAGCCCCTTCAAAATTTTAGTATGCTTTTTTGCAAGACATCCGAGTACTACAGCGAAAGTAACAAAACAAGCGCTTTGACAAGATGGATCAAGGCCACAAAAAAATAGAATCACGGTCCTGTGTTGCGATTTTGTTATCAGGGAGGTTAAGGGGATGTTTTAACACGAAAGTGTTTTATGCCGGGGTCCACCAAGACTTCAGTGATGTATTTCCGTCACGGAAGTGACGTCGAAAAAATGTACACGATCAGATGGCAAAGAAAAAAAGTTCCGTCAACGGGCATCGAACCCACGACCGCTCGGTCCGCGACAATGATGCCAGGCGCGCTATCCACTGCGCCACGGTCACAGAGTCTGCATGCTTTACAAACGCGCCTTTTATATTACCATTCTCCCGGTCGGCGGGCTGGTGTTGCCCTCTGGGAGCGGTAAAGTATTTCGTCGTTACTGTGGCCTCCGCGATCAGCACCTGCAACGCGTTACACGTTCGTCCCATTCGGCGCGTTATCAATAGAAGTTCAATTTTGTCAATGCCTTAACCCACCGCGAAGTGGCGATCTTAGGCCAAGCGTTGTAAAAATTTCGACCTCGCTCATAGTATCACGCTAATCAAACCAAAAATAGCTCTGCGACGCGCGCCTGCCTCACCTGGCTGTAACACCGCGTTCTCCGCCTACGCGCTCGCCCCGAGAAAAAGTGCGGCTGGGCTACCGGGGCGGCACGACGCGCTTTGCGTTTCCCTCTAGTGCGGCCATGGTGTTCAATCACATTTTAACATGCCGCAGGATGGCGACCAAGTTCTGCGTCCAATATGCGACGCTCTTCTGGCTATCACAACTCGTTCTCTGGTTACGCTTTCACCGTTAACTACTACAGCTACCACAAGGGTTCGTTTAGTCATCGAACATGCACGTTAGTCGTCGGTATCGAGACGTACCACCAAGCATCAAAGTGGGTGCATCCACGTTAAACGGTGCTATAGCTGCCAGACATCAATATACATTGTGCAAACTCTCTTATATCAATGTACAGCAAACAGTCAGTAACTTCTTTAAGGGCACGTTTTACTTTCGTGTTATTCCGATTCCTATGATGGAGGGATCAACCATGTTTATTTTTGGGGGGGGGGGGGGAGATTTACGGCCGTGCCTAGAGTTACTGTATACCTAAAGGTAGTAAAGGTGGTACCTAAAGGTAGCATATACAGTAACTCTAGCCGTGCCTGCACAAGTGCGACCTCAGCGGTCGCGCATGTTGACGTTGTGAGGCCTGACTCCTTCGCCAAGACCGTCCTCGCCTTCTTTCGGTACTCGTCCACCTTTCATAGGATGTCTGATGCACGAGGCAGGCACGTGTAAACACAGTACAACGACAGCAGCCCGCGTCGACGCGTAGGAAAAGAAAGCATGACGCTAATGTCCTCTGTAATCCAAACGTGAAGCCACACGGAGGCACATAAGAGCCTCAAAGATTCGCGCACACAATAGGCCGTGACGCGTCTCTGAAGGTTTATTTTGACCGTACACTCTTAAAAAAAAAGGTTGTAGTACTTACTAACTTCGGTTTACTAAGCACTTGTCACATACGTTACCACCCTGTTAGTAAGTGCGGTTAGTAACGGGGAGGTTAGTAACCGTTAATACCCTCGCCGTTACAAACGCACTTTAGTAGCGGTTACTACCCTTCTCGCTCCTAACTAGTAAAATATAGGTTGTAACGGTTACTACCCCAAAGAAAGTAGTTACCGTGATCCTTTAGCCTCACAAATAACTTGCTTTTGTAACAAACTCATGAATGTCATGAATGAAAACAGCACACATACAAAACAACAAGGCTACGAGACACAATTCAGAAGCGGTTCCACGAGTATTTATAGCCCTACCTCGGGGGTACGCAGCTGGTACCGGTGAGCAGCTAAGCTTCAGGATGAATAGTTTAAGTTATGCGCCTATATTTATATATAGTACAATTTTGTTAGGTGCGCGAGGTAACGTTAGGACTTTTAATCAAGCATATTAGCACAAACAATGTGGAATATCTATTTTGCGTAATATTGCCTCAACGTGGCCTAATATACAAGACCCAAAACGGGGTACTAAGCTTAATAATATCGCCTCAATGAACTTGAATGGATCCCCGTGGTAGTAAATAGGTTGCAAAAAACTCGTAATAATAACTTCTAAAATTCGTTTAATAAGTTCGTTTGACAGGTGCATAGCAAAAGTTAATAACGGTACGCAAGACGTAGTAACCATTGCAACTTTTAAGTGTCTTAACGTAGGTAGTAAACAGGCAGCAAAAAGTTAGTAATGGCCCAAGAAAGCTAGTAAGAGCTGCTGTTACGAACTTTTCGCTCGTGGTTACAAGCTTTTTCCGAACTTTTTTTTAAAGAGTGTATACGCTACTCTCACTAACTGCTGTGAGTGCACTCTGCAGTGCAGGAATCCGCAGATAATGAGATGATTATGTAGTAATCAGAGTATTGGTCAGTTGTGGCCCGACAACAGGCGCTCTGGTGCATGTTGTTGGTCAAAGGTTTTCTGCAGACATGACGAAAATCACAGGTTTCATCGTCTGAGAAGCAATAAGGACAAAAGGACTTGCAGCATTTGATGAGTGTGCACATTTAAATCTTTATTAGGTGATCATTGCGTCATGCTGTAGGTCCACCCTTAATAGATGAAATCGCCCTTAGAAGGAGTGGCGATTTTGGCACACTTGGGAGCCCACAAAAGTACTCGAGAAGAACTAGTGTATTCTTATTGTAATCAGAATACTTGATGTCCAGTATCCAGTACAGCTCCATTACAGCTGTCAGGCCGGCTATCACGTCGATGACGTCAATCTTGAAAGATTGACGTTCGCCCAAAATCAGAAGGCGAACGTCGTAACCAGAGGAACAAATGAACGATCAATGCCACTGTATAAAATTTCGGGCGACATGCGTTTTGATTTAAATATAAATTCCTGTATAAATGTTGGTCGTACAAATTATATAGAATGGAAGGGAAGACGTTGATAAGGCACGAGTGGATAAATTGCAAGAAGTTATTAAAACATTTCAATCTACGAACAAATGCATTTTTTACCAGCACTCAGACGTGTTACAAGTAATGGATTTTGTTACTAACTTGAGTTAGTAACTTGGCCACCATAGGTAGTAACAACATGCCTGCTACTTTCGAGTTAGTAAATAGTTAGTAACTGCCTCAAAAAGTTAGTAACAGTGGCTGTTACTAACATTTTCCGACCAGTTACTACCTTTTTACAAACTTTTTTTTAAGAGTGTAGGAAAAGTTTTTTTCTTACACCGTGATTATACCGTGATTCTGATGATTTGGCGGTGCGGCGCGCATGCCGACGCGCGCGCTTGCGTTCCCGCGCTCGCACGTGCTTGGCGCGTCTTCCGCGACAGCGCGGACTGCACCTCTTCGTACCTGGGCGGTAGCGTACGTTCGTATCAAACATCGCTGGGTGAAAATCGGTTCGCAACAACCGTACTCCATTACACTGCAGGCCAATGGGCCTTGGCCGGGACCAACAAAAAATTCTTATCACCCCGAAATTCGTATGAGCCGTGATCGTATCACCGAGGTTTCACTGTACTGCCGTTTTAGACGTTGTCATACATTGAGCTTTCACTCTGACATAAATTGTTATTTGCCTTTAGTGTCCCTTTAATAAGACGAGGTGAAACGCACGCACCAGCCCTGCTGTGACGCAGCCTTGCGCGACTTAGTGCGAGCTGCGCTAATTCTTGTCGCATACTTTTTGACCAAGCAAATCATGGTATCATTTCATCTCCGTGTATTTGGTATCAATCGTTAATTAGGTGACTTCACACATCTGTGTTGGTATTGTACCGACATCTGTAGGCACATACGGTCCACAAGCGTTTTTCCGTTTACAATTCGATTTTTGGGGAACGTACCAGCTGGGTGGACCTTGTCACTCGCTTATTAAAGAGATACTGAACAAAATTTTCGCCGCCGAAATTTTCAGCGAAACTGAATGTTTCGGCGCTGAAATCAGTAGATACATACTTCATTTCACACGGCGGGAAATAACGAATTTAATGCGTTTTTCACAAACAACCGCGTTTACAAACAGTCGTGAACTAGAGTAGGTGACGTTCAGTGGTGCCTTATGCGTCTGAAACGGGCATGCCAACAATGCCAGCCGTCGCCCGCGTCTCTCAACTCGATCAGCTCCCACTATGGTTACTAGAACCACTGCGAACAGCGCCGGCAGCGAACAATGCTCCCGGGTAGGAAAAAGCCCCTAAAGAGCCCCTTTGTGGAGGAGGTAGACTGGGATGTAAAAAAAACATGGCTGATCCCTCCGTCATAGGAATCGGTATAACACGAAAGTGAAACGTGTCTTCACAAAACTAGTGCTTATTGTGTAGTGATACATGAGAGCTTGTACAATGTCTATTCGTGTTTGGCCGCTATAGCACCGTTTGACGTGGGTGCACCCAGGTTGACGGCATGTCTCTATCGCGACGACTAACGCCCATGATCATGATTAAACCGTTGTGGTAGCTGACGGTGTGAGCATATATTTGGACACAGCGAATCGTGAATCCCGCGTAAGGATGATATCAACAAGCTCATAATCAACACTGGTACCCGGTATGCGCTTCTTCAAAGCGTCGTCAATTAAGGAGAGAAACGGCACGGTGTGCGCTTTCTAGTAATGGGTAGCCGACGCCTGTGCTCATGCATACATAACACACACTGCGCTTCAGCAACACGCGAGGTAGAGGTTCGTAGCCTGAGCCACAAACGCGTGCGTCCCGCTGGCCTCTGTCTCGCAGGCGCTGCTCTCGCTCCACCAAGGCACGACATTCGCCCGTCGAAATCGCGTGCTTTCTGCAACGCATATTGCAGCGGTTTTGTTACTTGGTGTTCTCGCATTTGAAGCAGTCGGCGGCGGAGAAATCCCGTTGGTGCACGTGGAAGCTGCACTACTCCGATGAGCCGACGCACGCTAACACGAAGCCAAAGGCAAAGAACGTAACTGCGTCAACGGTGCCTCGGCGACGCCAGCGCGGCGAGTCTACCTCTCTGGTATCGAGACGTTTTAACCATGACCTCCGATATCGCGAGCAATCTCGGAGTAAGCGCTAGTAAGTGTCGATCGTGAAGCATTACTTCTTTTCAGATCTCACAGCGGCGGCACTGCCCCGCTCCGCCCGCCGCGAAGGAGAATGTGTGAAAGATATGAGGCGCGTTCGCGCCGTGTCTAACATCTTTCGAGTTAGCTTTGTCGGTAGAGCGTCGGGCGCTTGCCGTCGCGGCCGCAAGTTCGTGGGTTCGATTCCCAGGGGGTATCTTTTTAAATGCGAAGCATTTCTTAGCGAACTTCTGCGACTTTGAGCGTATCTATCTATCTATCTATCTATCTATCTAGCCGCCTACGACTTTGTGCTCTCCTGGTCGCTTGGTTCATCGAATGTGCACCAAAATTGGTATGGCGTAACATGACTGTATGACGAACATAAATGACAAGTCGTAACATGAAAATCATGACACGCATGTCATGTACAGCATGATTTACATGCTACGCTCATGGTGCGCTGGCGGCCGTTTCGCTAGTTTGATATACACCAAAATTGGTATCTTGCGACGTGACTGTGTGACGAACATAAATAACACGAGTTAACATGAAAATCATGACACGCATGTCATGTACAGCATGACTTACGTGGCACGCTCATGGGGCGCTGGCGGCAGTTTCGCTAGCTTGATCTACACCGAAATTGGTATTGCGCGACGTGACTGTATGACGAACATAAAAACTCGAGTTAACATGAAAATCATGACACGCATGTCATGTACAGCATGACTTACGTGCCACGCTCATGGAGCGCTGGCGGCAGTTTCGCTAGCTTGATATACACAAAAATTGGTATCTTGTGACGTGACTGTGTAGTGAACATAAATAACACGAGTTAACATGAAAATCATGACACGCATGTCATGTACAGCATGACTTACGTGCCACGCTCATGGAGCGCTGGCGGCAGTTTCGCTAGCTTGATCTACGCCGAAATTGGTATTGCGCGACGTGACTGTGTGACGAACATAAAAACTCGAGTTAACATGAAAATCATGACACGCATGTCATGTACAGCATGACTTCCGTGCCACGCTCATGGAGCGCTGGCGGCCGTTTCGCTGGCTTGATCTACCACGAAATTGGTATTGCGCGACGTGACTGTGTGACGAACATAAAAACACGAGTTAACATGACAATCATGACACGCATGTCATGTACAGCATGACTACGTCCCACGCTCATGGGGCGCTGGCGGCGGTTTCGCTAGATTTATATACACCAAAATTAGTATCTTTTGACGTGACTGCGTAACAATCATAAATAACACGAGTTAACATGAAAATCATGACACGCATGTCATGTACAGCATGACTTACGTGCCACGCTCATGGGGCGCTGGCGGCGTTTTCGGTAGCTTGACCTACCCCGAAATTGGTATTGCGTGACGTGACTGTGTAACGAACACGAATAACACGAGTTAACATGAAAATCATGACACGCATGTCATGTACAGCATGACTTACGTGCCACGCTCATGGGGCGCTGGCGGCGGTTTCGCTAGATTTATATACAACAAAATTGGTATCTTGTGACGTGACTGTGTGACGAACATAAAAACACGAGTTAACATGACAATCATGACTCGCATGTCATGCACAGCATGACTTACGTGCCACGCTCATGGGGCGCTGGCGGCGGCTTCGCTAGCTTGATCTACCCCGAAATTGGTATTGCGCGACGTGACTGTGTGACGAACATAAAAACACGAGTTAACATGAAAATCATGACACGCATGTCACGTACAGCATGACTTACGTGCCACGCTCATGGGGCGCTGGCGGCCGTTTCGCTAGCTTGCTCTACACCGAAATTGGTATTGCGCGACGTGACTGTGTGGCGAACATAAAAACACGAGTTAACATGAAAATCATGACACGCATGTCATGTACAGCATGACTTACGAGCCACGCTCATGGAGCGCTGGCGGCCGTTTCGCTAGCTTGATCTACCCCGAAATTGGTATTGCGCGACGTGACTGTGTGACGAACATAAAAACACGAGTTAACATGACAATCATGACTCGCATGTCATGCACAGCATGACTTACGTGCCACGCTCATGGGGCGCTGGCGGCGGCTTCGCTAGCTTGATCTACCCCGAAATTGGTATTGCGCGACGTGACTGTGTGACGAAAAAAACACGAGTTAACATGAAAATGATGACACGCATGTCACGTACAGCATGACTTACGTGCCACGCTCATGGGGCGCTGGCGGCCGTTTCGCTAGCTTGCTCTACACCGAAATTGGTATTGCGCGACGTGACTGTGTGGCGAACATAAAAACACGAGTTAACATGAAAATCATGACACGCATGTCATGTACAGCATGACTTACGTGCCACGCTCATGGGGCGCTGGCGGCCGTTTCGCTAGCTTGATCTACCCCGAAATTGGTATTGCGCGACGTGACTGTGTGACGAACATAAAAACACGAGTTAACATGACAATCATGACACGCATGCCATGTACAGCATGACTACGTCCCACGCTCATGGGGCGCTGGCGGCGGTTTCGCTAGATTTATATACACCAAAATTGGTATCTTGTGACGTGACTATGTAACGATCATAAATAACACGAGTTAACATGAAAATCATGACACGCATGTCATGTACAGCATGACTTGCGTGCCATACTCATGGGGCGCTGGCGGCTGTTTCTCTAGCTTGATCGACCCCGAAGTTGGTATTGCGCGACGTTACTGTGTGACGAACATAAATAATAGGAGTTAACATGAAAACCATGACACGCATTTTCCTCAATGACATACAAGACGATGTATGCAGCTCTTTGCTGGCTGCTTCGCATTACCTCGATTCCCACAATGCGTGGGATCTGCCGGCTTTTTTCTTGGTTTTTTTCTTTCTCACGCGTTGGCATCCATTATATCAACGTCATATCCGTGACGGATGTACTTGGTGGACCCCGGCATAAAACACTTTCGTGTTAATAAAGGGAAGTAGCAGGACAGGAAAACGTACAACCTTCATCCGTCGCGGCGACCAGTGACGTCACGGCTCGCGTTGCCGCCGCCAGCTGACAATCTTCTAAAAACAAAGCCAACTGTTCAAAAATATGTGAAATAAACTTTTCACATCTCTTAACGGTCGTTTATCGGAACAGTCGTGTCTTCCGAGTAGAATTCCAATGCTTTTGTCATTTTTTCCGAGTTTTGTTCAGTATTCATTATAAAAAGACAGGGCGTGCAAACCAGGCCCGTTGCCAGGGGGGGGGGCGCCTCCCCCCCGAAATTTTGATGACACATGGTGTTTTATCGAAAATAAATCATGAAAATAGGCGTTTTTCTCAAAACGCCTATTTTCAAGTGGGCCCCCCACCTCGCAAGTGCCCCCCCCCCCCCAAAAAAAAAAAAAATTCCTGGCTACGGGCCTGGTGCAAACACGGACACAAGAAACCACGGTCACCAAGTCGTGTGAGCACAAAATGAGTGATAGCTTCAACGCACAGGTTACGCGTCTTTTAGATGTAGGTTATCCTCATGTTGCAGTGGCCACTGTCGCTGAACTTTAAAAGAAGTCCGTTATGTTAAGTCCGAGCCTAGTTGCAGAAAGCGATAGGAAGGAACGTGTCGTAGGTATACCGTACATTCATTGCATGTACCGTACATTCACAGGCTAAAGAAAGTAGAAAGTAGATGTGGCGTTAATATTGTTTTCAAGGCTGTCAATAAGCTAGGTAAGATATGTGCCGCTGTGCAGAGAAAAAATGAGCGAGTAAAATACTGTTGGTGTGTTTCGTAAAGACATCAACAAATTCACTGATTGCCTACAAGTCTGGTGTATAAGGTCCCTTTCAACTGCGGCCTTTCAGCTGCGGCCCCTTCTAAGTAGGACATGCTGCATTAGACAGATTATTGAAACACAAGAGATCGCTAACCGGAGGCTTAGCGTGCATTTACACTCTCGACAATGTAAAAATAGATTAGAAGGTAAGTCGATGAATGCGCAGTTTTTGTACCGGCATAGGAATGAAAGAACGTGCCTGATGATTGAGGCACGACATATCGATAATGGTGGTGATGCATGCGTGAGGCAACCGTCGATTAACTTGCATAAAGATGAAATCAAATACCTTAACAGTTATCTTTTACGTAGACCCTCACGCGTGCCGGATTGATAGGTTCGCCTATTGCTTGGGCATGCGCAGATAAGTTTTCTTGCCCTTCTTTCTCTTCCGTCGTTGTGCGTCTCTTCAGCTGTTTGCCAGCATTTGTGGTGTCGTGACTTCTTTCTTCCGTCCGTGTTTGCACGCCCAGTTTTCTTTTAAGAATGAATACTTACCAAGTAGTTCAGCTCTCTGTCATTCTAACACCCCGTATTCTCAAACAAGCCTCGGCTCGAAGCTCGTCCTTCACTTGACCTTCACTTGGCCTCCGGCGGTGTCGTGAACACGATTGGTATCACAACTCACTATATATGGTTACGGTGTTTGACTGCGTGATCACTGACGTCATCTGAGGACGCTTTCTGATGGCATCGTTGCTTGGTGAAAAGTAAGCCGATCCCGGAGATATTGCATAACCAGGTTAGCTGCAGAAAGCTTCACGAGAGGTGGAGGTGTGATTGCAATCGACTGGAAACGTTCAAGTAATTTAATGAGTCTCGTGAGAGCACAGGTTCTCGCCTGTGCTCTCTTAAGCGTTAGATAGAGGGACTCAATTTTTTCATCCAGTCTGAGTTTCTCTCCCGTGTTATCTTTTCTTGTTGCCCTCTTCGCAGAAGAAGAAAGGCTGCAGCGACCTGAAGGGTATCAACCTGACCATCTATAAGAAGCAGCTCACGGTCATCCTCGGGCCTCACGACTCCGGTCATTCGACACTTCTGGACGTTCTCACCGGTACGTTTTGCAGCGAATACAATGAACGTGCACACTTGTATACAAACGAAACACGAACAACAAATTACAACGTCGAACACCTTCCGCTAGAGAACGATCTCGCCCTGGGCAATAATGCGGTTGCAAGAGGCTGTTTTGGTCCCCGCATTAATAAGTATTCAAGGCAAAATATTCCAACATTACAGGGATGTACCAGCGACATCAAAAACGAATAATCGTTTTTTGCTTAGTCCTAAGTTGTTCTTATTTAAATTGTCCGTACATCTGTGCATTGCGATGGACATGTGAGGAGCAGCGTTCTACGGCACACTACTGCTAGGTCATCAAGGTTATACCCCCCTCCCCCCATATTCTGTGTCGTTAAGGGTTATCACGAGGTTCTGTTGGAAATTTTGATTACGCGCTGGAGTTAGGAATCCCAGGTGACAAAACAAAAAAAAACATCGCTTATCCCTCCGTTGTACGATTCGGTATAACACGAAAGTGAAACGCATTTTCACAGATGTAGTTGACTGTTTATTGTGCTTTGATATATGAGAGCTTTTACCGTGTCTATTGGTGTATGGCAGCTATAGCACCGTTTGACGTGGATGCACCCGCGTTGACGCCTAGTGGCACATCTCCATCTCGAAGACTAACGCCCATGAACATGATTTAATCCTTGTGGTAGGTGAAGCTGCTATAACGTTTACCTGGACACAACATATAGGAAACCCTGCGCTAAGATGGCATCGACGAGCACATAATAAACACTGGTACTCGACATACACTCCTTCAAAGCGTCGTCAACTGATCAGAGAAACGGCAAGTTGTGCGCTCCCCAGAAGTAGCGTAACCTTTACTCCTGTGATCATGCATACACTATACTCGCGGACAACTTTTCTTGGCAATGAAGGGAAAGCTACGGGGACGGAGCGTCTGCACATGTACTGCTACGCGAAATAGTCCGGTTCGGCGCGCGTCTCGTAACGCCGTGGAAAGTTATGGCTAGCGTTGCATTTCGACGCAAACGCTGCTTAGCGTCTAAGGTACGGGTAAAAGGCGCAAGTTTTTCACGCACGCAAGAACGCAAAGTGACAACGTATAAGGTAAAAGGAATACAAATACCTTGCTTGTGTGCGCTGCGTTCCGTCTCAAAAAGCTACATCTAGAAAATGAAGGAGTATTTTATATATCTCACGCAGACAAAATGCGGACGCAATTGTGGGACTACAATCATTAGCGGTAGGATACGTGCATTGTGGCTCTGTAGCCTTCGCTTCATTGCCAAGAAAAGTTGTCCGCGAGTATACCACACTGCGCTTCAGGAACGCGGGAGGCAGAGGTTCGTAGCTCGAGCCGTGGATGAGTGAAGACATTCCGCTGGCGTGTGTCCCGCTACACAAAGGCGCGACATTCGCCCGTTGATGTCAGTGCCACTCTGCGGCGCTTATTGCAGTAGTTCTATTAGTCGGTGCTATCGCACTCGAAGCAGTAGGCGGCTGAGAAACTCCGTTGGTGCATGGGGAAGCTGCACTACCCGGATAGTGATCCGTCACGCGATAACACGACGCGAAAGGCAAAGCACGTAACTTAAAGTCTAGGACGCTTTCTCGATGCCAACACGGCCAGCGTTCCTTCGCTGGCATCGAGGCGCCCGAACTGTGTCGTCACTGAATCGCTCCCTATCAGCGCTCTTTAGTGTCATGACGCAGTAGTACTTCACCGCTCACAGACGGCGACACCGCCTCGCAAGCGAAGAGCACCGGGCGAGAGAGAATGTGTGAGAAATATAAGGCGCGTTTGTTTAGCCTCGTGATTTTGCGTCGGTGGCGCTGTGGGTAGAGCGCCCAATACATATCGTCGTGGACCGAGAGGTCGTGGGCTTGATTCCCAGGTGGCTCGCATCAGTGAAACTTTTTCTTCTAGTTTTTCTTTGTCATCCATTAGTGAGTCTTTTACCAACGTCATACCTGCGACGGAAATACGTCAGGGAAGCCTTGATGGACCATGGCATACAACACCTTCGCGTTAAAATTAACCCGGGGTCCCCGACTACGTCGTGACCCATACTCACGGTGGTTCTCGCACGTAAAACGCAGAAATTATTATCATTACTCTTATCGGTTGCCTGTGGCGCAGTGCAGCGATAATTTTGTCGACGCAGGCATGATAGCACCGACCAGCGGCACGGCGTACATATGCAATTATGACGTCAGAAGCCTCTCGAACGTGACGTGGGACTTCACGAGCGTCTGCCCACAGGAGAGCGAGCTCTTCGACGACCTGACCGTCGAGGAAAACATTACGTACTTCATACGCGTGAGTGACGTCGTCGTACGCACTTCTAACACGTGAGTGACGTCAGCGTGCCTTGACGGCCAACCGGGACAGGGGTTGATTTAACGTTGTTTCGCTGTAGAATCTTAGCTTATGAACATGAGGGTAGGAAAGGTTAAGAGGAAGAAAAGGTCTATAAGACAGGCCATGCAATGTCTGTAACAGGGAAATGTTTATTCATGCGTTCATTTCTGTCAGTGTCCAGGAACAGGTCTGGGCTTTAGCAAGGATCTGCATTTCGGTGTCAATTTATGGATACGAGCTGAACGTATAACAATTATTAACAGATAGTACGCACACGAGTGGGTAGTCTAACCACTGCAGCGGACGTGCAAAGAACAGGAAAAAAACAACAACAACGTAAAACCTGAAGAAACAATACACGGGTGTATAAAAAGAAACGTTATTGAAGGACAGAGATCAGGCGAGGAGCAAATACAAGAGCTAGAAGTGTCAAGGTCGTAACACATGGTATTAGCAACGTCTCTAACAAGTTAATGTTCATTCATTCATTCATTCATTCATTCATTCATTCATTCATTCATTCATTCATTCATTCATTCATTCATTCATTCATTGAACCTTCAAAGCGTCCGATGCTATCGTTGTTCCATAGGCGCACGAAACGACACGAACGCGCAGAAAGTTGAGTTTCTGTTGGTTGTGCACGCGCGCAGCTCCGCGGGGTCTTGGTGAACAACGAGTCGAACTACTTGGAACCGCTTCTGGTGTCGCTGTACCTGAAACAGCACAGAGACACCCTGTTGTGCCACCTGTCGCCTCACTTCAAGCGGGCCGTGTGCATCGCCATCGCATTCTCCGTCTACGCGAACGTAGGACCTATTTCGTATACATGTCATTTTGATTAACAATAATAATAATAATTGAAAAAAAGATTTTGCGTAGTTTGCACTAGCGGCGCAAGGTCGGAAACAAAAGCGGAGCTGGACGGCCGTCCTTGTATCTCTTTATTTTTTTCTCACTTCCTCTTTCTATCTCTTTTATTTCTCTCTATTTCTTTTTCTGTATTTCTTTGTTTCTCTTTCTCTCTTTCTTTCCTTATCCGTCTTGCCCTCCGTTTTTTCTATATTTTTGTCTGTTTCTTTCTATCTCTTTGTATTTTTTTTTATTTCTTTGTCTGTCTTTGTATCTTTTTTTCTCTTTCTTCCCTTCCTTTCTCTCAATTTCTCTCTTTGCCTTTCTTTCTTTTTCCTTCGTCTTTGATTCTTTCTCGCTCGCTCTTTCTTTCTCTCGCTCTCTCTCTGTTAGTTGCCTCGCCCATTCTAGTTATTGCAACCCACGCCGCAGAAAACGGAGCAGCGGGAGAGCGCGCGGCCGGGCGCACGTGTTCGGGGAGTGTAGCAGAAGATGAAGAAGAGGACAAAGAGAGCGCGCACCGGCCCAGTTACTGCGTTGCACGCGCTCATGATGATGATGTATGTCGAGGCAAATCGGGGACTTTCTGAGATTAAGGTGCTCCGCTGTTAAAGGGACACTAAAGAGAAACAATGAATTTGTTTAGATTTATAAAGTGTGCTCGGAGAACTCTTGTGTAGTTTATTTCACTACCATGGGTTTATTATCAGAGGAGAAAACCAAGTTCAAAGTTTCGTCTTTAAATTTCGCGCCGAACTTTGTAATTCGTGACGTCAAAGGTTTCAAAGAGCATTTAACGTATTCTTGCGCCACTGGCTCGACGAAATTTCCACAAACTCGTTATGTCAAGTCTCTGGCCCCCTCAGAGGACAATGTACTTCGATTTAACCGATTAGGAACTACGTAGGCCCGAGCAGGCGCCGTCAAAAATATGTGACGTCACGGCAAATGGTGCGGGAATTCCAAGGTGGCGTCGCCACCTGTATTGTCTTTTTGCGTGTTTTCTCGCTTATTAAGCATCTTCTCGCAGCAAGCGTGGTGTTTTTGGTATCGTGGAAGACTACTTTACTAATGCGAGAAAAATTGTTTTGCTCTTTAGTGTCCCTTTAAAACTTGAAGCGACCTTTATGTTCTAATGGTCTAGTGGTTATGAGCACCATGACCACTAGACTACGGTAGGCGTACTTTCGTGGAGTGCATGATAATTTAGTAATGTAATGATTTACTTCAGGCCAGTAATATCAAGAAAATTACTCGAAAGAAGGGCAATTTCTTAGGGGTTCATTTACATGTTAGACGCAACCGCGATGAATCCAACTGGCAACCAGGCCAAGGAAAGCACCGTGGACGTTAAATGCTGCGTTTAACTGCAACGCAGTAATTATTACGTCAATTGAAACGAATAAAATGTGGACGAAAAATCACCCTTTCTGTCGGTGGCAATGCGAACCCACTACCTTCGAATTCGAGTTCTTATCTGTGTTACCGTATCACGTTTAGCTGGAAAAACTTTTCTTTTGTTCGTATGCGTCTTCTGCGCGTACATTTCTCGGTTTTGCCGAATCTACGGTCCGTGTCTGTGCTTCGCCGCGTACGCAGTTCTCCCTAGTGATCGTGCCCGAGCCGTCCAGGCAGATGGACCCCCGAGGCCGGAACCACGTGTGGGAAACGCTGGCGCAGATGGCCGAGGTCAGCAGCGTGCTCGTGACCACGACGAGCATCCAGGAGGCCGAGAGGATCGCCGACCGGCTCATCGTGATGCGCGAAGGCCGCATCGTGTGCGACGGGTCGCCCTCGTGGCTGAAGAAGAACCTCGACTCCGGATTCTTTCTGCGCCTCACTCGGCTCTCAAACTTCAAGTAAGCGCATGACGCTGTTGTTTGTAAAAAGTTCGACGTCTGGGCTAGTTGGCATACGGTTCCGCGAAAGACTCAAGCAGCGCGAATAACGCAGGCCAGAGTTGTATGTGGACTAATGAAGTGAGGTGCTGTAAAACCTTACAAGTATATCTATCTCATGAGTGGGAGAATCCGGTGGCGGCGACATGAACGCGAATGTACCGAAAGTCACGTCACGAACTGATGACGTCATACGGTGACACCGTCAGTGACACCGTGTGATCACGTCATCTGATGACGTTCTAGCATTATGTCTTCTGATGACGTCATGTTATTACCAGCTCGTCGTTATGGCGCAAGGGCGAGTAAACCGTGGTTAAAGGCTGAATGACCGGATGATGTCCTCGGCTCCCCTGTACAGTTTGACGTCATATGACAGATGCCGGAACGGATTACATTATAAACGCAAAACCTCAGGTGCACTTGCAAATGTCGCGTAGAAGGAAATATGAAGCAGGCAACATCGAAAAATAAACGAAGCGCGGGTCAGAGTCAATTCAATATCGTTCAATTTGTCTTTATATTCGTTAAAACACATGCAAACTAACATTTGTCGGCCCTTCATTTATAGTTTCAAATTACCTGAAAATTAAGTTGTGCATATTAAGTGTGTATAGAACAGCAGTGCGCGATTGTGATTTGGATTTATCCCACTCTGCTTGGACCTGGTAAGACCGCGGGTTCGACGAACGGTTGGACGATTTGTCAGGACTGTCTCTGACTTCATAATAAGATACATTCGATTTGCGTTATTGATTTTAGGTAAGTAATTCTGTGCGTTCTGTGGAGGCACATGCAGAGCACGCTGTCTTTCGTGGAGTTAAACGTTGAACGTCCAACTTGGCGTTACACGGTTCGCTAAATTCACATGACATAGCGAAGATTTCGATGAGCATTGCAGACTGAACCGTAAGCAAGTAGATAGCAACTCCCCGCAGCTCTGGTGCGTTGTCTGCGAGCGCCAGTATTGGCTTCAGAGGTGCGCGCCACTGAAGCTTCTGCTTCGGTGGCACTCACCTCTGCTCGGCCCAAAGAGGTTTGGAACCTCCTTAAAACTCATGCTCCGGGCCAAGGAGCCTGAGCTAGTTTAGGACCTCCTTGGCCCGGAGCCTGAGCTTTAAGGAGGTTTTAAACCTCTTGGCTCAGGCTAAGTTCAGGCGCTTCGTTTAGTAGTATCGCCGTATAACTGAATTTGTGGCGTCGCTCATGTTTTAGAAAGAAAGCGCGAATGTAGGAACGCATGGCTCGCGCGAAGCACGCATGCGATCCTCTTTTTCACACTTATGTATTAAAAGCGCTTACGGGAGCGTTAGCGCTTTTAATATATAAGTATGAACGAGTGCCAACTAGCTCGCCTTTCCGTTTTGCCCGTTTTCCCCATCTTTCGATGGGCTCATTCGTTCTGCCGGTAACGCCTACACTGAACGCGGAGACGAGCGCCTAGGAGTTGATGCTCTAAAATGACTCGAGTTGTACCGTGAGCCGATCTATAATGTTTACGGGCTCACGTACCTGCGCTTTCGGCACCAGCGACTTCTCTGGAAAGGCGCGCGTTCTTTTCGTCACCGCAGGCGTACGAAACCACGTAGTTTCGGCAGAGTGTCACCCCCTGTTTTTATTTTCATTTTGTGCCGCAGTGAAGAGGACGTGAAGCGTATCGTGCGGCATTACATGGGACCGGTGGAGCCCAGGCGCGTCACCAAGCTGGACGTGGTGTTCAACTTGAGCGATATTCCCGAGGTGAGAGCTGGCCGCGTCACTCTAGTTAAGCAATTTTCATGCTTCAGGGGCAGGCATAGATCGTTAATAAACTACGACGCTTATTGGCAAGGAGACGCCCATAATAATTTAGAAGGGCGCTGGTTTGGGCAGTTGGTAACGATATACGATAAACGTTATTTGAGCACAGCTTGACGAACTATGACCAGGCGAAGAGATAGACAAGCGCAAACATTCAGCTGGATTCACTACGGGCAAGTACCGTGGTTTCACACTTGGGCGCATGGGAAGTCAGCTCAGAGAAAACCATCTTCAAACATACAGGATTCCCTTTCAGCCTACGTCGCGTATACGTCTATGTAAAACCGCTTCACTACTCCTCACTAAATTCAATTGAAAGTTGGCGCTTGTGTCGGTCTTTTCCTGATCGTCATTTTTCAAGTGAGGCTTGTTATTAGTTGTTTAGGTGGCGGCGTTGTCGTACACGAAAAACCCGGCGGCGCGCCGTTGCAGAAATGCGGACCTCGAACGTGTGCTGGTCGCATGCGTACTTGTGTGGGCCGTTTTCCAATAAGTGACGCTCTCTGTATCATGGGCTTGCCGTTTCTGATATGGCAATCTGATATTTTGTCGAGGTCACGTTGTCAGTTCACGTTGCCACATTTCATTGTTGCCCGCAGAAGAACGCATGGCCTTACGTTCCGGCGCCGCGACAATAGTCATTGGACACTATGCTGACTAGAGTTACTGTATATAGCATATACAGTAACTCTAATGCTGACTGCCTAGGGGCACCCTCACGCCACACCCGCAACCAATCAGAGCCGTTTCGCTTCCGCCGGGGATAGATAAAAGAAAGAAAGAAAGAAAGAAAGAAAGAAAGAAAGAAAGAAAGAAAGAAAGAAAGAAAGAAAGAAAGAAAGAAAGAAAGAAAAGAAAAGAAAAGGAAAGAAAGAAAGAAATAAAGAAAGGTCAGGTATATGCACACGCCAAGATTCGCATGCCCCCAACTTCCGATAGCGGAAGGCTCCTGAATTTTTCAACATTGTTCAGGTAACCTTTGGAATAATAAGTGTTGCTTCCACGGTGTTTGTATATACTGACTGCGACTTCCAATATTTTTTTTTTGGGCGGTTGAGGCGGTGATATGCCAAACCCCTGTCACACTGGCACTTTTGATCGCGATCAGGGCCGATCGCGATCTGCGCATCACAGTCAGGCTCCCCGATAGCGATTTGGCTGTTGTGGGCGCCAAACTCGACCCCAATGAGCTTTCACCCCGTAACAGCGACCGTTGCCGAACGTGATCGAGAAATCCGATCCGGATCCGCCCTGATCGCGATCAAAAGTGCCCCTGGGATGCCGGTGTTATTGAAATCCAAAGCTTGCTCATACGTCACCGTCAGTTGAGTTAATACAGCGTGTTTGTGCCGTTCGGATGCGCGCAGAAGACCCAGAAGATGACTACCATGCTTCAGTACCTGGAGAAGAGGCGCTCTCTTTTGGGCATCGCAGTCATGAGCCTGTCGTACTGCACGCTCGAGGACGTCTACATCAAGTGAGTCTTCTGGATGTGCCGCCTTTGTTGGTGGTGCGAGGTTAGCAGCTGCGCTGAGCGAATCTCTGCAGCAATGGTATGTGCTTTTGGAGCAGCGCAACATTAGTGAGGAGTACTGTATTTTTGTGCGCGCTTGAAAAACAAGCACACAGTGAGGCACACAGAAAATGACAAATGGAAGCGCTCTATCAAGTGAACTTTATTGGAGCGTTCTGCTTACATTTACACATGCCAACTTGAACCATGTGACGTATGCTATCTCACCAACGAGTTAAGGAACAAAAAAATTCTTTTGCGACAAAGCAACCGAAGGGGAGATTACACATGCGGCCCTTTGGGTATAGATTGTGCCTGTGTAGTCTACTCTCATGCTTCTGTCTCTATGGTGCCTGATTATGCGGCAATTTGAGGATGAATTAGTGAGGAGTTCAAAAGGAGTTCATGACACATTCAAAAGTCACATTCGAAGGGCGCATTGAATAGGTGCACTCAAAAGGCAAAAGAAAACCGATTAAAGCAAAATATTGCGAATACATTTTCCCAGTCGTGACTTCGTTGAAGCCTCGCGCGCTTGGCAACGAGAACATGCCCACGTTCAGTGAGCAACGACGTGCTATAGACGTCAGACTCTGGAGTTTCGCAAGACGCGTAGCGCCCCCTGCCGGAACAGTATTGGGTAGTGCAAAGTTCGACTCCCTTGCAAAGTTTGCTGTGGAACCAGGTGAAACTATATCTAGTGTGAAACGACGATTCAGCTTATTATTGCGTGTGTTTGCGCATTTAACACTCTCAGAGAGAGCTTTCAATTTCTCTCCGCTAGTCGGACGCGCCACCGAACCGCCATGAAGTGCTCGTTGGATCGCTCGCCAGAACAACGGCGAAAACAAAAGCAGACGCGACCGCTCCGCGTGCTACAATCGACGCTACTGTTGCGTTGTGAATGGGCACGGACGTAAAGGAATGAGTGACAACGTCCAGTTTTACCGACTTCCAACGTTGTCGTACGAAGCCGAAAGGCGAGAGCGCTGGATACGGGCCGTTGCGAACGTGTCGGGTAGGCGAGTTACTCGCATTCTCTCCACAGCCGGTCGCATGAGAAAGTGTGCTAATGTGGCTCTGCTGTTATTGTTTTGCGTAGCTCTCACGAAGAAACGTGGTAACCTTGGCTATGAAGCTCAGTAGAAATTTCGGACCGCGGTGCGCGCCGTGTAACACGGAGTGAGCAGCTAGAGGCAGACTGAAGGCGCGTGATAAACATTGCGCACCGCGACCTCCCATAAACTGAATTGGTCGCCACCACACAGCATTGCGCACGAACGTAGTACGTGTTGAATGCTCAAAGTTCCGGCTTTAACTAGCAAACGCGAACACTTGCGTCATACAAGTAAATCGCAAAATGCTGGTCGTGACCGTAGACCTTCAGGTTTGTTTTGCCCGTGGCCTCCGTGATTGCCGGGGCTAATCTCGGAGGTGACGCTTTTGCCTTTGGTTGTAGTATATGCAGACGGAAGAAAAACCGTCAACAGAACATTCAAGGATGCGTAATGAAACAGTCCAACGCACAGGAAGTGATAGATGAAGGGAGAATGCAACTGAAAAGGCGAAAATCACCGGGACCATGCGTCCTTGATAAAGCGAGTGATCTTAAGATACATAGCTAACTAAATTGATCGTGTATGTACGTCATCGCTTTCACATTATATACCCAACTATAACGCATTTAGGCGCTATCGAACGGACTCTGGAGGGATTGCCTCGAACTCGATGTCGTGCTAGGGTGGCATAGTCGGGCCGTGCTCGCTTGTACACGCGAGTCGCAGCGTGCCGGAATAAGTGATACTTTTTTTTTTCACTTTACCCGGAGTTCGCTTTGATAAGCTTACCCCTTTTCTGTCTTTGAGGCAAAATTGTTCAAGTAATTCTGCCGTGTCGGCAAAATTATCCCTTTATGTGTACTTTTTAGCCGTGCCCCCCCCCCCCTTTTTTTTTTCGGCACAAAAACGGTTGATAAGTGGAGTTAATCAATTCGCCGAAAATTGTTCTACGCGTCTTTTCCCGACGGAAACGATCAGCCAAAACAGTCATATACGGCTTCGGTGATAAAAAAAAAGAAATAAGAAGTAGAAGAAGTGCGCCAACAGCTGTTGGTGATTGTTTTGCTTTCCTTTGTTTCAGGATGGTGACTGGCGCTAATGCGAAGGACAAGCTGGACATCGGCGACGGCGCGTTTCGACTGGCGTCGGAGAAAGATGACGCGGATAAGAAAAAGCGAGGTGCGCAGGTTGTGCTTTAAATGGCACGATGTATTTTGACGACGGCAGAAGTTTGTTCCGTGCTTACCGGAGGAAAACCTGTCGTGGCGATCACCTAGCCATTGTTAGAGTCGTGGGCAGTCCGAGTAATGGTGTAGGGCTTGCCTTGGGAAGTAGTGACGCTATCGCGGTGTAGTTTGATCTTTGTCGTGGTGTGTGCCTAACAAGTTTTGGCCTCAAAAACATTTCTTCGACACCGAGAAACATACACGGAGGCATATTTTGTTGCCTAGTATGAACAAGGCAATTGCTGAGTTGCTACACTTTGAGATGTGCGCGAGGGTGAACTTGTGGCACCTTTTTTGTACAGTCGCAGCGTGTAAGCGTTTCTTTGTAACGCGAGCAAAAAGTTTTGCCTCTGATATCGTTAAAAATCGAACTAGTCTGGCGGCATACAGGGGCTTAACCAGAACTTCAATTTTTTTTTTCATTTGAGAGTGGGTGGGGGGGGGGGGGTTGTTATCAGAAGGGTGGGTTGCTCTGGAATAATTTCGGGGGGAGAGGGGGATGATGTTGGCGGGGGTGTGTATAATCCCTGGCGCCATAGACGGTAGATACGATCGAAATAGCTCACAATACATGGTAAAAATAATACTAAAGTAACGTAGACTGCTGGACCAGTAGGTATAGATTCATGTCGAAGCGAAGCGCGAGGAAAAAACAGGACACTGTCCTCTTTGTCCTGTGTGTTCTTTAGTGTGTCCTGTTTTTCCTCGCGCGCTTCGCTTCGACATGAAACTAGTACTAAGCTCATTCGCGAGCCAATCGACAGCAAGAAAGTACAGTGACGCAGCGCTTATTACTACAGTCTCAGTGTACTGAGTTCATATGTAAGAATCTGTGTACTGCACTGCATGCGTAAGTATCAGCGTTGCATACCTACTGAAGCCGTATTTCGCCTAGAGCGCATGGGCAGCGCGCGCTCCACGCGCGCTCTATGCGAAACAGTTCTAAAGGCCCGAACACACGTACGCGTTGCAGCGCGTCAACGCGTGACTTTTTGACGAGTCGTCGCGCCCTCTCCCTATGGAGAGAGAGGGCTCAGCTTCGCGTAGCCGCGCGCCCTCCGTGCCCTCTCTACGCGAAGCTGCGCGCCCTCGCTCTCCATAGGGAGAGGAGGCGGCGCCGCGTCAAAAAGTCACGCGCTGACGCGCTGCAACGCGTACGTGTGTTCAGGCCTTTAGAATCGGGTTGGGTTCGTCGCGTACGCGTTGCTTGGGTACGTACGCTATTTTCGAAATGTAAGGTGCTCACCCAAAAGTGTAACGTAGACGCATGCGCAGTCGCGAGAAAAGCTGACGCAACGCTTTGAGTACGGTATTTTGAAACTGCCTATTCCGCACGAAGCATGGTTACGGACGCTACGAACGCAGTACTAGAGCTGTGCACGGGCCGTATTTCCGAGCCCGAGCCCGGCCCAGGCCCGCTGACTTTGTCGAAGGCCCGCCCTAGCCCGACGGCAAAGGGCTGCGAGCCCGCCCGGCCCGGCCCGACGTACGAAAACACAATCCCGGGCCCGGCCCGGCCCGGCCCGGCCCGGCCCGGCCCGGCTTTTTGAAGGTTCGCTGCGAAAACAAAACATTGTTTTCCAGTAATTGGCATTTTATTGAGCATATCAAATATGATCAAACGACACACGACGAACAGTCTCTATTACACAGATTACAAATTGTCGTGCAAAAACAGCAAGCAGTCCAACGACTCCGGCTTCAACGAAGTGCGGCGCTTTTGCTATACAAGTAGACAGCCTCATGCCAGCAACAATGTAGTTCGCTCGGCAAAGCCGTCACGTGATGGGGTATGCCCATGCAAGCGTTAGCTTGCACGAAGGCGATCTACGTCGGGTCGCTCGTCGCTGTCGCGTGCATTTTCACTCATGTGTGATTTGGCCTTGAATCTAACGCGAACAGTCGCGTGGCGCCGTCATTAGCTCAGGCGGTGTTACTTCTCTGTTTGTCGGAGGGCAACAGAGGCAGTGCTTTACCTGCTCCCCTTTTGTTTAAAGTAGCGAATGGAAAGGAAAAGCGGTAAACGGCGGTCGCAGAAAAGGTGCTGTATGCGTGCTGGAAAATAATTCCCGCTCATTCTCTATGTTTCGGGCTTCAGTCGGGCTTTGCGCCGGGCCCGAGCCCGGCCCGATAAAACTCCAAGTAGCCCGAGCCCGGCTTGGGCCCGAGGTGAAAATACGTCGGCCCGCCCGAGCCCGGCCCGCCCGAGCCCGGCCCGCGGGCCGGGTCGGGCTCGGGCTTTCGGGCTACCCGGAGCCCGTGCACACCTCTACGCAGTACTAAAGCTCAATTTGGCTGCGCAGTAGCTCTGCGGACACAGGGTGTCAGTCATTTCAAAAAGCAGCCTGCGTCAGCAGAGCTGCTGTGGACGCTTTACTAAAATTATTGGCTGTGGTTTGACCCTTGTAAACCTAGCTAGCACGAGCGAAACACCTGTTTGACTTGGTTTTGCAAAGACAATGCACGCAATAGAGAGTTTTATTGCTGGGGATCCCGTGATTGTTTAAGCTTGATAATAAATAAAACATCATTTATTTGTGCAAGGCAAATAAGAAAATTGTAAATAAAACTATTTATTAAATCATGGCGCGCTTGCAGGCATTGCGTTTCGGTTCTATAGCTTCCACAGCACTGTCCGAGCAGAGTTATCCCCGATACTGGATGCACGCGTTTGAGAGGGCCTAACGGGAGAAAGCTGAGCGCGGAATTGCTTCGATCACGTCCCAGATTTGCAGTCCGTGAAGCAGCTGTGGGCGGAGCCATTTGGTAAGCGCGTTGTTGCGTCCTACTGTAAATCTCCGCGCTTTTTTCTGCTCGAAAGCCGCACTCAAAAAGAGTACCAAGGAACGCGAGGGCTTCTGTACGCAAGCACCTCGGGGGTCCCGGCACTAAATCTCTATTGTATCGCCCAGTCACGTGTAACTCAGCGGCGAGGCTCCGAGCGAGAGCAACTGCGATGGCTCTCAGCAGCTGATCACGTGACGTGGCGTCACGCCTTTTCACAGTTGCGCTCCGGCTGCTCACCCTCGTGGGGCTCGAGGTCATCGCCAAGCGATGAATGACCTTGGGAGACATGGCCTAGCAGAGGTTTCGCTTCAAAACCGTCTATTGTCTCGACATAGCGGCGATCACGTGTCGTCTTGTAGGATGCGCGCCTTTGAGAGGGCCTGACTAGAGAAAGCTGAGCACGGAATTGCCGTGCTTATACGATTATAAGTCGACCAGTTTTATATAAATTTGAGGTGTGAAGTTGGGGGTCCACTTAAAAGCGAAACCGAAACGATACCGCCAGTTACGGTGCGATAAATGAGAAATTGGGAACGTTGGGGCATGGTTACAACATCATGTTTGCGTTCCGGCTCTACTTGCATCATCATCATCATCATCATCATCATCATCATCATGTCTGACTACTTCCAATGCAGGGCAAAGGCCTCTCCCACGTTCCACCAAACAACTCGGTCCGGTGCTCGCTACTGCCACGTTATACCCGCAAACTTCTTAACCTCATCTGTCCATCTAAGTTTCTGTCTCCCCCTCACGCGTTTGCCTTCTCTTGGAATCCAGCCAGTTAGTCTTAATGACCAGCGGTTATCTTGCCGACGCGCTACATGCCGTGCCCATGTCAAGTTCTTCTTGATTTCGACAAAGATGTCCTTAATTAATGCCCATTTGTTCCCTGACCCTCCCTGCTCTCTTCTTGTCCCTTAAGGTTACACTTCTCATTTTCCTTTCCATCGCTCGCTGCGTCATCCTCAATTTAAGTTGAACCCTCTTTGTAAGTCTCCAGGTTTCTGCTCCGTAGGTAAGTACCGGTAAGATGCAGCTGTTATATACCTTCCTCTTGAGGGATAGTGGTAGACTACCATTCATGATTTGGTAATGCTTGCCGAATGAGCCCCATCCCATCCCATCCTTATTCTTCTAGTTATTTCACTCTCATTGTTCGGCTCCGCGGTTACTACCTGTCCTAAGTAGACGTACTCCTTTACAACTTCCACTGTCTCGCCACCTATCGCAAAGCGCTGTTCTCTGCCAAGATTGTTCCATATTACTTTAGTTTTCTGCATATTAATTTTCCGACCTACCATTCTGCTTTCCTTGTCCAGTTCAGTAATCATGAGTTGCATTTCGTCCCCTGAGTTAGTCATCAACGCAATGTCATCGGCGAATCGTAGGTTACTGAGATACTCTCCATTAACTCGTATCCGTAACTCTTCCCAATATAAGGCCCTGAAAACCTCCAGTAAGCACGCGGTGAATAGCATTGGGGAGATCGCGTCTCCCTGCCTTACACCCTTCTTTATTGGGATTTTGGCGCTTTCTTTTTGGAGGACTACGGTGGCTGTGGAGCCGCGGTAGATTTCTTCCAGTATATTTATATATGGTTCGTTGACGCCCTGATTCTGCAGTGCCTGCATGACTGCTGATGTCTCCACCGAATCAAATGCCTTCTCGTAATCTATGAAGGCTATATATAGGGGTTGGTTATATTCCGCGCATTTTTCTATCACCTGAGAGATAGTGTGGTGGCCGCGGCGGCGGCATTTTCGATAGAAGAGAAAATGCTTGAGGCCCGTGTACTTAGATTTAGGTGCACGTTATAGAACCCCAGGTGGTCTAAACCTCGACTACAGCGTCTCTCATAATCGTATCGCGGTTTTGGGACGTTAAACCCCAACAATTATATATATATATATATATATATATATATATATATATATATATATATATATATATATTATATATATATATATATATATATATATAGTGTGATGTGGTATATTATCGAGTGACCTGCACGAAATCCTGCTTGGTCCTTTGGTTGATTGAATTCTAATGTTGTCGTAATTCTATTAGCAGCGATGGCGTAGAGGTAGAGCATCAGCCTGGCATGCAAGAGATCCGTGGTTCGAATCCCGGTACCCGACAATTCCCCATCGGATAAAAAATAAAGAAATCCGCGTGATGATGCAATTTCGCAAAGAGAGGCCTGGGGTGCGGCCAAACCGATGACTTGCCACATATCCCGCATTTTCTAGCGTGTAACCCGCACCCCCAGCAAAAATTCGAGGAAAAAAAAAATCGCCGCGTATTGCCGCGACGCTAGCTTCACTGCATAGCTGCCGAACACTGCCGCGAAGCCACCTTTTCAGATCGGAATTCGCGTTTTAGAGGGCAGCTCTTAGCGCCCGTTCCTGCGTTGAGCGTCGTCGTCGCCGTCGTCGTTGCCGTGGCCGTCGGTGGCGTAACTGATAGACATGAAAAAATAAAATGAGAAAAAAAATACCCATGAACGAATGGCAATTTAGCCCGGGCCCTATGCGTGGTAGTCTAGTATTCTACCACAGAGCCGCCCTAGTGCTTGAGGCTCATTTGCAGAAAGACCCTATACAGGCGTCATGTCGGGCCAGGAATCGCGTTAACCTATGTAATATAGCGTGGCAGAAGAGTAAAATAAGTCATCACACAACGCTAATTGCGCGACGAGTGGGTGGTGTAATGCTACCCCATCCACTGTAAAGTGCTCAGCCATAATTCTTCATCGTCATCAGCCACATGCAGCATCTACAATGTGCACATAATAGATAATACCTTACTGATCTGTAGCGGCTACCGCAGTTATCCGCAGAAAGACGAATAAAGGCGTAGTGGGTGCTGTCCTACTTCACAAAAATTATGATTTATGGCGCAGTCAATACCTTGCGGAAAGCCGAAACTTCAAACGCAGTTGGCCTTGTCCCAACGCGTAGCTTGGCTCAGAATTCGCATTGGCCAATATCGTAATAGACGGCGAATATTTTGTCTTGACTTCCGAGGCGAGCTTGTGATACATTGTTAAAATATTCGAGCGATGCTTTTAGGGGCGAAGCTCCTTAAAGCGGCATCCGTTCGTCCCCGTCGTAGTGCGTAACCAGTCTTAACGCTAGTACCAGATCTTGACCTCCAAGGTGGTGCCGGTGGGAGATATTTCCTGTGCGTTGTTGAACAATAAAAAATTCGCAGCGTGTGCGTTAACTAAAAGCCGAATTCTTCTGTCTCTCATTCCCCATTAGCAGCCATTGGCATGTTCCAGTAGGAAACGTTAGTAGAAGTAGAAGTGTAAGTGTTAGCTAAAAGCCGACTTCTGTCTCTCATTCCCATTAACAGCCATTGTTTACCTCCAAGGTAGTGCCTGGTGAGATTTCTCCTGTGCGTGATTAAACAATGAAAATTTTGTTCAAAACGCCGTTGATTGATGAAATAAACCAACGAAAGACGCCAGATGTTTTCTAAAAGCAAAACGAAAAGACGCCAGATGTTTCTAAAGCAAAACGAAAAGACGCCAGATGTTTCTCCTCTCCTACGATCCCTTCCCCCCCCCCCCCTATCTTGCCTCGCGGCGCAGCGGCGCCGACGCAGGCAGCGTCGCGAGGCAACCGTTCACTGACCACCCCGTATACATAGGCACTAGATTTTGACCTCCAAGGTAGTGCGTGTGTGCGATTTCTCCTGTGCGTGATTAAACAATGAAAATTCACAGCGTACATGTAAAATTAAAGTGAGCTGCAAGTCGTCATAACTCTCATCGAACCTTTAGTATAAACGCGCCCGATCTCACGTCGGTGATGATGTACTGGGCAGAATTCACGGAAGATTCACGGTTTACCGATGAACCTCCGCAGCTTTGCCCACTCATCATCATTCACTCCGTGGATATGCTGCGATTTTTTATTAAGAAAGGACAGAAAAGAGCGTGCCAGGATGGACTCTGACACAAACTATGAGATCAGCGCCCGTCCTGAATGTATAGTTGGGGCCAGTTTTCTTTGTGTCTTTTTTTTTTTTCCTTTTTGCTGTGATATTTTTGGGCACGCGGTTGGCGTACATTCGAGTCGACTTACAATCGTGTAAATACGGCGTTTCGATCATGTCGCAGATTTGCAGGCCGTGAAGCAGCTGTGCGCGGCGCGGTCTTCGAAAGCCGGCTCCCTGTCCGTGCTGTGGACTCTGCTGAGAAAGCGGGCGCTGCTCTGGGGACGCGTCTGGTGGACCGTGCCGTTCTCGTTCGGCATTCCCGTGGCGTGCATGTTGTTGCTCGTGCTGAGCGAGCGATATCTTCTGCCACGGAGGGAGCCAAATGGTGGCGCCTTCATCTACAAGCCAGAGCGCATCTTCGGCGTCTCGTACGGATTCATCGAGAGCGACAATGCGAGGTACAATTTGAAACTCGGCAGTACGTTACACTTCCTGTAACCGTTGAAGGCGAAACCGTGCTGCACACTTGGTAATGCATGATATTATACAATCGGGGACAACATTTCTCGCAAGATATCAAATGGAGCCGTAAGGCACACAAGCTCACAAAAAAGCGAAACAAAGCAACCTGTCGGCATATCTAGAAGTATTACAAAAAAATAAAAAATAAAATAAAAATAAAAGAAACCAGCGCAGCCTGTCAAGATAACAAAATAATAGAGTTCGTAGGCGAGTGACGCATACTATAAGAAGTATAAAAGTAAACAAAAAAGAACTCTTCTCAGAATACATCGGGTGCGTAAATGCAGTATTTGCAAATTATGAAGTAACGCTGTATCAATAAAAACACGTAGTGGAAAAATGACGAAATACAAAAGTGAAAGTGAAAAGAAAAAAGAAAAGTCACATGAACATTCAGTGGTTCACTGCATTTGTAAATCGGTAAGTAGCGTACTTTCAAATGCACTTGTAGATTCTAAAGAAACAATATTTTCAGGTAGTGAATTCCAATCAGAAATGGTTCGTGGAAAAAAAGAGTACTTAAAAAGATTAGTGCGCGTTTGATAAGAAAGTAGATTATGTGCATGTCGATTTCTCGACGTGCGTGACAAAAATGGTTGAATAAATGCACGCGCATTCACATTCAGTCTGTTGTGATAAAGCAAGAATAAAAATTTAAGTCTTGATATTTTCCTGCGCTGCTCTAAGGTTGGAATCTTATTTTCCAGCATTAGAGATGACGGTGAATCTGTTCTCTTATATTTGTTAAATATGAAGCGTACTGCCCTCCTCTGTACCATCTCGAGCCTATGCTTATCTTTTTTGTAGTGGGGATCCCAAACTACGCTCGCGTATTCAACTTTAGGCAAAACATAAGTTTTGTAGGCGAGAAGCGTTGCACCGGGGGGGGGGGGGGGGGGGCGTTTTTCATTTTGTGCCTAAGTAGGCCAAGTTTGCGAGTAGCTGCTGTACAGATGTTTTCGATGTGGGAGGACCATGTGAGTGTGTTGGAGATCGTCAATCCCAAATATTTGTACTCCGTGGCTTCTGCGACGGTGTCATTACTAATTTTATACGTGTATAAGAAATGTTGTCTTTTCTTGCTTACGCGCAGCAGTACAGTTTTTTCGGAATTCAGGGACATTGACCATGTTGTGCACCATTCGTGGATTTTCGCTAGACTAGTGTTTAAAGAAATTTGGTCATTTTGGCATGTTACCTTTTTGAAAATCAAACAATCATCGGCAAGCAGCCTAATTTGGACATCAGGACACACAGCTGCGGTTATACCGTTCACATACACGAGAAAAAGAATTGGTCCCAAGACGCTTCCTTGAGACACACCAGACGTAAGCAAGCGCTTGGATGAGTATCCATCAACATCAACAAACTGAGTTCGGTTGGATAAGTACTGTTTTATCCAATTTATAATAAAAGGTGGTAGGCCAAATCTGTGAAGTTTGTTTAGAAGTTTACTGTGGGATACACGGTCATAAGCTTTGCTAAAATCTGAAAAGATTAAATCCATCTGACCAGCCAAATCGAGCGTTCAAGCGATCTCGTGGATAGTGGTCGTAACCTGTGTGATTGCTGAAAGCTTTTTACGAAATCCATGTTGGTGATCAGATAGCAGCTTATGACTGCTCGCCTCGTTTTTTTTTTCTCTAGCGTCGTGTTTGCACTCTCTTTTTATGAGGATATCGACTTTGCATGCGCATGTAAAGTCGATATCCTCATAAAAAAAGAGTGCAGACATGACGCTAGAGCAAAAAAAAAAAAAAAAAAAACGAGGCGAGCAGTTCATCTTGCTTCACAGTGGTTAAAGCTCAGCTAGCTGCCTCGCGTCTTAATCGGCTGGTGATGCTCCAGCGGCACGCAGGACTTGACTGTAACCTGGCTAGTAGCACAGTGCGTGAAGGCAAAAGGACAAAAAAGTAGTATGAGACGAACATTGCTGTTGGCTTTGTTCATCGCATTGCCCTCTCGTGCGGCCATTGTTACGTAGGCCAGACCGGAAGAAGCATTAAAGACCGGTTGAGGGAACACCGAAATAAAGTGAAAGGTGTGTCAGGTGGCGGTTTTTTAGTACTTCACTGCAAAACGCGTGCATGCTACCCGGCACTAGCGGATACTGCCATCCCTTCAAGAAAAAAATCGGAGCTTGTAAGACTGGTAATAGAGACAGATCGCATCCTTTCTACCGGCAACCACTGTATCAGCAAGGTGTTACTGTCATCGTCCACCAAAGAAATTGAATATTTACGCATGCCCTAGTAGTTAAGGTTGGTTGCCATGTATAAACTGCTGTCCTCAGGTATGACGGATAAGATTGAACGCCCTTTTCCACGTGCTATCAGTTGTAAACGGAAATATCTCACTACTGCATGTGAGTATATATGACCGATCCTGAAAATAAAATTTTCGTTGTTGAAAGTTAGCGCTTGTGTTCGTCTCGTACTTCTTCTTTGTCATTGTTGTCTTCCCGCGCTATGCTACTAGCCAGTTTACGATGAACCAACAAGCCCATATTGGTACCCTTGTTGACTCTAACCTTCTCAGGAAACATTGCCATGGCCGTATAATTTCTTTTTTTTCGGACGACGCAAACGTTTGTTCACAGAAGTACACGGCTGCTACTGCAAACATGCCATAGCAAAACAACAATCACATGATTCTTAGTCCAGAACATCGATGGCGTGCACGGCTTCATTTCAGAGTGCGTATGGAACATTACGCATCTTTAACATGACAGAATGAGACTTACCTCGAGGTACACGTCCTACACGGTGTAATTGCGACTCGGGAAATACGCTTCGCTTTTAGTCGGGCGTCGTTGTCGTCGATCGTCTGCTCTTTACCGTAAACGTGATTGACGAGCCTTACTCCTTTTATCAAGTTCGCTTTTCGGGAGTGCCTGTACAGCTTGAAGACCTTATTGAAGCCGCACTGCAGGCGGTACATTGTGAGGCACCGCAGGTGCACCGCGAGAGCTCTGCACGTGCATGGAAACGACAAGCAGCGCGTTGGAGAGAAGGGAAAACTCGCTTTGTTTGCCCCCAGTTTCTATTTTTATGCCAGAGATGGCGCTGCCTGTCAAGAGCAGCAGCGCGACTAAGCAGCGCTTGTGCGTTTTCGGAAAGGGTGCGGTGCGCACGAATCCCAGCTCTTATACACGTGACCAGTGGCCTCCTTTTCACCGCGCCTCTCCTCCTCGCGCTCAGGGCGGCCTCGCATTGGTCGCCTCCTCTCGCCTCCTCCGCATTTGTCCTTTCGCCGAGCTGCGTTGCGACAACGGCAGAAGTTGGACCAATATAATCTTGGTCGACCTTCGCCTCGAGGTACAGGCCTCACGTGGCGTTGTAATACATGCGGGATCGGCCGACCTTGGACCAAGCGACGATGTCGTTAGATGATTTCATCATGTAACGTTATGTGATTACGTGACAAATTGTTGTAATCTGCGGCGTCATGATGACGTTGCGACGAACCGTTCCCTCTCCACGCGCTGCTCGCTCGGAGATGGGTCAGGTGTGTTCTTGGACCACTACATTCGGCTGCCTTGTTTCGCTCAATATCACCGCACAACGAAGCACATTAAAAATTCAGAGTCGCTTGTGCGTTCGCCTAAGACGACTGGAAGGCGAAAGCCATCTTCTTTTTCTTCTCAGTCTATGTATTATTCCTCCGTCGTAACCTATGGAAACTTTCTGCACCTAACGGGGTTTCGCACTGCCTCCAAGATCGGTGCACTGAAAGGTTTGTACACCTCACCTGATTTTGCACTGCCTCCTTGATCGGCCCACTTTTGACAGAGCGTCTAACGTCCCGTTATGTCGTTTTATTGTAACGTCATGACGACGTCACAAATTTTGGAGATTTATGACGTCATGATGACGTCGTATGACTACTCCATGATCATTTTTCGCGTCACTCGTGTAGACGCCGCCGACGCCGACGGTGAATTTTCGCATAATGAGGCATCAAAGCTTTCGCCTTAATAAGTCGGTTAGAACTCCACCCACAGAACTGTGCCAGACCGCGCTGTGCCAGCCGTACGCTTGTGCGAGAGAGTCGCGCTAGCTGGTTTCCGCTCGTAGCGTAACTATTTGTTTTCTGTGCTTATGTAAGCAGTAAGCATGTCGGGAATTAGAAGGCCGTCGTTTCTGCATAAAATATTGTGTCTGGCTGGGTACTTGCATGTACGTTCAAGTTTCTTTACCGAAACCAGCGACACCAACGTGTATCTGTACGATAAACCATCCTAAATGCTCAAATGCTGTACGTTACTGACATTAGGTAAACGTGCTGTGATGTAGTCATCCATGGTCATCCTTTCTTTTTATTGGAGTATATGGTATACTCATCGTCTCGAATTTGTTTTTCTATACACAACTTTTAAGTACTCAATGCTCGAAATCGTTTACGTTTATTCTGAACACAAGCTGTTACCAGTGCCCAGTTAACTTCTGCGCTACAATATTTTAATAAGAACATGTTGCTCGGCGAGTGGATGAATACTTCACGACATTTTGATTTTAGCGCAGAAAAAAGGACGCATGAGCCCTGAAGGACGACACATGTTCTGACGTCTCTCATGTGTTCGTATTTTTTTAGCGCTAAAATCAAGATGGTCATGAGGCAGTTTTATAGTTGATTTCAACTTAAGAATAAATATAAGCTCCACCTGCAAAAACGGGGTGCACCAGTCCTCCACCTTTGCAAAAGAATGGCTCCAGCTGGTTTGTGTTCGAAGTGCAAGGACTTTCCCTCGGCTACTGTGAATACTGGGTACCTATGGACTAAAATGTTGCTATTGTGCAAGTACTGATTTTAGAACGCCTGATAAAATATGTCGAGACTTTGAACTTTTCCATCTAAAGCAGCGGCACAAACGTATATCTGCACTGCAACTTTCGACGATCCGAAGCCCACAGAAGACGCAGACGTCACGGAAATGAGCTAGCGTAACTGGATAAGGCATCTATGCGCATTATTTTTTTCGTGGGACGACCATGGCTGTGAGCTTATATTTTTATTCTTACCTTGTGAGCGGCGATATGTAGTTGCTATGGCATTAAGGTGTGCACATGGCCTTAAATCAGTTGCTGTAGCTTCACTGCCAGCTCTGCGAATTATAAATGTGCAGCACGTGTGGAAGGAGCAGGAGAAATCAACGTTTCGCCGCAAGGGTGAATCAATCAATGCGATAGCAACAAACTGGAATGTTGTACGAAGGAAGGCCAGCTGCTAACTCTCTTTGATCCGATCTCGCGTAACTCGACGCAACGCTGGTGGAAGGGATACGGCCGCTCGAGGGAGCGAAGTGTACTTCGGGCTGTCTTCTCAACGCAAAGTAAGCAGTGAGAGCACAACACGTACAAGGGTATACGAGCTGTCTACTGATGTCTGACGAGATAGCGCTTGCGCCAGCGCTCTTCTGATCAAAGTTCGCAGTCGCTCCTCTAGCGACGCAGACCACCCCACCCAACCCCCCAACCCATCACCCCGCCGACGCCCCTTCACGCTCCTTCGCCCGACGATATACAGACAGTGCGTTTTCTCTGAGGAGCCATCGGTGGCAGGGCTCGCCTTCGGGACGGTATTATCGCATGCGCCCTTCGTGCGCCGGAGATGGCCGGCTCGTTTCATCCCTGCTTCAGCCACGTTCGTCCCCCAGCGCTGCCGCGCATTTACTCGCGCATAGTACAACGATTCGTAGGGCGATGTTTTCGATTTGGACTTTTATCGGAACGTGCCGGCGACGGTAGAAAACCGCCGAGAGCGTCAATATAATTGCTATCGCAATAAAAAATTCGCGGTATTCAGTGTTTCCAGTGCTACACTCTAAGAAATAAAAAAATAGTACCCTTTATGCTTTTTGTTGAGTCCTGACTTGCAAGTTGCCACGTATATAACTCCCTTCGAAGATACACGTTAGCTCTTTTTTTGGAGGTACTTTCTTCGGATAGTCGTGGGAGGCACAATTCTCTAAAAAGGAGTCAGTGCCTATCTTGAAAGAGTTACATATGTGGCAAGTCAGGAGTCACTAAAAAGAGTAAAATGACTGTTTTTTCCTACAGTTTTACGCGAAAAAATTCGCAATCGGCTGACTATCGAACATTTCTTCAAAACCTGCCGGGCGTTTCCAGGTGGTGCGACGTGCTTATGCAAGTCGAGCAATGCGCATACCACTCAGCCCTATGAGGGCTAATTTCGTAAATAACAGCGTGTCAGTGTGTAACAACGATATCGACGTCCACACTATTTCCACGTTGATATGACTGACACAAACGACATCGTGACATCATATCCTGTTTACGCGATAACGTCATTGTGTCTACTGACTGACTGGCTCGATCTGAAAATCATTTTTCTTTTTGCGCAGCAAGAACTTCGGGGACAATGTGTTGCTGCCGCTGCTTTCCGAACACTCGGTACAAGCTTTCGCACCGACGAGCAAGTTCGTCGAACGAGAGCTGCTTTTCTGGGCCGAGACGGACTTGTACACTTACCTCTACGAGTACAAGTTCGGAATAAGCGTCTTTGAGAACAGGGGGTGAGTCGGGTGACTGTTATATGGCTTAGCCCAAAATTTCCGTGGTGCCTTGAGGCGCGAGAAGTGATTCCGATACGTTTTGATTGAGTAAATGTTTGTTTGTCTGGCGGAATACCTAGCTGCCCTCTCAAAGCAACGTAGGGGTTTTGAGATGCGCCGTTCGTATTCGCTTCCGAATGATTTTCTAAAGTTTACATACTGCAACATGTACACATGGATTGATCAGTGCACGAGCGCTTAGTTGCATCCATGTCAATCAGTATAGTATGCGGCCGTCCAGTCACAGTTGGATCGATTGAACAACAGAGACGGCCTTTCCTGCGTCTGTAGAAGGTAACGAAAATTCTCGCGTACGTTTAGCCAGAACAACTAGCAGTGTGACTAAATAAGAGTATAGTAGTTATGCATGTACTGAAACAATGGTAAAGCTATTTACATAAACCAATGCTTCAGTGTGTACGTGGGTGGTGCTACGGATCTTTTCAACGAAGAGGGAGAGAACCTCCTTTCTGGACTGTGGCATAGGAGTACATAGGCTGACGCAAGCTGACTGTGCTACCTCGGCAGCGCATTTTTTTTTTTTGGGGGGGGGGGGGGGGGGCGTGTATATTTACCACAGCGCAGAGGGGATTATTGCGGCATCCAGGGAGCCACCCTTGCAAAGGTCTCTAGAGTTATTGGTAAGGGTGGAAAGTATGCGGAGTCACCAACTAGGAGTCCCTCAAATTTATGTTGAATAAAATACGTGGATTGTTATGAGTCAACGTTTGGCGAAGTAACCTTGAGTACAAACATTTGAGAAGCGCTATGGAGGCAGAAATGTCTACATCTATGGAAGTGCGCAGCTTGCTGTAAAACTGGACGAATTACCATTACCGGTGGTTAAGAAGCCAAGGGTGTGTCGTCCAGGTTGTACGTTTGGTTCAACGGCCAGTGCCCGCCCAGCGCCGTGATTGGGGTGAACCTGCTTCATACTGCGCTGCTGAGGAACCTAACGGGCAGCAAGAACTCCAGCATGACGCTGGTCAACTGGCCTCCCGTGAGCAGCGACCTGGTAGCGAAGGTGGAGTTCGAAGGGCTCTACGGAAAGCTCGCGCTCAAGGACGGTGAGTAGACGCTGTGTGCCAAAATGGGAACAAAGTGTCAGCTAACGTTGGCGTTTGAAAGAAGGCCTTCCCGTACCTCATATTTGGGTCATTGCTGAAGGGGAGTTGGCGTCAGGATTCGGGAAACATATCGATACTTACCTACAGAATGACTGAAATGGGGACGCCGATTTTGAAATATAAAGTTTTTGTTCCACGATGTGTTGTTGTGTGTTACCAACTAATTCATGGCTCTATTAGGGAGCCATGACTTCTTGTTTCACCACAGCCATAACTTCTTGTTTATAATAGGGAGACCGCGTAGGGTGCCTAAAAAATGCTTTCGACCACTCACGGCTTTGCACTATTGTTGCCAAGCTTGAAGGAAGAGCGGAGCTGGGGGGCGGCCTTCCTTGTTTCTGTTTATTTTTCTCCTTCTTTCTCTCTCTCTGTTTCTTGTATCTCTTTTTTGTATCTGTTTCTTTCTATTTCTTTCTTTCTCGCTGTATCTATTTCTCTCTTTCTCGCACTTTCTATATATGTTCCTCTCTCTTTCCCTCTTTCTATTTATCGCCCCCTCTTTCTTTCTATCTCTTTATTTTTCTCACTGTCTTTCTCTCTATTTTCTATCTCTGTCTTTCTATCTCTTTCACACGTTCGTCTTCGTTTGACCCTCGAACACGGCTGTACAGGGTAGTGGAGCTTGCCCAATTCCTGTGGCGTGTACCCACCTGAGGAGATTTGCACGACAGAGCACAAGTTACCGATAGCATGAACGGCTTCACGGTGAAGAGAACCGAGAGAGCGCGTGCCGGTTCATGATGGTGATAGTTTTTTTTTTTACGACGGGGCACAAGTTACCGACAGCCTAACCAGATACGCTGTTAAAATATGAAACGAAGATAGTCATGTGGGGGCAGGGAATGCCGCTAGCGAAAGCTCCGCGGGCCGTGTGTTTGAGATCCCTGCTTTAGAGGCTAGCAGCTTCGCTCTATAATGGTCTGATGTGAGTAGACTGCGCCTGAAGAAATCGGTCGTGAAGACGTTTAAAGGGACACTAAAGAGAAACGATGAATCGGTTTAGATCGATAAATTGTGCTCTGAAAACTGTAATGTCGTTAATTGCGCCGTCATAGGTTTATTAATAGAGGAGAAAATCAAGTACAAAGTTTCATTTTTTAATTTCGCGCCGAAATCTTCCCTCGTGACGTCACGGATTTCAAAGTGGACTTATCGTATTTTGGCGCCATTGGCTGAACAAAATTACCCCAAACTTGGTATGTTAAGTCTATGGCTTCCTCAGAGGGCAATGTACTTCATTTTTACCGATTAGGGACTACGTAGTCCCTAGTAGGCACCGTCAAAACATGTGACGTCACGGCGAATGGTGCGGGAACTTCAAAGTGGCGTCGCCACCCACAATTTGTTTTTGCGTGTTTTCTCGCTTACTAAGCGTCTTCTCGCAGCAAGCGTGGTGTTTTTGGCATCGTGAAAAGTATACTTTACTAATATGAGAAAAATTGTTTTGCTCTTTAGTGTCCCTTTAACGTTTGACGGACGATAGAATCACACACGAGGCCGCCTCGCAGGCCGCGAGACTCTGGGACACGAGACGGAACTGTTCCCGACACGCAATTTCCTGACGCGCGTGCTGTACGCCTTCTTCCTGTCGCTGGCGATGAGCTTCCACGCGGCGAGCCATGTCTTCGTCCCGATGGTCGAGTCGGCCAGCGGCTTGCGGCACATGCAGATCATGACCGGCATGACGGGCATCATGTACTGGACGGGACACTTTGTCTTCGACATGTTCATGGCCGTCTGCAACAGCATCGTGCTCGTCTTTATCCTGTTCATCACGCACAGCGACATCGCCCCACCTTACCACCGTGAGTTCAGTTCCACGACACGTCACAAGCTTAGAAGCAGCAAGGAGCCTTGGTCAAAGTTCTCTGATGTCAGAATCGAAATTGGAATAATAATATCGTTGTCAAAAATGCGATCACATTACAGGTATTTATTTTACAGAAGGAAGTCCCATAGTCGCCACGACGGTGGTACAGTGGTTGCGGTGCTCGGCTGCTGACCCGAAGATCGCGAGTTAAAGAATTAGAAGCTATATATTATTCTTATGAGTAAACCACCGTTTCACAGTGCCAAAAGCGCCACTGTTCCTACGAGAGGACGCTTGCTACCGAGAAAATGGGCAAAAAGAAAATACATCTGGCGACGTTTTTGTTGCCACGTCAGCTCTGTGACGTCGCAGATTTTGATGACGTCTGCTAGGGTATGCGTAATTCTTCATCGGTAGAAATTAATTAAACTGTGTGCTAAGGAAACCACAGAGCTAACATATCAATATTCAGGAAATTTTACGGGGCCTATGAGGCCAAGATACAAAACAATATTTTAAAATCCGTGACGTCACAGAGCCATTAAGGTGCTCTAGCACTCGAAAAAGAAACTTTGGCTTTCATTTTCGATTGTAATAACTAACCTATGATGGCGAAATTAACGGCAATAGAACTCGTGGAGATTAGTGTATTAGTACAAACTTAACAAGTGTTTTTCTGTAGTGTTATGTTACTGTTAAGGCCCATCTAGTTGATGCGATACTTGCAAATGCGTTCTGCGCAATCCCGCGAGATGGTGGAAGGGTTCTGAAAGGGATAACTTACAACGACCCCTTTGTAGCACGAAGTCCCAAGGAAATCTATAAGGATTTCTCCGAAAGGATTTCACAACTCCTTCCGATATCATAACCCTTCCGCCACCTTGCGGGATTCTGCACAACTCATTTGCAATATTCTGTGGCCACGTGCTTCGAGTTTGTCGTGGTCGCTACTAGTGCGCCCCAGTGCCTGACTTACTGGTGGCGCCATATGTTCTTTTGTTACGTCACTTTTATGTTAATAAAGTTCAGTCTTCGCTCTGGTCACGAGCTGGCTGGTCGTCTCGGATCTCGCTCCTGGCTCGCGCCTCGTTACCTCTTGCGCCCCGACATGGTGTCAGAAGTGGGGTAGCTCGCTTGAGCGATCTTTTCTTTTTCGGCATCCTCGGCTTGGCGGGCTTGTACCCAGGCGTCTTTCAGTGAGAGCTTCGAACTTCGGCAAAGTTGTTCTGAGAGACGGGTATCCCTTAGGCCTACCACAAACCGGTCACGGACGAGTCTCTCTTCGGCAAGTGCAGAGGGGTAATTGCAGCGTTTGACGAGCCGGCATAATTCGGCGTAGTATGCGTCTACACTTTCGCCCGGTAATTGCGTCCGTTTGTGGAAGCGAGACGACTCATATAGTTCGTTGACAGGGTGAACGAAGTGTTCCGTGAAACACGCGACCACAGTGTCATAGGAACGCGCCGATGCTTCGTCGAGAGAAAACGTTTCCAGTAGTGGACGCGCTTCTGGTCCCATGCAGTACAAGAGAGAACGTACTTGCACGTCGGACGCGGCTCGCTGTATTCCTGACACTGCAGCATAATCTTCATAACGCGACTTCCAAGACGGCCAACTTGCTGCGTTGGAGAAGTCGAATGGTTCCGGCTGTCGTAGAGAGACGCTGAGCCATTCTGCAGGAGGCGCCGTTTTGGTTTCGTCCTGGGCCATTTCCGCGTTGCTCCGGAATGCGCAGTAGCCTATCTATGCAGCTATTTCAGCTGCCACCACTTCTGACACATCGTCGCATATCGAGATTGACGCTACTCGGCGTTCCACGGCAAAGCCTCGTGACGCGCCCATCGATAGCCGTCCAGACGCTTGTTCTTTTTGTGGACGCTCACCTCACCCGCGGTCCGAATGCCCGGCACGACACTCACTCTGCAATAATTGTCGTAAACGCGGACATTTCGCAGAAGTTTGCCGCTCACGCAAATCGCAAGGGAAACGAAACAAGCTTGCATCCATCCATCTGCACACCCTCGAGTCGCCAGCAAACGCGAAGTACATCGACGTCACGGTGGACAACTACACGGCTTCGTTCAAAGTGGACTCTGGGGCAGAGGTTTCGGCAGTGCCACATGACTTTCCCAACCTGCCTTCGAAGCTCGATCGCGTTGATAACCAGCTAACTGGCCCAGGGAACCAGCCGCTGCGAGTACTTGGCTCTTACACTGCGCAACTCATCTGGCGAGGCAAGACCAGCGCTCAACGCCTGTACGTCATCCAGTCGCTCACCGTACCGTTACTGGGTTTCCCTGCCTTACAAGCACTACAAGTAGTGAAGTTCCTCGGCGGCGTTGACACTACCGCTGTTCAGACGCCTCAACCAGAGCTTCATGCAAAGTTGTTTTCCGGGCTGGGGACCTTAAAGGAAGAGTACACTATTCGACTGAAGCCGGATGCAGTGCCCTTCTCGCTGAGTGCTCCTCGACGTATTCCGATTCCGTTACAAGGAGAAGTCAAAAGTCAGCTCGATAAGATGGAAGCTGAGGGAGTTATCCGACGCATTGACAAACCTACACCTTGGTGTGCTGGACTAGTGGTAGTCCCCAAGTCCTCGGGCGGCTACAGACTTTGCGTCGACTTGACTCGCCTCAACGAAGTCGTGCTTCGTGAAAGACACATCCTACCCACCGTCGAGCAAGTTCTCGGTCTACTGGGTAACGCAACGGTCTTCTCGAAGTTAGACGCAACGTCCGGCTTTCACCAAGTGAAGTTGGCCGAGGCTTCTCAAGAGCTCACTACATTTGTAACGCCTTTCGGACGTTACTGTTTTTGTCGCCTCCCTTTCGGTATAACTTCCGCCCCTGAGTATTTTCAGAAACAAATGGCAAGGATACTAGACGGGCAGGAAGGGGTTGCGAACATGATCGATGATGTCCTGGTTTTTGGACGGGACAAGAAAGAGCATGATCTCCGCTTGCAACAAGTACTTTCTCGTCTGGAAAAGGCAGGAGTCACACTCAACTCATCAAAGTGCAAGTTCGGCGTCTCGGAGGTCTCTTTCCTAGGTGTCATCGTTTCGGCGGAAGGCATCAGGCCAGATCCCGCTAAGCTCGAGGCTCTACGCTCAATGGAGCCGCCCGAAGATGTCGCAGCTGTACGCCGTCTCCTTGGCATGGTTAACCATCTGGCTCGGTTCCTTCCCCATATTTCGGACGTTACTGCTCCTCTGCGCATCCTCCTGAACAAGAATACAGCTTGGACGTGGCAGCACGATCAGGAAGCCGCCTTCCAAAAGGTCAAAGATCTTCTCACATCCGACCGGTGTATGGCAAAGTATCACCCTGCTTTCCCAACAACCATCTCAACGGATGCCAGTTCTTTCGGTTTAGGCGCAGTGCTGCTACAAATCCAACCTTCAGGGGAGCGCAGACCGGTGGCTTTCGCATCCAGATCCATGACTCCTACGGAGCAACGTTACAGCCAAACCGAGAAGGAAGCCTTGGCTGTAACATGGGCGGTGCAGCGGTTCGACGAGTTTGTACGTGGAATCAAGTTCGAAGTCGAAACTGACCACCAGCCGCTAGTATCACTGTTTGGAAAAATGGAACTGGACATGCTTCCGCCCCGAATCCAAAGGCTTCGCCTGAAACTGATGTGTTACCAGTTTTCCGTGCTTTACGTTCCAGGAAAGCTGCTCGCCACCGCCGACACGCTGTCTCGGGTACCCCCTAAGAAGTCTAGTCCCGTGGACCTTATAGAGCTCTTCGCAGCTGATGCTGTCGCTTGCAGCTCCGAGGTTCTACCGATAAATGTAGACGACTTGAAAAGAGCGCAGAACTCTGATGGCGAGTGCCAGATTCTGGTAACTTATGTCCAACGAGGGTGGCCTCAGAAAAGCAAAATGCCACTTCACCTTACGAGGTATTACTCAGCTGCCAACGAAATCTCAATATGTGATGGCCTTCTACTTAAAGGCACCTGCATTATCGTCCCTCCTGAACTGAGACCGTCTGTGTTGACACTTCTCCATGAGGGGCACCAAGGTATCAATCGCTGCAAGGCTAAGGCCCGTGAGTGCGTATGGTGGCCGGGCATCTCTGCGGACATCACTGCATTAGTCTCCAAGTGCGAACGATGCACCTCAATGCGTGCAAACCCTGCGGAACCTCTCATTCCGACTACCCTACCCGGAACTCCATGGGAAGTCTTGGGCATGGACCTGTGCCATTGCAACGGACAGACTTTCTTAGTGGTCGTGGACTATTACTCGCGATACCCGGAAGTTGTGACGCTCAGACGCACTACGGCGGGAGTGATCAGAGAGATCCTCAAGAGCTTGTTTGCTAGACATGGCATTCCCAGGATCGTCAGATCCGACAATGGACCACCCTTTTCCTCACACGAGATGGCTGCTTTCGCACGGTCCTATGGGTTTCAACTCATAACAAGCAGCCCTCACTACCCTCAGTCAAATGGGGAAGTGGAGAGAATGGTGCAAATAGTCAAGAACTTGTTCTCAAAAGCCACCGACCCCTATCTCGCTCTCCTGGATTATCGAGATACACCCGGCAAGAGCGGATACTCTCCTGCACAACTATTAATGGGAAGGCAGCTGAGGGCAAGGCTACCAAAGACAGAAGAGTTGCTCCAACCAGTGTGGCCGGTGCCAGAGCACGTAGCCGAAAGAGATAAAGCCAACAAAAAGCGTTACGAAAAGGATTTCAATGATCATCATCGCGCTCGACCATTGCCACCCCTAGAACCGGGGAACAGAGTTTGGGTACGCCCAGATGATTTACAGGCAACAGTACTGAGCCAGGCTCAGCGCCCAAGGTCATACGTCGTAGAGACAGACGAAGGTACAGTGCTTCAACGTAATCGCCGTCACCTTGTGCCGTTTGACAGCTCGACTGCCCCGAGTAGGACTGAACACCTTACAGCGCAAGAAAGCGAAACTAGTGTTGTGCCCCCTAGCGGTCCTTCTGCCGAACAGGCCGGTGAGCAACGAGACGCTGACGGTTGTGATCCCGTGGTTCGCACAAGAAGCGGTCGTCGGGTCGTTCCTCCAGACCGTTTGAACTTGTAGTATGTGACCATCACTCTGAAAGGAGGGAGATGTCGTGGTCGCTACTAGTGCGCCCCAGTGCCTGACTTACTGGTGGCGCCATATGTTCTTTTGTTACGTCACTTTTATGTTAATAAAGTTCAGTCTTCGTTCTGGTCACGAGCTGGCTGGTCGTCTCGGATCTCGCTCCTGGCTCGCGCCTCGTTACCTCTTGCGCCCCGACAGAGTTGACTAATTCTCCCTCGCGCTGCTGATAGCTCTGATTAGCTCAGCTAGTAGAGCGACCACCCCACGAATGCACTGGTCCCGGGTTCGATGCCCGCACGAGGACGAAAATTTTTCTTTAACTAAGAAGCTTTCTTTTCTGAGAAATTCGTACGGGTCTCTTTGTGACTTCGTGCTAGAAGTGGGCGGTTGTCGGTACAAACGACTCGCGCAGCTGACTCTGTGGCCTTTCTTGGTGGACGCAGTGGCCATCCTGGCTCTGTTCATTGCAAATTCGTTCGCGAGCCTGCCGCTTGCCTACCTGTTCTCCAAGCTCTTCAGCGAGCCGAGCTTGGCCTTCTCATGTATGGTTCTTGGCCTGTTCCTCGCTGGTGAGTACGTTATCTTCGGGAATTACTGTGTGCAAGGGGTATTTGATGAAGATATCCAACTTTTTCGTTCCATCTTTAAAGGTTCTAGAAGTGCAGATGGCTCCCGAAGGCGCCCCCGAGGTCTGTCGGGCGCTCGTCCAGCGGGCCCGGGCTATCGCAGAGGTTGCCATAGGAGTCCCGGAATAGGGACCCTCCCCGTTTTCTTTAAATTTTAATAAAGGAATGTTTTCATCATCATCATCCAGTCACAGTTATTGATGGACTGGACGTTTAAAGGCGCTATGGAATTACCGTCATCGTAGTGCTGGTGTCCGCGTTCGTGACCTTTCTCAACGCACACTCCACTTCATCTTGTAACGCGCTGTCAGGTATTGACTCGGGCAACAGTAACGAAACACACACAAAGGGTAATACATGCATCACCCTGCGTGTGCATTTCGTCCTTGTGGTACTAGTGGATACCTGCACAGCGCGTTATAAGATGAAACTCATGTCAACGAGCCTCAGTTGCAGCATTATTAACGTACTCGGCGTTCGCCACGCAGGCATAGTTGGTTCCTTAGGCGTGGAGATATTGGACGTGCTCGTTCAAGAAGACCCGTCGGCGGCTGCCACGGCGGTGCTGTTCGTCTGGGGCTACGTGTGCCGTTGGTTCCCGACGTACACTCTGGTGCGGGGCGTCGTGAAGGTCGTCCTGTTGTCCAGGCTGAACGCCATCTGTCTCGCTGGCGGTGAACTGCTCGCCGAGGCGTGCAGCGACGTGCAGTACTCTTGGGATGACAGGATATCGGGCTGCTGCGAAGGTAACACACGTAGCCCCTTATTGAAACGAAATAGGGGATATTTATCGACGGTTCCTTCATTTTGTTAGGCACAACCTACATAAACCAATTGGGGACAATGAAGCTAAGAAACGTATAGGGGATGTTAGTCGTACTCTTTTAAGTGCATTGTAGTAATTGTGGTATAATTTTCGAGAAAGAAAAGTGGACGAAAAGACAACTTGCCGCCGGGAAAGTGTTCTTGGGGTTCTTTAACATGCACCCAAATATAAGTGCACAGGCCTCAAGCATCTTCGCCTCCATCGAAAATGCGGCCGCCTCGGCCGGGAATCGATCACGCGACCTTTGCGTCAGCAGTTGAACACCATAACCACTATAGACCACTGTGGCGGGTTCATGACTAAACCCTTTCAGGTGCAGCTTATACAGAACTATTTGTAAATGCGTAAGGTTTGCAAACATCATTCCTAGGCCCTCGATATAGTACAACACAGTGCAATGTAGTGCAATTTAGCTTTAGGTTATATTCATTTAGAGGAAACAAAAATTCTGCTTTTGAGGGGGCTGGCGGACAGCGGCCCGCCGAACGACTCGTCGAACATGGTGGTGGCTACTGCAAAGTGGTCATATGCAGCCATTCACAGCTAAATGAAGTTAAATGAAGACGAATTTATTACAGAGGAGGGTCAGGCTCATCCAAATCACAATGTATCTTGCTCTCTCTTTAGCTACTTGTCGACAGAACTGTACGAAGCAGTGCTGGGCGGTATCGAAGATACATGTATTTTGGATACTATCTTAGATACTCTTTGGGTATCTTGTATCTGTATCGCGATACGTCTCGCAAGACGAGTATCAGTAACTGTATTTCCGACTCATGCAATTACGTATCGTGTGTCTTAAGATACAAGATGCTGGTATCGGAACACCACCGTGCGAAACAATGATCGCTGGCTGAACTACGCTTCTCAAGCTGGTTGTGGTAGCAGAGTCCACCGGTGAGGGCAGCCGATAAGGTGTGCGCGCCTCTTTTGATGGAACAGAGCAACATGACAGCGCTCGCGCAGACTCGACAGAAACAAGCGCGCGAACGTCTATACCCAGCCCACGTGCCTTTTGTTTTGTAGATTTTTCTTTAGATGTGTCAGTGCCATGACACTTACCCTTAGCCACTGTCAAGCGCCGCGTACCACAATGCGTGCGTTGATTATCGCGCAAATTCTGATGCCGCTCTCCTGCGTGGTGCTTCGTCACTAAATCTGAAGCATGAGGTTGCTTTGCGTCTCGCGGCTTTTACACATCAGCGATTTGAATGATCTTACGGATGTAAGTTTGACTTACATGCGATTCACTTATGCGCAAATAAGATTCTAACTATAGCACTACCGGTACCGATGGAAGATCTGATAGAGCAAGCGTTTACCTAACAGAATATATCTTGGCGTACCGTATCTTTTTCTTCCTGCTATCTTTATTCAAATAGTTTTTGAAATCAGAATTTGATTGTTAGCACAAACGCTTTCTTAGTTGTCCTACTCTCGCATCCCGTACATTACCTATAGGGCTCTTAACAGTTTTTTTTCCTACCTGGTCACTGGAATTTGTCTTTTGTAACGGGCTGCCAAAATAAGCCCTCTGCTGTATTCCTTATTTTTAACCGTCGGCTTTATTTCTGCTACTGTTTGCACATTTACCTGTCACTTGAGTTTGCTGTTCTGCCAAGGCGATTTTGAAAACAAATATGTAGTTATGGGGGCGTGCATGGAGTATACTGTACATTCTGCTTACTGCTCAGTAAAATAGCGAAATTGAGCTCGCATTATAATGATTGAAATAACTGGGAGCCACCATAGATATGTTAGGAAGCGGGATCCAAAAAACATTGTTATACCAAGCGATCCATTTTTCTCATGAGCGTCCCAAGGGGCCGTTTCATACAATCTTCCATAGGCATTGAATTTTTTATTGTCTTGCCTTAAAAGGTAAGTTGACGATACTTTATGCCTAATTGTCATAGCTATTAGGGGTGTCGCCTGTACCGCGTTTCTATGCTTATTTACTAAGAATACTTGATACGGAATGGCTTTTCAATTTTGCTGTATTTCTTTTTCTGTTTTAGGACTCCCTAATATTTTTTTTTTTTTACTATTACTTATCGCCATCTAATCGGAGCTGTAGGTGGCAATAGCGTGGATAGCGGCGGTGTCCTGCGAGGACTTGTGCAACTATATTACCACGCGCTCTTTCTTTATTTTGGTGTGATCGAGTTTAAACCGCAAAAAACTGTTAGGACCACTCGACGCAAGCCGCGTCGCAGTGTTTCGGAATCTTCGCGATTATTTCAGATTTTTCTGTCATGATTACGCGGCGCAAGTCCCGGCCGTGGCGACCGCATTTCGACGGAGGCGGAATGCTAGAGGCCCGTGTACTTAGATTTAAGTGCGCGTTAAAGAACACCAGATGGTGAAAATTTCGGGAACCCTCCACTACGACTTCCCCCCCCCCCCCCCTCAAAAAAAAACATATTGTGGTTTCGGGATGTAAACCGCCAACAATTATTATTAAGATTACGCGCAGGACGTGAATACTCTAGTTTATTCGGGAGCTTACTCGACCACCAGCGATAACGCTGGAAGGTTCGATCCCTGATGACTAAAAGACGACGCGTTCCGCCGGTGATCAGTGGTGCGATCTTGTACGCATTCCAGATAAACACGGAGGCGTGGCGTTACATCCAGCCGCACGCGAATGGCCCATGTAAACGGCGACATACGTCACGGCCCTGCATTGACCAATCGCGTGCGGTCACGTGCGGCTGGATGTAATGCCACGCCTCCGTGTTTATTTCGGAACGCGTACAAGATCGCACCACATATTACCCACGGCCGACGCCTTTTATTGCCACTATCAGTAAAAGGCGAAAGATTAGTGCGTGGATTTGAGGAGAGACCATAGTCTTATTCTTGCGACCACTTGCCATTCATTCCACTACACATATTTCACGTCACTGTCATGATTTTAATATATATATATATATGTTTTACCCGCCTTTAGCGCGAGGAATTTTAAGGCCCCTTTACAGCTACTTACCGCAACCATTGCTCACATCCTTTGTCTCATGAACTGGCGCTCTTTGGCCATCAATTGGCCCTTGCGCCATTAAACACCACATATCATCATTATCACTATCAGTGGTACAGCCTGGTTTGCTTTTACATTGAGTTGCTTAGTTCTCTGGGCACAAGCTAGCCCGAGTTTCGTCTCTACCGTACGTCTTCATCGTCACCACCGCGTGAGGATGCAGTAGGTCTGAGGCGTTTCTGGGCTGCGCTTGTTGTCTCGTTGTACAAGTATTCTTAAAAGATTGCAGGTTAGTGAGTATATCGATAACGAACGCTTTACGCCAGGAGGTAAGTAGAATATGAAAAGTCATTGCAGTTTTATGTTCTCTACGTATACACAATGCGCCCCCCCCCCCCAAAAAAAAAAGAAAATGTCGCAACCAGCGTTGTTGCTGCTGTTCACCGGTGATTCGGTATTGCGTGAACGGTATTTTACAGACAAGGCGAAACTCCGCGTCGGTATTTGCGCCATCGTGCAAATACTTCTTATAGAAGTTCTTGATATTATAGGGCAACCCGTTAGCTGCTCGCCAAGCTGAGCAGCGACTCCCATCAATTACAAAAATGACAAGCAAGAACCTTTGTCAGTGAAGAGGTGTCCTGTTAAGCAGCTAAAACAAACCCCAATAAGTTCTTTCGGAAGTAAACTAGTGTGCTTTGAGCAAGAAGGGCAAAACTTTTGAGAAACTAACAGATATTTCATTAAAATCAAACAAAATTGATCGTATTTAAGAAACTTTCAAGCAGACCTTTTTGTGCGTGAGTGTTCGCTACTGCATTATGGGGTTCTAAATAACAAATTTGCGAACCTATCGAAGTATCTTAAGATACAATTGGCAAGTATCGTATCGGATACATTTATTGCGGTAGTACCTTGTATCTCCAATATTTCCTGGCCGAGTATGTTGTATCGTATCGTGATACTACTTCAAAGTAATTTTGCCCAGCCCTGGTACGAAGTACCTTAAAGGGGCCCTGCAACACTTTTTCAGCTTAGTCAGAAAACGGTGACCATCAGTAGTTGAGGCTCCCGAGAACACGCGAGCCAAACATTATAGCGCAGCGCGCGGCCTGGAATTTACAACCCTATCTCACAGTCAGTTAAAAATCGCCCTCTCTTCTCTCGGCAAATGATGCCATTAACACAAATGACCGCGATGTATACCTGAAGTCTACGGCCATTGGCTGATTTGAGCATCGTGAGCTGTATAGTTACCGCGACCGCCGCGGGATGCCGCCTCGTGCCCGCGCTCGCGGTCACACCGAATGTAAGCTGTGCGCTCGAAGAAAAAAGGGCACAGAAAGTGCTCAAGGTCACGACACGCGCGGGCTAACGGACGCATCTCCTTGCCCCCTTGTCACTCCCCTCCCCCATGCGTAGCTTTCAGCGCGCTCGCTGGTACGAAGGGAGAGAGAAAGCTCTTGAACCGTGCGGCAAATCCCTGTAACTTCGCTCGTACATTCTCAACGGAAAAAGATTAGCACAAGTGAACGGTGGCCGTAGCCGCAAAATTGCGTCACGCGGCGCTATTGGTCACGAACACGCCGATAGCGAGATTGCCAAGCACATTCCACTTTCCGAAGCCGGGGAGGGGGGGGGGCGCAGCGGACCGTCGGAAAGCAGCCCATCTTGCGGTTGGCCCATACGAAAGCCCATATCTTAAAGCAACGCTTGTCCATTGCTTATCGCCAGATGTGGCTATGCACACGATGTCCTTTTTGTTTTTCTTTTTTTCGCTGAAGTTACGAGCAACCGTATCTTTATCGCAGAGTCCCCGAAAAAGCTGCTTGTTAGAGTGCTTTCCGCCGGCCACCCTTGCTTTGGAAAATGGAATGTGCTTGGCACTCTCGATATCGGCGCGATCGGGAAAAACGGAGCGCCGCGTGTCGCAATCTTGCCGCTCCGGCAACCGGTCGCTTGTGCCAATCTCTTTTCGTTGATACTGTACTTGACGGATTCTAAATCTTTTTTTTTTTTTTTGGCAGTCGACTCGTGAAGCAATAAGCTCCTTTCATGAAGCCATTCGACGATTACTTGGAAACTTGAAAGGTCCCTATAAAGGGTCAACGTGAGTGTGTGTGTGTGTGTGTGTGTGGTGTGTGTGTGTGTGTGTGTGTGTGTGTGTGTGTGTGTGTGTGTGTGTGTGAATGGCTCTTTTGTTCGCTGCTTCATCAATATCATGGCTCACCAACAAGCTCAATGTCATATATTAATTTAATAAGTTTTTTTTCAGGGCGCATGCTTGTGCCTATGCTCTCTTTATGGGGCCAGCTAAATGGACCGTAAAAATTTCGTACCAGCTATACCTTTGGCCGCCATTTTCCGCCTATAGGCTTCACTCGTTCATTTCGTTCGCGCAGCCCTGTGGCACAACACGACGGCGACGCTGGTTCAGCCCTTGCAGCCGTTCCCCGAAACCGGTTTCTACGAGTTCCTCAGCATGATGGCCCAGGGCATGCTGTACATCGCCGTGCTCGCGCTGGTCGACTCGCGTCTTCTTTTCAGCCTCAGATGGTGAGCGTCTGATGTCTACAAACACTGGAATCCATGTAATGTATCGAAGCACTCCGATGGTTCCCGTCAAGCAAGAGGCCGCTCGCATTGTGCCTTTGCAACACAGGCCGCATAAACCGCGGGTATGCGTTGTACAAATGCAGTTCACCAATGTTACCACATACAAAACCGCAATCATGCCGCCAGCCGCGGTTGCGGCAAACAGAGCTGGCAACCTTGGTTTGGTGTTTAACAAATGCTAGTGTTTTAGTCTGCCGTCCAACTTCTTGCGATTCGGAAACATGTCGTGGTGCAAGCTATCCTAAGCGAAGCCGTCAGTAACGCGGATGCATGGGGCGTTCGCTCTGCTCCTTCGAACTCGTCCACGGGAGGGCCTCCACTCCTCCTACCCGCCAGGCCAGATGCCTTCAATGTCTCCATTAGCGACAGCATTTTGCTCTAGATATTAGGATAACGCTGGGATGAACCTTGCACAAAGAAACCTAAATTTTTATTACAGTTATTGGATATATTTTTTGATTCCTCGCTTAATGCACAGTTAGTCTAGCATGACATCGTAGCCCCCCCCCCCCCCCCCAAATGACTTAAACAGACACCTTTCGCAAGCAATAACTCGGGAGTGCAATCTCGCATTGGTAAATATGAGGTAGCAAAATATTCTAATAATCACGCGACATATGAGACCTTGTACGGGGCACATGTGCAAAAAGGAAAAAAAAACAACAAGAAGTTGGATTGGAAAGGAGCCCAGCGTGGCGAAAGAAGGGAAATGAACAGAATAGAACCAAAGAGTGTATTTGGCGAGGAGCTGTTAGCTAAATAGGAATGAATAAATGAGTAATAGGCATTTCTGCAAGTATCAAATAAAATTGCGCTGATCTGTCATTCACCCATACAAAGTAGCATTGGATCTGCTGGGTTTCGACCGCGGCAAACGTAGTACAAATAGTGCGGTTCTGTAGTAAATTACGCTTAGTGTTTTCTAGGAAGGAAAAATGAGGTAGAAAACTGAGCCACATCAGTTGTTTGGCATTCATATTGAAGGTTGTGCAGCGCTCACACACAGAGGTACGATTAGATGTGCTCATGAAGTATTGTGCGCAAGTCCAGTGAAAAGGTACGAGCTAAAGAGTTCCATATCGCTTCGAGTATGAGTCAGGTGTTCGATGACATTCTTATATTCTTCTTTTGTGCTGTTTCTAAATAAATGACCAGTTGAGAGTCAGAACATGTCCCGCGAACTTCCTGTCCTAAATTTTGTATATCTGAACGAGCTAGCCCATGTGATCATTCAGACGCGCAAATGACACCTGTACGACGTAACTCTTTGCAACCGTTACACATATACAGGTATCTGGCTCGCCGCCTTCAGGGCAGCGAGCAACCGGTCGAGTCGGCCGAGCAGCGCGGACCTCGACTCGTTGCCGTCTCCATGGACGCCGACGTCGAGCATGAGGTGAACCTCGTGAACAAGGTGTGCCACACTCGGGCCTTCGACAATATCGCCATTGCTGTCCGTAGCCTGGAGAAGATCGTCGGATTTGTGAAGCCGGTATGGATCCTCACTATATACGGTCACATTGCACGGACAGTCGGAGTGATTATACGTGTAAAATGTTTCCTTCGCGGCACCTGAATATTTGGAGCGATGTACGCTTCGTTACCTATTTATTTATTTATTTGTTTATTAAAACCATAAAGGCCAAAGGTTTTGAAGAGGGGAGTGGTTAGAGCAAACGATAAAAAACATAAAAACCGAATGAACGTTTATACAGCTCTAGCTGAAGTCAACAAAGACATAAAACGTGGCTCACGTCCCGGCGCCGGCGCCGGAACGTGAGTCACTAGGCACGATACCAACTCCAAAGGCGCTCCCTCACGTCATGCCCGCAACCAGTTAGAACCGTTTCGCTTGCACCGGGGAGAGAAAGGAGGACAGAAGAAACAAATGGGGACAAGCGAAGCTTGGCGTGTCCGTGCCTGAACTACTACTCTTCCTTTTTTTGTTTCTTTATTTACACGAACAGAAACAATTATAAAGAAAGAAAAGCAGTTCGTCAGGCACGCCCACGCCAAGCCTCACTTGGCTCCATTTCTCCGACTGGCTCCTAAATTTCTTTACCTCTCGGCCCACCGCGACAGGTGAAACTGGTGGACGGGGTGAGCTTTCTCTTGAAGAAGGGTGAATGCCTGAGCGTGGTCGGCATCAACGGCAGCGGCAAGACCACGTTACTGGAGACCCTGGTCGGCATACGCGTGCCCACCGACGGCGATGCGTACACGTCCGCCCTGACGCTGGTCACCGACATTCGCGGCTGGCAGCGGGGCATCGGGTACGCGCCGGACGGCATCTCCAAGGAGACCATGCCGGCGCTCACCGTGGGCGAGATCCTGGATACTGTGGCCAGACTGCGAGGCGTCGTCCAGAGACGCCAGGCTGTGACGAGCGCCCTCGCACTTACCGGAAGGCTCCGCGAGGACCAGATGGCCAACGAGTGCAGGTGCTCATAATACTAATGGCTGGGATTTTACGCGCCGAAACCACGATGTGATTATGAAGCACGCAATAGGGGGATGGGGGGGGGGGGTACTGCGGATTATATTGGATCACCTGGGCGTTTTTCGCACGTTCTAAGCTCGAGTTAACGGGTTTGATTCCCGGCCACGGCGGCCTCATTTGGATGAGCGGTGAAATGCAGGAACACCTTTGTGCATAGATTTAGGTGCAACGTAAGGACTCTCGGGCGATCAGAGTTAGTTGACAGTCCAGGACTATCTATACGATGCGCCTCAGAATCATGTCGTAGTTACGGCACGTGAAACTATAGGAACTAATTGAACCCTACGATCCCAACGCTGAATAATAGACCCGGTTTTACATGGAGCCGGGTACGTGGCAGTATCCGGTGCCACCTAGTACCTTGTACGCCGTCTAGATACTTGTATCTCGTAAACTTCTTTACCTTGGTTACTTCAAGACGCGTACAAGTTCTGATCCTACCTCATGTTTGTTCATTACGGTACCCTAATGTTTCAAACGAGTTTTTTGTTGAAACCAAAGTCGTCACTGCCTAAATGCAAACAGTCGTGAAGAAAGGGTCGTGGTCTAATTGGTGCCGCGGATTTTTTCTTTTCCGTATGAGTATGTATTCGTTGAAAACGAGTTGTACAGCCTATAAGTGCCCATGTCAAACCAATGCTATGTATTGAAACAATTATGCGCTATTGAGGTCTTCTAGAATGATTGTTCATATTATTATTATTATTATTATTATTATTATTATTATTATTATTATTATTATTATTATTATTATTATTATTATTATTTGCTGGTGCACGAAAACTTTTGCTCGCAACTGTACAAAGTGCCACATCGGAAATCATGGCCATGTGCGCGGCAGTGCTTTTTTGTAGCGTTAGCTACACTGGCCTGGCCGAGCCCATAGAGTTTCCTACAATACTTACTAGAGGGAACTCTGGCGCTAGTGTGTATGGGAGCTGCAATGCATGGCACTTCAACCAGCATGGGAATGATGGGTAGTGACACGGATTTGTGTAACCTTCGTTATTGGGGCTCCGTTTGGCTCCGCGTCGCCTGTATCCGCTTTGTCGTAAAACGAAGTTGGCCAAGAGTCAGCAGTTACACTTCACCACTTTAACCTTTCTAGGCTCACCAATTGAAATCTTGTCACGAAGTTCACAATGGTCCATTCTTTCATCCAAAAGAAAACCAAAACACAACAATAAACAAAGCCACAAGTGTGTTCGAAGCCCGCAAGCACGAAGACTTGGAAAATCCGCGTACTACTCATCATTCCCATGGTGGCTAAACGATCGCAGCGCCAGAGTCCCCTCCAGTTAATTATAGGAAACTCTATGGCCGAGCCAGTTTCGCGCGCCTTCTCAAGAGCCGTGCTGCGCATGCGCGAGGATCAGTGATGTCACGCAGCTGGCGCACCGGAGCCTGCACCTCCCGCGCATTCCGCCGCCGCCGGTCTGCGCATTCCAGAGACAGTGACGTCGTAGCCTTGGCAGACGTATTGGCGCCGGCGCGCGCGCAGCTATTCGCCTTCGCTGTGCAGTCGTCGTCTGACGCTGCCCTGGAGCCGCTTGATAGCGCCTCTGACTGGCGTTTGCCAGTGTGGTATAGCCACGGAAAAGGAGAGCGCAAATGCTGCTCAACGGCTCAGAAGAGCGGAGAACTTAACTCATCGGATCCCGAAGTAGTTGCCTGGCAGTTAGAGGTTCAGCGTACGAAGAATGAACAGAAGAAGGCTAAACGTGCTGCGGAGGCACGAAAAGCTAAGAATAATCAGCTGAACCTTTGCTAACGCTACGTATATCTTGGCATAGCCGAGCTAAGCCACTGCAACATTTTTTTGTAGCGTTAGCTACACTTGCCTAGCCGGAGCCGATTTCGCGTGGACCCTCATGAGCCGTGCTGCGCATGCGCGAGGATCAGCGATGTCACACAGCTGGCTGACCGCTCTTCGCGCTCTTCGCCGGCGCGCTCTCTCCGCCACCGCTGCGCGCGACTCGCCGCTGCTGGTCTGCGCATTCGAGAGGAGTGACGTCGTAGCCATGGCAGACAGACTGGCGCCAGCGCGCGCGCTGCTATTCGCCTTCGCTGTGCAGTCGCAGTCTGACACTGGGCTGGAGCCGGTTGAGTGCGCCTCTGACTGGTGTTTACAGGTGGAGAAGGAGAGCGCAAATGCTGCTCAACGGCGCAGAACAGCCGAGGAGCTTATCTCATCGGATCCCGAAGTAGTTGCCTGGCAATTAGCGGTTCAGCGTACGAAGAATGAACAGAAGAAGGCTAATAATTCTAGACAAGCTGGAAAGCTAAGAATAATCAGCTGAACCTTTGCTAGCGCTACGTATATCCTGGCATAGCCAAGCTAAGCCACTGCAAATTTTTTTCTTTCAGGATGTATAAGGAAAAGTATCGAAGCAATAAGGCTCTCAGCTGTACAATATATGTATAATAAGCAGATAATATATGACACTGCAACTATAGGCTCGATATTTGTTTTTATTTTTCAAGGAGTAGCAAATCAAAATGCAAGAACAAACCGACTGATAATAACTGATTGCTCGTTTTCACCCCGTTTTGTTGACCAGCATTCAGGAGCCATGCATAAACATGGAATTCTTTGTTGGACAATAATCTACGAGGTAGATAACCGATCGTCATTGAGAGCGACGGGGTGGATACCGAGAAATGGGAGACAGAGCCGAGGGCGACAGAGAGTAAGCTGGTGTGATGAAATTAAGAACTTCGCACTATTAAAATAGAATCAGCTCGCACAAGACAGCGTGGATTGGAGTTAATCGGGAGAGGCCTTCGTCGTTCAGTGGACATAGAACAGGCTAATGCTGATTCTTCTGCTGCTGATGACGATCTGTGATTCGCGAGGGCGACAGCTGTTGCATAAGTTAACTGCCATGCTTTCAGGAACCTTGACACAATGTTTCATTGAAGTGTCAACTCCGTGCGTCGAAAACTCTTTACAGCCGTGGTGAGCTGAAGATGCTGCTGATCGCTTGCGCCGCCATAGGCGTTCCTCCTGTGATGCTGGCGGACGAGCCGTACACAGACGTGGAACCGCTGTACCGCAACGACATCATCCACATGCTTCAGCTGCTCAAGGACAGCCAGGTCATATCGCTAGTCTCGACTTCGCACCGGCAAGTATTGGACTCAAGATATTCAGCATTGAACTCAGATTCAGTACTGGACTCAGTATTAGGCTCAGTATTGGACACACACTCAGCCAGCATTCGACTCAGATTGGATTCCAAGTATTGGATATTTGAAGTTCGAAGTTTATTTCTTTCTCATGCAGAAAAAAACGTGTTGTGAAAAATCAGCGGCTCATATGATGATTGCAACGTTTTGACGCAGCGATCGCCATATTTATTTAAGCGAAAGCCTTGTGTTTCTCATGAGTAATGGAATTCGACGTCTGCCATCGGCGTCAACACGAATGGTACCATTAGCCCAGCGAGCCAGCGATGACGTCGTCACCTAACGTCATATCTCAACGTCATCTGACGACGTCAGCACACGCCATTGTCGTTTGGTCAAGTGTTGGCCAATCGCGGAGGTAGCACAACACCAGGTTAGGTGCACAAAGCTCCAGAAAAGAGGGAGGGGGGGGGGCAATGCAACCGACTGAGGACTTCAGAGTGATTTATTGAGCGTTTCGTCAGCGCGTAAGCTTTCGTCTGTTGCTCTCCTTAGCGTTAGCTAAAAGTAGTGTAAAATTTTGCTCCGGCCAAACCAATAAGCGAGCGTACGGTTTATAGATCAGAACACCTCCCTCATTTCTCGTTAGGAGGGAGGTACACCTCACGGGGTGGAAATTCCCAGGATCCGCGAAGCGTCAGATCCTGTCAATTTTTGTCTGTTTCACAGTACAGTTGAACCTCGTTATAACGATCAGTAGGATAGCCAAATATCGGTTGTAGCGAACTAAGTATAAAGTTTGGTTGGTCACGCTTCATTTCAATGAATTTTTGTCTTGTTATAACGAATTTGAAGACGCGAGAGCGGCCGCTATATCGTTTGTAATGAAGAAATATTTTCTTCTTGCGAGGCTCACAATTCGGAAGGTCACATCTAAAGCAAAGTAAGTGCTCATAGACAATTCACAGTCACATTTCCATAATCTTCTTCAGCGGCAGATCACAGTATTCTTCGATTAAATGTGAACGCACGTCCGTTTTTTCGAGCGAACTTTGTTCTGTTGCAATTTCACCTTCAGATATTGCGGTCCATGTAGCTTGAAATGCTACAAGGAGACAGGTGAGGATTACATTGCTTGCAGTGGGTTCGAGGCCTAGAATGATGCATTCTTATGTCTAGGATTTCGGCACGAGCAAGATTAGAGGCAGATTTTATCTCTACTGTTGTAACAGATATCGCACATAACGAACCAATTTATGGTCCCGATGCAACCACGTTAAAACGATGGTCGACTCTATTATTTCAGAAGCACGCGTAAAGACTTCCTAACAGCTTACATTGCAGTGCACTCGCGCGTGCATTTTTAAACCCGATAGTCTTTCTGGGGATACTTGAATGCAGAAATCTTAGTCTTTCTGTCTGTCTGTCACACGATTCAGCCTCCCGGCCAAAGTTTAAGCACTTGCTGAACGCCCAGCCACATTGAAGTGGTAGCTGCGTTCATGCTCGTGAAGATTGTCGATCAAAAAGCAAATATTACGCATATCTGAGGCGCAACATCAATACGTAAGTATTAGTTGGTGTGTTCCTTTACTAGAAAATACATAGATATGTACTTCTAAAAACCCTAGTGTTCCTTAGGCTGCGCTGAAAATGCGGCGCTATGCGCGAAAAAGCCCTTTGCCGACGATATGGCGCTGCCATCTGGCAGTGGCACTGGAAACGGCATCACTGGTGGCCGCGGATGAGACCAGGACTCATGTAGCACGGCCGACCGTAGACTATCGTCTTTCGACGACATTTGCAGCGAAGCACGCAGATACGCGGTCAATTTTTTACATTGTATGTTTTTACGTACACAAATCTTTCATGATTTGGTTTAGCGACTATATGCTCTTTTCAACGCTTGCGCGCTGTTCTTGCACGCATGCGCAGTATGGCTCAGATTGAGATGCTTTGCGACCGCGTGGCCTTCCTGGAATCCGGCAAGATCGAGGCGATGGGTGACATGCAGCACATGGATAGGAAGTACGGCGGCTGCTATCATGTCATCATCAGGCTGCCACTGGAGAAGCGCAACAGCGTCTCCCTTATCAACCGCATCTACTTCGCGATGATGGAGTTCCACCAATGCGAATTCATGTACAACTACAAGGTATTTGGCAGGCGCGATTCACCAGCCCGCGCCTACTCAGCTCTGTAGTGAGATGATTTTAGTTTTGCCCGTGGACTACTTGCATTTTACGTATTTACAGGTTACCGAATGAGTATACGTGATGAATTGATGGATAGACGCAATGATCTTCCCATTTATAACGGGGTGACTACCTGTGCGCCACTATGCTCGAAAATGAAACACTTTAAAATTAAGTTTCAGTACAGCCTAATGCCTTGTCTACTATTAAAGCTACCTTACCATACGAAAAACAACCCTAAATTTAAAGCCCAGGACTCTGCCCCTTACGGCGGAGTGATTTTAGTTTTCCTAATATTTGTGTTTTTTCTCATTTCTCCACACTTTACCCCCACCAATCCCCTAACTGTCTCTTACTTTTTATCGCGGACCTATTTAGCTTTCCCGTGTTGTCTCAAGAACCCAAGGCAACGTTGGGCAACGCTGGTAGCGGCATCTTGTGGCGTTTTGTCTAACTACAACGTTTCTGCAAAAATTTTCGGTTGCATCCGCGTTCTCGTCAAAACAAAATAATGAAAGCACTGCGAGCTAAGTGATTGTCAAACTAGCAATGTTCGGCACCAGCAGTCCAGTAAAATGTGTTAGTCACGGAAATATTAATATTGTGTGTGTATTGTTAACCTCTGGATTATCTGGCGTCCCTGCCAGCGTTCCCCATTAAAGACACTTTCTACGGTCCTCCCCCCCCCCCCCCCCAAAAAAAAAGAAAGAACATAAAAAAAACGTAAATGGTCTGATTGTATGTTGTTGGCCAAAATTGTATGTTGTGTCAAGTTTAAAATTTACAGATAGTTTTTACCAACGTCATCGTGGTCTCCATCATAGAGCACTAGCATGTCTCCGTTCTATCATACGAGTGGCGACACTGGTTGCGTGGATGGATGCTGTGAGCGTCCCTTTATAACGGGGCGGTGACATGCGTGCAACCAGCACTGCAAAAAAAAAAAAATAGGCAGATCCCATTTCTTGTGGGAATATGTTTCATGCGAAGCAGTCAGCGAGTCTAGGCTGCATTTTTTTTTTTTTTTGGCTTTGAGCCAAGCGTTACTAGGTGGCTCGACGTGTTTTTGTAAGTGTAGTAACTGCGTGCGCATCGTGGGCTTAGCAGGCGCATCGACAACACTGACGTTTAAGAGGTTACTTAAGGTTTGACGAAACGTCAACACTCCCGTCAGGGCACATACGTCAGCATTATCGAAATGAAGAACACTTTACGGTGCGATGATGGGAATATCAGACGTACATTTCGTTAACATATTCCTCCGGGGTCGAGCAACACTTGAATATATATCTTGATGAATCATAGGAATACAAATGTAACCTTGATTAGGCTGCATAAAAGCAGAGCCAACACTGGAACCACAGATAGCTAAAATGAGATAGCCAGCACCAGAAGCGCAATTGACGTTGCACCGTCATTACGCCTGCATAGAGTGTTTTTACAAAGCAGCTTCTAGACCTGGCGTGGCTCTGTGGTAGATAACGTGACTTGCACGCAAAATGCTCTGTTTCAATTCCTGGTGGGATCCTAATTTTTATTATTTACATATGTGGAGTCAATGCTGCCGAATTCGCTTTTTCTTAACCCGACGTACACGACAGGGTTTTCACGATGTTCATGTCATGGCCAGACAGTGACATTCGTCAAATCCTCTTACCCTCCCATGCCAATTCTGCTACACCAAGTTAAGGAGACGAACACGAGAGCACCCAGACGTAGGCGGCTAGATAGATAGATAGATAGATAGATAGATAGATAGATAGATAGATAGATAGATAGATAGATAGATAGATAGATAGATAGATAGATAGATAGATAGATAGATAGATAGATGATAGATAGATAGATAGATAGATAGATAGATAGATAGATAGATAGATAGATAGATAGATAGATAGATAGATAGATAGATAGATAGATAGATAGATAGATAGATAGATAGATAGATAGATAGATAGATAGATAGATAGATAGATAGATAGATAGATAGATAGATAGATAGATAGATAGATAGATAGATAGATAGATAGATAGAAACACTCAAAATGCCTAGGGTTCGCTAAGAAATGCTTCGCATAAAAAATGCTTTTTTTACGTTGGCCTAATGCCATGTCCACTTCGATTAAATCGATGTTACTATAGAACAAAAAAACATGAAATTCACAGCCCAGTCCTCTGCCCCTTACGGCGGAATGTCCTTATTTTTCCCACTATTTATTTTTGTCCTTTCTTTCTAGTTTTCTGCCAACAATACTCTAGCCGTCTCTTACTTATTTCAATCGCGGACGCATTCAGCTTCCCTTTGTTGTCCCTAAACCCAAGGCTTAAGGCTTGTGCCCAAAAGTACGCCTGGGTGGATATCTCCACATTCGATCAGAACATGCGCCGCCGTTCCCTTATCTTCCCCAAAGCATGTGCATTGTTCTTCTTCTTTACTGAATTTCTCTTTATAAATACGCGTTCTAAGGGAACCCTAAGTCGCTTCAAACAGCAAAGCGCTGCCCCTTGAATTATCATAAAATGCCTCCCTCACTTCGTTCTTGCCCTTTCGGTAATTACTGAGAGCCGCCGTTTTTTCCATCGCTGCCATCCAATAAACTCTCTCCGCCTGTCTGAGTTTTCGCTTAACGCTCTTTGTTCCCATATCGCTTACACTGCCAACCGCATACTTGCTGGTGAGTATACTAGTTCTTTTTTGTCCACTGTGTGTCAACGCTGTTTCTATACAAATACCGGAACACCTTTTCTGCCCATGTACTCTCTTTCATATTCCTTAGCCTCTCTTCGAATCTCATTTTGCCCTGAGCTTCTCTCACCTCAAATCTTGTCCATCCCTTATCGCCCTTTACAGCCTCAGTTCACCACAAGGAGTGGAGCATTGGCTCCACCTATGAAAATCCGGACACACCAGTCGCCGAAATCGCGATCTTCTAATTATGGCGCCACCTGTAGGCGGAGAAACAGGTTACCAGATGTCAGTTACGTGTGTTTTGCGTTGCGCAGGGCCGCAAGCTATGCCGCGTTGATAAAGCGAGCAGTGTAGTGCGTTTACACTTCCGGTTGACATTTACGCAGAGGATACTGCTGCCTGATAACTTTTCGACCTTTCTTGAAAGTATTATTTTTGGAAATAATAATAATAAGTAGTTCTCCTGAACCTCGCCGTGGTAACTCGCGCGAAGACAGCTAAGCCTTCAGCGATGCTGCCTGTTCTCTGTTGTCGCAACCAGGTGGCGCGTCGGTTCGCTTATTTCGGCGAATTCGCCCACGGGCATCTCGGACTTTAGGAACGGAGTTACAGTACCGTATGATTAGAAACTGTTTTCCAAGAGAAGGCAAGCGCGCGAGGCGGAAGCAGGAAGTTAAATCAGCAGATGAGATTAAGAAGTTTGCGGCCAGGACGTGGCCGCAGCAAGCACAGGACCGGGTTGATTGGCGAAACTTGGGAGAGGTCTTCGCCCTGCATTAGGCGTAGTCAGGCTGATGACAATGATGATTGTCATCATTATCATTGAAGAACTCTGCTATCATGTCGTAGATAACTATAATGCCTGGGGTTTTAGGTGCCGAAGCCACGGCGTTTGGAACGCCAGCGCGCACTTGCCCGTGAACGCGCACGTGATGAAGGAACGCTGATCCTTCAGCCGCGCTCACAGGCTGCGTTTGTCCTGTCTACTTTCGTGTCTCATCCCAAGCTTGTTGAACTTCACGTGATAGTGGCTTACCAACTAACTCCCCAACACACGCTCCTTGAGTTCGTCGCTGATGGACAGGTGAATCACAGCTCCGCCCTTCCTACAGCTTCCACGTGGAGTGGAACTGCATATATGTTTTTAAGGACCGCCTGGTTTTTGTCTGATCATGGTTACCAAGTCAATGTGTTACGATCTGGTATAAACACATCCAGGGGAAAACGTGTGCGGAGATAGCTACACAAATCCACTCGCGTTTAAGAGCACTCTATTGCATTCCCGTGGTCCGTGCGTGCCCAAGTTGACTGCCGTCGACCTTTGGCGCGCAGGGCACTCTCAAGTTCAACGTGGGCAAGACGTACACGACGTGGGGCGAGCTATTCTCCCTGCTCGTGTCCACCAAGGAGAAGGAGAAGCTGCCCGAGTTCTCCGTGAGCGACATCCCGCCCGAGGAGATATTCGTCGGCCTCTCGCGACGGCAGCTCTTCTTCTCCTTCCGGAGGCCGCGCACAAACTTGAGCCGCATGCCGTCGCACGTGGACAGCCCGCCGGCAGCCTTCGAAGAAAAGAGAAAATGATTGACTCAGATTAATGAAACAAAAAAAAATGCTTGAGTCACAATTCTCGCACACCTTGCACTCCTCGCTTCAGGATTAACATTCATTAGCTCGGCAACATGATAAAGAAAATCCAGGAGCCGCGTGCCCCCTACGCGTGCCCCCTATGGGGAAAGTGGGGTCACGCGTAGCTTGATGTCTGCGGGCCTGACGTACTACCTCTTTCTTTCTTTCTTTCTTTCTTTCTTTCTTTCTTTCTTTCTTTCTTTCTTTCTTTCTTTCTTTCTTTCTTTCTTTCTTTCTTTCTTTCTTTCTTTCCTTCTTTCTTTCTTTCTTTCTCTCTCTCTCTGTCTTTCTTTCTTTCTTTCTTTCTTTCTTCTTTCTTTCTTCTTTCTTTCTTTCTTTCTTTCTTTCTTTCTTTCTTTCTTTCTCATTGCGCAATGCTCCCTCTTTAATGTTTCCTTCCTCCATGCCGGGAACCGAACCGTCATACACGGGCTTAGCGGCGCAACACTTCTGTTGCTACAGGCGCCCCACCACGGCGATCTAGGGGTTATGATGCTCGACTGCTGACCCGGAAATCGCGGTATCGAACCCCGCGCACGATGGCCGCATTTCGATGAAGGCGAAATTTTCGAGGCCTCTGTACTTAGGTGCACCTCGAACACCACATAGTCGAAATTTCCGGAGCCCTCCACTACGGCGTCCCTATAGTAATATCGGGGTTTCGGGACGTGAAAACCCAACAATTATTAAGCTAGTCATACACCATGTACTCCTCCTTTCCGTATTAACATGCGTCAGCAAGGAAACATACAAGTCGCACGTCGCTTATGTATTTGTTTAACACTACTCGAAGGCGAAAGTAAGCTTCATCTTCCCAGTCACTCATGTTGATTCCTCCCCTCTCCCCCACTCCTAACCTGGTGTGGCTGTGAAACGAAATTCCCGCAAAGAAAAAAAACTCGTAAAAGCCAAACAACCTGCGCGCACATGACTCTCATATAAAACAAAAGTTGCAAATCGTGTGCGTTTCACGAGCTAACAAAGCGGTAGGTGCCCGGGATACGCAATAGTCGCGCAACATTTTATGGGGACTGTAGGATTGGGCGTGTTGGTACAACATGATTATGAGTGCAAAACAGCGCTATGTGTCCTCTTCTGTCCCCTCCTGTCGGCTGCGCTGTTCTGCACTCATAATCATTTTATGGGGAAGGCTTCTACAAGTTCGCGACCCTTCTTTTGTCGTTTTGCGTAATGAGGATGTAAGTTCTTGAAAAGCCCTCGGTGATATATTGGCTCCAGTAGAGTGTTCTAGAACAGGGGAGTGCTCGGAACGGCCGCAGCGCCAATGTACAGAAAGTGAAACCCAAACAGGGTCAATCCATCTGCGGCGCTGCGGTCGGTAGTTTGCGATGTGTCGTCGTTTAAGAGCTGCGCGCAGCTCCGCCAAAGTGGTGCAGGGGTAGAATGCCCGCTTCCCACACAAAAGGGCCGCGTTCGAATCGCAGCTGTAGATGGTGGGTTTTTATTCTTAGTGTCACCATTTATTGCTGTGTTGGTTTTTTACTTTGTTTCTTAAAACTAGCTTCTGTGGCTACGTATTGCTACAAAAAGTAACGTAAAATGTGAAACCTCGTTTCGAGTCTCGTATTCGCGAAAATCTCTGAGGCCATACTTTACGTTTTTGTTCAATCTCGGGCGGTGGCGCTGCAAATAACTGCACTCAGTCAAATTTCTTCTTTCTTACTTCACATTTTGCGTTACTTTTTGAACCAACACGTAGCAACTGCAGCTAGTTTTAAGAAACAAAGGAAAACGAATACAGCTATAAAAGATAAAAACCCACCGTCTACAGGTGCAATTCGAACTCGGCCCTTTTGAGAGGGAAGCGGGCATTCTACCCCTGCACCACTTCGGCGGAGCCGCACGCAACTCTTAAACGACGACACATTGCAGACTACCGATCGCAGTGCTGCAAGCGGATGGACCCTGTTTGGGCTTCACTTTTCGAAGCTCGTTCCGAGCGCTCCCCGGTTTTCGTACACTCTAGCTACGGTGCTCAGCTGCTGACCTGAAAGTCGCCGGTTCGACCACGGCCTGGGCCCGTGCCTGTGCGGTGTCAGTACACGTTAATGAACACCAATTGGTTGCAATTTCCGGAGCGCTAAAATACGGCGTGCCTCATAATCACATCGCGGTTTTTGAACGAGATACCCCAAATATTAACGCAATGACGTTAAAGAGCCCGTTTCGTCGAAATTCTGGTGTCTGCGTCTGTGTGAAGGTGTCATCTAGTGCGAGGAGTCGCGTTAAAACATGCAAAATTGCGTGGCAGAAGCGTAAAATTACATCAGGCGACACACAATCTGAATCGCAGAAGTAGTGGGTGGTTTAAAGGCCCATTCGTTACAAAGCACTCGGGCCTCATTAACCGAGCATTGACAGTGAGTCGCACGGAACATATAGGTCATGGAGATAACGCTTGTACGTACAAAATGCCGCCGATAATATACAGTTATAGATTAGCGGGCTTAGCGGGATAGTGGGCTTCGGGGAATATCGAGATTGAAATTCGCATGCGCGGTACGCTAAACGACCTGTAGCGTTTACCGTATGCACGCTATAATTCAGATTTAGCGTTACCGTGGTTGCGTGGTTAACGTAGTGTAAGTAAAACATGGCGACGGTTTTTAACGCCCGCTTCGAACTTAATTTAGCGTTGACGGGGACGGATCCACTTATTTCGTAGCAAACAACCGTGTGAAATGGATTCGTACGCCTTCGGGTAGCCTCGACGACCGAGTATTACAAAAAGTTTAGCGTAGTTCTTGAGATCGCTTCTCATTTAGAGCGTTCCTAGGCCTAACAACAAGGTCGGTGTAACCAAATCTCCAGCATAAAAGTTTCCGCCTTTGGTGCGTGGTTCATATTTATTTACTTTTATTGTTACTAAAGAAATAGTAATACTGCTGCATGGGGGGATAGAGGCTAGCATTGTCAGTTTTTTTTTCTTTTAACTTTTTTTACAACGCATTCACCCTCGGCTAGGTGACGCCGCTGTCAGAGCTAGGGCACGTGAACGCTGTCCCGCTATACTAAAATCCGCTGTACGCGCAAGACAACGCTATTCCCTTAACCCCCGCTATCACGCTAACGCTAAACTATAGCTATCTAATGAAAGCTACTAAAGTATTTGGCGGGTGCAGGGGCCAGCTGCGCCCTCCTCTCTCCTGCGCCTAAGGAACATCATGGTACCAGAGTCTCTTGGCACTATATACGTCTGAAGGAACGCAACCCTGCATGCGTGCGTATGCGTTAAAGGGACAGGGAACAAGCGAAAATCAGCTCACCACAGTTCGTATTGGCGCTCATATATCAGGATCTGGATAAACACTAGGCTGAGAGAGCACGACTCCGCATTGCGCAATTCAGGGCGCACACATTTGGTTGACCTTTGTAGTTCGTGCGGCTACACACCATTGTTAACAAACACAAAGATTCTTTGAACAGACAGGCAAAAAATAAATAAGGAATGAACTGAAGCCTTCCATATTAGAAATATGGGAGCGAAATGTGCGAGTCAGGCGTCAATCATGATGTCAGTTAAGGAATTCGGTTTCTTGCGAATCACGTCTAGAAATCCCCTTACAGATGTGTGATGTCAGCATCAAGTTAGTTAGCATTTTGCTATTTGTTTTGTTTACATGACGTAGGGTTGTTTAATGTGTTTTTAGCTTTCTTTTTCATAGTATTCGAGTTCACCGCCATGGGGTTTTTAAAGATAAAAGTGCATTTCGCCGTTTCTAATAAAACGGTTTTGAGTTTGCCCCAGTGGTGTCTATTTCTTTCTTGTCCATGTGTGTGTTGCGCAGCCAGTCATGAATCAGTACAAACTCGCCCAATTGTCAGTATTGTTGGTACTAAACACAAGCCCACACTAGCAGACGGGCGATTGACAAAAAATAAAATAACATAAAAACTATTTAGCCAAATGCCAGATAAGCCGTGAGGTAAATTGCTAGTTTACTTCATCATATTTAAAATTAAAAACGTTCAGAAAAAAATCACCGGCAATTACGATACTGCCTAATGCGAATTCTGACCGCAACTATTCAGGTGTTTTGATTTTGCGATAAGTTGTGGCGCGACTGCCTCGCTAACCGGGAGACCTCGATATGCCGCGTGTGGGCGCGTTCCACAACAGCCGCCGCAGACAGGCCTCCGTTCATTCAACGCTTTATTTCCACATATCGTATCGGTGGACGCCCTGGCCGCATACCTCAGTGATGGCGTCATCGGCGACCAAACTACGGCGCACTCTACTGTGGCGCCGCGGGTGGCCGCCGCGGAACATCTCGTCTCGCCACTGTCGTTCCCTCCTCCTCGGTACCGCCGTCTTTCATCCTCCGCTGCTCTCCGCATTCGCTCTCTTTCGTCCTTGTTTGCTCTGCCGGTTACGACGACGCCGACTCCGCTCAACGCAGGGACGGGCGCCTAAAGCCTGTTTCACATGCGAGCGACCGAGCGGCGGGGCCCGCAGCGATCGAGCGGCAGCAGGACGCTCGGACGCGGCTTCGTTTCACATGCACCGCTTTTGCGCGGCGCGCGCCTCTGCGATGCGCAGTGATGGTTGTGGGATGCGCCCGTCATCCGCGGGTTTCCTTTCTCCGGGCTCGCTTGTTTTGGTGCGCTTGGGTTGCAAGTTTCACGAGCCTTCTACTTCGGTGATCGATTTTCACGCGCCTAAACCTTGAATGATGAAAATGTGCAGTGTATCAGAGTGCAATTAAACAACTTCAGTTGTCACGTTTATTTCTGTTCCAGCTTTCTTTTTTTACCACGCAAGTCATGTTGCACGCCCATACACTTGGCCATGGAAAAGCAAAAGAAAGAATTTGTTTTTGGGGTTTTAAGCTTTCACAGGGCTTTCGGTGGCTTTTGCTCTCGAATGCCGCAAGGCGTTGGTGCGCCGTATGGGCCGGCAACCGGATGCAAGCGGCCCAGTCAACGACATTGTGGGTTTGTGAAGGAGCTCGTCTCTCTTTTTTTTTTTTGCCTATTGACATTCTGCAGTAAAGAGGCGGCGGCATTTGTCGTCTTCGGGGTACGTGACCACTAAAAAAAGAAAAAGAAAGCAGTAAACTTTCGAACGTGCTGCACCAGAGTAGTAAAAAAAAAAAAAACTGAAACATCTGCTGCGAACAAGTGCGGAGTGTCGTAGGTTCCCCCTGTCCGGACCTATGTTGGTGTCACGATTAGATAAAAATACAAAAGAACAAAATGGCACGTGCAAACGATTTGTCTGCTTTGATGGAAGCGCAGTAAAGAACAACAAAAGGAAAAGAACGGCGTTTTCTACACTGCCAGCTCGTTACAGCAAATGTCGTCTGCTAGGAAACCGAGTCGGAGCGAGTTCCTCCCGGCGCGCGCGGCTGCTCTCGTCTCCATCCCTACAGTCACGTGCCCCCCACGTCACTGCTCCCCCATTGGTTGACCTTGGGCAGACGCTCTAGACGCGCTGCCGCGAGCGAATTTTTCCAAATGGAGCGAAGATCGCAGCGTCCTTTGGTCGCCCTTAAAACCTGTTTTTGGGCTTCCGCGACGGCAGCCGCTCCGCTCTTGGAGCAAAATCGCTGCATGTGAAACAGGCTTAAGAGCTGCGCTCTAAAACTTGTTTGCTATGGCCTAACTTGTGCCCGGAAAACTAGATGCAAAATCTTAGTGTCCGCTAGAGCGCTCCATACACAAAATGTCCCTTCGAACAACGCACGTCTTCTTCTTCTCCCAAGCCTAGCAGGTCAACCCACTCTCTCGTGCCCGTGCGCGAGAGGTATGCGTTGCGCTGTCACAAGAAGCGCTAGCAGGCACGTGACATAGCAGACGCTAACACATCGACTCGCTGCGCTCCGCGTTCGCTCTATTTCGTCCTCATTAGGGAGTTTTAGTGCCGCGGCCCCAAAGCGGCTTGGGTACGTAAGCCCTTGCGTTCCTTTGTATTCTCCGTGGATGCGGCTGGGAGTACAAAGGAACGCAAGAGCATGCGTACGCGGGCCGCTTGGGGGCCCCCGCACTAAAACTCTCTATTCTCTCTATCGGTTACAGCGACGACGACGCCGCTGAGCGCAGGAACGGGCTCCTAAGAGCTGCGCTCTAAAGCAATTCCACTGAGTTTTTGGTTTTCGTTACTTGTCCCCATCTCACCTAGTCGCGATTCAAACGTACTCCCAATACTGATGTCTGTAATAGTAGGTTTTCGTTCCCACTTTCGCGCCCGATATGAATTGGCCTTGGACTGTCGACATGCGGGAGAATCAAATAAGAACGGCTCGTAGTTTTGCGGCACCCGTCGGGGCAGATCTCAGCCTCTCCGCGATCCGCTTTGTCTCCACTGCCCGTCATCGCTGTGCGGCCCACGGGGAAGGTAGCGCAGCTCAACCCGTCGAGCACGCTGCCGTCGCCACCGACGGCTGCTCGTTCGACGAGTTAAGGAGAGCCTGACTGTTACCCTTTCTTTTCTTCTGCTATCCTCTTTATTTCCCACTTCAGCTTCCCCTGACGCTGCACCGTGCTCCCTATCGGGCTGCAGAAGTAAACGTCATTTCCAAAATAAACCACCACCACCACCACTACTACTATACAAAGTGTGTCACATAATTTGTACACATAGGAAGAGACACTAGACACATGGGTGCTACCAAGTAGCGCCCATGTGTCTAGTGTCTCTTCCTATGTGTCCTCGTCTACACCAGCGCTAAGAAACTGCCTTTCCATTATGCACTTCATTTGTGTTGCGCATGATTTGATGATGCTGAAGCATAGACGCTGGCAAAATGACAAAATACCGTTTCAGGGTCCCTTTAACTTGTGGAACATGGTAGCTTGCAACATTAGCCCTGCTTACCGATTGTGGTATGTCGAGTCTACCGAAGGACGAATCCTAACATGAAAACGTAACAACAGTTTATTCGCTTAGCAAGCGAGCATACCGACGCTACGCTCGTCTGGGTAGCGAAGCAATAATCTAAGCAAAGCAGTCTGCTTTTGTGGCTACCGCCCGTGACGTTTACCTCGGGTGACGCTGTGCTTAATCGGTATGCAGTCAAGCGTGAAGCCGCGTTACGCCGGGCTGAATGATATCGAGGCGGATGCTGCACGGAAAGAGGCACAGAGTGTGTCGCCACGCGCTAACAACTGAATATATGAAGGGAAGAGTTGCATTTAATTATTCGTTATTTTCCGATTTTAAAAAGAAACTTTTACTTGCCGCCGTTATTGGCACCGTCGGCGGAATTCCACTACAAACTATCACAATCATAGGCGTGCGCACAGGGGGGCAGGGGGGGCGGCCGCCCCCCCTAATCAACTAAGAGGGGGGCGCAAAATCTGCCCCGTACATTGACCCTTCTAGTCACCTAAGAGGGGGGGGGGGCGCAAAATCTGGCCCATACATTGACTTAGTAGGGTGGGGGGGTGGTGCGACGAACTTTTGCCCCCCCTAATGGGGAACCCTGCGCACGCCTATGATCACAATTAAAAAAAAGTAAGGGGTGCGAAATGCGTGAGTACGAATTACGTCTCAAGAAAATTACCTACCTGAAGACCAGCTTCGTAGAGCCTTCGAGACGTTTACTTCATTGCCTTGAAAGAGTGACGACGTCAAAGAGTGTTTTTCGCAGCCTCAATTTTTTGTGGTCCGCCACTGCTGGACGTCGGCTAGAACCGTGAGCGGCCAGATTTGAAGGCGAATTGACCTTTCGTCTGGCAACCATGATCACCGACGTCACTGGTCACGGGGCAGACAGCTTTTTTTCTTCCCTCGCCTCGATGCGGCCGGTTGTTGCCGCATGACGCTGTCGTCCCTCGCAAGATGTTCACGGTATCGCTCACCATATCCAGGTTAGCCACTTTGATTTAATCGTCATTATCGTTGCGTAAATTACTTTGTTCCCGTCGTGCTGCAACCCTGGGATCTCAAACAGCACGTCGGGGTTCAGATCAACGGAATTGCGTGCGAGAAGTTCTTTTCTTTCTGAAGGGGTAAAGTTGTGCGTTTACAATACAGTGTGAACCGTGCGATTGCTGAAGCTTAATCTGATGTGAACTTAAAATTTGTCGGCTTCGTCGTGTGTACGTAAGATTAATCGGAATGTTTTCGTTGAGCGTGTGCTTCGGGATGCGTTGGAATGTTGACTGTATCTAGTATCGGAAACTTGTGAAGTGTGTCTATTGGCGCGATTGTGGTAAAGGGGGAATTAAGATGGACACAATACGCATGTAAAACGACAGAGTGAGACTCGTTCGGCTAATGCGTCGATGAGATCGCCGCACAAGTCGCTGGCACTGACGTTGCGCCGAGGTTGTGCTTTAGACACCCGACATGGTTGTCGCATTTCAGTAAGGGTGAAACTTGGGGGAATGTTTAGCGCACCACAATGTAAAATTTTCTCTGATGCAATCTTGATTTTAGCGCTAAAAAAGACGTACACACGAGAGACGACAGGGCAAGCGGTCTTCCATGCAGAAGAATCTTGGTTTGAGCTGGTCGGTATTGGCGCATAACTTAAACTTTTCGGCGCAAATTGACCGAGGACGAATAACACGCAAAACAACAGGTCTGGCTCCCGTCCTGTTCTTTCGTGTGTCCATCGTCCTCGTTCAATTCGCTCAGAAAATTTTCTGGAGTTATGTCTCTTATGTGTTCTTTGTTCACGCTAGAATCAAGATTCCAGGGGTTCAACTTGCCCAGCAACAAGGTTTTCCGCTTTTTTAGGCTTCCCAAGGAAAAGAAGCGACGACGCCTTTGGATTAGAAACATCAGACGCAGCAAGTGGACCCGACCGACTGGTCCGTGTTATGCGAGTGACGTACTTGAGTATTTCGCTTGAATATTGCTGGTGTTGTAAACAGCGAACCATTAACACAAACTTACTAATCGTTGTGCAACGGGGCCCTTTCAGGCGCACAAACTTTAAACATCATTTTGTCACGCTGAAAAAGGGAGTTCTTTGGTTCGCGTTTCGAACGCTTGGGCAGACTGATATTTTGCAGCGATCACGCTTTAAGTGTCAAGCGTGATGTGTTGCGTTTACGAAATTTATCGCGCGTTCTGAGCACGAGCTTGGGATGTTACCGAGATTTTGTGAGGGGAAGATTATTTCGATATCGCAGGTGAGTGCCGCCGCGCGTCAGCTGCGGCGGTTATCTGGCATGTGTTTCTGGCACGTTATGTGGTCTGCGTTTCGGTGACTGTCAGCCAGTGGTGTCACCGCTGTGTTGCCACTTTTGTACATGCTACCAGGCTAACGCTTAATTCGCGCATGTAAATTAATGCGCGCCTCAGTGCTAAGCGAATGTGCCTTGCGCTTTTTAATCATGCACATTTAGTGCACGATGTCTGTGTTCGTGCAGGAAGCTCTTCTACTTAGCAAGGGGCCCTCATGTGCTCGATGAAACCTCGTGATTAGGAAGTGTAGGGCGTGAGGAAGTTGAGCGGAAAAATGATTTTCTAAAGTAAACCAACAGGATGTCCGCTATCACAGACTAGCAGAACGAAGTATTGTTTTCATTTAACACTCGCCTTCTAGGGGCCCTGCACCTGCTCTGGCGAAAACCTTAGAGGCCTCAGCAAACGCGAAAATTGACCGCCGGCGTCCGCGGCGTCCCGCGTCGGCGACGTCAACACGATGGATGTGAAAAATCACGTAATGACGTCACCATCGACCAAAGCTTGTGACGGCGTGATGACGTCGATTAACGTGACTTCACGCGATGACCTCATCACATGATTGCAACGCCTCCAAGATCGGAGGCGTTGCAAGCTTCCTGCACGTCCCCGGGTCTTGCATTGCCTCCGTGATTAGTGGGCCGATCACAGAGGCTATGCAAAGCGCCGATGTCATGTGATGAAGTTATCAGATGACGTAACGTAATCTGACGTAAACATGAAGTCACTGTCACGTCATAAATTTTAGCTATCTATGACGTCCTGGTGACGTCATCGCATGATGTTTTAATGCCTCCAGGATCAAAGGCGTTGCAAGCTTTCGGCACCTTACCTGGTCTTGTATTGCCTCCGTGATCTGTGGACCGATCACGGAGGCTGTGCAAAGCGCCGATGTCATGTGACGACAATATCAGATGACGTAACGTAAGCCGACGTCAGCATGACGTCGTTGACAGGTCACAAATTTGAGCTATCTACGACGTCCTGGTGACGTCATCACATGATTTTTTTGCCTCACTCGTGTTGGCGCCGAAGCCCCGGGAACTCCAGTCAATGTGCGCGTTTCATGAGGCATCTAAGATGTTCGCCCAAAATGCAATGTTTTAATGACCATGACATTCAACAGCGCGAATTGCGCTTGCATGAACACCTCCATACTGTTGTAAGCGCGAGCATGGGAGATCTGATTTCTGACTGTAGTGATCTTGCGCACACGCCGGTACTCCGCTCCCGAAGCAAATAAAAAAATCAATGTTAGATATATATAGTACACTGAACAGTTCAACTCAAACTTCGGAGTGACCATCACCGCAGGGTCGAAAAACTTCTCATGAGATCACTGTGCAGTGAAGTGCCAGCCGAACCGCACTAAACATCTTCAGCATCAAAAACATTACCAATGTCGTTATTATTGAACCTAAGCCTCAAAAAAATTAAGAAAACAAACCAAAATAGACGCAAACCCACAGGTCTTCATAACACGAAAACTCACCGATGATCACGATACTCCCTTATGCGAATTCTGAGCGCAGCTTTGTGTTGAGGCACCGCCAACTGTGTTTGAAGTTCTGGCTATCCGCATTGGAACATTCGTTACGCATTGCCACAGAAACTGCCAGTGCTATAGTGCTACGCACCCCACTTTGTGCATTGCAGGCATCGCGAACCAAGGGAAACGCAGACATCGACATCTCCGTCACGACAAGCGAGACAGTCGCAGCGCACCCGCCAGCCCTGCTTGCGCACGAGCTCCGACCGAAGGGCGGGCGCGCGTGACGGACGAAGAAAGCGATTTTTGAGGCCAGTGGCTCGTGATATCCACAGACACCGCGTTTGCTGTCTTTGCGCCGACGACGCCAACGGCGATGCCGAACAACGCAGGAACGGGCGCCCAAGCTTGCGCTCTAAAAGCACAGAACATGTCGTAGAACGTCGTGGGCTGGAATCGGCGCACACAACTCTAGAAATCAGTTTCTCGATGTCTTCGACAGACCTAATTTTCTCCATATTCTTCATTAAACTTGTATGACAATGTGCTTGCACAATTTTGCTTTCGCAATTTGTTTAGCAGCGCTAGATTTCACGAATGAACAGCGCGTACATAACATCAGCCGTGCGCCCGTCGCGCGGAAAGACTATATATGGCGGACGGCGCCGAAGCGAAGGCGGGGCGGTGACGTGAACAGCGTCATCGCCGCGCCGCGACGTCACTGCCTCGCCCATTCGCCAGACTTTCCCCATACACGGCTCTGAAACTAGTATACTCACAGCGCCATCTATTGAGCAATTCATAAACTTGAGGTGGCTACATACTACTACTACTATTACTACTACTACTACTATTGCTGAGGAGGGAACGACCCACACCCTACGGAGCTTCGCTCCTAAAACGGGCAGTGTTCCATGTTCCACGGTACTGTGCTGCGTTGGCGACCTTTGATGCCGACGTAGCAGTGAATGCGTCGCGATGACAGAAGCGCGATCGCTCGTGGTTCACCTGGTGCTCCAAAGTGGCCAGAGGGGCATCGTGGAAACCGTTACAGGTGGCCGCGAAGGCTTCCCAGCGAGATAGCGTACCAAGGAGCTGTGAGATGAAAATGAAAACACACACAAAAGCCGTACGTAACTATTTTCATAGTGACGCCAGCAGGCAGAAAAATGGCGTTCCACACTCGCCGCCATGGGTATACGATGGGCGCTAACACTCCCAGGTTTAAGTGCATATATATATATATATATATATATATATATATATATATATATATATATATATATATATATATATATATATATATATATATATATATATATCCAATGCGCTATAATGTCGCTGGTTCGGTCCCCGCCGGCGGCAAGTTATCTTTTCGTCCACTTTAATTTCTTCTCAATTATGTCACGATTACTACAAATAAAATCCGCTATACTTTCCTTGGCTTTCTTGCCTGTTAGTTCTAAATAATGTTGTGTCTAACAAAGAAAAAATACTAGACCTTAAAATTTCCCTATCGTATTTTGATAGTCGTAACGTATATCTAAAAAACGATTTCATATTCTGGTATCACTGTTCCGAAATAATCTGTTCAGGTTTACTGATAACCTTTCTGATCTCACTGCGGACTTTTACAATACCTGCAGTTTCTCGTTCATATGTTTTCTTTCCATTTCCGTCTTCATCATTATGCGATATCTCAAAGTATTATTTAAAAGATCAGATGGCCCTATGCTTGGCCAATCCTCAGAGCGCAAGTGAGCCATACTAGAGGGTTATGATTTTCATTATCATCATCATTGTGTCATTGCCTTCACGCCCAATCATGGTCTTGAATCACGAAACAATAGATGGAAACATCTATGGCCATTCTTGGCTCATTCAGACGCGTGACACTGAAAATTGCGGGCTTTTACGTGCATAAATCACGATATGAACATGAGGCACATAAAGGACTATGAGGGAGACTCAGAATTAATTTGCACCATTCGATGTTGTTGAATGAAGCTAAGAACAGCCGTCAGCACGCTTATCACGAACGCTACGCAGCTTGTTGTTGTTGTTGTCGTCCGGGCCTGGAGCATACCCAATGCAGAGGATTGGCCAAGTAGTGGGTGGTTTTTAAAGACGATAGTCTTTCTTGGGGAACTTAAACGCAGAAATTTTGGTCTGTCTTTCTGTCTGTCCTTCTGTCTGTCTTTCTGTTTGTCGGCACGTCCCTCGATTCAGCCACTCGGCCAAAGTTGAACCACTTGCACAAGGGCCAGCCATCGTGAACGGCTCACTAGGTTCATACTTGTGTACATTGTTGATCAAAAAGCAAACATTACGCATATCTGAGCCGCAACATCACTAGGTAAGTATTAGGTGGAGTGTTCCTTTAATAGAAAATACTGTTACGGGGAGACGACAGAAGAAGGCTGTATTTACAGTATTTACACAACCACAGAGGTAGGGGTGACAACCAAGATGGCGAAAGCAGCAACGAACACGTCCTCTTCCTCTTCGTCCTCTAGGTAAGCGGCACATAACATTACCCGCCGGCGGTGAAAGCACCGACTCGGTGCGCCCGGGCAAAGACGATCGCGAGGATGGTCACTATACACACGCGTCGGTGGGTTCCGGTATGTGATAGGGCTACAGACGGAGAACGTGAACAATGTCGGTGCGGGGCTGAGTCGAGGAGGACGAAGACAATGGCTCGATTTCGTACGTCACGTCGGTCACGTGGCGGCATACACGGTATGGTCCGGTGTACGGGAAGAGGAGCTTTTCAGAAAGCCCAACACGTCGTGCTGGAGACCAAAGGAGGACAAGAGATCCAGGAAGAAAGTGGGCGTTTCTGTGACGGCGATCGTAGCGAGATTGTTGGCCCGCTTACGATTCGGTTAACCGAACGCGCGCAACTTGACGTGCATGGTCGGCGCGGGCAATAGCTTCTTGAGCGTACTCAGTAGGTGGGTGCATGGAAAGCGGCATCATCGTGTCCATCGTATCTATGTATAACAATACACAGATACGTAATTCTAGAGACCCTAGTTTCTTAAGCTGCGCTGAAAATGCGACTGTGCCGAAACTTGGCTTCCTCCGTGCTCTCTGCACGAGCTCATTGTTGTGTTTCGGTTTCGGTTCAGTATTGCACTGTACGAGTGCCATGGGGCGCCGCTCTGGCATTCCTGCTTTACCTAGGCGACGTGAATATAAAAGAGTGTGTGGAGAGTACTCGTTGAGTGCGGACGTTTCTTCTGCTTCGGCGCTTCGCGCCAAACCGCGTGTTCGGGCTGGCTGGCGTCCCCGCCGGTCGCGTTGGTCACCGCCGGTCTTCGCCTGCTGCTGCGCCGGGACTACCAGCCCGCAACACAGCATTCACGTTTCCCGAAGTATTGCCAGATGGCGTTCATATCTCACGCAGCGCCTCTTCTATCGTCTTTAGACGACATTTGCAGCGAAGCACGCAGATACGCGGCCAATTTTTCTAATATTTTCTGTAGTGTATAATTTCTAGGTGCGTTAGTTAATTAATGTATTGATTTGAAGTGCCAATTCTCAGTAATGGAACGTTTAAAGCTGGCAGAATTTAGCAGCGTGGGCCTGGACCGGTTTGATTGACGCCAACGCCGCGAACTGTTAGGCGCATTTACCGAGATAATATCTCTGTATGTATGGCTAATATCTCGGCAGCAGCGCTTAACACTTGGAGGCGCTGGCTCCAGTCCATGCGGTCCAGGCCACGCTGTGGAGCTTCCGCGATAAGCGTGCTGACGGTTGTACACTACCGTATACGGTTGTTCTCGCGTATCGCCTCGGCCCAAATGCGGCCGCTGTGACCGGTATATGCTCGATCCTATAGCGGTGCAACACCTCAGCTGCCGGGCTATCACGGCAACTAGGGCGTGAGGCGCTGTTGTTGTTGTTGCTATTCTTGTGGGCGTGGCATGCGGCTCTTACCCACGACGGGGATTGGTCACACCGGAGGTAATGAAAAATCGCGCCGTTCGGTGAAGAAGGAAGAAGAAATCCGCGTTGCGCGAGGGAAGACGCGATCAAGACGAGGACATCATCATCATCATCATCATCATCAGACCTCGAGCCAACCTTCATTGACATTCCAATGTTTAAGCCGGTCGTCGGGCAGCTTTGTGACGGGAATCAAAGTGAGAACAGTTGAACACTCGAACGCTTGCCGTTTTACTGATAAGCGTACTGGAGCGAGCACGTGAGTTCCGCGCTACTAGCGTTTCATATACTGGACACTGATGCTACCGAATGCACGCGACTCAAGAGCGCTCGCTTGTTGTCATTTAAGACAGTTCGGAACTGCACTTCTTTCACGCCAGCACGCTGCATCGGTAAAGGCCTTGCCGTCGTACTGACGCCCCGCCTTCCCACGCTCTTATTAATGCTTGAAAGACGTGTTGCAAAGTGTAGCAGTGCAGGCGACTAACTGCGCCCATCTGCGGTTGTAAGACTTCCACGGTGCCAAAGGCTTGCGCCGGTCACCCTGGAAAAAAAAGAGATAACAATACTTTTTGAAAACAACCTTGACAAGCGAGACTCTCCGCTCGTGCTTGTCTTCGCTTTTGCCTTCGTTTTTGTCAAAATATCTGTGCGGCTACAGCATATCGCCATTTCCTCATAATTAAGGACGTTCGGCGTGCATTAACTGATCTTCGAGAAAGTTTAGCATGATCGTAGATCGTTGCATCAGTAAATGACTTGCCTATAAACTTGTAGCTCCCACAGCCTTGGTAATTGATTGTCCTTCTGCTTTGATATCCAGGATGAGTGCAACACAAGAAGTTACTATGGACACCGACAGCAGCAGCAGCAGTGGAGCGCCGGAAGAGTGTCGTGCCGAAACTTCAAAGGACTCGACCGAATCCCGTGGCAGTAAAAGGTGAGGCATCATGGGTAACGAGCGGGACGCGTAAAAATATGGGGAAGGAAATCCTGGAGGCAGATACGGCGTATTGGTATTCTTGCCGGGATAACGTATATCTAACGAACATTTTCTCAAAAGCCTGGAGGACGGTTGAGCTGCGCCTTCAAGAGTGGAACGCGATAGCGTATAATCAGGCCCCGTTCGAATTGCCTTCTTATTCGCTTGTCACGCTTCGCTTTTCGGTGGACACCTCAACCGTACGTGTCTCAAGGAAAGGAGCCCCTGTGCGCTTAAAGGGGGCCCTGCAACACTTTTTGAGAGCATGGTCGGTAAACGCTGCCGATCGCTATAGTCATAGATCCTGAGAACACGTGAGCCAAACATCATAACGCAGCAAGCGGCCTGGAATTTGCAATTAGTTGTCAAAGTCAGCTAGAAATCCTTCCCTTTTTTTCTCGACAAATTATGCCATAATCCAAAATGGCCGCGTCATAAACACACAAAGTGATTTGAGCATCATGCGCTCCATAGTTATCGCGGGATGCCACCACGTGCCCGCGCGCTCGCTCGCGGTCACGGTGACGGTAAGTCGTGCGTTCGAAGGAGAAAAGAGAAAAAAAAAAGAAAAAAAAAGTAAAAAAAGAAAGCGCACAAGTTCATGACGCGCGCTAAAAGAACGGGCGTAGCTTCTTGCCCCATTGTCCCCCCCTCCCCCGCATATAGCTTTCAGCGCTCTCGCTGCTACAAGAGAGAGAGAGAGAGTGAGAGAAAGCGCTTAAAGCCTGCGACAATTCCACGTAACTCCGCTTGTACTTGACGGATAAAAAAAAATTGCGACAGTCGATTCTTGAGGCGATAAACTCTTTCAATGAAGTCATTCGATGATTAGTTCGAAAAAAGTTGCAGAGCCCCTTTAACATTGACCGTTTTAGGCTGTCCTAGAATGCCTACTGTATACGTAGAGTTACGCTGCCGCAAGTAGAGTCGTAGCATAGTGGCATAATAATAATATCGCGGGTTTTAAGTGCCAAAACCACGATATGACTTTGAGGCAGGCCGTAGTGAAGTGCACCGGAAATTTCGACGATCTAGCACAGTGGTAGGAATATTACGTCTATAGACAACAGTATTCAATCTAGTCACTGTAGTTTGTGCTCTTCTCATTGCTTAAATATTCTATTCCTATATTCCCACGATTAAGTGGGAGTACAGATCTGACGCCATTTTTTTATACTCTGCATTTTGAACGTTCGCACGCATAGCTGTACTCTATAGAGCTATAAAAGAAAAAAAATGGCCGCGTATCTGCGTGCTTCGCTGCAAATGTCGTCTAAAGATGATAGAAGAGGCGCTGCGTGAGATATGGACGCCATCTGGGAATACGTCGGGAAACATGAGTGCTGTGTTGCGGGCTGGTAGCCCCGGCGCAGCGGCAGGTGAAGATCGGCGGTGACCAACGCGGCCGGCGGGGACGCCGGCCAGCCCGAACACGCGGTTTGGCGCGATGCGCCGAAGGAGAAGAAACGTCCGCACTCAACGAGTACTCTCCAGTCTCCACGAACTCTCTTATGTACACGTCGCCTGGGTAAAACAGGAATGCCAGAGCGGCGCCCCCTGTCATTCGTACAATGCAATACTGAACCGAAACCGAAACTCAACATGAGCTAGTGCAGAGGGCACGGAGGAAGACAAATTTCAGCGCAGTCGCATTTTCAGCGCAGCTTAAGAAGTTAGGGTCTTTAAAATTGCGTATCTATGTGTTTTCTATTAAAGGAACATACCACCTAATAATTGCCTAATGATGTTGCGCCTCAGATATGCGTAATATTTACTTTTTGATCGACAACGTTCACAAGTAGGAACAGCCGTACCAGTTCAAGATGGGTGGGCGGTAAGCAAGTGGTTCAACTTTGGCCGGGTGGCTGAATCGAGTGACGTGCCGACAAACAGAAAGACAGACCAAAATTTCTGCGTTTAAGTTCCCCAAGAAAGACTATCGTCTTTAATAAATTACACCATTTCCCGCTAAAGGGGACCATGAGGCGATGCGAAGCCGGAGCACTTGCACGATCGCGTTCCGTTGGCGTTCTTTGGGCATGCTACCGACCTCGCGTCGTGGAACGCGAAGAGGAACGCTACGCGTGTCTTGTCTTCCCTCTAGCCTGGCCGGGGAACGCAGTCGGCAAGCATGCGAGAGGGGGCAGCGTAGGAGAGGAGAGAGAGGGGGAGGGGACGCGCATGCGCTGGTGTTCATCGCGGCGTTGCGCAGGAGAGAATTTCGGCATGTCTAGCCCGCGTTTCTGAGGAAGAGTGGAAAGGGGGAGGGGAGAGGAGAAGTGGAGAGGGAGAGGACAGGGAAAGGGGAGAGGGTGAAAGGGGAGATGGGAAAGGGGAAGGGAGAGGGGTGAGGGGAAGTGGAGCGGGTGAGTGGAGAGGGTATGCGCATGGGCAGTAAGGGTGGTCACGCCGTACACCACCACCTCCGGATTGAACTCCGCCATAAGATACTTCGCATCTAAAAAGATTGAGGCAACATTGGTGTGGCGCATAGAGGACGAGGATGAAGTCAAGACACGAACTGGCAGACACGCGTCTGTCAGTTCGTGTCTTTTCTTCGTCTCCGTGCTCTTTGCGCCATACCAATTTTTCTCAAGTAATGAACCAACTAGCTCAGCAACAAGCCCTGCTGAACTTAGGAAACAGTGGAGCTAGTGACCTTCTCCTCCTCCTTTGCCTCCTCCTTACCCTGACTTCCTTTCCCACATACACCCCTTGCCACGAATACTATGCATGGCTGCGCTATGCTTTACTCTCTCCCCTCCTTCCCTTTCTCGCCTCCTTGCTATACTATACAAGGTATGCTATTCTTTACCTTCTCCGCTCCTTCTCTCCCTCATCCTCACTTTCTTTTGCCACCCCCTTGCCATACTACAAAAGGCCATGCTATGCTTTACTCTCTCCCCTCCTCATTCTTATCCTCCTCACCCTATTATTACTCCTCCTCACTTCTCTTTCAACCCCCTTGCTATACCATACTACACATGACTACGCTATGCTTCCACTTCGCTTTGCACAGCTAGGCCGAGTTTTGTGCGGTCTTGAACGAATTCTAGCGCGACAAAAACGAGGACGAGAATAGAAAAGACCGACTGCTGCGCTGACTCGCAACTAAATTTTATTGCGAAAAGAAGCAGAATAAATAGCAACTGGAAACCTAAGAAAAGAAACAACCATCGCACATGCTCAATGCGACAAAACAAACAACAAAAGGCTATGTGGCTGATGGGACGTGGACGTGACGAAAGCTATCCTTGAGGTATGATACTTCTGCATCCGATAGTGCTAATGAAGGCTGACTGATACAATTATCACCTTCCAGTGACAAGTAAAACGCCTCCATGATCTCCCCGTGAGCGCTGGTCTCTGTGGCAATACAAGATTTCCGTTTTATCAAAACAAGGTTTAGAAGCACTTCTTTGACAATGAATGGCCAAATGGGAACGTGTGCCGTTTTTGACATTACGCGCATGCTCTTGGATTCTGACGTTTACGCACCGACTAGTTTGCCCAATGTAAAACTTGTTTGTTGAACAAGGAATTTTATATACTGCATTAGTTTGCAACACATTGATGTGTTATGTGGCCACGGTCATAACTCAAGCTTAGACAGCTGCGCTGTCAAAAATTCTTGGTGTTATCGTTGCGCAGGTCATCCAAACGGAGCAAAAGCAGGTCGCGGTCGGACGGCAAGGACTCCAAGGTCGAAGAGAACCAGTGCGGCGTGTGCGGAAAGGTGTTGAGCTGCAGGAGTGCCGTGCGGAGGCACCTGCACACTCACATCGGTAAGAAGGCGTACGCGTGCTCGGTGTGCGGCAGCAAGTTCATTCGCAAGGAGAACATGAAGCGCCACAAGCGCATGCACACCGGCGAGCGGCCGTTCAGGTGCGACGTGTGCGGCCAGAACTTCACCCGCAACGGCGTCCTGGCGAACCACATGCGCCGCCACACGGGAGAGAGGCCCTTCTCTTGCTCCCTGTGCCCGGCCACGTTCGCCAGCAGGTTCGCGATGACGACGCACACGGCGAGCCACAAGCGCAAGGCACCCCACGAGTGCCTCATGTGTGGCATGAAGTTCGTCTCGGGGAAGAAGTTTGCCGGTCACGTGCGCAACCACTCGGTGAAGAGACCCTACGCGTGCCACCTGTGTCCCGCCGACTTCATCCAGAGGTACCACCTGCGCGCCCACCTCATCCAGCACACCGGCGAGAAGCCTCACCGGTGCAACATGTGCGAGAGGGCCTTCTCGAGGCGTATGTCCCTTGTGAATCACATGCGCGCCAATCACAATGCTGACAAACCTTGAGTAAACAAGACGTACCCAAGTGTCCTTACTTGAATCGCATGCGAGAACGGGCAGTGTCTGGGTGTTACATCTATGGAAGAAGGAAGCAACTAGGAGGGGGCGTCACCTGATTCCGCTAGCCTCGGCAAGCCAGCTTCCCTGACTATATACCCCTGCCGGCCATTGCGCGGTACCTTGGTTGGATGAAGCCCCCGCAGCAGACGCAACCAAAGCGAGCCGACCAACGGTAACGCTTGAATATCGCGTGACCAGGGACTAGGCTTCTAGATAGTCACGTGACGCTCCCTCATAGCTTTTTCCTTCCTCTATGGTTACAGCAGTGTCTGGGTGAGTACATAGACGTGCGTACTGTTTCGACGTCCAAACCACGCGACAGGTGACGACGTTTTCGTGATGTCATCACTGAGATTTCTTCGTCACGAGGTTTTCGTGACGTCATCACGTCAAGCCGACGGACGCCAGACGGACGCCGGATTTTTTCGCTTGGTGGGGGCATATGATCTTTCGCAGTAAAAGAGCGCGACCATCAAGGCGACCATTTTGTATTCAGTTTCATAAGTTCCGATCTTACCCAGGCTTCTATTACGGGTCCATCTAGGGAATCATTTTTTTTTATTTTTCACGAACTTAATTGCTCTGTGGTTGTATCCCCAACGTATCTCTGCTTGATTTCTTGTGCTAGTTCTAAGTTCATAAGAACTTAAAAAGATTTCCCGGAAACCACCTACGTAGACGCGGCCAAATACAAAGGAAATTACAACATAACTATAGCGGTAGTGGGCTACAAAGGACTACAAAGGAAAGCGTGTCAGTGGTTCGGCGAGAACGATCTTCGTAGAAGGGCAGAGGAAGCAGCCATTGTACTGGTCATAGCATCCGCCTCAACTACACTAATCATTAGTGACCCGCATACGGCTGTGAGAAACCTTGCACGCGGGCGTACATCAAAAATAACACTAAGAACATTGGCTGAACGCAGAGACCAGTGAACCATAGATATAATCTGGGCCCCCGCTCGCTCACTCCTTACTCGACAATGAGGCAGCACACCAGACAGCTCGAGGACTCGCAGCCCGAGCCTCTGGATAGCCCTGGTCGAGCTAGGAGGAAGATCAGAGATTTGAAAAGATGACCAGTTCAGTGGTTCCACTCCTGCGCCAACTGCGCCAAAGTGCGCCAAATTGTATTTACTGCGCCATCCTGATAATATCGACGAAATTTGCGCCAAAGTCTCGGGTTTGGGGGCGTCTATCACCGGCAATCGCACCGCCGGCGCGTCAGAACATGTGCAGCTCGATCTTGGGGCTGCCAATAAAGTCGCAATCATGGACCAAGAATTATTCCGCTGAATAAATAGCGCTCGCGCGTGCGTTCCGAGTAAGCCACGATGCCATGCACGGTGCCGACGCAGCTTCTGTTCTGCAAGTCGGCTCGACAGCAAAACGCGCTCTCCGCAGAGGCTCGTGACGTCTAGGCCTATCGGTAGCGAGAAAGTGCGACGGCGATTCATCGGCGGACGTCGTCTGTTCCAGAAACGCTGCTGATAGCTCGTTTCAAGCGTCGCACGGCACGTAAGGAAAGCAATGTTCAGTAATAACTACATGAGTGCCGCTAAAATGTCTGTCACTTCTGTTTCCGGACATCGCGGAATGAAATCTGGGATCGCTCGCAGTAGATATATGGGACAATATCGAATTTTCCTTGCTTCGCGTTTATGGAAAGAGCACACGAACGGTGGAAACGCGTTGACACTTTTCCTCAGATATACTTTATCCATGGATCTTCATCCAGAACCGCTTTTTCGTAATTCCTTCCGCCAGCACGTCCGAGTTTGTAATCACTCTGCGGTAAATACCCCCTAAAAGGCCCTGCCCTTTCGAGCTCACGTGCTAGGGTTCCAATTCGAATTTTTTGCTTGCTTTTTTAAAAATGTCATCTCATTAGTAAAATCATACTCCCTGGTCGGAGCAGCCACAAATGCTCAGCTGTCAGTAGCGGGCCGTCGCTGACGGCCCACAGTGAAGCGGCTACGCCATGTTACACGTCCGCCCCTCGCTTTCGGGGGTCAATAACTAACGGTTAAAAAAATGCCCCCACCTCCCCGAAGGGAATCGTGAGGAAATGCGAATGCATTTCTTGCGCTGAGAGTACATGGCGTAGTAATTTTAATGGCGTAAAGCTGGACACATCGACGCGCTGAAGTGTCTCCCTTTAGGGCGCCTCTTTCAACGAACGCTTCCTACGTGCGTTCGTAATCACCTCAGGGATGTTGCCACCGCCTTCAATGCAGCACAAGCGCGTTTAGAACGCGCTGTTTTCAGGCTGTGCCAAGGCAGCACAAACGCTACAAACGCGTTTCAAACGCACTGCATTGAGGCGGTGGCGCAGGGAGGAGAGAGAGCGAACGGCAAGAGAAGGAGCGGCGAAGCACTGCACCTACCCTCTCCTACACTCTCTCGCACCACATGCTCCGGTTGCTAGGGGCAAGGATAAGCGCGCCCGCCCGCATCTGTTGCTATGGGAGAGGGAGTGAGAGCGGAGAGATAACACCTGCCGGCGCGCGGACAACGCCGGATGCCTCACATAGCCCGACTAAGAAAAGCATTCGCATTTAAAAAACTAAGTTTCGCTTAAGAGCGAAGCAATGAATGCGATACCAAAAAAATGTATTGTGAAACGAAGTAAGACTAGCAGCTAACTCTTTTGGATCCGATCTCGCGTAACTCAACAAAACGCTGGTTTAAGGGAATATGGCCCCTCCAGGAACCGAAGCGTTTTCTTGCTCTGAGTTCTCTAAACGCGAAGTAAGCGTTGAGAGCACAGCAAGTTTACGAGCCGTCTCCTGATGCCTCGAGATAGCGCGCGCGCAAGCGACTGCGCCCTTCGAACGATGCGCCCCCCCCCCTTCCGCTCCCCTGGCGTCCCTTCATGCTCCTTACGAAAGACGGGTGGGGTGTTTCCTCTCTGTTTGATGAGCAATTGACGGCAGGCCCGCACGCGGGAAGATGTTATCTCATGCACTGTCCGTGCGGCGGAGACAGACGGCCGGCTAGTTTAATCTCCGCTTCAGCCGCGTTCGTCGCCAGCGCTCGCGAGCTTTTACCCGCGGCTAGAATGCGCGTGGTGATGTTATTAATTTGGACTTTATACGGAAAATTACGGCAACGGCGACGGCAAGGGTCAATGTACGGGTCAGATTTTGCGCCCCCCCCCCTCTTAGGTGATTAGGGGGGGGGCAGGGCGGCCGCCGCCCCCTCTGCCCCTCCCCCCCCCCCCCTGTGCGCACGCCTATGCTCCTGAGATGACTTTTTCCGTGAGATTTGCAATGAATCGAAATATTTCTAGCCTTCATAAGAGCCCCATAATAATACTCAGGTGCTTGAATGTTAATGCAATATGCTTCTGTATTGCACTCCAGGATATAAAATTCGCTGCTCCAAAGTGCTCCCAGATGCAAAATTATCTGTTCCAAAGTGCTCCAAGATGAAAATTTTGCTGCTCCAAAGTGCTCCAAAACGGAAATTTTGCTGCTCCAAAAATTGCTCCAGATCAGAAGTCCTCGGTAGCATCACTGCCAGTTGCAGATAGATGACGCAGCATTATAGGCTAAGCAGGAGAATGTATCCTCCAGTACACGCGTCACTGAACAAAAGGCAGGCCGTGACGTGGCTCCTACTCCAGACACAGACGTTCCCCTAGTCCGGTAACGATGAACTTACTGCGCACCGGAACTTTATTCGGACAAGTGTCAATTTTGCCATAACGAGGCGGACTCGCTAACGTGGCGTGCCCGAAGGCCCCCACGAGGGGCGAATTCCCGGAGGGGCATGGATGGAAGGCCTCGCTCCTCAGTTCCGACCCACAAATATAAAAGTGTTTTAATACGGCAGGCCGACGACGCCGCCAGGGCCCACGGTATCATGGCCGACATCTAGGTTGGGTCCCTCCTTCCTCTGAAAGGGAGAGGGGGATCTTTCTGCCAATTAAAGTTTGTTCATCTTCAAAGCCAGTATTATGCATACTCGTAGCACGTGGCATTAACCGACTCCCGGGGTGCGTTCCTAAATAGACTGGGTCAATAAGATCACATTGCGTGCCTAAAGATTTGCTTGTTATGACGGTGAGAGAGGGAAAAAAAAGAGGAAGAGATTTGAACATTTGCAAGAAGCTAATACTTCTCCATAAGTTGCATAAATGCCGCTAATAAGTAGTACGAAGTGCAGGCGCTCGTACAAAAACAAGAAATTACATTCAACGTTTCGACCGGGGTCCGGTTGAAGAGCGTCCCTCGGTCGAAGTAGAATAAGTAAACATAAAAGAAGGTAAACACGAGCTCTCTCTCCACACACACACACACACACACACACACACACACACACACACACACACACACACACACCACACACACACACACACACACACACACACACACACACACACACACACACACACACACACACACACACACACACACACACACACACACACACACACACACACACACACACACACACACACACACACACACACACACACACACACACACACACACACACACACACACACACACACACACACACACACACACACACACACACACACACACACACACACACACACACACACACACACACTTTTAAGTACCGCAACATTGGAAACACAACAAATATATATCTTCTCCTAACAGTTTCGCCGAAGAAGGCTGAACCGCCCGCCGAAACAGTTAGAAGAAAATAAACATTTGTTGTGTTTAATACATTGCAGTAATTTCGATGTTTTCTGAAGAAGCTTCTTTTCAGAAGACTGACATTGAGACTTATCGCGACTTTTAATGAGGAAATACGAAACTTTAGGAATGACGTTACGTCAGTTAAGAAGCTGGTTTGTCTTAGCAATACATGCATCCGAACTCGCGTTGCACTACGTTCCGACGGGGCCTGGTTTCAGAGTTAATAATCAGCTTCGGTAACCTTTTACATCCCTGATGTCAAAAACTGTGAGTTAATAAATGTATAAGCTCCGTTTCATTGACACAAATTAGGATTCTCTTTCGCAGTCATTTAAGCTCAATGTCGTGAATGACGATTTATCATGGCGGAATTGTTAACCTTAAGAGATCTTGAAAAATTCCCGGGTTGCCTAGCCAAAGGAATGATTCCACTTTGAAAGCTCGTCAATCCATTTTCATAAGTATCGGCTGTATGCTTTCCTTCTGAAGACCTATGAAATCCGTGGTCTCTCTGTTTAGCTTTCGTTTTTGGTTCATAACGATTGCCCTGTTAAATCTTTATATTTTCCTAACTTCTGTAATAAACATCTCCCATTCATATTTTCTCGTTTTTTTTTCTCTTTAGCGTTGAATAACGCCTTTGCCCCGACCCTTTGACATTTAAGAACGATTTAACCTTTTCAAATAGTAACACCACGGCCCTCCAATACCTTTCTAAAAGTATTAAAGATAATCAACTTCATTAAAGTATTAAGGACCCTGGTAATACTTCACTTTTTTTATAAATGCTAGAATACTGTAATGATAAAATTTCCAATTTCATTTCTATTTTCGTTTTTTTTTTCTTTTTATCACCCAACTACAGGCAGTTTCCCATAGTGGGTACGTACCATGGGCTGGGTGGACGCAACGGCGCGTGCCATGCGCGTGACTGGGCAGAAGAAGAACGTCAAGCCTTGCTCAAGCCACGCGTCCACCAGCGCAGTGTTTTATCGTCGTGAGCGCAGTCGCCATCTCCAGCTGCTTCAAAGGTAAAAAATGCCCGGATGGGTCATCTCCCTCAGGGCATTGTTACCAACCGATTGAATATATTGCCAGCACTTTGTTCAGATCTAACGTTGGTCAGTAATATAACGAGTGTCTCATGAGAGCATATATTTCCTATGTTCTCTCTTTAGACTTAGCTAAGGAGACTCTAAAATATTGGCCGCCTCTTTTGAAGCAGGGCCGCGAGAGTTATGCACGGCATCAATAGCCTGTACATTATAATTCGACGTTACTTCATCTTATGTATAGTCTGAGTACGTGGATAAGTTTTGCTGACTTAGCACAGTTTTTGCATTTGGAAGAGTGCACCTCAGGATGCCATTTGTTTAGGATATACGGGTTTGGGAAGGTGACCGTCTGCAGTTTTCGCCACATTAATTCCCAACTTTTTGAGAGACATGTGAAGGGCAGGGGCGCCGCAGTTCTGTAGACTGAGTTGCCATTTTTTTTCGGAGGTTGTAACCGAGTGTAGTGCACGCTTAGTGTCACGAGTAAGGTCAGTTCGGATATAACGACAACCGGTTATAAGGATGACGCTTAATCGCTCTCTTCCACCAGATGGCGGGCGACGAAGGGGAGAGCAAAGAGGACGAGAAGAGCGACGAGAAAAGTGACGAGAAGGGCGACGACGACAAGAAAGAGGACGACGACAAGAAGGAGGACGACGACGACGACGACGACGACGGAGGCGGAGACAAGGACGGCCTGGGGAAGAAGAAGAAGCCGCCGGACTCCATGATGGTGCAGAGGAAGTCCGCCAGCCGATCAGGGTATGCGACACGAGCGAGGGTTGCGCGTTGTTGGCCGTTAGACGTTCTTAAAGTGCGCGAAATGACCAAGACACAAGCAAGAAAACACAGAGAACACCACGAGCGCAGTTTAAAAACGTCCGACAGCAATGAACCATGTAGCCCGCCATAACGTATTACTGAACGCTATTCGCCCAACGAGACAGATTGTCACAGTATATGCGGGACTGCTGATGTATTAGATTTAGCGCTGCTAAGCTGAAGGGCACGGGTTCGACTCCCGGCCGTGGTGGCTGCATTTCGATGGGGGTGAAAGGCGAAGAACACCCATGCACTTCGATTTAGGTGCACGTTAAAGAGCCCCAGGTGGCCGAAATTTCCGGAGCCCCCCCCCCCCCAACTACGGCGTCTCTCATAATCATATGGTGGTTTTGGGACGTAAAACTCCAACAATCTTTATTTGATGTATTAGATTAACATTGACGGGAACCGGGACAACATTGACCGGAAGGGAAAAAAAGAGATTGGAGGCGACTCTATAACCCTTGACACAGGTACAGCCGTGAGCAAAGGTACACGGACCACTGCCGTCCGTATACCTTTGCCGTCTGCGCTGTCTAGTCGCGAGCCGTCTGCTGCCGAGAGCATTTCTTTGACAAATTCCGTCAGAGTAAGGCTCTCGACAGCTATTTCGTGAAAGCAACGCTCTTGACAGCAGACAGCTCGCGACTGGACGGCGTAGACAGCGACTTCGGCTCGCGCTTCCGTGGTCCGTATACTTTTGCTCGCAGGTGTACAGTACGGTTCATTGTTAAAGGGAACACTCCAATGAGCACCTTTCATTTTGCTGACCCTCTAACAGTGAGTGGACAGGGAAGCATTGTAGATGCAGTGCATGAGTCTGTCGAAAAGTGGCTGAACTGTCAACCACCAGTATTATGCAAATCTAAGCCACTATGTTTTCGCAAGAGAGTGAAATCCAAAGATGCCCTGCATGCAAGTGTTCCCTTTAACAGTGGACCCGTCTGTACAGTCACCACAACACAGGCGTCTGGTAGCGGCGCTCGCACCTCGGCGTTCGTGTGCCCTTGTGTATTCCTTGGGTTAACCTCGCGTTTCTTCGAGCTGCCGAAGCAGATCACAGAGACCACGTAGAAAGAAGCACGTGGTTGATACCTGCTCCCCTAGGTGTCGCTATCATCCCAGCCGCTCAGAAGAAAACCGCCCGCTCATTCAGTGAACTCGTTCAATTATATTCATTAATTATCCCGACATTTAATTGGCCCTTATCTTAGGTAAGCTTATGCTCCGATATCATATGTATCCTGTATAATTCTTGAGCTGAACTAGAACCATCGATTTCGTACCAGTTGTTATTGCTACAAGACTTTTTCTGAATACTCGGAAAACCGGAAGTGCTCGACCAGAGGTGCTTTGGGAAGGAATCAAGAATGTCATTCGGTGTGCTCTTGCCTCTAAACAAAAAGAGACAGTGCAGGTTGCGGGACTCTCTTTTTCGCTTGTCTGCCGGTGTTGGTCGTTACACCGCAAGGACATCATTGACTATCGCAAATAACTTCATGCGGAACTCTAAAGCGCAAGCCCTAAATGCCTCATCAAACGCGAAAATTGACCGTCGGCGTCGGGAACAGCGCGAGTGATGCAAGAAGATCAATCACGTGATCACGTCACTATATGACGTCCTCATACGTCACAGAGCTAAAATTCGTGTCGTCATCATGACATCATGAATTTTGGCGTGACGTCACGTGAGGATACGTCACATGATGCCGTCATCTCATGACGTCGTAGCTTGGTCAAAGGTGGGCCAATCGCTGAGGCAGCACAAAACCAGGTGAGGTGCCTCCGATCCTGGAGGCAACGCAAAACCATGCTGATTGCACAGTGCTTTCGGAGGGTGGCGGGGCAGGATTAATACATCGACTGAAAAGAAAAAGATGACGACTTTAGCCTTCGAGTCGTCTTAGGTGAATGCGTAAGGGACCCTGCGACGTTTTTGCATATTCAGTGCCCATGTGCTTCGAGTTGTCGAATAATTCGTCCTAGCGCTGCACATGGCCAGCCTCGTGGTCGGCTCAGCTGAAAGAGCGCCTGCAAAGGCGTGGGCCCCGGGTTCGATCCCCGAACCAGGGCGTATTTTGCGTCAACTAAGAGGCCTTTGTTTCTGTAAAACCCGTTCGGTTTTATTTTGGTAGCTTTGTGTTACGAACGGGTAGATGTCGATTGTCGCTTTCCCAAGATTATTGACTGGCAGAACAGAAGACAAAACGGCAGCTAGATCCTTTCACGGTTGGTATAGGGTTTTGCTTACGCAGGCACAGCATTATAAGATTGTTGCGCTGCCTAGTGCATAATGATAAGACAAAAATGTGTAACTGACGAGACGCTCGATATTCTCGTAGAGTTCATTTAAAGGCTTTCACGGTGTCCTGCATGGATGGGGTGACGCAGGGCGGCCGCCATCGCAGCCCAGCACATCGCCGAAGGCGCGGACCAGATGCAGATGGCGATGACCGTCGTGGGCCTCGCGGTCTTCGTCCTCGTCATCGTCGGCATCGGCGGCTTCGTCGTCTGGAAGGTCTTCGTTTCGTGTGAGTATAGTGTCCATGTTAACGCGCTTTGTCCTCAAGTTCTTCACGCTCCGTTTGCGTCCATATTCCCAGCAGGGATAAGAGAGGCGTTGCGAGCCACTTTGCGAGCTGTAGCTAATTTTTATTTGTCTTAACCGGGACAAAGTGGGAGGAGGGTGCACCCTAACCGGAACGGAACCCGCATATTTTATTGTTAGACACGCTACTTCAAGTGGACTGAACTTACAACCAGACTTGTCGCGGTAGCTTACGGAACCACCTAAATGACCTGTTTTTCATATTGTTTTTTTTGTTTCTGCCAGCGAGCGACAGCGTGGAGCAACCTGAGGAAACGACACGTGAGTGCTGATGGTCTTCACATTCTCGTTGCCCATTCTCGTTGCTCTCATCATTCTCGTTGCTCATCATCTAGTTGCTCTGGTGGTGCCATCGTCATGTGGTGGCGTCGTTTAACTGCGGAGCAGCTTAGAGGGCCCTCCTGTCGTTCGTCCCATCTCTCGCGTTGGCGTCACGCAGGTCCCGCGTTTGATACACATAAGTCGAGCAGGTTGCACGTTTAGAAAGCCAGCGCTCGCTTGCTTGTGAACGCCAGCGTCGCCAAATGGTTAATTCGTCTGTCCGAGACAGCGAAACGCCAGCGTCGGGGTTAGACACAGATCTACGGAAGAGAGAAGCGGTGGCGAAACGCGAGCGTCGGGAGCTAGGCGCACCGCGCTCGTAGCAGCAAACAATAGAAAAACAGTAGAAAAACAGTAGAAAGAAGACGATCAATCAGAAAATAGATAATCACAAAAGAAATCAGATAATCAGAAGAAAGCAACATGAAATGATAGGAAATATCGTGGAATCACGCGAAAACAACAGAAAAGAGCGGAGAATAACAGATAAACACAAGAAAAGAGCACGAAAAGAACAGATGAACGCGAGAGAAACGCAAGGGAAACACGGGCGAATCGATGCTCTGCAATTCGTACAACTTTCGCGTGGAAGCGGAACTGGCCTAAATCTTTTTAAAGATAACTGAAAAAAACACAAACAAACCTAGATGTCGAAGTTGAGCACGAATCTTTAGAGAAGGAAATACAATGGCAGAAATGGCAAATTAGGAAATGTCGCGGTAATTACGGTAAACAAATGCTTCGGTTCCCGCTACCAGCATTGCTAAATGGAAGTAGTAAAGATCAGCTTTTAACACGAGAGTGTTTTATGCCGAAGTCCACCAAGATTTTCATGACGTATTTCCGTCACGGAAATACGTCAGCAAAATGAACGCCATCAGATGGCAAAGAAAGAAAACTAGGAAAAAGTTCTGTTGACAGGAGTCGAACCCATGACCTTTCGGTCCGCGACGATGGCTGGCGGGCGTTTATCCCACTGAGCTACCGCCAAACACATAACGGCGGCCACATGAATGCGCCTTTTATCTTTCACACTTTCCTCTAGCATGAATGGATGGATGCTATGAGCGTCCCCTTTATAAAGGGGTGATGACATGTGTGCCACGAGGCTCGAAAAACAAAACAAAAAAAAATCACAGCATATCCACGGGGTGAATAATGATGAGTGGGGCGAAGCTCCGGAGGAAATCATCGGTAAACCGTGAAACTCTTCCGTGAAATTCGCCCAGTACATCATATAAAGAGTGTGAAACACCGTGTATATATTAAACATCAAACATTTATTGTATTATTTCTCTTTCTTTCCCCTTCCCCCTTACCCATGTGAGAAGTAACAGGCTAGAAACCCGCTTTCCAGGCCGACCTCTCCTCCTCTTCTTGTCATTAAAACATCTTCTTCTTTATTGTACTGTTGGTTTACGTGGTCCCTTCATTATCACCGCTTTGTGATCAGTGAAATGCAGGGAAAGTGTCCGCTCCCGAGCGAAAGAGAAAGCGCGCCAACAGCGACCGCGTTCCCCGCTCGCCCTGTGAGAATTAAAGGCAAGGCTAGAGGGAAGACACGACGCGCGTAGCGTTCCTCTTCGCCTTACACGACGCGAGGTCGGTAGCATGCACAACGAAAGCCAACGGAACGCGGTCGTGCAAGTGCTCCGGCTTCGCGAACAATGCACGGCGTTTACTGCACACAAAGCGTCCCAAAACCAAACATCTTGCTCAAGGTGTGCTTTGCGTTTTTCTTAGAAATAATTTCTTTATCATGTACATTAAGGCGAAAAGTTGAAAGCTCACTAGAGTATATCGCCCCAAAAGTATGTCTTTTAGTGTGATTAAATCAAGGAACACTACGATGTCTTGTAAATTATGATATCGAGTGCATTGCTCATCTAGTGAGCAATCCACTAAACTAGAGCTGGATACATACTACATACTACTACTACTACCACTACTACTACTACTACTACTACAGAGGAGGGAACGACCCACACCCTAAGGAGCTTCGCCCCTAAAACGCGCCGTTGCGGCGACCGTCCCATTCGGCGCGTTTCCAATAGAAGTATAATTTCATTTAACACGCCTCGAGGTGGTGGCTTTTGTTTTGTTATGACTTATTTCAGTGGCCGATAAAACAGTGGGCTTTTGCTAGCGGGGATTAACTGAGTTTAATAAGCGTTGGGGTACAAGAATAGGTGTGGCTACATGGCGGTAGGAATGTAGAGTGGAGTGTTCAGAGGCGGGGGAGCGCGATCCGGAGGGTCAGACGAAACTTGATACTTCGTGAGTTCGGAGTTCATAGAGGAGGAGGAGGAGGAGGAGCAAATAAACGCAGGAGGGGGAATCGGAGAATCTCGAAGGAGCGTGCGGCTTGCGTAAGACACTGCACGCGATGGTTGCGTCATCTCTGGATCCTTCTTGTAACAGCTTTAGCCCAAGCCTTGCTCATAGCGTCCATCCAATCGGAAAATAGCTCTCCGACGCTCACTTGGCTGTCGCACCACGGGGCTCGTTTTTCTGTATCATACACAACTAATGAAACCGACAGACAATTAGGCCAAGGAAAGCCTTGGCTTATTTGTCTACTGGGCACCGCTTTCCCCGCTCGCCCTGTGAGAATTAATTGCCAGGCTAGAGGGAAGACACAACTCGTGTAGCGTTTCTCTTCGCGTTTCGCGACGCTTTGGAGGAGTGCATATCGAGTATCAGTGTTCATTATGTGCTTGTTGATGCCATATTTGCGCGGGATTCACCATATGCGGTGTCCACGTATATGTTAAGAACTTCAGCTACCGCAGCGGTTAAATCATGATCATAGGCGTAGTCGTCGGTACGGAGATGTGCTACTAGGCGTCAACGTGCGTGCGTCCACATCAGGCGGTGCTACATCTGCCAAACAACAATAGACATTATACAAGCTATGATATACCGCTGCAATAAAGCAATCAACTACTTGTGTGACGACACGTTTCACTTTCGTGTTAAACCGATTCCTATGACAAAGGGATGAACCATGTTTTTTTAACACGAAAGTGTTTTATGCCGGGGTCCACCAAGACTTCAGTGACGTATTTCCGTCACGGAAATGACGTCGAAAAAATGTACACGATCAGATGGCAAAGAAAAAAAGTTCCGTCAACGGGCATCGAACCCACGACCGCTCGGTCCGCAGCAACAGATGCCGGGCGCGCTATCCACTGCGCCACGGTCACAGACTCTGGAGGCTTTACAAACGCGTCTTTTATATCTACCACTCTCCCGGTCGGCGGGGTGGTGGTGCGCTCTGAGAGCGGCAAAGTAGAGTAATTCGTCGTTACTGTGGCTTCCGCGATTAGTACCTGCAACGCGTTACACGTTCCCCCCATTCGGCGCGTTTTCAATAGAAGTGCAATTTTGTCAATGCCTTAACACACCGCGAGGTGGAGACCTTAACGCAAGCGTCGTAAAAGTGTCGGCCTCGCTCAGCATCACGCTAATACAAACCAAAAATAGCTCTGCGACGCGCGCCTGCCTCACCTGGCTGTAACACCGCGTGTCCCGCCTACGCGCTCGCCCCGAGAAAAATTGCGGCCGGGCTACCGGGGCGGCACGACGCGCTTTGCGTTTCCCTCTAGTGCGGCCGTGGTGTTCAATAACATTTTAACATGCCGCAGGATGACGACCAAGTTCTGCGTCCAATATGCGACGCTCTTCTGGCTCTCTCAACTCGTTCTCTGATTACGCTTTCACGGTTAACTACTACAGCTACCACAAGGGTTTGTTTAATCATTGAACATGGACGTTAGTCGCCGGCATGGCGATGTACCACCAAGCATCAAAGTGGGTGCATCCACGTTAAACGGCGCTATAGCTGCCAGACATCAATATACATTATGCAAACTCTCTTCTATCATTTTACAGTAAACATTCAGTTACTTCTATAACCCTTTCAGTCACGAATTATGATGCACTGTCTGCAAATGCATCAAATTTGCATGGCATGATTTCAAGGCACTCAGTATTACATTCCAAGAAATAAAATGAAGGAATGTGTTGTTTTGTGTGAGTTTCAGCAATTAATGGTAATTAGCGGCTAATTAAATATATAATTATTCTGCAATCAGTCAACGTCAATTCTTGCATAAAAGGAATCAACTATTAGGCCCAAAATGCATGCACAGTTAGTTTTTTGCTTGTGTGCTTTTCGAGCGAAGAAAAAAAATACTCTTGACGTCGGTCCTGGAACGTCGCACGTCGAACGATCGTCGAACATGGTAGTGTCTATAGCAAAGTGATCACCTGCAGCAGTATGCAGCATAATGAAGTTCAATAACCGCTAGTTGTCCACTCAGGAAGCCTGCACGAATGTGCACGCTAAGTTTCAGGCCATTTGATGAAACGCGCGGTGCGTGATGTGACTCCGAATTTGATGTGTACAATTGTACACACCGTGACTGAAAGGGATAAGGGCACGTTTTACTTTCGTGTTATTCCGATTCCTATGACGGAGGGATCAACCATGTTTTTTTTAACATTACAGAACCCCCATTTAAAGAACTACGGAGACTCTTTTTCCACAATTACCTTGTCATGAACTTGCCTTGAAAACATTGTCGACTATTTGTTTCGTTTTTTTGTTGTCTCTCAAAGGAAAAGTTTTTGAAAGTTTCTTTATGTTGTCTATGCAAGCGCGCTTCTGTCTTGCATACAAACGAGCCATGTGCAATATATTATGTGTGCATTCTTGCTGTTGTTGTTTGTGGCCACCGTTTACGCTGCCATGCATGTAGGGTGTCCAGGACACCCTCAAGCTGATTGATCAGGTTTCTCCCCCTGGTCTGCAGCATTATTCTATGCAAATAAATAAATAAATAAATAAATAAATAAATAAATAAATAAATAAATAAATAAATAAATAATATGGAGCTGTACGAAAGTACGTACAGTTGGACCTTCTTATAACGAACACCGATATGGTGAATCATCGGTTATAGCGAACTAAATACAAACTTCAATGACATTTATTATTTGCATAGCGAAACCGAAAACGCGAACACCACCGCGATATCGGCTATGCCGAAGAAATATTTGGTTCGAGCGAGGCTCGAAACTGGAAAAGTAGCATAAAAGGGAAAATAATTATTGAAATACAATTCGTAACCACGTTTTTTTATAAATAAATGTGGTCGTGACACTAAAAACTTGGTTAAAAATGTGGTCACATCCTTTTTAAAATAAATGTGCCGCTCCAGCCTTCTAGATAAATGTGTTGGCATCTGTGGCAAAGGTTGCACGCAAGGAGGCATGCTGAATACGCTCCGAATCATCTGTCTCATGTCACGTTAATCTGTTCTTTCAGCACATAATTCCAGCGAATTAATGCCATTCAATGAACTGCCGGACGGAAACCTCTGGGATGACGGTGAGTGGCGGCGTTATCTTTCACTCCCGTGTTCGAAAGGTGTTATTCGGGCCTGTGGGTCAAGCATTGGATCAAACGTTGCGTCAAAGCATGGGGTCTGATACGTTAGAATAGTGTTCAAACAACAACAACAACAACAACAAAGAAATATCAGTTATTCTATTCTCAATTAGCGAGAAAAACCTCCCAATATTTGTCTCTAACCAACACCAGGTGACAGTGGATTAACGGTCCCTACCTGTTGGGACGTAATGGTAGCCTTGCACTGAAAGGAATAAAAAAAACACTCATTGTGAAGAATTAACCACTCGAGGCATTCTTTGTCAGCATTCAGAATACGGCATTTTAGTGGCTCGAGCAACGAGTGAGACTCCCGATTGTCTTACAAGCACTTCCGGTCGACCACTTCCGGTTTTAAAAATATTCATGTCTTGTACAGAGATAAAACTGGCACGAAACCAATGGTTCTAGTTGAATTTAAGAGTTATATTGGATGTATGTGGTATCGGAGCATACGTGTACTTAAGATAAGGGACTAGTAACTTTCGGGATAATTAATGAAAATTAATTGAATGATTTCGTTGCGAGAGCACACGGTTTTCTTGTGAGAAGCTGGCATTGGTTGCGGTACCTGGCGGAGCACATCTCAACCATGCGCTTCTTTTTACGTGGCTTCCGAGATCCGCTTCGGCAGTGCGACGAAACACAACGTTAAACCAAATAAGGTAGTTCAGGAGAAGATGGAATCTTGAGGCGATGAAAAAAATTTGGGGGACGCTTAAGCATCGCCTTTGAGAGTTGAACGCGATAGCGATATCCGGTCCCATCCTCATCGTGCTCTGTTTCGCTTGTCATTATGTTCAGTCGCCCCGTCTCGCACACACGTGCACGCACGCACGCACGCACGCACAAACACACACACACACACACACACACACACACACACACACACACACACACACACACACACACACACACACACACACACACACACACACACACACACACACACACACACACACACACACACACACACACTCGACGTAACTATAGTAAAGGTAAAGGTTTCCGGCCTCTTCAACAACACTTTTATGACAACAGTGTATCCACTACGTGTGTGTAAGAGAATGCGCGCACTCTAATGTGTATGCCCTTTGTAATGAGTGGCATGCTTTAAACCAGCAGCAATTACGCGCGGGATACTTTTTCGAAGTTGCGATGCACCCACTACGTGTTCGTAAGGGAATACGCGCAGTAATGTGTGTGCTTTTTGTAATGGGTGGCCGGCTTCACCAACACGTGATGCAGTTCACATGGTGCGACGCACGATGGCAATATACGCTTGTAACCCGTTTTACTGCGATATTACATTTCGTACTGTGACACCTGTACACAGGACGCGTATGTTTGTGAAGCATTAAAGTTAATTTCAGTGCAGTTCCAAGTAATGGAGTGGCTCTGTGGTAGAACACCTGCTTCCCACGCAGACGGCCTGGGTTCGTTTCTCACTCGAACTTAAAATGGTTTATTATTTATTTTATACAAGATGATGATTTTTCGCTCACAACGAACGAAGCCGACACCGAAATTTCTGAGGAACGAGCTCTTTAACGCTATCGCGTTAAAACCTTGGAACATGGGGCGTCGCTGCAGCGAACGTTTCGACTAACAAACTTTTCTTCTTCAAGGCTGCCAACATTTCGACAGCGGACTTGCCTTCTTCAAGGCTGCAACTTTTTTATCAGGGCTACCAACTTTACGACTATCGGACTTGTCTTCTTAAAAGCTGCAACTTCTTCAACCCTGCCAACGTTTCGACAAACTACCTTGTCTTCTTCAATGCTGCCAACGTTCCGACTAGCGGACTTGTCTTCTTCAAGGCTGCCACCATTTCGACAAGCGGAGTTGTCTTCTTCAAGGCCGCCAACGTTTCGACTAGCGGACTTGTCTTCTTCAAGACTGCAACTTCTTCTTCAAGGCTGCCAACGTTTCGACTACTAGTGGACTTGTCTTCTTCAAGGCTGCAAATTCTTCAGGACTGCCAACGTTTTGACTAGCGGACTTGTCTTCTTTAAGGCTGCAGCAGCCTTGATGAAGACAAGTCCGCCTGTCGAAACGTTGGCTGCTACAGCGAGACCCCGTGTTCCAAGATTCCTTCATCGCTTAAAGTTAACCCAAGGAATACACCGGTGCACATGAACGCTCACGTGCGAGTGCCGCTACTAGAAACCTAAGCCAGGGATTCTCCAATTTTTTAAGGCGAAAGGCTTTAATGTCTCATACTGGCGGCCTCCGTCCGTGCCCTGGCACGGTGCCAGCTGTGGCCGCTCCCCCTCACGCACTCTCAGCAGTCACGTGATGGCACAGCGGCGCATAGCAACAGTTGCGCGTTGCTCCTTCTAACGCGCGTTGCGCAACTGTTGCGCAACGCGGCGGCGGCGTCCAGCGGCGGCGTCCGTCGGCGGAGTAGAATGGCCACAGGCTTTCGCCGAACACACTTTGGAATTCACAATGTGTCCTTAAATTTTTTTTAAAAATCGAAATATTGCGCACATCGAGTATTATATAAGTCTAGGCTTCTGATGTGGCTTCTCCCCCTCACACTCTCTCAGCAATCACGTGATGGCACAGCGGCACATAGCAACAGTTGCGCGATGCTCCTTCCAACGCGCGTTGCGCAACTGTTGCGCAACGCTGCGGCGGCGTCCAGCGGCGGCGTCCAGCGGCGGCGTCCGTCGGCGGAGTCGAATGGCCACAGGCTTTCGCCGAACACACTTTGGAATTCACAAAGTGTCATTAAATGTTTTTTAAAAATCGAAATATGGCGCACATCGAGTACTATATAAGTGTAGGCGCTACCCAATTAACGTTTAGATTCTGCTTATTTGACCGCGCGATCATATCTTTTCAGGCTCCAGAATGCCGCCAGTCTCCATCGCGTTCGCCGAAGACACCGAACACGTCGAGGAAAGTGAGTGCGACGACTTTGTTGCGAGTCTTTCTAGAGAAACACTGAGGATAATTAAATTGATTAGTTAAGCTAATCGGTATTGCATTACGAAAATACCACCCAAATGTGAGACATGCCGTATAGAGGGGAACTAGGAAATATTTTCATTTGTCGGAAGATGTTTAACGTGACCTAAATTCGAGTACGCGTGCGTTTTCGCGTTTTGTCCCCGTCGTGATTCGGCATCCGTGGCCAGAAGTGAACACACTTGCTTACGACAGCCGCATTCAGGTGTGGGTGAAATGCAAAAAACGTTTCACGCGTTGGAGCGCACGGCAAGCAACTCTAGAGGGTGAACACAGGGTTCCGAAGTTTTCCGTTACGACGTGCTTCATATTCATGTCACGATGCCTGCGCTCTTTAATATTCCTGTTTATTTTTTATCGTCCGATTCTGTAACCTGCGCTTTCATATCCGCGCATCGGGTTTCACACATCGGCGTGAAACTTGTAAAAAGGACACATGCATACCTTTGCGCGTTGTCGCAGGCGAAAAAAAGAAATCTAAAGAAGACGTGGCCTGTTTGAAGTATTAACTAGCGTTGGAGTCTATGAGACCATTTATTAACATTCGGATACCCCAATTGCACGCAATTGGGTGCACTCGCGTTATAAACCTGTTTCCATTCTCTGGGCTAACGTGTGATAAAACAAAAAGCCATAGTTTCGCCGCAAGGACGAAGTGATGAATGCGATAACGAGAAATTTGCATGTTATACGAAGTAAGGCTGGTAGCTAACTCCTTAAGGATCCGATCTGGCGTAACACTAAAAAAAAAAAACCGGCTTAAGAGAATACGGCCGCTCCAGCGAGCGAAGCGGTTTTCGTGCTGTCGATCGCTTCAGCACGAAGTAAGCGGTTAAGCGCAGCACATATAAAGGTATGAGCTGTCTGCTGATCTCTGCAGATAAAGCGCGCGCGACTGCGCCCATTTGATCAAAGTTCGCAGTTCTTGCCCGAACGACGCAGCACGCTTTCCCTCGCACATAGAACATGTCACGCGCTGGGCGATGTTATCGATTTGGACTTTATACGGAGCATGACGGCGACGGCGTCGGTAAAAATGCGCCTCGAGTGTCCCTATAGTTGCTATCGCAGTAGAAGTTTGCCTGTTGCTATGAGACGAGCTTAGAAGGGTACAGAGCTCTAACCCTCTGTCCTTCACACGCAAGACACGTCTTCGGATGTCCAAGGTGAACTCGGGAACATAAGCGCCTTGGAAGATTCATCGGCAGTCGTGCTGGATTATGTGTAACGGTAAACACGCCAATTTACTTACTCATTACGTACACCCGCCTCGAGATGGTAGACGACAGGCATTGAGTGGGAGGGTAACAAACAAACGCGGGCAGTGTACTGGTTATCTTGTGATTAGCAACGTGCTTCGTTAAATCAAACGGTCTCATCGTCATTTTTGAGCCACAATCAATCAATCAATCAATCAATCAATCAATCAATCAATCAATCAATCAATCAATCAATCAATCAATCAATCAATCAATCAATCAATTTTTGTTGTTTTGGATAGATATAATGACATGTGTTTATACAGGAACGACCCCGGAACCCTTTCAAGGGAAGTGGCAGCTGTCGAATTATATCAGAAATGGTTACAATTTAATTACAAGGCCAAGAAATGCAAATATTACAATAGCTTTGTTACACTGTTTAGTTTTTCTCCTTAGCATGGTATCTATTGTGAGTCATGCAGACGAATGCGAACAATTTTATTCATACATATATTAAGTTTAAGTGGATCATTTTTCTACGGTGAAAGTGTTCCGCAGTTTCGCGGCAATAACAAAACGAATATAATCCATAGTAAGTGTTTACGCAGCGTGCGCATAATGGTTCAGCTACAATTTCAGCGACCACAATTCACCTACAATTTCAAATCCATTCACGCAAGGGAAGCCTAGAAGTCATCTCCGCTCGGCAGCGGGCGCTTCGGCGCAACGTTTGAACCCCCCCCCCCCCCCATAGAGAACTCTGCGCACGCCTATGAGTAAACGTTTACGTAAAAACTCGACATAAAGCTCTGTAATATGCGACAATAAAGTGTTTGCTGTAAGTGACTTCATGTGGTTATATAGGTTGAATTTGATTCATAATGAGATATCGTCGAGCAAAAAAAAAAAGTAGATCCTCATATATAAATATTCTACTAATGTGATATACTATGACTACAAGTACTACTGCTAGTAATATAATATGCTAATAATAATACTGGGGACGCTCTCGCACTCTTGCATCTTGCGCAGTGTTGCTGCGCTTTTCTCACGACGGCCGTATTTTACGCTGCGTTTGCAGGCGCGGTCTCCGGCAACGCTGACGCCCGCCGTTTTCTGGATCCCGCGCGGCCACCACCAATGCGTCTACGTTTTTTTTTTAATTGTGTATACGTATCTCTATCTAGCGTGAACGTTATTTTCGAACGATATCGTTATAAATAAAAAGCGGTGCTGAATACCACACGCGTGATTGGTTCAGCTAACACGTCAGATTGACACGCCCCTGACACGTCGAATTTTTGCAGTGTAGCCGTGTATAACTTGATCATTCGCAAACCTTGTCTACAGTTGCCTACTCAACGGGAAACCTCCAGCAGGTATGAGCCACAAGTTGCGAAAACCCCACTACTCGTCTCTGGGCCACTAACATAATAAATAAACAGGAAAGAGTTAATACAAACACAATATATCAAATCAAATAAAAAAATATGGCTCAAAGCTTGCACTAAGCCGTGAAAAGCTCGATGCACAGCGAAGCCGATCGATCTCATGCTTATTTATTGCTGTATCTATGCAGAACTTGGCTTGAACTTGGCTGTGGCGAGGTTGAACTTTTCCTTTAACTTGGCTTGAACCAGGGGCGTAGCCAAGGGTGTAGAAAAAATTTTCCATTTTGCTTGCGTACACGCACACATACAAACGCACGCACGAACATAAAGTATTGTTGAACCCCCCCCCCCCCGCTCTGAAAAAAATTTCTGGCTACGCCCCTGGCTTGAACTGTTGCTTGAACTTGGCTGTAACGAGGTTGAACTCCCCTTCGCCCTCACGTCATCAACTTCGTCAGGAAGACGTGAGGTTTGCCTAGTTTTCTGATCATGGCAAAGACATCTCGCTCGCGATCCTCCCAGTATTGGATTGTGCTCGAGACGCCGCGCATGAAAGCCAAATGGTAGTGGGACTTACCCAATTCCCGTGGCACATTTGTTGGGATAACCGTTGCCTTCTTCATCTTTAGTGGACCAGTGGTGAGTAGTGGGATTTACCCAATTGCTGTGGCACATACCCGTTTATGATTGCGATAGTTTTTTGGTTCGTCGGACGAGGAACGATTTGCTAAACAGCTTCGATGTTCAAACGCGCTGCCATTATGGCCCAAGCAGGTGGAAGTGCATTAATACGCGCATATGTAATCACTGTACGCTTCTTGAAGCAAATGTGAAATCGACCTGCAGTCTGAACGAGCGTACGCTAATTTCAAGACGGACCTTTTTGTACCTTTGATCAAAACTTTCTGAATTTATTTATTTATTTATTTATTTATCTAATTAATTATTTCACAATACTGCAGGCCCTTCTCGGGCCCATGCACGATACAGTTCTGTACCATTAATCAAAATTTTGTGACACATCGCGATGTCCTGTGCTACAGTGCTTTGCTGCCCATCCACCTTCACTGAGTGGAATGGCTCATGGATTGTTTTTTTAACGCGATAGCGTCAAGGAGCTCGCTTCGCAGAAATTCCGGTGTCGGCGTCGGTGACGGCGTCGTTGGTTCTGGGAGAAAAATAATCTTGACCGTGACCGAAAAATTGAGGAAGATGTAAATAAGATAATAAAAGTATTCGGGTTCGAGTGAGCATCGAACCCAGGCCGTCTGCGTGGCGAGCAGGTGTTCTACCACAGAGCCGCGCTATTTCTCGAAACTGCTTCTGAGAAAAAAACATACTATACCAATGTCATGTAGTGAAGGAGTCTCCTTAACGCATGCAATATTGCGTGGCAGAAGCGTAGAATCACGCCAGGCCTGGAAACGTGGGAATTGCGCAACGAGTAGGTGTTCTAAAGGCCCACCCATTACAAAGCGCTCAGACATATTTAATCATCATCAGCTGGAAAAGCATCGTCAACGTGAACAGCTGCGTAGGTTCGCGTGTTGCCTTACGGACGCGTATAGTGGGCCCTTAGCTGCTTCGCAAAAGGAATAATTATGGCGTAGTGGGCGCTTACCAACTGTACTTGCAGTAGGCATTCTAGGATACTTTGAAACTGCTAATGTTACGCGCACTGTCGTTCGTTTCCTCACGGCACGGTTGCGGCATGTACCGGGAACCGAAGCCAGGCTAGCAATTGATAAGGCTATGCGCACGGAACCCGATTACGCTATCGCGTTCAAATGTTGAAGACGAAGCTCAAGCGTCTTCCAAGTTTTTCTTGGAGCCATATTCGAAATTGCTTACTGGCATTTTGAGAGAATAAAGCGTCGCGTCACTGCATGCGGTCTCTCGGCCGAAAATTACAGGACACGCGCTCACGTTGTTTTTTTTTTTTTCTACACCGAAAGCTGTTACGAGATCACAACAACAGCCGTTTCCGGCGCCGCAGTTGTCCGGCGCTGCCGCCGCCGCCGGTGTCGGTAACCGCTATCGCGCGAAATAATAATAATAAAAAACGAAATAAGAAAGAATATCCAGGATGGAACGGGGTTCTAACCTGCTTCCTCTGCGTGGCAGCCCAGTATTTTACCACAGAGCCATACCGCTGCTTGAAATGCCTTTGCAAAAAGACCCTATATAGGTTTCATGTCGGAAAGGAACCACATTAACATATGCAATGTAGCGTGGTAGAAGAGTAAAATAACCAGGCGTCACACAACGCGGATTCTGTAACCAGGAGTCACACAACGCGAATTGCGCAACGAGTGGGTCGTTGAATGCTTCCAACCCATTACAAAGGGCTCAGCCACAATTCTTCGTCGTCATCAGGCATAGAATCAACAAAGTGCACGTATTGCCTTACACATGTGTAGCGGGTACCTCGCTTCTCCGCAGAATGAGGAATAATGGCGTAGTGGGTGCTTCGCAACATCACAAAAAATATGGTTTATGGCGTAGTGGGTACGTTGTTAGTGTACTTGTATTAGTAGCCCCCAAGAGAGTTTAGAACGGGCTCTAGAAATGCCGCTCTTTCAGCTTTCGCTGTGACTGTGCTGCGCTTTCCGCGCTGGCCTGGCGTTTTTAACGCACGCCAACGCCGCAAAGCCGAAGCGAGCGAAGTACGCAGATGGCCCTGTAGTCTTTTTGTACCATTTGGTTTGAACCTTGAAATCTAAGCGCTTAAAACTTTCGCCTTGGAAACAAACAACAATCAAGGCTACCAACAATAGCGTCGCCTATTGCGCCGATGTTGATTGATTTGTTGTTGGCGTTTCACAGGAAACTCAAAGAGGGAATAATGAGTACTGTCGATTAGAGGAACTTTAGGCTTGTGGTCAATTTCTTGACCGTGTTCGAGTGAGAATTCAGAGAGAAATTTCCGCTTCAGCAATATCAGACTGACGCGTAATGAACAGGCTTACGTTGTAGCACATCCTACTTGCCAAAAGATACAGAATAATTAATTAAACGTCGCACGTCAGCAAAATGGGTGGGCCTTTAAAACACCCACTCGTTGCTGGGTAGTGTTTATATTTGCATACGCCATCAGTGTAGCAAATGCGAGCATTCACAGTTACAGAACTTGAGTATCACTAATAAGGAATAACGTGCGAACATTCGCAGACACGAACGCTGTTTTTCATACATAAAGTCTGCATGCAAGAAGGTCGTCGAATCGTTTACGTAATGAAAAGAAATAACGCCGCGTCGTTGCTTTCACATGACTCTAGGAGAGTCAAGACACAAAGCGGCCCTCATAGTGCAGAAGCATCGACATCGCAAACACACGAATAAAAATGCGGCGAAGCTTTAGGCGCCCCTATTAACGTATTCGTTTATGCTGCCGGATTCACACCTTGAACGCGCCGAAACGTATGCCAGTTGCGTCGCATCGGGTTCAGTTCGACACGACATCGACAAGCCGTATGGTCATATTATAGCGATGACTTCGTCCTAGACGGGACTACGCACACTATATCGCCTATACCGTACAACACTATACCGTACAACACTGAAACTAGTAAAAAAAAACACGAAAGAATGGCTAGGAAGAGAGATACGCAAAATTAATAAGCTGCTACAACGAAACTAACAAACGATAGTAGTGTGCAGTGTTCAAAACCTCGGAGGAGGCACGCCAGTCGGAAACCAGAGCGGGGGCGAAGTCACTTGGCACTGCACAGTAGTATGGTCGGCAAGGTACATCAGCTGAACAAGCGGCACTTGTCCTTAGGATTCATGGGCGACCCGAGCGGGCAGCCGAATATCCTTCCGAAGTGACGGCTGTCCTTAATTCCTTGGTTGCAGTTTAGCTCCGCATCCGGGATGTCCTTCGGATTGCCCTCGCACGTCAGGTAGCACATCATCTGCGATCACGAGTGAAGAAATGTATTGAGCGATGATTCTTTGTGCTTTTCGTGAGCGGTGGTTGCCTTCACCGAATCCGAAGTGCTGCGCGCTCATTGGCGGTCCCTTGATACGTCACGCTTACTAATACCTTGTAAAAGCTTGTAATAGCTTGTACCCTTTAATATGGAGCACCCGAAACGTGCAGCTAAATAATTACGCGGTGTTCATACATTCCGCTCCCACCGACGTGCGGCCGCCGTTGCCGGGAATCGTACCCGCGTCCTCCAGCATGGCATCGCGACACCTTAGCCACTAAGCTATATATTGGTGGGTCTCCTGTAAGAGCAGGGAACACGATTCAGCAGAGACTGGTCAGTCTCACGGAAGCTTACCTATAGCTTAAACTGAGGTGTTAATTCATACTAGTTCGTTGATTTTACATTACTGTTGCCTATATTTCTGTTAGTTATATTTGTCTTATACTATGCGGTAACATCGATTGACTACTAATTATTTCGCGAGGAATCGGCCCACCTTTGGCCAAGCGACGATTCCATGTGATGTCGTCATTATATGGCGTCGCGGTATGTGACGTCATGGTGATGTGATGATGTCACAAATGCTGGCGATCTGTGACGTCATGATGCCGTCATCACACGATCATGATTTTTCGCATCACTCGTGCTGACGCCGCCGCCGACGGCTACTTTTCGCTTTTCACGAGGCATCTGAGGCTTTCGCCATAAAAAAAAAACAAAAACAAAAAAAAACGTGCAAGAAAAAGGTCGAAGGATCTCAGAGGCCATACTCGCCTGGAAGAAAGTCTGGTCGCGTTTGAAGTCCTTCAGGTCCTGTCTATTGGTTGCGTCGGCGTCGAATGCCTGGTACGCGATGTCGACAGCCGCCGACCGGTAGAGGGGGTCTCGTGCTTTGGGCGTAATCGCCGACTTGTTGTAGTAGCAACTCAGCCGGCTTTCCAACACCTCCTTACTCTCTTTCGGAGCCTGAAAGAACCATACAGGGATTAGTGAGCCGCTAGTGAGTGGCTAATACGTGATCATAGGCGTGCGCAGGGTTCCCCTTCAGGGGGGGCGAAGGTTGGTCGCAGCGCCCCCCCCTCCCAATTATGTCAATGTATGGCGCTGACATTCCGTTGAAGAATAACCTTGCTCGCTTTGTCATGGTGCCCTATAAATGACGCCTTTAGGCCTGATTTATATAATCGGCTGTCCATAAATGTATCGTGGATAGTGAAGTTCTTTCCGAAGGTACCTTATGGCCCGTTGCTAGAAAGATGAGGTATTGCCTGACGACACTTAGCGCACATTATATTCAGTTTTAATAAATAGAGAAGAATAAAATATACATTCATTCCACATGCAGTAATTCTCCTTTACCCCATCAAAGTTAAGTTTGTCACGTGCTTGAAGTATGCACAGGCGTTAACTGTTTTCTGCATGCATCACTGTGAGAAAAATTTTAACGTTTGATATATTGCCGCAAGAACGCGGTGCGTTGAAGGCGTCTTCAAACACGGTAGTAATGCTTCAAGTAAAGTTGTCCTTGTCAAAACGCACAATAATGAGGTGAATGCAGGCGCACTGAGCTGACGAGTGGTTCGATTCACCTGTTGCTTCGTATCCGCAGATTTTTAGTGGAACGAGCAACGAGTGATGTGTTTCCCTTGCAAGCACTTCTGGTCGAGCACTTCCGGTTCTAAGAATGTGTTTAAAAACAAACAAAACTGGTAAGAAATAGATGGTCCTGGTTCAATTTAAGGGTTACATTGGATACATATGCTATCCGAGCATAAAGTTCCTTAAGATAACCCACTAATTCTCAGGATAGTTAACGAAAATTACACGAATGAGTTCATTCAACGAGCAGATGCTTTTCTTGCGAGCAGCTGGGATCGTTGCGACACCTGATGGAGCAGGTCTCAACCACGCGCTCCTTCCTACGTGGCCTCCGCGATCAGCTTCGGCAGAGCTCGAAACACGAGGTTAACCCTAGGTACACACCACGGCACACGAAAGTTGAGGTGCGAGTGCCACCATGCGGACACCTAAGCCGGCGTGCAATCTCGGAGGCCATGGGTCGTCTCCAGATTTATTTTTCTTCGCACGATAATCACGCGAGACACGGGAGAATGGGTGGGCGACTGCATGGCAAAGCAGGGTGGGAGACAATTCACAACTTATATTTCTCGTATATGGACCAGTATGTACCCTAATGACGTCACGTGAATCGCCGTTCTGGCATCACGAAGTGCGGCAGAAAGACGAGAACCACCAAGAGAGAATAACGTGCTCGTTTTTTTAGTATTTGCGGAGGCTATTTAGCGGCCCTTCAAGTAGGAATTTGCACCAACTCGCCTAACTGTCTCTGTGATGTATGTGATGACGTCATCATGTGACCTCACGTTATGTGACGTCATGATGACGTCATTGGGTGATCACTCGTGTTGACGCCGCCGACAGTAAATTTTCGCGTTTGATGAAGCATCTATGAAGGCTCGTTCACACCAGGCCCGTAGCCAGGAATTTTTTTTTTTTTTTGGTGGGGGGCACTTGCTGAAAACCTTGATTATTTGAGAAAAACACCCAATTTCATTAGTTATTTTTGGTAAAAACACCTACTTCACGAAAAGTTTGGGGGGGTGGGGTTCCTAGGGCCCCCCTATGGCTACGGGCCTGGTTCACACCTGCGACTAGCACCGGTCGCGTAACCATTTGCGACTAGGCGACCGAAAAGCGATATATGAGCGATCGATGTTCACACCTACGTGCGACCTATAGTCGTCGCTAAACAGAGTTCACGTCTGTTCGCATTGCCACGGCCGCTACATAAAAAAAAAACAGTAGCGGCCGTGGCATTGCTATCGTCTGCGCATCTGATTAGTTGAGAGCTTCGCGATCGCGGTCGCGCGACTTCAAAATTGAGCAGTGAGCAACCGAGTCAAAGCGGCCATTTGCGGCCGGTCGCTTTGCGACTAACTCGTTCGCGCGACTGGTGCTGGTCATAGGTGTGAACATAGTCTTTAAGGCTTTCGTCTTAATAACGGTTTGGAACAGGACTTAACCGCTCACCCTGTCGACGATCAATTCGGCGGCGGCCGCCCCGATCAGCGTGCCCAGTGCGCCGTAGTTTGCGGCGTCCGTCGAACCCTCGCCGAACAGCGGCAGCTCCCCGAACAGGGGCAGCGCTCGCAGGCTGTGGCGCTCCTTGTTGTACAGCGAGTACTTGTCCACGGTTCGCATGTCCCACATGTAGAAGGTGCGCATGTCGTCCCAATCCGCCTCGGACATCATGCGCCTCGTTTGGGCCACGGAGACCAAGTTGGCCACGACCGAGTCGGTCATGTCCGTCACGTTGGCCAGCCGCTGACGTAGCTTGGCCTCCGAGAACCGCTTCCGGTAGAACAGAAGCTCCTGCGGATGGCGTCATTCGAAGTACACGCGAATTTGTTAGTGGTTTGTTTCTCGCCACTCATTTCTTCATAAAACACGTGGACAATTTCTGCACTAAGCGCCACAGTGGTCGGTCTAGTGGTTATGGTTGTCGACTGCTGACCCGAAGGTCGCGGGATAGAATACCGGCCTCGGTGTTCGCATTTTCGATGGAGGCGAAAATACTTGGGGCTCCTGTACTTAGATTTAGGTGCACGTTAATGAACCCCTCAGGTGGTCGAAATTTCTGGAGCCCTCCACTACGACGTCCCTCATAATCATATCGCTATTTTGGGACATGTAAAACACCAATAATTATTAATAATGTGTTAGAGGGGCCCCTAAACCACTCCGAGTTCACAGACCAGAGAGTGGTTGCTTTCTCGCCTTCATTACCCTTCCTGTATTCGCTATCTCTTTCTCGCCGCTTATTTCTTCATAAAGAACGCGGACGATGTCAGCGCTAAGCGTTGAGTCTATCAGCATTTCGCCCTTTTCGGCTACGCGCTGTTGTCTCCGCTTGCGGGTTAGTGTTGACCGCCTGGTGTTCGTTAACGCGCATCGAAGTCACGAGTGTCCTAGCGTTTCGCCTTCATCAGGATCCAGCCTCGGTGACCAAGAACCGAAGCCGCGCTCTCGAACATAGCGTCGAGAAAAAGAATGATAGGATCTCAGTGTCATTGCGACAGAGTCACGCCTGTGTTGAATGTATTTTGGCGGTACGTTAGCGCAGCATACTTATAGTTGGACACTCGCACAAAAAAAAAGTCACGCGGTCCCTTATGCATGTGCCCAAGACGACTGGAAGGCGAAAGCCATCTTTTTCTTAGTATTTATACCCCCCTCCCCTTGCCCTCATCGAAAGCTTTCTTCAAACGTGGTTTTTCGCTACTTATGGGATCGTAGGCATTGGAACCTTTCTTCATAGAGTTGCCTACAATATTTACTAGAGGGTACTCTGGCGCTAGTGTCTATGGGAGCTGCAACGCATGGCGCTTCAGCCAGCATGGGAATGATGGGTAGTACACGGATTTGTCGAAACTTCCTTCTTTCAACTCCGTTTGGCTCCATGTGGCCCTGGAGCCGCTTTGTCTCAAAACAAAGTTCAGCAAATGTTTAACAGTTCCACTTCACCACCATAATCTTTTAGATGCGAAGTATCTCTTGCTCGGGGGTATGTAAGGCGGCGTGGTAATCCGCACGCAGCGTTGATGTCCGCACTCACACTACGCATGCGCGACTCTCCTCCTTCCCTCTCTCCAACAGCTGCGCGTTACTCTCTCCATTTCTCTACCAGCACCTGCTTGCGCTTCTCCTGCGTTCCCGCTTCTGCTCTCACGGCGCATACGCTACTCTCCTCCTCTAGTCTCCTCTCCTTCAAATAGTAGAGCGCTGCGCGCGTTAAGTCCAGCGCTTGCCTCGGTTGGCTCCTCTGAAATGCGGGCTCGACATGCCGAAATTCTCTCCTGCGCAGCGCCGCGATGAGGGCCAGCGCATGCGCGTCCCCTCCCCCTCTCTCTCCTCTCCTACGCTGCCTCTCTCTCGCGCGCCTGTCGACGTTCCCCGCATGCCCTGTGAGAATTAACGGCCAGGCTAGAGGGAAGACACGACGCGCGTAGTGTTCCTCTTCGCGTTCCACGACGCGAGGTCGGTAGCATGCCCAGCGAACGCCAACGGAACGCGATTGTGCAAGTGCTCCGGCTTCGCATCGCCTCATGGTCCCCTTTAGCGGGAGGTGGTGTAATTTTTTAGTGGCGAAGCTCCTTAAGGCGGCACCCGTTCGTCCCTCGTAGTCGTAGTCGTAGTGCGTAACTATTCTCACGCTTTGACCTCCAAGGTGGTGCCGGTGGGAGATTTTTCCTGTGCGTTGTTGAACAATAAAAAATTCGCAGCGTTAGCTAAAAGCCGACTTCTTCTGTCTCTCATTCCCATTAGCAGCCATTGTTTACCTCCAAGGTAGTGCCTGGTGAGATTTCTCCTGTGCGTGATTAAACAATAAAAATTTTGTTCAAAACGCCGTTGATTGATGAAATAAACCAACGAAAGACGCCAGATGTTTTGTAAAAACAAAACGAAAGAACGCCAGATGTTTCTAAAGCGAAACGAAAAAGACGCCAGCTGCTTAACGAAAGACGCAAGGTGTTTTCTAAAGCAATGGTTTTCTAAACAATGAAAATTCACAGCGTACATGTAAAATTAAAGTGAGCTGCAAGTCGTCATAACTCATCGAACCTTTAGTATAAACGCGCCCGATCTCACGTCGGTGATGATGTACTGGGCAGAATTCACGGAAGATTCACGGTTTACCGATGAACCTCCGCAGCTTCGCCCACTCATCATCATTAACTCCGTGGATATGCTGTGATTTTTTTTAGACTCACCAATTCAAATCGGCTCGCGAAGTTGACAACGGTACATTCTTTTATCCGAAACAAACGCCAAAACACAACAATAAACAAAGCCACAAGTGTGCTCGAAGCCGCAAGCACGAAGACTAGGCAAATCCGTGTACTGCCCATCATTCACATGGTGACTGAACGATCGCAGCGCCAGAGTTCCCTCGAGTAAATATTGTAGGGAACTCTATGCCTTCCTGCACATCACGGGTTTTCGCAGTGCCTCTGTGATCAGCCCAGCTCATGATGACGTCAAAAATTATGGCGACCTTTGATGTCACCACATGATTTTTTGCATCACTCGTGGTGGCGCCGACTCCGACGGTTGCTTTTCGTGTTTAATTAGGCACATAAGGCCTTAAGGCGGGATGAGACTTGGCTTGGTCAAAAAATTCGATACTGATATTTTACAATCATATGATAGGGAATTGCTTTATCTTTCGGAAAATTGATCACACTTGGGTAATGGCGGTTTTAAAAATAATTTTTCGCGGTCCTCTTTCTTCGACACGTTGACAGGGAATCTGGGTGTAACTCTACCTGATCTCTGCGTTTTTCTCAAAACAACATTTTTGGAGGTTTGTGCACCTTTTTCTCGGGAAATGTAAAGCACAGACAAACAAAAATTTTCACATAGGCTAACTAGTGGCATTTACATAACTGGAACTACAATCAGTAGCCTAGGTGCATTTGTGTTTTCTTAGCATAAAAATAAGTGGCAATTTTCATACATCGACAAACGCAAAAAATATAACAAATCTAGTTTTTGCTGTACGCTCACAATTTTAGTTACACTTCTGTAAAACGTTGGTTGCTACCCTTGTACAAAATTGCAATGTTCTGCAGATAGCAAATGTTAACAAAAAAGTACATGTGTAGAAAAACTAATAAAATAAAACAAAAAGAACAATAAATACAATTTAAAACTAATTTTGAGCTCCAATGAGCAACATGCGTCTATCTGTAAGATTCCCTGCGAATTTTATAGCCATAATTTTTATTGCCACTGCTGTAAAGCTTAATTTCGAAACTCATTTTCAAAATCTCACCCCACCTTAACAATAGTAACTCAGCACGAAGACGCGCAGGCGGATACGCACCGTGAAGTTCTTCTCGGTGAGGCCTATGTCGCCGAGCCACTTGTTGTACGCGAGCTGCTGCTTGAATGCCCCGCCCAGAGTCTCGGCTATGGCGCCCACCATCTCGGTGTTCTTGCCGCTCGCGTCGCGCGTGAACCGGTAGAACAGCGCCCAGCCGAGCATGAGCTCGGTGAGCTCCAGGCAGTCGACCTCCTGGGGTCTCGAGATGCGCGCCGACACCCTGGCTCCGAAGTACTCGTACCACAGGGCGTTCGTGCGCCTGTCCAGAGCACGCCACATCAACTGCGCCATCGCACGAGCGTATGACGCGGGCCTTTCTGCTTTCACGAGAATTAGTGCGCGCTGCTCTCCTAGTCAAAGTCTTAAGGGCACTGGTGTGGCTGGAGGGGGCGAGCAGTTCAACCCTCCCCGCCGAATTTTCAATTTTGTATGTGCATATACACACACACATACAAACGCAGGCACGAACATAAATAATGTATGGTTGAACCTCTCTCCTGAAAAAAAAATTTCTGGCTACGCTACTGATTAAGGGTAAAGACGGAGTGGCGTAAACACTCTGAAAGGGACAGACAACCGCTCACCACACGAATTGAGATCACCCCACTAATGGAAAGACTGTCTGTAATACTGGCTGAAAACGAGTCCTGCTCTCCTCTTTAGATGCGGATTTATATTTTTATTTCTTCACTAAGATCACTGCTGACATTTGGCGCTCCACGCGGCAAAAAGGCGAAGATGCAGATGAGTCCGATCACGTGACCTTTTACTGGTGTACGCGGTTGGTGGTACCTGTGCTGGTAACGTGAAAACTTGGGCGTGTTGGTTGATGCATGGTGAACCACAGCGCAGCTACCGAGATGAGGAACATTATAATAATGTCAATAATAATGTCACTTTTCGCGTGTTATGGGGCATCTCAGGCTTTAGCCTTGAAAGAATGTTCACCTGCAGTAGCAGCCAGCCGAGGTAGAAGATGACCTTGTCGTCCCCCAGTTCCTCCAGGAGTTCACCGAATTTCTTCATGTATGCGAGTCCCTTCACGTGCACCGGTGTCGACGGGGTCATATTGTAGGTCTGCGCGACGAACGCGATCAGCTTTCTCGCGCTGTACGGCCTCATAGTGTCTTCCAGCTTGGACATACTCTCCAGCGTCTGGCTGCCCGCTGAACGGCCGGGGAACAGAAGCTCGGCGAACACCTTGTTCTCAATCTGGACGAAGGTGTCGAAGTCCACCGTTCCCGTCATGTCCGAGGCGTACGCGGTGAGTGACCTGGCGTAGTAGTTGCGATAGACGCTGTCGTCGGAGCTGTTCAGGAACAAGACCCAGTTACGCCTCCATATGAAGATGGCGATGCCCGGCGCGACGCTGAGGTACACCTGCGGTTCCAACAAAATGCGACAGAGTTTTTCATTTTTAGTGGCAAGAGCACAGAGCGACAGTCTTGCTTCTCTTTTCAAGCATATCCGGTGGAGCACTTATTTCCCCTTTTGAGAATATTCATAAATGGTCTTCTAAAAATAAAAGATAAGGGATACATAAGATGTCGGGCATCTGATGTATCCAGTATATAACGTACAATTCATCGTCATCGTCATCAGCCTGACTGCGCCCACTGCATGGCAAAGGCGTCTCATGTTACGTCATCAGCCTGGTCAAACAACCCCGTATAATTAATGAAGACCAAATTGATTGAGTTCATTGAAAGATTACGAGCAGCTTAGGTCGCCTCGATGACAGCGTTCCTTCGTACAGTGTGGTGACAGCGTCCGCTGTTTGACCCAATACGGCGGCGGCGCGGTCGATGGGTGTCGCCACCCTTTGCGAAGGAACGCTGGTAACGCTGGCATGGAGGTGTCCCGTAGCAGCGGGGATCGTTGCGGCACCTAGCGGAGTAGATCTGAACCACGCGCTTTTTTTCTACGCGGCCTCCGTGATCCACTTCGGCAGAGCGCTAGTTAACCCATGGAATACACCAGGGTACACGAACGCCGATGTGCGAGTACCACTACCAGACGTCTAAGTCAAGAGATATGGTCGCCTTTAGAATTTTCGCCTTTAATTACGACTGGTCGCCTACGTCATTATCACGATGAAATAAGCTCAGTAACATTCGCAAATCCCTACGGCGTGGCGCTGCTAGGCGTTAGTGCGCGTGCTCGATTTCGGGACACGGCTGTCAGCGACAGAGAGGTGCAGGATATGTTTAGGGCATTTGTGGAAAGCAGGCGAGAGACTGGGATAATCAGTGCCGTTACAGTGTGCGCGCACCGCCCCTGCAGAACTAAGCCCTGGTCATGGTCGGTACCGTGACGAGAGAACGCTATTTACGATATCCCGTTGTCATGCAAGTTGTTCCTGTTACGTTGACCGAACAGGTCGATGTATTAGTGGAAGATTGCAGGAGTATTCTTTCAGATTTAGAAGCTCATGTCGGCCACATTTGGCGTCGTTTTACTGCACGTAATGGTGTAAGTTGGCCTTTGATTATACATGCATTCTTTGGAAGGAACAATAGTACAGGCAGTAACAAAAGCGCACCGCGCTGCGCAACCACACAGTTGGAGCTAAATGGGAAAATGTATTTTTATAACAGTCGTAGATTGTGCCCCTCTCCTATCCTACTGAGACGCGCCAACCACTGACATTGACAAAGTAGCGATACTGATGCGACGTCAAGCAGAACACATTCCTTTCATTGAAATTTTGGCGGTGGTTATGACGTCACTCGTTACGTTTCTGCCCAGGTCGCGTGGCTCTCCCTCATGTGACAGCTACCGGAAGTTCCGCTATTGCTCTTTTTAAGATACGGAACCAGGCCTCGGTGTATCTGCGCCTGTCCATATGGTGCTTGGTTTGCGCAGCTAGCTTCTCCATGTGCTAGTACCTTAAGATAGCGGTCGCGACGCTGTCTGTGCAAACTATCAATAGGCACGTTTGACGTCCGCCTCACTTGCGACCGCGACTGACACTGGAGGAGCCTCGCGATCGGCGCCATATACCGGCATACCTCGCCGGTGAACGACTCGACTCTTCGGATCTCGAGCATCGAGCCGAATAGGAAGTGGGCGTAGACGCTGGCAGCGACGACGTAGGCGTCGTCGTCCTTCGGTCCCAACCGGGGCCAGTAGACGCCCGCTTGCCGGAAGGCCTCCTGGAATTCCTTGGTCTGGTCCCGCCCGTCCACCACGACCGTCACGCAGGTCTGGTAGAAGCGCGCAGTCTTCTCGGACGGACCCGCCTGGTCGCCTACCACCGTCTGCGATGAAAACAAAAAAACAAATAGCTATCGTCACCTTCGCACTTCGGACTGCCAAGTTCCCTCTATGAATGACAGCTTTAACGCAGGACTTCGTCTATATATGTGATAATTTGACACAATGCCAAGAATGCTTAGGGAGACTCTAGTAAGGTCTAGCGATACCTTGCGATAGGCCTCGCCTGATTTTCATATCAAGGTTAAAAAACCTGAAACATAATGGAATAATAATTGTTGGGGTTTTACGGCCCAAAATTATGATATGATTATGAGGGACACTGTAGTGGAGGGCTCCGGAAATTTCGACCATGGGGTGTTCTTTAACGTGCCCCTAAATCTAAGTACACGGGCCTCTAGCATTCTGCCTCCATCGAAATGCGGCGGCCGCGGCTCTATCACGCTACCTTCGGGCCAGCAGTCGAGCGCCATGGCCACTTTACCACCGTGGCGAGTTTCCTCTGGTATATAAAATAGGAACGTTGTTCTTAATGCGAAAGCATGCTAAGGGCGGTCACTACATAAGGTATAGCGATATCTTGATGGGTTCTCGGCTGATTTTCATTTCGCCATAAGAAACTTACGGAGAGCACGCTTCGTTATGTTTAGGTACGAAATACATGATGTACCATGGACGTGAAGTTGTAAAACGTTAACTACTTCGTTATATCGAGAATTTCATTACAGTGAAGTTGGTTATATCGAGGTACAAGTAGTAAATATATTCAGACGAGCTTTTGTAGCGGCTACTTGGAACATAATGGAGAAAAAAAAGGCAGCGCTGCCCTCTTCATCCGTAGTAAATTGTTTGTTAGTCTCAGGGCGCTCTGTCTATATGGCCAACCTTACAAGGGCGTAGTTGGAATACAGACTTTCGGGCTAGTTGGTTAACTACATTGAATGAAGCCATAGCGCGGAAAACGCAGGGACAAAGGAAGACGTCTTGCTTAGTTCCCGTGTTTTTAGCGCTATGGCTTCACTGAATGTAGTTGGAGGGACCAGAAGCTATAACTATTCCAAATCTAGATCAATTTTTGTTGATTTGTGGTGCAGCTAACAGAGCCTGTGTAGCTACTTTTGCTGTTGTAGAAGTGCAGAAAGTATCTCGTACTGTCGTATTGTACTGTTTTTTTTTCTTGTACGTCCCTTTTATCATGCGTTGCATGTTATTTCTAATGGTAGATGCGCTTTTCTCGCATACGCGAAATGTAACAATGTAGGTAATATACTACAGATCTACTTACTATTGAAAAAGTGTTCCCGTACTCCTCATATCGTCCCTGTTGTTTTTCTGGGAACTTGTCTCTCATGTTAGATGCCTCTAATGTATGCTCGCTCCCTGTATGGGTCTGCAGAAGACTGGCACTATAAATAAATAAATAAATAAATAAATAAATAAATAAATAAATAAATAAATAAATAAATAAATAAATAAATAAATAAATAAATAAATAAATAAATAAATAAATAAAATAAATAAGGGCAGCTTCGCACTAGTGGTGCAAAGCCTGAAGGAGCAGTGCAGCTGGGCGGCCTTCCTTAGCCTGCCAGCCAAGCCTAGCCTAGAGATTTCCACTTAAGCCTAGATATAGCCACATGAGCGTAGAGAAAGGAAGTTAAGCCTAGGAAAGCCAAGTTGAGGCTCTATCTATATATATATTCATCTCGCTTTCTCTGTCTAATTCGTAAATCTGGTTCACTAAAGATGAAGAAGGCAACAGTTAGCCCCAAAAATGGCTGAGAAGCGACGGCGGTGAGCCGAACACCCCGGGTACGTGCGATAGAATACTAGGGAACGGGAACGGCAATGGCGGTTCAAGAAGACCCCGAAGCGATGGAAGGCCTACGCCAACGACGACGTGCCCGTAGATCAACGTGAGGTGCGAACGCTTGGCTTCAGCGCGAGGTTCTGTGTCTGCAGTTTGGACATCCGTGTCGTGTCCGTGACTGTCTGTGGTTTAACTCTGACCTCTCTACGCTGAGAATCAACGTAGAAACAGCGTAGCATCACCTAGCTAAAGCCTAGCAGCGACCTAGAAGCAATCTAGAAGCAACCTAGAAACAACCTGCATCGCCTAGCCGCTGCGAGAAGACCCTGAAGCGATGGAAGGCCCACGCCAACGACAACGTGTCCGTAGATTATGAGAGGTGCGAAAGCTTGGTTTCAGCGCGAGGTTCTGTTTCTGCAGTTTGGACATCCGTGTCATGTCCGTGACTCTCTGTGGTTTACCTCGAACCTCTCTGCGCTGAGAATCAACCTATAAACAACCCAGCATCAGCAGCGAAAGCCTAGTAACGACCTTGAAGCAACCTAGAAACAACCTGCATCACTAGAAACAACCCTAGAAGCAACCAGATTAGTCTTCGGAATTGCCCCGCCACGCTGTTTGAAGCCTTGCGCGGCCTAGTGCAAGCTTCGCCAATTTTTTTCTATCCTTTCTCTGTGTTTCTTTCTGTCTCTCTGTTTCTGAGATGGTTCACGTTCACTGACGAAGTCGGAAGAGATGATCTGACGTTTCGGAACCGCATACGGGTTCTTTGTTCACTGAGCAGGACTCGAAGTTGTTGTCAATTATATAGGCAAAACGTGACGCAACGAGCATGCGTAGACGGCAGGCATCATAGAGTTTCTTACAATAATACCTAGAGGGGAATCTGGCGCTAGTGTCTACGCGGGCTCCTTGAGACGCGCTTCAACCACCATGGGAATGATGGGAAGTACAGGCTTCGGATTTGCTTCGGATGGATTAGGTTCTTGAGATTCGCAACGCTTGTTTGCCGAGTGTAAAACAAAGTGATATGAAGTTAATTCCAATTAAAACTTGCTTCATTCTTTTGTATGTAAAACTTCTTGCAAAAAGTTTGCGTGATCGTGAGATGGAACTGAAACCTGGACAAATTCAACCACCAGGGTATGCATTGCTCTGCAATTGTGTTCCAGATTTGGCATCACCAAATAATGCATTATTTTTGTACAACACTTGAAAAGAAACACGCTTGTTTTTCCCTCGAAAGTATGCATTATCTATTTGTGGAAATAACAGTACTGTATTGAGTGAGAAACACTTAACGTATTGTCTGCTGCGATGCCAGGTGCGTCTGTTCAAGTGGTCTGCCTCCAACGCATCTCTCGTTTTGTTGTGAAGTCGAGTCAAAGGAGCGCGACGGTGCGTCTACTTAGCTTCGCCGTCGTTTTGCAGCTGATTTGAACGAGTTTTGGTAAGACGCGCTTATCAAACAAACGTGAACTCGATGCAGTTTGCTGCACTGACATGGGACGCTACATCTGTGCGCAGCGGTGAGTGCACGACGCTTTGCTAAAACTGTCAAATACAACCTGTAAAGCTGCAGCGTCGCAGCAAAGCAAGAGATCTAGCGGTCTTCAGCCTCTTTGAACAACAAAGGCGCTGCTTGAGTGCTTTGAAACGCACCCCACTACCCAGGCCTCGCGAAGAACGAAACTGAATCTGTAGAAAAAGATTCGTAGACAGTTCGCTAGTTACCGCAATCCAATCTGGAGCCTGTACTTCCCATCATTCCCATGGTGGTTGAACGATCGCAGCGCCAGTTTCCTCTCTAGGGTATTGTATGAAACTCTATGGCAGGCATAGTTCCTGATGTCCCGTTCATTGTAGCTGGCGTCGACTGAATGATTAGTGATTCCAGAAGCCGGCGTGATGACACGTTCTTTTCCTTGGCGAAGATGGCGGCGTTATCTCATGGTCAATGGTACGATCATGCGCATGCTCAGCGATGGCGTTTGTCGTGCGATTGTTTTTAGTTACGTCACGTTGGTGCTCTTTGAGGCGTCGAGAAAACTTTCCTGTTTCGAAAAGAGCACCAACGTGACGTGACTAAAAACAATAACACGACAAGCGCCATCGCTGAGCATGCGCATGCACAGGATCATACGATTGACCATGGGATAACGCCGCCATCGTCGCCAAGGAAAAGAACGTGTTATGACGCCGGCTTCTGGAATCACTAATCATTCAGTCGACGCCAGCTACAATGAACAGGACACCAGGAACTATGCCTGCCGTCTACGCATGCTCGTTGCGTCACGTTTTGCCTATATAATTGACAACGACTTCGAGTCCTGCTCAGTGAACAAGGAACCCGTATGCGATTCCGAAACGTCAGATCATCTCTTCCGACTTGGCCAGTGACCGTGAATCATCTCATCCAATTCCTGACCAGACGAGATTTCGTCGAACTCTTGACTACGTTCTCTCTGTTTCTCTTTCTTTTTCTGGTTCTCTCGCCCATAGCAGCGCAATCTTATGGTTCCCATAAACGCTTTTCTGCTAGAGTGCCTGGATAGCCGAGTGGTCACGACGCTCGCCTACGGACTAGGGGGCACCCGGGTTCGAATCCCACCTCTTCGAGGAATTTTATTTTGTTTTACTTAATTCTTCTCCTCCTTTCCTTCCTGCAACGCGTTGCGACGCGTGTTGACGTCATTGCTCGGCGAGGTTTTTCTGCGCACACCGAACGGCCTAACGCCCGGCTTCAAGAACTTCGCTGTTAAAAGTACGTTGCATCTTCACGCAAACGCAGACAGCCAAGACCGCAAGGGTTGCCGGAACGCCTCACCGTGACCAGGTACGAGGCGAGCCTGCGCATGAACGTGTTGGTGTGCTCGTCGTACACGGACAGGCCGCTGTGGTTGCGAGGCCATCCGCCGCACACGTGCTGGTAGAAGTTGTCGCACGGCGAGACGCTCTCGTTGCGCGCCTCCAGCAGCATCGCGTTGACGCGCTTGCAGTCGTCCGTGTGACAGTACGCGTGGCCGATCCAGCCCGTCTTCTTTGCCAGTACAGACATGGCCACCAGCGTGGCCGCCAGCACCACGACGGTGCTGCAACAGGCGCAGAGAAGCGTCGTCTTGCGCGACCGTAGCGGCGCCGCCGAATTGGGTGTGTCTGGATGCGAAGGCATCGATATGTCGGGGAAGCTGGGATACTCTCCTGCGTGTAGTGAGTCTCTTTTATTGCGATAGCAATTATATGGACACTGTAGAAGGATGGAAAGCTGGGATATTAAATTTTGGTGACCGTACTTGGAAACGCTCTTGCAAAAAAATTCCAAGAGCATTGGGCTGTAGCGCGCTGCTCAAACACGAAGAAGTAACAACTGTGTAGTCTTTTTTCTTCCTTTTCTTCTTTTATCATCATCAGCCTATCTACGCCCACTGCAGGGCAAAGGCCTCTTCCATGTTCCGCCAATCAACCCGGCCCTGTGCTTTCTGCTGCCACGTTATACCTACAAACTTCTTAATCTCATCTACCCACTTAATTTTCTGTCTCTCCCTCACGCGTTTGCCATCTCTTCGAATCCAGTCAGTTACCCTTAATGACCACCGGTTATCCTGCCGACGTGCTACGTGCCCGGCCCATATGCATTTCTTCTTCTTAATTTCAACTATGATATCCTTAACCCCCGTTTGTTCCCTGACCCACTCTGCTCTCTTCCTGTTTCTTAAGGTTACACCTATCATTTTCCTTTCCATCGCTCGCTGCGTCGTCCTCAACTTAAGTTGAACCCTCTTTGTAAGTCTCCAGGTTTCTGCTCCGTAGGTAAGTGCCGGTAAGATGCAGCTGTTATATACCTTCATCTTGAGGGATAGTGGTAGACTACCGTTCATGATTTGATAATGCTTGCCGAATGCTTCTTTTATATGCTTTTATTAAAAATTCAGTTGCGAGTCAGCGCTGTGGTTTATGTTCTTTTCTATTCGTCCTCGTCGTCGTTGCGCTGTTTCAAGAATGTTCATATAAGGACACTCTCAACGGGTTTTTGCCGTCGCCGTCATGTTCTGTATGAAGTCCAAATTGAGAACATCCTCCACCTCTCCCCCGCGCATCGCGTGCTCTAACCGCGAGTAAAAGCGCGCATGCGCTGGCGACGAACGCGGCTCAAACAGACGACACGAGCCGGCCCATCTGCGTCGCCCGGAGGGCGCATACGATGCCATCACGCGTGCGAGGCAGGCCGTCGATTGCTCGTTCAAGCAGATAGGAAGAGTCCCGCCCGTCTTGAGGGAGCATGAAGGGATGCCAGGGGAGGGGAGGGGGCTGCATCGCTGGAGCAGCAACAGTGAAGTTTGATGATAAGGGCGCGGTCGCGATCGCTGGCGCGCGCGCAATCTCGGCAGGCATCAGGGAACGGCTCGTATTCCCTTCTATGTGCTGCGCTCCCTACGCGAAGGGACTGCACTAAAACCACTCTTTCCCTGGAACGGCCGTATTCTTTTAGGGGCGAAGCTCCTTAAGGCGGCACCCGTTCGTCCCTCGTAGTCGTAGTCGTAGCAGTCGTAGTGCGTAACCAGTCTTACGCTTTGACCTCCAAGGTGGTGCCGGTGGGAGATTTTTCCTGTGCGTTGTTGAACAATAAAAAATTCGCAGCGTGCGCGTTAACTAAAAGCCGAATTCTTCTGTCTCTCATTCCCCATTAGCAGCCATTGGCATGTTCCAGTAGGAAACGTTAGTAGAAGTAGAAGTGTAAGTGTTAGCTAAAAGCCGACTTCTTCTGTCTCTCATTCCCATTAGCAGCCATTGTTTACCTCCAAGGTAGTGCCTGGTGAGATTTCTCCTGTGCGTGATTAAACAATAAAAATTTTGTTCAAAACGCCGTTGATTAATGAAATAAACCAACGAAAGACGCCAGATGTTTTGTAAAAGCAAAACGAAAGAACGCCAGATGTTTCTAAAGCAAAACGAAAAGACGCCAGCTGCTTAACGAAAGACGCCATATGTTTTCTAAAGCAATGGTTTTCTAAACAATGAAAATTCACAGCGTACATGTAAAATTAAAGTGAGCTGCAAGTCGTCATAACTCATCGAACCTTTAGTATAAACGCGCCCGATCTCACGTCGGTGATGATGTACTGGGCAGAATTCACGGAAGATTCACGGTTTACCGATGAACCTCCGCAGCTTCGCCCACTCATCATCATTCACTCCGTGGATATGCTGTGATTTTTTTCACCAGCGCTTTGTAGAGTTACGCGAGACTGGATCGAAAAGAGTTAGCGGCCAGCCTTACTTCTTATAATATAACGATTTTGCTTCGCATTCATCGCTTTTTCCTTGAGGTGAAACCGATTTTTTTTAAAAAAGGAGCTTTCAGAACTAAGATTCACAGGTGTGGAATAACCTTCCACTAGAACTAATACAGAATACGAGTTTCTCCTTTGCACCGAAAATACATTTTAAAGTAACATATAGTCATTAACATATTTACTGCTACAAACAAGCATATTGAATTGACCACCGTGTTTAATGGAGTTGCACGTTATTGCATTTGTGTATACGCTCTTTCACATATTTTTTTGTTATGCTCTTTACGCAAATGTCATAATTAGTTTTCAAAGTGCTATAAGGTCAGTAAATTATTTTTGCATGGATACCGATTGCTTTGCTATCTCATACGCTCTTTTTCATAATTACATTTCAATGAATCCCAACTTGCCTCAGCCTAGGGATTTAGATGGTTTCTACAACCGTTACATTTTTAAAGACTCTTTCTTGAGATACTTAAAGGGAGAAATTTTGGTCTGTCTGTCTGTCTTTGTCTGTCACACGATTCAGCCACCCGACCAAAGTTTAAGAACTTGCTGAACGCCCAGCCATCTTGAACTGGTAGCTGCGTTCATACTTGTGAACATTGTCGATCAAAAAGCAAATCTTACGCCTATCTGTGGTGCAACATCAATATTTAGATATTAGGTGGTGTGTTTCTTTACTAGAGAATACATAGATAGTAATTCTAAAGACCCTATAGTGTTTCTTAGGCTGCGCTGAAACGACGCAGGAACGGCCGGCAGAAGACTATCGTCTTTCGACGACATTTGCAGCTTATCACGCAGATAGGCGGCCAATTTTTCATAGTTGTTTTATATCAAGAAATACAAATTGAAATCTCGGTGTAGGTGTCGTATGCGGCAAACTCTGCGGCGGCAAGCGTACAGAAATGCGGCCCTCGAAGCTGTGCCGGTCGCGTGAGTGTTTGTATGCGCCGTTTTCCAATAATTGATGCTCCATCGATCGTAAACTTGTCGGCGATCGGCCGTCTCTGATATGGCAATCTGATCTTTTTACCGAGGTGACTTGTCATCTCACGTTGCCACATTTCATTTTTGCCTGTACATGAACGCATGACCGTCGTTATTGCCCGTATAGCAACTAGAATGTAGTGCTGCTAAGCACGTGGATGAAGGTCAAATTCCTGACATCGGGGAAGGAAACAGTTAAGAAAGAAAGAAAGAAAGAAGGAGAGAAAGAAAACTTGCCCCCATATTCCTGTTGTTGGAAGGGCTCATGAATTTTTTAATCTCGACGTCGTGTAAGTGCCCGGTGTGGTGTGCGCACAGCTGCTCATGCGGGGGCGCTTATGGATGTGTGTTCGCATAAAGGCCCGACCACACGTACGCGTGACTTTTTGACGTGGCGCTGCGCTCTCTCCTTATGGGGAGAGAGGGCGCGCAGCTTTGCGTAGCCGCGCGCCCTCTCTCCCCATAGGGAGAGGGCGCGGCGCCGCGTCAAAAAGTGACGCGTTGACGCGCTGCAACGCGTACGTGTGGTCGGGCCTTAAGACTCATGCCGGCAGCGCGAGTCGCGACATTTCTATAGGGACGCGTACGCGCGAAACAACACGGCATGATCGGGGCGACGCTGTAGTATTGAACAATACCGTGGATCAGTATAATTAGGATATGCCATAAAAGGCAAAATCAGGTAGTGCAGCTGCTTACCTGGTCCCTGCAATTTCAAGTTACGGGGACCGCCTTTGGTCGGAGAGGCCAGCGTTTGACCCCTGCAAATTGGCACGTAATCAAACAGCCCTTGAGACAGACCGCAACCAGCGTCATCTTGCACACTATTGCGACCCCTTCAAAGGCCGCGTGCGAAGTCAGGGGCTCAGCAGTATTGAGCGCAATTGCTATTAAACTAAGTGCAAATGCTCATTCAAATGACTATTTGCACTTGAACCGTCCGCGAATGGTCATTCAAATGAGCATCTGTAGACAGTTTTGGAGCCGTACAAGTATATTTGCACCGTCGCGCACGCAAGAAAACGACACCAAGTAAGTACACGACTTTACAAACGCTGAATGACGCATTTTATTTTTAAGCTATTCAGATAAATTACACTTGAAAGGTTCCAGAACGTACGTGTTATCGGCATAACTACGTGAGCAAAATATTGCTTACGTGGCGAGGGCCAGGAGCGCACATGACGTTGATCATGACGCGTAGCGAAATTCAGCAACCAGCCCACTGGCATTGTCGGTAGTGAAGCTGGCGTTTTGGCAGCGACGAACATAAAGTTTCTTACAACATTTACCAGAGGAAACTCTGGCAGTGCGACCGTTCAGCCACGTCTGCTGAGGTTAGACACGGGGCGTCACGAAGAATAATGGGTAGTAGATGAATTTGCCTAGTTTTCGTGCTTGCGGCTTGGTTTATTTTCGTGTTTTGGTCTTGTGTTTCTGATGAAAGAATGGCTCGTTGTGAACCTCGCGGGCTGATGTGAATCGGTCAGTATAAAATGGTCAAGACGGTGAAGTGGGATTGCTGAACGTTTGCTGAACTTCGTCTTGCCACAAATCGGCCCCAGGCCACGCTAAGCCGAAAGAAGGAAGCTTAGGCAAATCCATGTTCTTCCCATCATTCCCATGCTGGCTGAAGGGCCATGCGGGACAGCTCCCATAGACACAAGCGTTGACTTTTTCCTCTAGTGCAGCGTTATGAAACTCTATGGCGACGAAGACCTGGGCGTCACGCTTCTGTTCAGGCCACGTGCCTCTACCGCATGTGACGGCGACCTGAAGTTCTGCTGCCGTTCTATTTAAGGTACGAAAACACGCCTAACAAACCACAGTACTTATCATTCCTTTGATCTCACCTAACTTCATTGACCCATGAATTTCGTGTAACTCGCGCGTTGCTCACAATAGCGTTAAGGCGTCTCCAACGCTGCACATTAAGGAATTCTCGAGAAAACATGCTACCGCGAAGAGGTTAACTTAAAGCTACAAATCCTGTCGAGTCATGCAATTATTGGAAATGGGAGCGCACACCGGGTGAAAGGACGAACACAAACGGACAACTCAGCGCCTGTGTTGTCATTTTGTGTTCGTGTTTACCCGGCGTGCGCTGCCACATGCCGTAATGATCAACCAACTAGCACAGAAGTACATCTTAAGCAAGTAATGCAACGCGTTATACAGCATGCAATAGCACGCCTCGCTGGAAAATCGGCAAGTAAACGGATCCCCCCCCCCCGCATGTGAACTACGTGACTGCGAACACTTCGTCGAACAGACGTGACTGCGAACTTCGTCTCCTGTATCAACCAGTGTGTAAGAGTAGGCGAAATGGCACATTCTTCCGGACATGACCATTAACCACACACGTGTCTCGAGGATTAGCGTCATGTATCTAAAGCAGGCCGAAAAGTTGATGACACATGAGTAAAGTAATTAAGGGATTGAGGGTGTGTACCTTTTTAAACCTGAGGGTTTTCAGGTATTGTTTGTCGTTTCAATGCGTAATTGAGGGGAGAACAGAGGAGGCAAACAGCGCAAGTGTAAATTTAGTTCACACGGGGCTACATATAAGTCGAAACTACGTTACGTGCAGGTTGTCCTGCGTGTGAGCTACTCTGCACCAAGCAGCACCAAGTAGCACGGCCAGTGTAAAGTCAGATGATTTGTAAATGAAGAATTTTCTAATCTATCCCCACGATTGTTCCTATCTCCTGGGTACTTTTTTTTTCTTTTACAGCTTAGCTGTAAATGACACACCTGCTTGATTTTGCGGCGTCCGTCCGTGTACGCTTACGAACAGGAAAAAAAAAGCTTGCGTCACCTCCTTCGAGCAAGCACTGACGTCACATAATGACGTCATCGTAAGACGCTCTCATGAAGTCACAGATCACTAAAATTCATGCCTTCATCACGACGCTATCATGATGACGTCACTAAATGACTCCACATGACGTCATCGATTGACCTCGTGGATGCCGATTGACCTCGTGCGGAGCCAATTTAATTTTTTTTTTCCTACGGCTGCTTACTTTTTGTCTGGCGGGGCGACCGCCTGTCTCTGTGGACTGCTTGGGGACGCTGGCGACCTCAGGGACACTGGGGACTTCGGCGCCTTCGTTAACTTGGGCGACTTGGCTAGCGCAGGTGATGCAGCGCGAGACGGTGAACGCGCCATCGGGGAGTTCGCCGCCGAGGCCAGACGCTGCTGCTCTCCAGGGTGTCGTCATGCACACAACGCACAGAATCGAAGAAAAGCCACGTGTATGAGAATCAGGGTGTCGGAACGAAATGTTTTTCGTTTCGGTTTTAGTTTCGTTCCACCGCAAAAAGTTCCGTTCCGTTTCTGTTCCGGAACGAAGAAAAAATGTTCCGTAACGGTTCGTAAACTTTTTTTTATGGAAAAATTTGAAGCTAAAGTAATCATAAAAAAACATTTGATTTGTGATGTAGTTACTTGCCTTCCTCCTAAGAAAACGGGACAAGGGTAAAACACGTTCTTGAGAGGAGCGGAAGTAACTGTACGATGAATTCCTACCAACTAGCACAAACCAGTATGCCCTTCAAAGTCATAGTATTTATTTCTTCCAAATTAAATCACGATTTTTAGTGGGCTCAGTGCTTTGTGTCAAGCGAGTGAGCACGATCTCAGAAGCAGCATGTCACTGAGCGCACTCTGTGATGTGCGAGACCGCTGTTTTGATAAAAAGATTGCCAGGCCTGCGCGGAAGGCGCAGCACAGTCACAGCGAAAGTTGGAAGAGCGGACTTTGTAGATCCCGTTGTAGAGTCTCTTGGGGCAGCTGATACAAGTACACATGCAGGGTACCCACTACGCCATAAATCATCGTAATTTTTCTGAAGTACCGAAGTTCCCACTATGTCATTTTTCGTGATTCTTCGGAGAATCTTGGTAGCCGCTACACATCTGTAAGGCATTATGTGCGTTTTGTGCTGTGGCTGATGACGATGAATTATGGCTGAGCACTTTGCAGTGGGTAGGAAGCATTAAACCACACACTCTTTGCGGAATTAGCATTGTGTGATGGCTGGTTGTCGTTTTACTCTTCTGCCACGCTGTATTACATATGTTAACACGATTCCTTGCCCGACACGACGTCTTTATAGAGTATTTTTGCGAAGGAGTTATAAGCACCAGCGTGGCACTGTGGTGAAAGACCCGACTGCCAGCAAGAGGGCGCAACTTAAAATCCCGTCCGATCCTAGAAATTTGTTTCTCATTTGATTTTTTCTTACTTCACGCGATAGTGGTCACGGACACGGGCGGCGCGGACAACTATGGCGCCAAAATCAGCTGTTCTGATCTCATAAGAGCCTTCGCTGTAACAAACTTCAGCGCCGACAATGCCCTCTCTACTTTGGCCTGCGTGACAGGCCCGCAAAAGTCCACTTGCTCTAATATCAACATCTCTGGTTGCCACTGTTTTCGTTTTTCGCACAATTTCAACATATCTTTGCTTTGGAATTGCTGCCTGAGGTACGCGCTAATACTGTACCCTGAGATATGCTCACATTGCATGAGCTCAGTTGTTCCAGACTGCGAAGTTTTCTTGTGAACCGAAAAACGATTGAAAAAATTTCGGTTTCACTCCGGAACGAAATAATAGATAAAGTTTCGGTTACGTTTTCGTTCCGGTCAAAAATATCGTTTTTTTCGTTTTTCGTTTTCGGTTTTCGTTCCGTTCCGACACCCTGATGAGAATAATAAAACAACTAGCAGTAGTTGCTTCGGAATAGAATCGACCAAGCTTAACTCTTACGTCCTACGCATGTTGCGTTGAGTTTGTTGTTTATTTACTTAAGAATACCTTGGCGAGACCTCAAAGAGAGAGAGAGTAAACCACGAGTGCGCACATTTCACGAAACACAGATGAGGCATCGTGTATAGGTCGGCAAACTCACTCATCAGTCGACTCACTCAGGCTCAGATCGGGCCGTGAGCTCACTCTGAGTCTGAGTGAGCCCAGGTGAGTAACATTTTGGCGATGAGTCCGGGTGAGTCCGGTTAAAAAAATTTTTAATGAGCCTTAGTCCGAATGAGTCCTGTTGAGGAAAATATCGGTGAGTGAGTTCGAGTGAGTCTTAAGCACGAAATATATTTCTTGAGTGAGTCCGAGTGAGCGCCACCCTTTGTTGCCGACTTATGGTCCTATCCACTCATCTTCAGCATTACTATCAACCTTATATCGGCTTACGTTTATAGTCAAGTCTATTCACACATATCTCAGCACACTAGCATTCATGCGCCACCTCAATATTTATTGATCAGAGGCGTGATTTAGAGGAAGGGGCGCCATGACCCCCCCCCCCCCCCGCAAACTCTTTCGTGGGAAGTCCTTGATAAAATATCTCGAGTGAGTCGTCATATTTCATAAAAATGTCCTTACTGGATTGATATAACGATGATATATGATATGATGGTAACTCGTATTTGAAGGTACGAGATCAAAAGGCGTATCGTAGATCACCGATAATGTGAGTTTTGGCGTTAAAGAGGATTGACACCATGATCGAAAAAGCTAATTTTACGCCAGCGGACTCATGAATGGACTCACTCAAGCTCACTCAGACTCACCGCTTCACCTGAGTCTTAGTGAATCCGGCTGAGTAATACGTTGGTGAGTTTGAGTCTGAGCAAGTCCGGTTGAGAAAAAGTTTAGTGAGTCTGAGTCCGAGTGAGTCCGGTTGGGGAAAATTTTGGTGAGTGTGAGTCCGAGTGAGCCCTCAGAGCGAAATATATTGCTTGAGTGAGCCTGAGTGAGCTCCATTTTTTTTTTTTTTGCTGACACAAAGGGAACATCCATAACACATAGAATACACGATATGCATATACAGCAGCAGTATAACCACATAATAGTAACTGAATTACTGAAATAATTAGTTCATGCATTATTGGCAAGAATGCAACACTAGTGGGACATGCGAATGTCCTACCAGTGTTGTTTAATTCTCATTTAATCACGATCACGTACCGTAGCAGCATTTATCTTCAAAGTCAAGAAGGGAGCCGACAGATGGATATACGGAGTGGGATAGGATGTCAAACAGGAGAAAGTGCCTAACGACGGCCAGCCTGTCTGAGGCACTTTCTCCTGTTTGACATCCTATCCCACTGTAGCAGCATTTGCAATACGCTGGAGCTGATCCGCAGTTGCCGATAGTTTAGTATAGGCCTATTACAAAATTACTGTAAATTCTCTTTAACCCAAAGAACCTTCAATTCCTCCTAATGTTATACGTTCGAGCCCGCCATGGACAGAAAAGATGGTGAGCGAGTTTCCACCAATCTTGATCACCAACTGTATGCAGGAATCGGATGGTTGGCCCGGCTGTTCCCAGCATCGCGCTATTTGTTCGGTATATCAAAACAAGTCGGTTTATACGAAGGACCATAAATTACGAATCGAAGTCTTGCATGACGGACATGAACGGCTGCTAAATATGACGGCCCTAACAGGACATGGAACATATTCTTTGAAAAGTGCAAGCAGCATTGGCAACTCATCACTGGCGTAAATCATGGCGAGGTCAGGGGGGTCCTAACCCCCCCCCCCTCCTTGTGTTCAGGCTGAGGGGGACGCCCCTTGCAAGTGCCTTCCTCTTGAGATTTATTTTTCGAACATCATATTTGAATTGATTGACAGTAAAGTATAGCGCTCTTAACTTTTTAATGCCGGTTTATTTCGTAGTGCGTGTGTACCTGTGTTCAATACTCTTGAGCTGTGTAAAGGTGTATTGAAATCGTAACTACCATTCGATCGGTTTTCAAGAACACTCAATAGCACAATGCAATTACGTGAGGTGAGAACCCATGCTTGTTTCTTATTTTAAAAAATATTCATTTGAAGGCATGACTTTAAATTTTATATCATTAAATACAAAACCTATATTTATAAAAATAAAATGGCCGCCATGGCCAGGAGAGTGTCTCCCCTTGTGGTTTTTCTGGATTTACGCCACTGCAACTCATTATGTTTTATGAGTCTGATATCAGTAGCCGCCAAATGGCGGCAAAACGAAGAAGTGATCTTACCATGGTGGCATGTTTGAGCTTCTTTTCCTGCATGAGAAAAGATGAAGTCAGGTGAAAACATGATAAAGAAAGATATTCAGCGGTCAGTGTGATTATCGGATGACAGGGAATATGTACGCGTGGAGACCTTGTAGTGTAAGTACTGACGTTACGTTTTCACATAGAATAAAGAAAAGACGGTAGGCGACGGACATCCCTACAACTTTCAGCGGCATCCCTCGCGTTTTTTCTTCATTGCTCTCTTTATAATAATATGATAAATATTGTTGGGGTTTAACGTCCCAAAACCGCGATATAATTATAAGGGTCGCCGTAGTGAAGGGCTCCGGAAATTTCGATCATCTGATGTTTTAACGTGCACCAAAATCTAAGTACACGGACCTCTAGCATTCCACCTCTGTCGAAATGAGGCCGACGCGGCCGGGATTTGATCCCGCGACCTTTGGGTCATCAGTCGAGCACTATATCCCCTAGACCACCACGGAGGGCGTTGTTGCTCTCTTAGAAAAACACGCCATTTGCACGCTATACCACACTCTAAGAAAGAGAAAGAGTCCTTTGACTCTTTTTTTTTTTGGGTGACCAGACTTGCCATCTATATGACTCTCTTTAGAAAGACAGGTGAACCCTCTTTGGAGACCATTATACTCTCGTCGGAGAGTCGTAGGGGGACCCAAAAGAGAGTTAACCTGACTCTTTAAGGAGAGTCATATACGAGTAACATATACTCCCTTTTTTTTTTTCTTAGAGTGCGCCTGGAAACCCACACCTCGTCGATACCTGTACTGTCACCGATACCTACGCAACATCCTACTTCGATACGTCGTCGTACATTCTGGCGAAATATCAATACGTGAACGCGTTCCAAGTAAAAACTTCTGCTGAGGCCCGACACGGGGTCATCACGAAGTGGTCTGATAGGCCACTTTGCTACAGCGTACCGCGGTGACCTATCACGCAAAGATAAAGATCGCTGACAGTCCGGATAATAATCTATCGTACACTAAAGCCGTGCACTCGCTCCGATTGCAACACACCGACCACTCTTTTCGCGACGAACGCGTGGTTATCTTCGTTAGTATCACGCGGGCGAGTCTCATATCACATGGGTTGTCTCCCTGGTTACCGCGCGCGAGTGCGCAACACTGGGAAGCTTTGTGTCGAGTGTCTTCTAAAGAGACCTCATCAGTAAAGTGCGCCGTGTAATTGCGGCTGCGACGGCACCCACGACAAATGCCTTGCGATGAGGAGCGCCCCGGTGCACCAATACCGATCTCTCCTTAAAGGGACACTAAAGAGAAACAATGAATTGGTTTAGATTGATAAATTGTGCTCTGAGAACTCTAATGTAGTTAATTTCGCCATCATAGGCCTATTAATAGAGGAGAAAATCAAGTTCAAAATCTCATTTTTAAATTTCGCGCCGAAATATCCCGTGTGACGTCACGGATTTCAAAGTGTATTTATCTTATTTTGGTGCCATTAGCTCAACAAAATTACCCCAAACTTTGTATGTTAAGTCTATAGCCCAATCAGAGGACAATGTACTTAATTTTTACCGATTAGGAACTACGCGTAGTCCCTAGAGGGGCCATCAAAACATGTGACGTCACGGCGAATGGTGCGGAAACTTCAATGTGGCGTAGCCATCCACCTTTTGCTTTTGCGCGTTTTCTCCCTTACTAAGCGTCTTCTCGCAGCAAGCGTGGGGTTTTTGGTATCGTGAAAGAGTACTTTACTAAAATGAGAAAAATTGTTCTGATCTTTAGTGCCCCTTTAAGGGGGTATGCTAGGGTAAATGGGTTGTCTTGGTTTCAGCTTTGCGTCTCAGGAACTGTTCCAAGTTTTATTTTGAAGTTTCGCGTGTTCAGTAAGAAAGCTGTTGGCCTTCACTTTGTACAATTCTTACCCCGTAGCTTTTCTTTTTTTTGCATTTGAGTACCATATTATAGACTAGGGTGTAAAATGAAACGTGCCCTTTGTCAGAAACAAAGAACAGTAGGACCATCATGAAATTTTGCATGCTAATTCCGCATACTAGTGGCTTCAATCCCTAGCCTAAAAAACAAATTCCCACATTTAGTTCACATGAAAAAAAAAATTGACCTCACTTGTCACGTGCTTTAGGCGAGATTTTCCGATTAATATTTTTCTTAATTGTAGGTGATGCAGCTTTTCAAAATTTCAACTTCAGACTATTTGGGAGGGATTTAAGTATAACCTGAGGCAATGTCAGCGCAATCGGTCGGGTACATTTCCAGAAAAGATACATCAAATTTCGATAACTCTGAAAAAACTTATGATGAGAAAAACGCACTTTTACTTAAACAAAGAAACGTGGAGAGTGCTTACAAGATAAAGCAATGACTACGCTACACAAGCATTCCTAGTGGGAGAATTCGCAACCAAAGCTTATGAAAATAGCAGGAAGTGAATATATTTTGCAGATCTAGCCATATTTGTTATAAAAAATACATACAGAAACAATGATAGAAAACAACATGTCACCCAACCCTCGCAACCGTCCGGCGGCGCGGCTTTTGGCGCCATTTTTAAATGGCTTCTCTAGCGCTCCTACGCACTCACCAATGCAGGCGTTTGGTCCTCAGATTCTGTATTATTTTTTACTGACGAAATCAAATAATCGCTTCTTTGGTCGATTTGCCCTACCAACAAAGGGGTACTAACCAGAAAATTTTGAGTTGTTTTTTTTTTTTTGCGTCAACTGAAAGGCGAAGTCCTTAAAATGCCAGAAAATGTGCTGGTAAGTTTTTGCCGCTAAGTGCGGGTGCACCATCATACAATTAATTGCATCGTGTTTTAACCCTTTCGCGGCCGTTGACGAGTACAATCGTCCCGAGATTTTCTAACAAAATGACCGATGACGTCTGTACTCGTCATCAACAAAAAGTGTTCCCACACGGAACCAATGAAGACAATACTCGCCATCATTTTGTTCCTTGACGCTAGATGCGCATGCTTGTTCATGCCGGGCCATTTGCGTCTCGGCTTTCATTTTACTGCTATTTTTCATTGTATTGCCATGCGGTGAAGCCACCTTCGACTTATCTTGTTTACGCGATTGGTGAAATAAAGGAACACTGATTTGAAAGAACGGTACCATTCACAAAAAAAAGAAGCTCGACAACATGATCGAAAAAAAAATTCGGTGATTATAACACGTTTTTCTGCTTTTCTTACGGTCGCGAAAGGGTTAAAAAGCTAGTATTGGTTCCTACTGTACCCTGACGTCACGACCCGGTGCGTGCTCCTCGTCACGTGCTCGCGCAAGATGCAGTTGTTAGTAGCTGCCCTCGTGTTTCGTGCCGGAAAATTAAAATTATTACATTGTGATGGGTGGCGTGTGAGCATCGCCATAGAGCTCGCTCACAGGCAAGGCAGCCGCATCGCGAGATGATCACCTTCAAGATGGACGATCGTTAATCGAACGTATAGAAATAAACAGTTCTCTTTAATCCAGTGTAATCGGTCCTTCCATCAAGATATTCTACCCCATAAGTTACGTACTTATGGCTAACATGGCGCAGCCGACGTCGAACACGGATTCCAACGAGAACAACGATCTACGGAGTGAAATTCAAGACATTAAGTCACAGCTGCAGACGCTTCTCCATGCCCTGAACCTCGGCACCGATCGCGACCAAGATCAACGGCCAGAGGGAGGAGAAAGACCTGCAGGAGGGGAACGCACGCACCAAGGGCCCGCAGAGCCACGCACGTCCACCGTTCCAGACCTGGATCCCGCTCACGTAGGCGATGGAGACAACGCAACGCACCCCGTCGCCTTGAACGATGTTCTCGGCGTCATCGTAGAGACGCAACGTCAGCTTGCACAAGCATTGCAACAGAACACCCAACCACTTCAGGTACACTCGTCCGGCGATACAGCCTCAGCTATAAATACCTTCCAAGGAAACCCGCGAGAAAGCGTGAAAGAATGGCTTGCCGAGATAGAACGCGTAGCGTCTCTTGCAAACTGGACGCAGTCGCTCGCGATGTTGAACGCCATCACGCGTCTCCGTGGAGCGGCGCGCGACTGGCACAGTTCCTACGGTATTTACATCCAAGATTGGGAGACATGGAAGCATGCTATCACGGAGCGTTTCCAAAGAAAGATGAATCTGCAAGAGTTTCTAGTCTATCAAAACGAGCGGAAACTGCTCCCAACTGAAACAATCGTACAATATATGTACGCGAAGAACGCTATGCTTGAGAAAGCCCCTCACAAACTCGCCGCGGAGGAACGCATATCGCTCATCTTGAACGGCATCGAAAACGACAAGTGGGCTACGCCGCTAGCGTCTCAAAACTGCAATTCCGTGCTGGAACTTATTGACCGAGCTGCAAACCTCGACTCACGACGAAAGCTAGTAGTTGATTCATGTACCAATCCCAAGTATATGCCGATGAACAAGACAGATGGATCGCGCCATTTCAGCTCTACCTACGCGCAGAAACCGTTAGCTGCCAACCGCCTAACGGACATCAGCCCCCGAGAGCGAAGATGCTTCAACTGTTCGGTGTTCGGTCATATATCAAGAGACTGCCCAAAACCAAAAACCATCGCAACTCTCAAAGCAGAGCAAAGACGGAACAGCAGGCAAGATGCAGCGTTTGACAGATCCGAGGACCGAAATGTCCACTGCTTCTTGCGCACCACGGGAGACGCGCTTCCCATCGTGACAGCCCACACAACAGGAGGTACAGAACTCAGAGCATGCATCGACACTGGATCAAATGTATCCATAGTGGACCCCAAGGCTCTACCTGCCAGTGCAGAAAAGGCGACCTGCAAGGACCATGAATTAGTAACGGTTCTCGACAAACAGATCAAACCCGAATGGACGACTTCACTGTCAATCATTGTGGGTAAACTAACAACCAGAATTCCCGAAGTACTTGTCCTCCCGTTGCCACCGACATGGACTTATTATTAGGTTCAGACTGGAGGAGTCTGGCCAATGTTGATGTAACATTCCATGTTTCAAACGACGTCACGCTCATCAGCCTACCTACCCAGGCCGCAACCCAACAAGTTGTCGATGCAGTAAGCCCACAGCAACCACCACGAACAGGAGAGGCACTGATTTCTACATTCACCACGCAAACGCCACATCAAGCGAAGGAGAACACCACCATGTTTGTCTCGTTAAAGCCGATGACTCCAGGACCAGACCCGGAGCTCGAGCAGAAAATAACGGCTGCGGTCAAACTGATGACACGGGACGCATCACCAGAAGAGCGCGAGAAACTCCATGCAATATTAGCAACTAACCATGATGCCTTCACGACGCATGTGAATCGGCTGGGAACTTGCCCGCACACCGAACATTCAATCGATCTACGGGATTCCATTCCCGTGGCTTCACGACCATACAGATGTTCATATGCGGACCGGGAGTTCATGAGGAAACAGGTCAGTGATTATTGGAGAGAGGAATCATCGTACCAAGTCAGAGTGAATACGCTGCTCCTACTCTTGTAATTGACCAGCCGAACCATCCCACTACACCGAAGAGAATGGTTCACGACTACAGGAAACTGAACGCCAAAACTGTGAATCCGCCCTATCCAATGCCACTGATGGAAGATGCTCTTGACGACATCATGAGAGATCGGTCACGTTACTTTACAACCATGGATATCAAGACCGCTTTCCTCACGATCCGTGTCAAGCCTGAAGATACGCACAAGACAGCGTTTGTGACACCTGATGGAAAATACGAGTATCTTCGCATGGCGTTTGGATTTTGTAAGGCTCCTCAGACAATGCAGATGGTCATGCGGAGGACTTTCGACGGTCTCGCACGCACTACCACATACATGGACGACATTGCGCAGGGAGCAAGCACCATTTCAGAGGCCCTCGCACTTCTGGAAGAGGCATTACGCCGCGTGATACGCAACGGCTTGAGAATGGACATTGAAAAATGCCAATTCGTGCGCGACCAGGTGTCGTTTCTTGGCTTCATGATTACCTCAGAAGGCAGGGTACCTGACCCAAAACGGATCGAAGCCATAGACAAATTTGAACCGTCAAGAGACGAAAAGCATCTTTACTCGTTTCTGCAGTTCCTCAATCACTTCAGAAAGTTCATTGAGAACTTCTCAGCAAAGACGCAGCACTCCGCAAACTCCTCACCAAGGACACCAAATTCTTTTGGACGATGGAACATCAAGAGATCGTGGATTTGCTGAAACAGGCCTTGAAGAACCCTCCAATACTTGCAAACTTCCGCAGTGACTGTCCGTCAACAGTGCACACTGACGCCAGTCAGAAAGGTCTAGGCGCCATACTGACACAGACGCAAGAATCCCAAGAACGTGTGATCGAGTATGCAAGTCGTGCGCTGAACACTCACGACAGCCAACTTCACTCGAATATGCTGGAGTGCATGGCCTTCCACTGGGCAATTACCGAGAAATTTGCCATTTACCTCAAAGGGGGTCCAAAGTTCACAGTAATCACAGACAATCTGAGTCTCACATATTTGGTGCAAAAGGCTGCAACAAACCGCCGCTTCGCACGCTGGACCATTGATCTAGCCGAGTTCGACTTCAAGATTTGCCATCAGCCGGGCAAACAGAACAAGGCAGACGCCCTGTCCCGACTCGATGGACCAGACAGAGAGCAGGAGTCTCTCTCAACCACTAAGACGCCAAGTGGCAGGCTGATCTGCTTGGCAATTGTAACAGGCAGCAGCAGCCTACGTGAACAACAGTCGTGTGATTCGGACTGCCAACGTTTTCGACAAAAAGCAGAAAAGGGCTGCGCAGAGTTCGCAATGAGAAACAACATTCTCATTAAGTGTGACACTGACGGAACTGGTACCAAGGTGGTAGTGCCCAGCACACTCAGGGAAGTAGTACTGCAGATGTGCCATGACGCTACCGGGCATATGGATACTCAGCGCACTCTGAATCAAATCCGGAGAAGATACTGGTGGCCTAGCATGTCGCGACACGTCAGAGACTACGTGCAATCATGTAACACGTGCAAGAGAATAAACCGCAGGACTACGACGCCGGAAGGATCCTTACAACCAAGGGAGATTCCATCAGATCCAAACACAGTGATATCACTTGATCACTTCGGACCGTTGGAAGAGCGCAACGGATACCAACACGTACTAGTTTGCATCGATCATGCCACACGCTACATAGATGCAGTGGCCGTCTCCACTACTGCTGCGATGTACTACTTGGACTACCTAATGAACACATGGATACCAAGATTTGGAGTCCCTAAGGCGATCGTAACGGATCAGGCAAAGGGATTCGTCAACAAGAAGACAACAGCAGTGCATAGACGCTTGGGAATCACTCATGACAACGCCCCCGTACTGGCCACAGGCGAATGGCTTGGTAGAACGAATTGTGGGAATGCTGAAGAACATACTTCGCAAGATAATTGAACCACACCGTGACTGGGACAGGAAAATTCCAGAGGCTGTCTTTGCCATAAACGTCTCGTGGCAGAAATCATCTAGATACTCACCGTTCGAACTGATGCACGGGTACATTCCACGTGTTCCGGGCCAACTTCATCTGGGTGATGTGGAAGAGGACCTAAACGAAGTGTCTAGGCTCGCAGAGCTGGCCAAAAAGCGAGAACAAGCCAAAGAAAACCTCGAGCAAAGTCAGAGGGCTGCTAAAAGTCGATATGACGCGAAGCGCAAGGAACCAAACTTCCAGCTAGGAGACACGGTGTACTGTACGCTAGGATCACGATCATCGACCCTCGACCCATTCTACGAAGGACCATTCGAAGTAGTGGAACTCTTAGGCGGCAACACGGTGAAGATTGCACGCATCCAAAACCGCCATCACCGACAAAAGGAGAGAGTAGTCAATGTAGCTAGAACAGCTACGCAGACACTCTGTGCGAAACCCCAGCTTTCCAGAACTAGGAGAATCGTTCATCGGTCAGCAACTACGACAACGTTTAGAGGACAGACCAGAAAACCAGGAAATCGAGTCTCTACAAGGAAACCTAGGAGTGGAGAACAGATGCGGTAAATTGAACAACAACCACGGAGTCCTGAATGGCGAAGCTGAAGTACCTTACAGAACGCGCCAGCTGCCACTTAGAGCCTGCCGACTCCCACGCCATCTCAAGGACTACGAGATCTGAGGACAGATCCAAATTATGTTGGGGCGTGTGAGCATCGCCATAGAGCTCGCTCACAGGCAAGGCAGCCGCATCGCGAGATGATCACCTTCAAGATGGACGATCGTTAATCGAACGTATAGAAATAAACAGTTCTCTTTAATCCAGTGTAATCGGTCCTTCCATCAAGATATTCTACCCCATAAGTTACGTACTTATGGCTAACAGGCGGATTCGAATAAAAATATTCCACAGATGGTAGTTTGTGACCAGCTACGTTATGTAAACCTTCCTGAAATGCGTTGGCAGGCAAGTGTTCCAGCGCCAAAAACCTCATACGAGGCACTGCTTTAGAAAACTGGATCACTCGACTCGATATTCGTAGCCGTCCACCAGAGTGACCATCTTACCTCCTTCTCCACCTTCTTGAGAGTTTTGCGGGTCTGCATGGTCGTTCCGGCTGTCGTCCTCGGCAAGCTAGCTGCGAAGAAGTCCGGAAAAATCGCAGCTCGGAGCGAAGGGCACGTCTACGCGGCGATGCGAACGTTCTTCTTCTGTCGCGTGAGGCAGGGGAGTCTGTTTGTTTGTTTGTCGCCTAAAAGAGCCTGGCTCATACCCACGAGAGGGATTGGCCGCACTGACAATTATAAATAGAAATGCAAACCCTATGAAACGTCAAAAGAAAGAACGAAACACAATGTAAACGCGAGTCACTGATTCTGATGACGATTCCTTGATTTCTGCCTTCTTCACTGGAGTATACCAACTTTAGTCGAATGTGAAGGTTTAATTGCGCAGTTTTCAAGGCATTGCAAACTTTATGTGAGAGATGAAAAACCCACGAGGTTTCTAATGCGCTCGCCTGAGACGACTGGATTGTTGTTGTTGTTGTTGAGCCTCTACACATGGCTCATACCCACACTGGGGTATTGGCCAAGAATTGTTGATATGAAGTTTTAAATATGATTAGTTATAACTAATGATTAAACACAAAAGACAAGCAAACATATAAAAGAACGAGTGCAATAATTCGAAAGTCATCTTCTTTTTTTGCTTTATTTTCATTTCACTCGATCGTATCTCGCTTGTAACCAAGCCGATCTGACTTTCTCCTAGAAATCGTCTCAGTTTACTCGTTGGACCCGAATTCGACTGAGCAGGTGCATCAGTGCCCGTGCAGAAAGGCTTAGAAAGGTTCTCTTTATTAATCAAGATATACGATTTAATGAAATTGCTTGTTTGTTTGTTGAGAGGATGATCTTTACGAACGTTTTCAGAGGTAACAGATCCAGACAGGAAAAAATAAAAAGAGCAGCCATTCTACTCTGACAAGGTAGATGACCAGCGAAGGTGTTTCAGCACACAACACAGACGTGGCCCACAATTTCGAAACGTAGCCGATTACACACACTGCAACTAAATCCGAAGTGTCTGTCCAGAAAAGTTCTTTTTAATTTAGCGCATACTTTAATCCACGTGAGCAGCACGCGTATTCGTGCCGCGTCATGCGTCGTTTGTCTGGCTTGCCGCATGCGCTTGGCGTTTCGCGCACCATCTTAATTGATGTTTGCCTCCCGTTCTTGTTCACCTTCAACTGTGGCTCACACCCACTGCCGCCCGTGTGTTCCCTTCGTCATTTTTGGTGAACAAGTGGGGAGGAGTAGGGTTTGCCGAATTCATGTGTCACATACGGTAGGAAGTTTCGCGCAAACACGCAGACGCTGTAAGAAACACACTCACGAACACAGACCCACACTCACCCACTCAGACACACAATAAGGGACATCCCGTTTGTCCCCGTGTGTGAACGCACGTGGGTTTGAGCGCTATGAAGCTGTTAACGAAATGTGTTAGAGGGCCCCTAAACCACGCAGAGGTCGAAATTATTAGTTGTGTCGTTGCAGTTGTGCACGAGTCTACAACGAACACACAGCCGCGAGAAATTTTCGAAACAGTGCATAATAGCGGAGCTACACGCGTTCGATGATCCAAAAGAGTCCCTCGCTCGTTTCGCTCTTTCCTTCGCTATACGCTCCGTTCATCGGCTCGTCTCTCCTTCTGGCCGAGTGCCAGGAGCGGTCAGCAGTGAGCGCGCATACCTGCGAAAGGACAAGCAGGTTCTTTTTGCGGATGACGTGACCCGATGCGAATGGTGACGTCACGGCCAACGCTTGGAATACCGAAAGGCCCGGAGAAGACAAGGGATTGTTGGAATATGTGGCGCGCCCGCGGCTCGCAGCGCTGCAGCGTTCGGCATTATTGATCGTGACGGCATTCTGAACTCGATGCGCGCGTTTACTTCAAACGTTAAAAATTACCGGAGGTTGTTTATGGGCCTTCTAACTAGACTGGAAAGAAGTTCCTTGTAATTATTGCTGGTTCATTGTCTCATAATGGAGCTAACGTAGGCGACCGCGAGTTTCGCTTAAGAAATCGAAGTATTTGATTTCGTTCGTTATATGCGGCGTGCTGCAGAGTTTGAGCCATTCGGAGAAACAACAGCTCCGCTGCGGAGCTGTCAGAGTCAGCACGAAGTGTGCTGACGTACTGCTTAACTTTACTGAGTCCAGTACCTGAAGCTATCTGTTAGCGATGATTTTTTTTACGCGATGACACGCGTGTAGCGCTTGGCGAATAGAAATTCGCGGCCCTCTTTGGCTTGCAAAAATTTCGAAGGAAATGAGGGAATATCCTCATTTCCCTTTTTGATGGCTAGAAGATTAGCGCCGATACCATGCCGTAAAGGCCCAACCGCGTACATGCACGCCATTTTCGAGCAATGGCGACGAGCGACAGGATTTGCTGTCGCGGAGGGCCATCCGTCGCCGTCGCTTGTCACAGGTTTCTGGGGAGCGAGAAAAAATCGCTTGTCGCCCGGAAGTGAGCATGACGATTTCCGGCAAAATGGCAGCATCCCTGATCCTCGGTTTGGTTGCAATTTGCTCTTGTTGCTTCTTATCCGCACGTACTTCAAGGAATGCAAGATGTAGACTACCTTCTTTACGGCCACATCTCACGGCGAGAGCAAGGAAGCGGCCGTATTTTTTCGTTAAAGGACCCCTCATCAGCCTCTGAAAATACAAAAAAAAGAACGAGCGCAATACTCTTCCCTGGCGTTTATCGTCTTTATGGGGCAGTTCGTGACGCAGAACAGTGATTCCCGTGACGTCTATTGTCCATATACGCGAAGTATCAGATGTGCATTATCTCCCGCATTGCTTTCCCATGCAGCCGCCCATCCGTTCTTCCTTGCCTCGCATGGATATCATGCGCGATCAACTGAGTTCGCTTCAATTTCTGTGTTTGCGACTGCGCAAACGGAGATAACAGCGTGTAGCCGACAAGCGCGAAATCTTGATAGGCTTAACGCTTAGTGCTGGCATGGTACGCGTGCTTTTAAGAAATAAGTGGCGAGGGGGAGATATGGCCTGTAGGAAGGGTAGCGAAGGCGAGGAGAAAAACCACTCCCTCGTCTTTGAACGCGGGGTGTGAGGGGTCCTTTAACGGACACTTCGCTCCACTCGCCTCATTACCTGGGCCACGCTCTTTCCCGTTTTCTCTTTCCCAACGGCAGGCCTCCTCTCCTGCGAGTTTAGCGCAGTGCGCGCGTGAGCGTCGCGGCGTCGGCATGTGCGCGGTGCGACGGCTTGCCTACATCGGGCTTGTGCATCGCAGGCCTGCTGTGAACCACGTCGTCGCCTAGAGACTGCACGTGAACTTCGACCCGGAGGGTCCGTGACACGTGGTCTACGACTGGACTTCCAGGACGCCGTGGAGGACCGATGTGCCTTCGAGGACCATCGTTGAACGTGCAAGGCCGAATGGTAACGGTGTCTGATCTCTGTTATTCAACGCTTGGTTAATTAGTGTCAGTTACATTGGACTTTTGATAACTGATTACATGATTTAGCTCGGTTACTGTAACTTTTAACATTACTATAGCTTTTGCCGGGAATACAATATGCGTGAAGGCGACCGCGCTCACATTGCCGATCGCTTGCTTCTCTTAGAACGTGGTCTTGATTTTCATCGCCGACGTTAGGTTGATTGAATCCTTGTGTTCTAATCACTTGGATTCTAATCCTTGTATTCTAATCATGTGACGTAGGAGTTGTCATCGTTAAGCGTAAGGATGGCACTATATGCTGAACATAAGCTGACGGACGCTGGTTGCCGATTGTTCTTGTGAATGCTGCTATTCCAGTCATATGTGTGCCTCCGACGAACGGTTTGATATTGAGCGGTGTTTGAAATATTTAAATTCCCGTCCATCTTCTTGGTTGAAGATAGCAAATGTGTTTTTATTTCCGCACGAGAAACCAGCAGTTTAGCCACTATGGCAGCTTAGCGACGAAGGTGTCGCGCTGCTAAGCTCGAGGTCATGAGTTCGATTCACTTAAATGCACGTTATTTTTGCGGCCATTTGCTCAAAAGCTAATCTGGAGTCATCGACTGTGTTGGGCCTCATAATAATGTCGTGCTTTAGACACGTTAAACCAAAGCGATTCCTGAATCAGTGGCCCTTGTAATGGACACTGTATAGTCTACGCCAACTTGTTTCGCGTGACAGTGCTTACGAGCATACGTTACGACATAGGCGTCTAATTCAAGCATGCATGGCGTCATGTTCATGGACATAGTTCGTATACAAAGTAATGAATGTGCAATGAGCGTCCCTCTACAATTTTAAAGAACGAGCGAGTTTCATCTATCCCAGATTGCGGCGACATTACAAACGTGGATATATACGGTAGTTAAAGCTTCACCATCTGTAACGTCTGAATGCTATGACCAGTTCGCATAAGCAGTTTACTTCTAGACACGCTCACATCTGTTTGTCAGATCATAAATCGATTGAACTGTACTCTTCAACGAGTTCTGATTATTGGCTATTGTGTGGCTCATTGCTAAATCGCTCGTATTGTGCGAGTAATCTGTTTAGCATCGTTGGCTGCTCCAGTACAGCGCTTTGTCATAATTTACTCGATTGTAAACTGTAATTATATACGGGGCTTTGCGTGCCGAAACCGCGATACGATTACGAGGCACTCCGTAGTGGGGTACTACGCATTAATTTTGGTCACCAGAAGTTTCTTTAACGTTTACGTAACCATAAGTGCACGGTTGTTCTTCGCATTTCGACCTCATCGAAATGCGGCCGCCGTGGGCCGGGAATCCAACGCGTGCCCTCGAGCACAGCAGCTCGGCACCTTGCTTGCTAAGCTATACCATGTGCGGCGGGTAAATTGCTTACGTCTTATTCTCGCCTATAATTTCGACTCCGCGTCTTATTTGGCGCCTGAAACCCCTTCCAGAGAAATACCGTATTTACTCGAATCTAGGCCGGCCCCGATTCTAAGCCGACCCCCGAAATTCGCAAGGCCAGAAAAAAAAACTTAATCATTGTACTCGAATCTAAACCGACCCCCCCCCCCCCCCCCCCCCACACACACACACGCACTTTCGCACATCGTTTTTTCGAAAAAAACATCGCCTTAGATTCGAATAAATACGGTAATAGAAACTAGACCTACGCCAGCCGTTATTGTGGGACCAAGAATAACTATTTTCAGCGAAACTTGCGCAGGTTTTCCAACGCGAACGGGATGCGAGCCATGGACGCCGGGCTGGGAGATTCCGCCATATTGCGCACTGGCAGGTACAGTCAGTCGGGCAGATTATCTCTCGCATCGCCGTGCATGCATGGCTGCGCTAACTGACGGGCCAGCGATGATTCGGATTGTGTATTTCGGCCGTCGCTCTCACGATACCGATCGCTACCGTTCATTTTGCGGCAAGCAGTTCCGTCGCTGCGTCATCAATTTCTTGACGGCAACGGGAGAACCTAAAAGCGCTAGCACTGTCTACATGTCGCATTCGGCTCTCGGCGCGGAAGGCTGGTATAGTTTTTATTTAGCGAAAGCTTTGTAGCAAAAAAAAAAAAAAGGAAAGCGTAATAGGCAGCCCATTGCAAACAGCCTAATGAGGCGTCAATTAAAACACACGCCCCACAACCTTCTCAGTCAAACGTTTTCACTCTGAAATAAAAAAAATAATAACGTCAGTGGCATTGTACAGTTCAGCCGGCGGCGTATTTCTCGTGACCTGCTGCTATTTCTGCAGGGGTATACAACACAAAAGTGTCAACTATCTCCCCCCCCCCCTCCCCTTAAAAAAAACATGGTCTGCTTCGGGTCCAATGCGCACCGATTTCGTTCCGGTTTGAAGAAATAAAAATGTATATGACAGTTTCCGAAGCAGTTAATGCACCAATTCGGCGCAGTGAATGTTACGTCGCCCAGTAGCGACACGTTGCCCAAGGCGATCGACTGGTACGCACGCCCAAGTTCTCCAAGAAAGAAGACGTCGAGTCTTTCACAAAGAGTGCAGCTGTTCCTGCTTTTCCACGGATATAAACGCATTAGAACTGCGAATCAGACTGGTTGAAATATGGTTTGTGGGGTATGGGGTATAAAACAGATCACATACAGGGGCACATGATTATTAATTATTTAATGTGTTTGACGTGCCGACACCGCGACATGATTATGAAGCCCGCCATAGTAGAGGGGGAGTCAGGATAAATTATGACAAACCGGGGTTCTTTAACGCGCACCTCAATCTAAACACACGGGTGTCCTTTGCATTTCGCTCCCACCGAAATGCAGCCGCCGTGACCGGGAATCGAACCCGTGCCTTCAACGTGACACCCTGCGTGCTAAGAGAAACGGCGCTCGTGTCGTTCATTTCTCCTCTTGTGTCTCGTGGGAAAGGGGGAAGAAAAAAATTCGGCAGATCCCACGCACCGTGGGGTCGATCTTATGCGAAGCATGCGGCGGGTAGGTGACTGTGGCGTAACTTTCTTTTACTGAGCGACACGTTACAAAATGACGCTAAAGATTTGTATAAATTTTATACGCACACATATATATGTTGAAGAGCCGCACATGAGTTATATAACCAGTTGTTTACGGTTGGGTAACGCTGCCAATGGAAACGTGGGTATTACCAACACCACAAGCTGTAAGCTCATATGTAGTGCTTATACGGGTCCCGAGAACGCACGCACGTTTCACGAACCCGTGTACATGTGTGCAAGACGTTCTTGACAGTTTTTAAACGAGGGCCTCATCACCGTGATCAGTGAGCAGCAGCAGCTGGTCATGACTTATAGGATCCGGTCGTGATCGTGGTGACGAGAGGCCATATATTGTGATGTGGTATAGTAGAGCTGTTGGAATTCGTGGATGCCTCGGTGATTTCCTGGACAATTGTCTATCGACAGAGCCGGCGACATGTCGGAACCTGAAGCTACCCTTCGCGTTGGTAAGGTGTAGGCCGTCGAGGCTGGTAGGCCTGGATAGTGCTACGTTGACCAACATCAGTGGATGGTGTTTGTCGTATTCGTAGACTACCTGGGCGTATGTGGCCTACGTAGCCTAGTCTACAAAGCGGCTGTCAATCAATCTGGCATCATCCTCGGTCAGCATGAGGCCATTGCCCAGCCTCGTAAGAAATGAAGAGGACATTGCGTCGTTCTGGTGGACGAAGTGCACTTTACGGTGCGGTGATGTGGATATCATATGTAATTTTCCTTAATGTATTCCTCCGGGGTCGACCAATGCTTCAATATAACTTGCTGAATCATAGGAATACAAACGTAATGTTTATTAGACTGCTATAAAAGCGGAGTCAACACTGGAACTACAGACGTTAATCTGATATGACGCCTGTATTGTAGGAGTACACTTCGTAGGAGTATCATGTAGTGTTTATTGCGTTCTTGTAAAATTAGATAGCCAGCATCACAACTGCAGTTGACATTGCACCGATATTACGCCTGCGTAGCCTGTTTTTCCAAACCAGTGTATAGACCTGGCGTGGCTCAGTGGTAGAATGCCTGATCGCCACGCAGAATGCTTGGGTTCGATTCCTGCTGGGATCCTAATTTTCATTCGTTCCATTCGTTCAGTCAACGCTGCCGATGTTGCTTTTCCTTAACGCTCTAGCATTTAGGTTACCATTGTCTGTTCTCGCCGTTCCTGAGTAGATATAAACTGTAAATCACCTGTGGCGCATACCCGTATACCGCGGCCCGTGGTAAACGGGTATGTGCCACTCGTGTCCAGTGGAAAGGGTTTGACGACGTACGCGACAGGATTTTAACGTTATTCATGTCATGACCCGGCAATCATATTCGTCAAATCCTCTTACCGTCCCATGCAAATTTTGGTCTACACCAAGTTAAGGAGGCGATCATGAGAGCACCCAGACGTAGGCGGCTAGATAAGATAGATAGATAGATAGATAGATAGATAGATAGATAGATAGATAGAAACGCTCAAAGTGCCATAGGTTCGCTAAGAAATGCTTCGCATTTAAAAAATCAGGAGCCGTTCCACTATCGGGAAAATGAAGGCAAGCGAAGCTTTGCGTGTGCGTGCGTATAACCTGATGATTTTCTTTCTTTCTTTCTTTCTTTCTTTCTTTCTTTCTTTCTTTCTTTCTTTCTTTCTTTCTTTCTTTCTTTCTTTCTTTCTTTCTTCCACATTGCGCAATGCTCCCTCCGAAGTTTTTCCTTCCTCCGTGCCGGGAAGCGTATTATGGATTGCTGGCGCCGCAGCACACGCGAGAGAGAAAAAAATCCCCCGCACCTCCCCGAAGGGAATCGTGAGGAAATGCGAATGCATTTGGGTGCACCCGATGAGTGTGCGATTAATTAATGAAGAGAGACGAGAGTGTGCACGTAGAGGCGTAATGCTCGAGTTGCATTGTGTTACACTTCTTCCTAGTGGTATCGTTGCCGCGAGAGATTCGACTCCACCCACCGACTTCCATCGCTATCATGATATATATAGGTCCGAGCGCGGAGAGGAGGAGCGCCCAAGCTCTCTCTCCGCCGAGCGAGCTCCGCGATGCGAGCGCCCTCACCGGGTACACTCCTCCTCTCCCTTACCCTCCGCTGCTCCGCGATGCGAGCGCCATCATACGCCCGCACGCTCCTCCTCTCCCTTACCCTCCGCCGCTCACCACCTGCTCTGGTTGCTAGGCGCGGCGCAGCTGTTGCTAGGGGCGAGGAGGAGCGCGCGCGGAGAGATAACACCTGTGCGTACGCCGGCCAGGAACGCAGGACAAACCCCGACTAAGAAATGCATTCGCATTTGAAAGAGAGCGAGGAGGGAGCCAGCGGCGCTCTCCGGGAGCGCTTGCGCGCCATTGGTTCTTCTCTTAAAGGGACACTAAAGAGCAAAACCATTTTTCTCGTATTAGTAAAGTACTCTTTTATTTTTTTCGAGAGTTTGCCCAACGGCATACAAAGTTAAATATACAGGTAGAGGCCGGCTTCCGCTATATACATCAACAATGCTCTATGGCGGGGCCCATAGAGCCACAAATCATAATCCGGTAGTCTTGTCGGATGAAGGCCCACTGTTCTCAGGTAGGGCCGCCGTATCTGATTCAGGCCAGGGCATGTCCACAACAGGTGCTTGATTGTAACCGCGAACGCTTCAGTGGTACAGAATGGGCAAGTATCCCCAAATGGTCCATGCAGATGTTGTGGCCAGGCATATGTGACCGACAGAGTAAGTGCTGCCCCTACACGAAGTCTCCGCAACACCACCTCCTCCTGGCGGGTAAGCCCGCCTGGGAGGTTTGAACCACACGGTGGAATTAAATCCTTCACGATACCGAAAACAAGGCGCTCGCGGCGAGAAGACGCTTAGTAAGCGACAAAACGCGCAAAAACAAAATGTGGGTGGCGACGCCACCTTGAAGTTTCAGCACCATTGGCCGTGACGTCACATGTTTTGACGGCGCCTACTAGGAACTACGTAGTTCCTAATCGGTAAAAATGAAATACATTGTCCTCTTAGGGGGTCATAGACATTAATATACCAGGTTTGGGATAATTTTGTTGAGCCAATGGCGCCAAAATACGATAAATACACTTTGAAATCCATGACGTCACGCGGGGGATTTCGGCGCGAAATTTAAAAATGAAACTTTGAACTTGATTTTCTCCTCTATTACTAAACTTATGATGGCGAAACTAACGACATTAGATCTCTCAGAGCACAATTTATTGATCTAAACCGATTCATTGTTTCTCTTTAGTGTCCCTTTCAGATCACGTGACAGGGCACGCCACTACGGCGTGCCCAGTGACGCCGTAGCCCTCCACTACGGCGTCTCTTATAATCATGACGTGGTTTTGGGACTTTAAACCCCAACAATTATTATTATATGGCTGCCAGTTGCAAGGGGGAGGGACAAATCATACGCACACTATAGGATGCAGCGCCGGAAATTTGTTGATTAGTGAAGGAGCGTGTCACAATCTTCATTTATCGAGGGAATGCCGCTGCAAGGGCGGCACACAATCTTACACGTTTTGTTGAGAACGTGTGCACGTGCTTACACAGGCGGATGGTTCGGCAATCCCTCACAGTGCGTTGTAGGTGTCGCTTTGTAAGTGTCTACTACGGCGGGTGAAGTGCGCAAGTGTCACTTCGTAAGTGTCTCTTACGGTGGGTGAAATCGTGAAGGGGGAGTTATACGTTCACACTGAACAATGCAGTCCTTAAGCGTCAGTACTAGACCAGACGGTGCAGTAGTAATGCAGAGCTATCGATAGCACTATCGAAATTGTCGATAGTTGAGTGACTATCGAAGTATCGATGGTAACAAGAACTATCGATAGCGCTACCTATTGTATCAAATCAACCGCGCCAACTCATTGAAATATAAAATTGGTCCCTCGAGTGCGTAGTAACTCTTTCATGCACAGAACTGCAGTTTTGGCGGGAAACAGTGTTTCATGCAAAAAACGGTGAATTCTTTTTGAGAAAATGATTTTCTCACAAGCAAAAAAAAAAAAATATATATATATGGCACCTTTAGTCAGTTTCTGTGGAAGGCTGCAAAACTGTGCTTTTTTCCCTGCAGGAGCACGGGGACATTGTATATACCACACGTTCATCTCAATCTTTAAGGCTCATTAAAGTATTACGCAAAACTTCTCCTCCAAGCGCCAATAAAAAATAATATATTAGCAGCCTTCTAAGGCCCTTCATGCGCGGTGGTCACTTTAGGTGACCACCAGCTTCAGCGACACAATGCTCTGTGCTGACTGAGTACAGCTCTTAATTTCTGGATTCCTTGGTATTAGCTACTTATACAGCGTGTTGTCCTAAGCTATCAACTTAATAAGTACCGGACATACTTTCATTTATTTCAAAATATCTCGGGTCCATCGTCTAGCGCGCCTTGAAGACAACGGCAGCCGGATGAAAACAGACGTAACGCGTAACAGTGACCCAAAGGAAGTGGCATCATCTCTGTCACTATGTTGAACGCTTTCGAAACGTGCCGTATAAAATCTGACGCGAGGGGCTCGTGTGCTTCAAGAGAAAAAAAATGAAGAAAAAGTGGTTACCGTGGGTGACCACCGTGCCGGAAAGAGGTAAACGGTGTAGCAGGAGCAACAGGCTGAAGACCAAGACAGTCTACATCAGGGGCGTAGCCAGGGGGGGGGGTTGGGGGGGTTCACCCCCCCCCCCCCGAAATTTTTCAGTTTTGCTTGCGTATATATACACGCACACATACAAACGCACGCACGAACATACATAAAGTATGGTTGAACCCCCCCCCCCGAAAAAAATTTCTGGCTACGCCCCTGGTCTACATGCTTGTGTTCTTTCACTAGAATGCTTAGCTGACACACGATAATTAGGTTGTACTCGGTAGCGGAAAGGAAGACGTTACATGAGGCAGAACTGCGTGGCTTCAAATTTATATTGCATTTTGAGATTTCGAAATAAAAATATGGGGGAGGGGAAGTAAAAATTCTTGGGGTTTTATGTCACAAAACAGGTATATCAAGACCTAAGTCTGTTAATTGTAAGATGTTACTGGGTGCTTTTGAATATGAATTTTAAATGCGAAGCATTTCTTAGCGAACCTCTGGCACTTTGAGCGTTTCTATCTATCTATCTATCTATCTATCTATCTATCTATCTATCTATCTATCTATCTATCTATCTATCTATCTATCTAGCCGCCTACGTCTGGGTGTTCTCATGATGGCCCCCTTAGCTTCGTGTAGACCAAAATTGGCATGGGAGGGTAACAGGATCTGACGAATATGACTGTCGGGTCATGACATGAATAACGGGAAAATCTTGTCGCGTACGTCGACAAACCCTTTCCACCAGACACGTGTGGCACATACCCGTTTACCACGGGCCGCGTTGTACGGGCATGCACCACAGGTGATTGACAGTTTATATCTACCCAGGAGCGGCGAGAACAGACATTGTTAACCCAAATATGGCAGCGTTAAGAAAAACCGACATCGGCAGCGTTGACTCAACGAATGGAAAGAATGAAAATTAGGATCCCAGCAGGAATCGAACCCAAGCATTCTGCGTGGGAATCGGCTATTGTACCACTGAGCCCTGCCAGGTCTATAAACTGGTTTGGAAAAACAGCCTATACGGGCGTAATATCGGTGCAACGTCAATTGCGGTTATGGTGCTGGCTATCTGATTTTGCAAGAAAGCAATAAACACTACATGATACTTCTACAATGTGTAATCCTACGATGCAGGCGTCATATCAGGTTAACGTCGGTGGTTCCAATGTTGGCTCCGCTTTTATAGCAGTCTAATAAACATTGCATTTGTATTCCTATGATTCAGCAAGCTATATTGAAGCATTGCTTCACCCCGGAGGAATACATTAACGAAAGTTACGTGTGATATTCACATCATCGCACCGTAAAGTGCACTAAGTCCGCCAGAACGACGCAGTGTCCTCTTCATTTCTTGCGAGGCTGCATGCGCGATGGCCTCATGCTGACCGAGGATGATGCCAGATTGACAACCGCTTTGTAGACTAGGCTACGTAGGCCACATACGACCGGAATATGACAAGCGGCATCCACTGATGTTGTTCTACGTAGCACTATCCATGCCTACCAGCCTCGATGGCCTATATCGACAGACAATTTGTCGATGAAATGACCGAGTCATTCACAATTTTCAACAGCTGTACTATACCTCATACTTCACTACACATGTAGCCCTCTCCATCGCTATCACGACCGGATCCGATAACAAATCATGACCAGCTGCTGGTACTCACTGATCACGGTGATGTTGACCTTGTTCAAAAACTGTCAAGAACCTCTTCCACACATGCACACGGGTTAGTGAAACGTGCGTGCGCTCTCCATCATAAGGGACAAGTATAAGATTTACATATCAGCTTACCGCTTCTGGTGTTGCTGATACCCACGTTACCGTTGGCCGCGTTACCCAACTGTAAATAGCTGGTTATATAACACATATCCGGCTCTTCAATATATATGTGTGCGTATAAAATTTACACAAATCTTTAGCGTCAATTTGTAAAGTTTCGCTCAGTAAAAAAAAAAAAAAATTACGCCACAGTCACCTTCCCGCCGCAGGCTTCGCATAACATCGACTCGCATGGTACGTGGGATCTGCCGAATTTTTTCAGATAGACATGATCCGGCATTTTCACTGCGTAAATAATTTATTTCTTTCCCTAAAATATTACTCATAAACAAACTGAGTATTACTGATAGTAAGATATCGCGAATGGTTTGGCAGTATTGCCGGTCAACATTCCGGTATTGCCGGTCAACAATTATTCCCAGCGCTATCGATAGTATTATCCGTAGTAATAGTAACGATGATACTATCGATTCCACAATCGATAGTAGTACTATGGACAGTTTAAAAAAAGATATCGATGCTATCGATAGCCCATTTACCGATAGTCTTGCGTCACTACGACAGAGCACCCGTTTTTCACGTACCGGTCTTTAGTGTAACGTGCGTTATGACTGCTTTGATCGCAGCTCTATGGGAAGTTCAAGGACCCATGTGTATACCTGCATGTAATATGTGTAGTGTATTTATATAGCTATACAGCAGATCGGCTACACCGAATCAATCGCGCACCCAGCAACTAAATACGGAATGGCTGTTCAGAACGTCGCTTTCGGGTTTAGTGGAGGATCTCTATTTCAACAGCAGGTACTTCCACACATGTCCAGCAATCTGGGACATCGACTACTGCGGCAAAGTCAACCCTAAGGGGAAGCGATCGGCGTAACTATATGGGGAGTATTCTTTAAACACTGATTGCGAAGCAGTGCCTTATTTTTCGCAAATTGCACTTAAGGCACTTCATGATGACAACGTTCTTCTGCTGTATGTCGCGATTAGTTTTAATCTTCCGGCTGGAATTTTTTCTCGAGACACTTTTGTGCATCCGTTGAAAATGCATAGGGCGATTTCTGAAACGTTAATTGTAGCGTAACGATGATTTATTCGCTAATTGCACTCTAATGGCAGGTACAGTAGGAAAACTTTTGTGTGTGTCTGAAATTTGGTGTCCTTACTCTGGCTGGATATTTTTCCTGAGGAGTTTTTCTTGGCCTATACTGCGGCAAAGCAGCCCTACAGGGTTAAAAAAAAAAAAAAAACCGCCCGTCGCTAAATTGATGAGAAGTGCGTGTTGATCACGTTAAAACTCGGAAAAAGTGTCCACCTGCGATGCACACTATGACGCTGACGTATAGGGAATTAGCAACAGTATTAAATAATAATAACGAATCCAACAATTTATTTGAAGCTGATGGGTAGCAAGATCTCAGTGTACAAGTACGTGTATAGTATAGATGGAATTTCAATATATACAGTCACGATAATATGATAGATCACAATGTGAAATAATTATTTTGACTGTATATTTTTATATTTAATTAGCAATCAAGGTTAATTATCATGAATTATCTGCAACCTGACGTTCACTTGCGTCAAACGAAAAGTATCCGAGATGGCAATATAGCTTTTTAAAAACAGCACTGACATCTATGTTTCGTTATCGTAGTCATCCTTATCATATTATTTTATATACACTGCAAGACCAGTTCCTCTGAGAATGAGGTCCAATTTACTCCTTCCCGCGAGAGCTCATTCGATTTTATGCCTGCAAATTTCGTAGTTATAAGTTACAAGCGCTAAAATGATAGGGACAAGATAGGGCACAGCACGAGTGCTATTTTGTGCCCTTTGTTCTCCCTGTCGTCTAAGCGCTTCCTCTTTATAAGTATAAATCAGTATGAACCAGCTCGCCTTTCCGTTTTGCTTCAAATTTCGTAGCTTCATCGCCCCACTTCACCATCGCCCGTCCTCTGTGGAATTTTGCATCCATTGGTGCCCATTCGGTCGCTCTGTTTAATCAGCAATTGGTGGTAAATATTAATGAAGATATTTGGAGGAATTCGTTGTAATCTGTCAAACGAATGTATATATAGCAAGATGATATATGCAGGGAAAGTCTTAAGGTGCCAAATAGCAATGAGAAATCTTATTTTAATTTCTACGTCATAAGTTCTCTGTTATATTAAATACCAAGCGTGTCCTAGCGAAAGTTTGCGACTCTGAGTGCATATCTATCTATCTATCTATCTATCTATCTATCTATCTATCTATCTATCTATCTATCTATCTATCTATCTATCTATCTATCTATCTATCTATCTATCTATCTATCTATCTATCTATCTATCTATCTATCTATCTATCTATCTATCTATCTATCTATCTATCTATCTATCTATCTATCTATCTATCTATCTATCTATCTATCTATCTATCTATCTATCTATTATCTATCTATCTATCTATCTATCTATCTATCTATCTATCTATCTATCTATCTATCTATCTATCTATCTATCTATCTATCTATCTATCTATCTATCTATCTATCTATCTATCTATCTATCTATCTATCTATCTATCTATCTATCTATCTATCTATCTATCTATCTATCTATCTATCTATCTATCTATCTGTCTGTCTGTCTGTCTGTCTGTCTGTCTGTCTGTCTGTCTGTCTGTCTGTCTGTCTGTCTGTCTGTCTGTCTGTCTGTCTGTCTGTCTGTCTGTCTGTCTGTCTGTCTGTCTGTCTGTCTGTCTGTCTGTCTGTGCCGTTTCGTTAGGAGGATGTGCATCAAAATTCGTATGACGAACGTAAATGACAGGTCATAACATGAAAATCATGACAATCATGTCACGAACGGCATGATTTACATGACATGGTCTTGGTGCTCTCGCGGCGGTTTCGTTTACTTTATGTATACCAAAATTGGTATGGCGTGACCAGACTGTATGACGAAAATAACTAACTGATCGTGAGGCGCATATCATGACATGCATGTTGGTTTGGCATTATTTACAGGATATAGTGTTGAGGCGCTCGCGGCCGTATCACTAAAAGGATATATACCAAAATGGCGTGAAAATTCTGTATAACAGGCATAGATTAAAGGTCTTAACGTGCATGTCATACACGGCATGACTTACATGTCACGGTCATGATGCGCTCGCGGCCGTTTCATTCACTGAATATATACCAAAATTGCTATGGCGTGACGTGACTTCATGTCGAGCATAAATGACGAGTCCTAATATGAGAATCATAATGCGTTACATTTATAGCACGATTTACACGCCACAGTCTTGGTGCACTACCGGCCGTTTTGTTAACTGAATATATACCAAAATTGGCATGGCATGACATCAGTGCTTGACGAACACAAATGACAGGTCATGCATTGTATATACCAGAATATAGGTTTTATTAGCATGGTATGTACCCGATGTTATGTGCATGCATGCATATGACAAACATACGAGAGTGAAGTACACGTCATCACATGAATGCCTTCATTTGTCGCAAAGACAAACAATGCGATGTATGCAGCTCCTTGCTGACTGCTTCGCATTACATGCATTGCCACAGTGTGTGGGATCTGCCGGTTTTATTTTTTAGAGTATTTGAATCTATACAGTTGAATGCAGGATAGATGATAGCACCGTATTAGCAAATTTGTGGTAGTTCTTGGTATTGTTATGTTATTGTTGTAAACCGTTGTAAATATAAACATTAGAAGTCTGCAGCTTAGTGGGGATATGTTTCAAATTAAAGGTATGCAAGATATGGCAATTCTAGTTGATAATTTTAGTACTGATGTTCGCATTTAATTACAACGTGTGGGTAAGCATTAATTAATTTATTTACTTAATCGGCTTTTATTGTGCTACATATAAAACTGGAAAGGGAGATGATGACTGCAGGGAAAGTCTTAATTTGTAATTAGCACCTAAAAAGCTCTCTTAATTATGGCAGTACAAAAATTGCAGTGGCTTAGCTCGGCTATGCCACGATATACGTAGCGTTAGCAAAGGTTCAGCTGAATATTCTGAGCTTTCCAGATTGTCTAGGATTAGCTTGATTGTCATGCTTACTGCTGCTTTAATGACACACATTCGGCCACATCGTTCAGAACCGGTAGACCTGGCGGCATGGCCGGGTAACGATACCCATTGGTAACGCTAAAGAGCGGAATGTTCTGCTTAATGAGAAAGTTCTTGCACGTTGTACAAACCCGCGCCACGGTTTCACCCCACTCAGGCGCCGCCACTAAACTCAACGTTTCACGCATGGCACTGCTTAGCGGCGTCAAGTCTTTCATGTGCCATAGTCTTTCACACACGTCGCACACGTATCCAAACGGATTGTTTACGAAGTCCGTCTCGAAGGTCCGAGTCGCACTGGCGCTTTCGCTAAGTTTCACAGTATAGGCAGTCGATCGGCGAGCCTTGACGTCATCGACGGCGTCTTGTTGTTGCTGCTGCAGAGATGGTCGGGCACGTCGCTCAGCATCCTGGCGACGCCGCTTTGCTAGACGTTCCTCCATTTCCTCCAGTGTCTCCGCAGCACGTTTAGCCTTCCTCTGTTCATTCTTCGTACGCTGAACCGCTAATTGCCAGGCAACTACTTCGGGATCCGATGACATAAGCTTCTCGGCTCTTCTGCGCCGTTGGGCAGCATTTGCGCTCTCTTTCTCCATGGCGTTATTCGCCTGCAAACGCCAGTCATAGGCGCTATCAAGCGGCACCAGCGCATTGTCAGACGGCGACTGCACAGCGAAGGCGAATAGCTGCGCGCGCCATGCCTACGACGTCACACCTCTCGAATGCGCAGAGCAGCAGCGGCGAGTCGCGCGCGCCGGCGCCAATCTGTCTGCCCGGATACGACGCCACTCCTCCCGCTCTCCGCCACCAGCCGTGGCGAGCCGCGCGCGGCGATGGCGGAGAGCGCGTGAGATGCCGGCTCCGCACTCATCCTCGCGCATGCGCAGCACGGCTCATGATGACCCACGCGAAACCTGCTCTGGCTAGTCAAGTGTAGCTAACGCTACAAAACTAGAATGCTTCATTAGCATTCACAAGGGGCAAAAGTATCCAGCAACATTTAGGCACATTTGTGTCCTGATCTGCGAGGTAACTAATGAATGGTAATTATAAATTCAAACTTTTAAAGCTTGTTTATAAAAGCTGTCATAACAGACGGACATAATATTTCAAGTACACCACAAGGTACGACCATAGGTAATACAGTCGAAACCCGCGATAACGAAATCCTGAGGGAACGAAATTCTCACCGCAACGAAATATTTTCGGAGCACCGGCAAACGCCCATACGAGTCAATGCATTTCGTGACTCGAGACCACGGTGTTAGAAGTACAGGTGGAACGACGCAGCACCGCCGCCATGCACTCGCTATGTCGAACTTCGGTTCCTCCGCGCCGTCACGCCGCGAGATGGCAGGAGCAGTCACGGGGCTCACAGCGACGCGCGCCGGCCTCTGTGCCGCCAGGCAAAGCCACGGTGACAAAGCAGTCTTCGTCACGGTGACAAAGGAGTTTTTGCCATGGTGACAAAGCAATTTTCGCCACGGTGACAAAGCAGTTGTCGCCACCGGTCGCCACGTTGCTTTCTTGTTTAATTCTTTTTATACGATGGCAGGTCATGCTATTCGAGTGAGAAAGCCGCGAAATGGGCAAAAACTGTTTTGTGCCGCGTTGCAGCTCTGGGTACAAGACATGCACTGAAAAAGTGTCGTGTGCGAGAAGCACTTCGAGCCGAGGTACATAACGAAGACGTGGGAAGCAGTGTACAAAGGGCACGTTCTTGTGAGCACACCATAAGATAGAAGGAAACCATAAGAAAGAAGGAAAGAAGAGGACTCTTAAGGGCTCGTTTTCTTTGTTAGACACAATATAACTAACAGACAATAACGCCAAGGAAAGTATAGGGGTGTTATCTGTAGTGTTTAGAATATAAATCTGAAGAAAGTAAAGTGGACGAAAAGATAACTTGCCGCCGGCAGGGACCGAGTTATCTTTTCGGCAAGTTATCTTTTCGTCCACTTTACTTTCTTCAGATTTATATTCTAAATACTACAGATAACACCCCTATACTTTCCTTGGCGTTATTGTCTGTTAGTTCTCATTAATATTGTGTCTAACAAAGAAAACGAGCCCTTAAGAGTCTTCTTCTATCCTTCATTCATAGCAAGGGTCTCGTTCTGGCAGACTTGATGCCTTCAGGTTGTATGCGAGGGATTATTGGTCAGCTGCCAGCTCGTAAAAAGAGCACGTGCTACGTGACGCCAGAAAGGCAGAAAAAGAGTGTTCCACACTCGCCGCCATGGCTGCGATTGGCGCTGACTAACACTGCAAGGTTTAAATGCACATATATACCCCATAAAGTGGACGGGAGGATGACCGCCGCCGTAGCTCAGTGGTAGAGCATCGGACGCGTTATTCGAAGGTCGCAGGTTCGGTCCCTGCCGGCGGCAAGTTATCTTTTCGTCCACTTTACTTTCTTCAGATTTATATTCTAAATACTACAGATAACACCCCTATACTTTCCTTGACGTTATTGTCTGTTAGTTCTCATCAACCATAAAAAAGTATCTCTCGATGGTTCGTGTGAAGTTTGGATTCGACTCCTGGTTTTTCGCCACCTTCAAGAAGAAGTTAGCAACCAAGGACACTTTCCAGAAGCATGGTATTCTTATCTTCGACGAGATCCATGTCCGCAAGAAGATGAGAGTGAATGCGACAAATATGTCTTACACAGGCCATTCAGACTTTGGAGGTGAAGTGGAAGCGTCGCAGCAATTGGCAGATCATTGACTTGTTTTTACATTTCGCTCCTTTGAAGAAAATTATTCCCAGCCTGTTGCGGTCTTCGCAAGTCATGGTCCTTCAAAAGGCACCGTGTTGGCTCAGCTCATCGTGAAAGCTATTCTTCTGCTTGAGGATGCTGGTGCATAGTAGATGCAATCGTTTGTGATGGTGCTGCAACCAACCGGTCAATGTGGAAGCAGTTTGGTGTGACCGGAGCGCTTCATGGTACACAGAATAGCTTCACGAGTCCTGCATGCGAGGATCGACGAGTTTTTGTTTTCTCTGATGCACCACACCTTATAAAATGTGTGCGTAACCGTCTCTTGAAGGAAAAAGTTTTTTGTGTGAATGGCACCCGCGTGTTTTGGTCGCATTATGACAAGCTCTATGTGGTAGACACTAAGAATGAGGGCAGCCTCAGAGTTTGTCCGAAGCTTTCCTTTTCCCATTTAAACACAACAAATACGGAAAAAATGCGAGTGAAACTTGCAGAACAACTGTTCAGTGTAAATGTTGCGAAAGGTTTCGACTTCTATTCTAACAAAGGTACTGCAGGCCTTGAAAATGTCAAAGGCACAGTCGACTTCACGGTGCGAATTAACGACATTTTTGATGCCATGAATCGCAGACACCCTAAGGAAGGTCTAAGATTAGGCGGGAAGGATTTTTAAGTGATCGAGTCCTCTTTACAGTGGCTTAATGATTGGGAGGAAGAAGTAAAGGCAGGACGAATTCACCCTGAAATTTTTTTGTCACAAACCACAGCTGAGGGCTTGCGAGTGACTATTCTGTCGATAATTCAGCTGTCAAACTACTTGTTCAAGGAATGTGACTTCAAATATGTGTTAACTGCAAAGTTTAACCAAGACGCTTTGGATAAGTTTTTTGGTGTCATACGCCAAGCCGGGTGCCAAAATGAACATCCCTGCTTGCCGACCTTTTTGCAATTATACAGCATGTTATCGATCTACAGTCTGGTAAAGCCACCCAAGTATGGTAATTGCCAGTTGTTGCCTAGTGAGGAGCCGCGACTCCTTAGCTTGTCTGATTTGACATCAGCTTTTAAGGAGGATGTTCCCACCCAATCACGGCTGGATGAGCTGAGGAGTAGGCTGGACGGATTGGTGCAAGATGGGATTGAGTGTGAAGATGTATTTAACTCAGTGCCTGCATCAAACAGCATTGCGGACTGCATAATTTACTATGTATGTGGGTTCCTGTGCAGGAAACTCTTAAAAAGTACGAATTGTTCAATCTGCAAGCGAGGATTGACTGCGACAGGTGATCCGCCTAACGCTGAATGAGCTCTCGTTGTTTTGAAGTCAAGAGGAGGACTAATGCACCCAAATGCTGCCATATTTAATCTTCTGAAAGAGACTGAACTAATATTTCAAAAGCACGCTGGCGAGAAGCAAGCCTATGACTTGACAATTGACTTTGTGTTAGACTACTACAACCTCTCATTTCCCTGTCAAGAACACAAAGTAGACATGATGGCACAAGTGCTTCACTACTATGCAGGAGTGCGGATGCGGCAATGTTGCAAACAACTGAAAAAAATGAAAGCAACAAATCTCAAAACTTGCACAAGCTCTCGAAACTAGTTCAGTAAGTTGCTGCCTGAAAATCGAAGTACGTACTTTTAGTTTTTCGCCAGTTTTCGATGCTCATTTGATTTTGATGCCGTCTTATTCTGTCGGTGGCGAAGCACTGAATAAAGCAATCTGTTTTTGAATGAGTGTATATTTACATCACTGTAATAAAGGTGTCGTTTTGAGTTCATCCACGCTTTAGCAACTTTATTGACGCCGTGAGTTGGCCCGCTTTTTTTAACCATAGCTACATGCGTGTGCAACCTTTCTCTCTCCGTGCGAAAGCTACGCCTGTTAACAATGAGAATATCTGGGGTTTTACGTGCTGAAACCACGTTATGATTATGAGGCACGCCGTAGCAGAGCTCCACAAATTTCGGCAATGTGGTGTTATTTAACATGCACTGACATCGTAGAGTACACGGGTCTCTGGCATGTCGCCTCCATCAAAATGCGACCGCCGCAGCTGGGGTCGAACTAGGGAACTTCGGTCAGCAGCCGAATATCGTAACCGGTGTACCACCGCGGTTGACTGGCTACGCTCGTAAACACTCCACACACCGCGATGGACGTGTTCCTTGAAAGACGAAGTAGTAATGCTGTCTTCGGGTGACTATGCGATACATAAACAGTGAAAAATATCTCTCAGTTGGCAACAGAGAACAATCGGAAACACATATCCACCACTCTTACTTAAGGTCTCCCCTTCTCGCAGTGCCAAACCAGGATGCTTTTTCATGTCCTTCGTCGGTGCCTCAAATTTAGCTGCTGGCATTCGCTAAAATTCAGTATTTTATGCGCCACCAGCTAAAAAGTCGTATTCGTCACACATTTTTTTTATCCGCGATCAACGACCGCATATTACTTCGAATGTTCGCGACAGCAAAGACAGTATGCATTTTCTGTTGCAATAATGCGGCTAATACGTAATTTTTTTCTAACTATATGAACAATACTTCTATAAATAGAACTAATTTCTTTCATATTTCAGCGTGACGTCACTGTCATATGTTTAAATGCACGATTTCACATGTCCGAATGAGGAAAGCATCCTCCTATTGCGAACCTTCGAGGTGTCAAATTCAACCGTTATTCAACAGATAACGGCTGTATCGTCAAAATTTCGATTTATTCGCAGCTTTTATTTGTTTATTTATTTTTGCGCTCGTTATAGCGCGAACGCACAGTTTTTTATTCCTTCCGAGGAGCGTTCGCGCCTCCGAAGCGGCCATGCCTGATACCGCTCTTGAGCCACCTGAAGTCCCTGGATATTTTTGGGAAAGTACCGTCTTTCTTTTAACCGAGCCGCCACGCCGAGCACCCTCCTCTCCCGCCTTCCAACTCCCCGCTTCACGGGCCGTCGCCTGGGAAACGCGCGCGCGTTATCTGCGTGACATAGCATTCTTGATAGGAAAGTGGCGCGAGCCGGGTTATAGGGCCGGCGCCCGCACGGTGGTCTTTTGTGAGAGGAGATAGATACGGTTTGGACACTTGGGAGAGGAGGGTTGGACACTTGGGAGAGGATATGGAGGAGAGTGTCGCTACTTTCTATATATCAAGGGACTTTAGAGCCACCAGCAGTGTAGCGCCATCTAGGGCCCTGTGCACAAAACGCCACAAACCGCGGACAGAAGTTCGCCGCTTCCGGAGGCGCCGTCGGTCCACCTATAATACTTCTAACACCGTGCTCGAGACTACGAAAGATATACTGCAGTCCCTCATTAACGAAATTTTTGAAGCACCAGTGCGCAAATAATCAGCCCTTGCAACATTAACTACATTCGAAAACTGGTGAAATGCATTCATGCTACATTTAAATTGTGCAACACTATCGCTACAGCGCACTTGAGAAGCAGCCGCCATCATTGTTTACAAAAAAAAAAAAAAAAAAAAAAACTGGCGACAATGATGATGCGATGGCTTGCCGAAACACCTGCTCGTTATCGCGGACTACGTAGCCAAATGCACATTCGTCATGGAGTTTCGTTGGTTGGCTTGACTCTGTGCCTAGCTTTGTCGGCTTTGCGCGCACATGGGCGCGTGCGCGGAGCCATTTGTGGAGCGTTTGCTTAGTCGCTTGGTGCAACGTGAACTGTGTGTTGCGATTGCTTCGTCCGATTTCGCTGCCTGCGAAGATGCCGCCTCCAACGAAAAAGCGGAAGTTCATCACACTGGAAGTTAAGGCTGCAATCATCAGTGAGATGGAAAAGGGCGGGAAAAAAATGGACATCGCCGAAGAATTCGGTGTTGCGTGCAGCTCGCTGTCACGATTCTGCGCTGATTCGCGCTGATCCAGCGGAGCCGGAAGAAGGTTCGCCTGTAGGCGCACTTGATGACGGTACCGGTGACAACGCAGTGCCGCCGTCACTCACCAGTGCATGGGGCGAACTTTGTGCCGTGCCAACCAAGATTCCCGATCGAGAGGCATGAAAATGCTGCATGGTAAGGCCCGCCAAAGCAAACTTACTGACTTTTGGAAATGAAATGTGTTATTTTGAAAATTTCATGTCTTTTCTGCCGCATTCTCGCGCCAACGAAATTCCCGCAAGAGCGAAATTTTGTGCCTTCCCCGCCGATTTCGTTATTGCGGGTTTCAACTGTAGTCTGGTATCAGTAACTGATATCATTGATATACTGCAATAATTAGTGACCCGGGGTAATTTAATACTCAGATTAGTAACAACATCATGGCGAAGGCTGTAAAAGAAAATGTGTACAATGAATATGGTAGTTCGTAATTAATAGCTGCGATATTTACGGCTAATTAGGAAATACCGCAAGTGATATTACAGTTATTTGAAGATCTCGTGATGTGTCAAATGAAAACGGAGAGGGAGATGATGAATCCAGTGAGAATCTAAAGTGGTTAATTAGCAGGCAGAATATCCTCAGAATAAGTCACAGGGAATGAGAATTACTCAGCAGCGTTCATTCATATTCACTGTCTGATGTAATTAATGACTAATGTAAATAAGCAAATCACTGATTGGAAGCGTATGATTGAAGGCTGTCACTACAAGATGATATGTATGGTATGTTAACGTGCGTAAATATAATACGGGATGAGGGCATAGGTCGGCAAAAAATGCGGAGCTCACTCAGACTCACTAATGAAATATATTTTGCCTTTAGGGCTCACTCGGACTCAGACTCACCAAAATTTTCCTCATTGGGACTCACTCGAACTCTGACTCACGGAAATGTTTCTCAGCTGGACTCACTCAGACTCAAACTCACGAAAATAATGCTCGCTCGCACTAACTCTCACTCAGACTCACGGCACGATCTGAGTCTGAGTGAGTCGACTCATGAGTTCATTAGCGTATATCTTACTTTTTCGACCATAGTGTCAATGCACTTTAACATCAATGTCTCATATAACTGGTGTTCGACTTCGCACTTTTTCATCTCATATCTTCGAATACGAGTTTTCCATGGTTACAATGCCGTAAAGAGATTTTTATCGAAAGAGATGACTCACATGGGATATTCTGTCAAGAACTTCCAATGTAAGATTTTGCCAGAGGGAGGTGAAAACCCCCTCGCCTCGCCCTCCTCTACTCACACCTCTGATCAATATTGAGATGGCGTATGAACGCTAGTGCTTTGAAGTATGTGTGAGAAGACGGGAGTATAAACGTGAAGTGACATAAGACTAATATTAATGCTGAAGACGAGTACTTATCACCATAGGTCGACAAAAAATGTGGAGCTCACTCAGACTCACCCATAAAATAGATTTTGCCTTTAGGACTCACTCGGACTCAGACTCACCAAAGTTTTCCTCATTGGGACTCACTCGGACTCAGACTAAAAAAAATATTACTCAGCCTAACTCACTCAGACTCACGGCTCGATCTGAGCCTGATTGAGTCCACTCATGAGTGAGTTCGCCGACCTATGGATAAGGGTAACACATAATTAGTAGTTTTAGTTATCAATAATTAGTATCGAAAAAAATTTTTGCTGAAAGCCTTGGCAAGTGGTCGATGAAATGTGTCAAGTGAAAGGTGTTCAAGCGATGAGGATTGTAGTAATTGCACTGATAGTTAGAGGTAATTAGTTAGAGCGTGAAAAGAACAAATATTATTGAGGTATATGCTTGTTACTTATTAACTGAAAGCATAGAGCGTGAGTGTGAATGCATTGAGAGCCTTAGTTGCTCATTAAGAATTAGAAGTTCTTTATCCTAATTTGCAATGTTTTTAAAGATGGATTGATTCAGAACTCGCAGGGAATAAGAATTACTCAGTGATTTTGGGGACGACTAAGGAGGATTTAGGTTTACGTAAGTAGCATCATATTTTTGTAAGAAAGCGTCGACCTCAAGTAACAAAGAATGTCACTGTTTCGGCACAAAGGACGCAGCAGTGAATGCGAATTCAAAATGTTATGCGAAGTACGGCTAGCAGATCACGCCTTTAGCGTGACAACTGGCGTAACTCAAACAAAACGCTGGCGTAAGTAAACGCGGCCGCTGCAGAGAGCGAAGTGACGTTCGTGCTGTGTGTGGCTTCCACGCAAACTTTGTGATGAGAACACAACACGCGCGAAGGTATGAACTGTCGGCTGATCCCCTGTGATGATAAGGCGCGGGCGACCACGTCCGGCTGGTCAAAGTACGCCATTTCTCTCAGAGACCCAGCTCACCCCCCCGCCCCCCGGCACTCCTCCATGCACCTTGGAGACGGCCGGCCCGTTTCATCTACGTTTGAACATACGACGCGCGAGGCGATGTTATTGATTTGGACTTTATACGAGACATGACGGCGGCGGAAAAATAAGCCTGGAGTGCCTGTATAATTGTCGCATAAAAAACGTGAAGAGATCACAGGTTTATAGCCCAAAATGCTTTGAATTTAAACGCGTATTCTGGACTATCTTCTTTCATTCGTTAACTGACTGCTTTCTTAGAAAAACATCAGTGTGAACGAACTTCATTCATTGCTCTGTTGAGAACAGCTCAGCAAATAAGACATTTACTAAGCAGTAATCAGAATAAAAGTGACCCATCAGCTTTGAGCTTGACTCAGCCAGTGTGACTAATTGAGCGAGTTTGTGAAGCTTCATAGCATGATTCCTGCGTAGGTGGTCGTTCGAAATTTTGTGATTCAGCGGTGCATTCTACGATGCAGACGGGAAGTTAGCAGCGTCCACACTACCGCACAAGCATGGTTCGTTGTCAAATCTTCTGCAGCTCTTGTGCGCACTCCTTGAAAATTGGTAGCATTCGGTGTGTGTCAGTCTTGTGACAGTAATGAAGCTGTTCATTGCCGCTTGATGATCCTGTGCAGATCTTACCATGAAAGCATGTCATGAACTTTCGGCTTCTTTAAAGTATGTTGTCAATAACGGTTACGCGTCTAGTATACGTTGCTCCATGCACTGCTCCGAAGAAGGTACTTTGCAACATTTTTATCGGTTGTGCAGGTGTTTCAAAGACAAAACTGATTCTTCAGGGCAGAGATATTTAGTCGCGTACTTCAATTCGTCGTCGTCCATGCAAAGGGGAATGCAGTGGTATAGACGATGAGCTATACTCTGGGGTGGTGAAAATATCGCACCGCCGATGTATGCCTCCATGTGTAAATAAGACCTGTTTCTGTTGAACCGTTGTCCCCCGTTTCCGAATATGCCAATACCCATAGTTTGTATCGCCTTTACGACTTTGTCCCTCATGTACCGCCGAATACCAGACTGACCTTTAGAATTCACCATTTTCTCATCCACGGTAAGGTTCCGACGCGGTTGAAAAATTAGCGCGGATGAATCGTTCATGTGCTGCAGTAGCGAAGGCATGCGGTGACACTTCCGTGATATGCGATGGTCGTCTTCTCCGGATCAGACACTCAAGAAGGCAAGCAACATCTTGAACCTTTTCCGTGGCGTCACTGACGGTGGAAGAAGGCCTGGAAATATGTGTCGTCGACTCCAACAGGGATGCAGGCTTGGGACTTGGACGATTCCAGTGTACACCAAAAGTCCTACGAACTTGTGGCATCTCCTCCTCAGTCACATCCCTCCAGGATCCGTCCCTCTCACTGTGCGTTGGCTTTTCTCAAACTTGCATCCACGCATACTTATTTTTGTAGTTGCATATTACTATGACGACCTCTGCTGTGAAAAACAACACGAAGAAGCCGCCGCACGGCTCTCTTCACTCCGCGCTGTCTTCGCGGAGAGAACTCCGCTCTTTCTACAGCCGGTGCCACATGCTCCCGCATGCAAGAAGTTGACACCTTGCAGATAACAGCTGTGACGTTTAGTACACACCGAATACGTCTATATCGACTCGCGGCAGTCATAAAACGGCCGCAGGAGAGGAAGAAGCTTACCGGCGGATAGCTGCTGGTGTTCCAAGGTGATCTTACGCATTTTTGCCGTCCGTACTGAAGTCTGGCGAATCGAAGTCGTCTTCTGTGTCTGTGTTGCTATCATTATCCAGAGATTCCCCTTCAGGTTATTCGCAATCCGTCAAAATTCGCCGTTACCGTGGAGCACCCGTGAGCGACGTCGACGCCATGTCTGAAACAACCAGCGCTGACCAACCCGACTGCGAACGAGCTTTAAATATCTCCTCGCGGCGGAAAAAAACTCATAAGTGAAACTGATAAAGTACTTCCTCATCTACCTTTTGGATGGAGTTAGCTCTCCAGAAGGGCTCCGAGAGTGCAAAAATTTGCACTTCAAGTGCAAGTATTTAGGAAGATGATAAACTGCCGCTTACTACATTTCCTAGAATCAAACAAAATGCTCGATCCATATCAGTGTGGCTTTCGAGAGAGTCAATCCACCACTGACCATCTTGTACGTATAGAGGCACAACTTCGCGAAGCTTTTCTTTACAGGCAATTCTTTCTCCCTGTATTCCTTGATATAGAAGAAGCCTGTGACAACACGTGGCGGTTTGGAATACTGAGAGACCTGTCACCCTTAGGCACACGTGGCCGAACGTTAAATATAATCGAAAATTATCTAACCACCGCACATTCAGTGTTTGGGTTAGAGGTACTCTGTCAGGATCGTTCGTACAGGAAACCGGAGTACCACAAGGTGGTGTTCTAGCTGGACGCTTTTCATTATAAAAACGAATTCGTTGCATCTTTGCATCCCACGAACTGTGCTTTATTGCACGTATGTTGATGACATCCAGGTATCATTTAAATCACGGAATCTCGCGATTTGTCCGCGGCAGGTCCAGCTCGGCCTGAACAAAGTGTCCAATTGGGCAGACGGGTTCAGGTTAAATCCACAAAAGATCACCTGTGTTCTTTCTTCTGGAAAGAGAGGCATCCACCCGAATCCCGAAATTGACCTGCATGGCCAGCTGTTTCCTGTAGAGGCGGAGCCTAAGTTTCTAGGCGTAATCCTGGACTCTAAACGTACCTTTATATCACACATAAAGTATACAAATAACAAGTGCATGAAGACTATGAATATCCTAAAAGTGCTGTCACGCACTACATGGGAAATGCCTGATGAATCTGTATAAAAGCCTCATTCGAACGCGCCTATATTTTACAGCGCCGTTGTTCATCAGTATGCGACACCAAGCGCCTTGAAGATGCTTGACCCTGTCCACCATTTGGGCATTCGTCTTTCTAAGGGTGCTTATTGAACGAGCCCCGTAGAAAGCCTCTACGTTGAATCCAACGAGTGGTCGCTGCACCTGCAGGGATCCTACATGTCCTCTACATATTTTGTCTAGGTGAACTCAAACAACGAACACCCCTCACACTCTACTGTCAATGATTTGTCCAGCTCAGCTCTCTTTAACAATCGGCCTGCGGTAAGACAGCCCCTCTCACTTCGTGTCAGAGGCCTAGGTGAGGAAACGGATGTTCCGCTTTTTGAACACCATGTGATCGCTCTTGCTGAACAGCTGCCGCCGTGGCAGTGGCAGCTTTACACTGTGATTTGTCTTTTGTAGAAGTCACGAAGCACGCCCCTGTTGCACATATTCGCATGCACTTCCTTCAGTTACCGCACAAATACACTTACCCTGAATTTTTTACAGATGCTTCAAAGTCTCACGCTGGTGTTTCCTACGTAGCGGTCGCACAAAAGCTCAGGGCTTATTGGCAGTGACTATGGGATAGACAAGCACAAAACAAACTACATGTTATCAAGCCTAATCCTGAAAATTAACAACCCAGTAAACCACATATATCACATCAACATCCAAAAGATGTTCTTGGCGGAACCTTAGAGATATCCATCAGACGACCTTTTTTATCAATTTTACCAGCAATGAACGTTGCGACAACCAACAATCGGCCGCCCGAATCACGTTGAAAAAACGTTGACCGCATGCCGCACCTGGACATTTGTAACATGCTATCAACATCCTGTACTTGTCAGTAAGGTTAGATTTACGTCGTCCCCATGCATATGTGACGTACTGCGGAGATGCGCTAGCTACTGTACGTGGCCTTCCCCTGGAATTTCAATTAGTAAATGATGTGCCCAGAGTTGTCAAAGCTTACATTTGCAAATAATGCAATCTATATATACTTGCATGAGCTGCTAATGTAAGCTCTTAGAACTCAGTGGGCGCATCATTTACTAATCTGTAGTCGTTGCGCAATGTTATAGGTATAGTAAACCGTAGGAGATATTCGTACTCAGTTTATTCTTCATAAACGCTATCACATATAAAATGTAGTAGCATTTAACGCTTTTCAGCAAATTGTGGTGGCTGATAGCTGGCCGCAAACAACATTTTTCCTATAAATAGACAACTTTACATGATATACAGGCACACATTTGCTAACATAAGTTGGCTTGCTTTCAATGACGGTGACCACTGATTTACAATAGTCCTACTTGTAACGAAAATTTACAAAACAAAACTGGTTCCTAGTGTGTCTTCAGAACAACGCTATCTTGATTCACAAAATACTTGTAATAACAGCCATATTAAGAAAACTTGATGCTAAAGAAAAAGATGCACAAGTGAATACTGAAGACGAGTACAACACTGAACAAAAGTGTCTCTCTGTACTGACGTTGCCCAACAAATACATAGAAAGGGTAGCATCTGGTATACAAGTATACACATTTAGCTTCAGCGAGTCAGTACATAAACAACTTAATCATGTACAGTCGCGCTCAATATTACTTGCAACACGGGAGCACGTGGCCTCACGAGCTTGGAGATAACTTATGGCTTCCTCTAGCCCTTTTTCGCACAAGTAAACACATTCTATCACATGGAGATGATCACAAATAAGAATATATCATTCAGCTGTGGATATGAGGGAACGTTGAAGCTATGCGCAATTTTAGAGCTTGGGAGGGCACGTACACCAGTGTTGCAAGTCAAATCGAGTTCGACTCTACAGTGTGAACAAATTGTATAAAAAAATGAAATTACAAAAAAATGTTGAGTGAAACCTTCTGCAGCAAGAAAGTTGCATAGCACAGCAGCATGACAGCTTGCCACCAATATTGACATTGTTGATAAAAAAAACTGTTATGAAACAGAAGGCAGGACTGTAAGGCATTAGCATTAAAATACAGCACTAAATAATGGCATGGCGAGATATATACACTGCCACAATAGTGAAGGAAAACGAAGCTTGAGAAAATGTACATAAATGAAGAACGATGACGAAATACCTAGAACATGGCACCAATGTCAGGTGAAGTACTCCTACAGAAACGTCATGTAAAAGCTGTTGTAGTTGGGTAGTAATGTTAAAATAAGTAGCCTGTTTAAAAATCTAAACAAATGAGTCAAAATGCATGCTACGGCTCACTTAGCAGTCACAGATATTGTAAATAGAAATGACTAGGTAGCAGAAAAACAAATACAGCAGAGCCTACATTGCAAAATACACCGTCTTTTTAGGCAATATAGATTTGTTAATAAAAATCCTATGACAATAAGGCTCCCATTCTTTTTGCACACGAACTCTACGTCAAGGATGAAATACTTTGCCACAGCTAAAATGACACTTTAGTGACTAATTACCAATTGACTCTAGGGTAGTTGCTAATATTAGAAAGTTTTGATGTATGACAATGTATGGCATGCCCTTTTTTAGAAATCACAAAAGTTGCACATAATTTCAAATGCTCACAATTGAATTGTAAGGGCAATACTGAAACTCATCGCATCCAGCGTGCAGGAAATGCAACCATTTTTTTCGCATGAGACCGAAACTACCAGTGACAAGGAAGTGACGAAATTTTAATGAAGGCATATCTTGGCCGTATCTTTTCATAAAAAGCGGAAAATCATTACATTTGCGCCAGCGTATCACCTAACCTTTGCATGCAGCAGTTGGTGCTTATTTGTTTATTTTGAGCTGTGTGCCAGAAAAACTTAATATCAACCTTTTCTTTGTCTGTGAAACGTAAAATTTGGGAAGCCGCTGTGGCAGTTCTCACAGACGAGCGAAATAATTTTTGCACCTGTTTATAGTTTAAAGAGAAACAGATTAACATCACACAGCCAACCCAAAAATAAGCTGCCCACTAGAGTATCTCAGAATGTGTGCCAATTTTCCTGTCCACATTCTGATCCAACACGCCTTGATTAAAATTTGGTCACTTCCTTGTCACGTGTAGTTCTGGTCTTATGCAACAGAACGTTTCCTGTGCGCCGGGCGCAATCAGTTTCGATTTCACCCTTAAAATTCGATGATGAATATCTAACTACGTGCAACTTTTGCGATTTCTAAAAAAACGTATGCCATAAAGTGAGACGCACTACAAGTTTCTAATATGAAAGACTGCCCTGAACGAAATAATTAAAAAGTTAATTAATGACTTTTCGTTAATTAGTCGCATCAATATAATTTTAGCTTCCGAAAAGTATTTCCATCCATCTAGACATGGAGTTCATGTGCAATAACAACACGAGTGCAACTGTCACAGAATTTTTATAAATGATCCGTATTGCTTAAAAAAACACTTTATATTTGAACAGGGTAGACTAAGAAGCTACAGAGCACGACTAAAATTATTTCTATGATCTCACAAGGTTGGCAGCTGCTTCAAAACTTCACTGAACCCAGAGAGACCAGTAAGAACATTCATACTATATTAATTTCTAGGGCGTTACGTGCCAAAATCCCTATGATTATAATGCATTCCGTAATGGTTGGCTCCGGAAATTTCAAACATCAGAGGTTCTTTAATGTGCACCGACATCACACAGTACAGTGGTCTCCAGCATTTTCAACTCCATCAAAAGTGCGACTGCACAGCCAGTAAGAACATTCACTGTACTAAGAGATCGGTGTGACACATTAAGTAAAATAGGGAACAATTCACAATGCACAAGTAAAAATTCGACATGAGAAATGCGCAAAAGGAGAAAAACACTGACTTGGCCGGCATCTACCTAAACCTCGAGGTCATAACCATCAATTCTCAAAGGTCTTGAAGTAGAATGAGGGAAGCACTGACTGAAATGAACTGGTTATGTTGTGGTAATTTGATTTAATATGGCATCCTTTCTGCAACGACAAATCACAAATGTCTTGCAAAAACACCAGTTGACATTAAGGTATCAGTTCATGTTGCAATGACAGTCACTCACTGCAGGTGCAACTCTTTGTGATTGCTTGCTGGTTTCCATAAGATGAAATACCAAGGTCTGATGGTGTGCGGTGCGTGGATGTGCTTCTTTATGTTCACACACTTAGTTTTACTATGCTATGATACTCACTTGCTGCTGTTTAAGGCATCCAAGGATGCCAGAGAGCTTTTGCGAGATGCCAGTAGACAAGATGGTCACAGCGAAATTCGGCGTACATGGTCAGTGCATATGGCAGTCTGTTCTCCATCCGACGATGCTACATGTGGCAATTCCCTCTATGGTCGATGCAACTCAGTCACTGCAGGTTCTCGCGCTCACATGTGACCGAGAGTTCATGGAGCAGTGACCACCTTCACCCTGCACAGTTTAAAGATAGCAGATTACACATTTCTGAAATAAGAGATGTCCTATGCCTGCAATATGCAAGTTACCTCTTGTTAGTAAAGCACCTATTCAGTCTCTGAACCACAAAGCACACAAGACAAGGACAAGCAGAAAACATGAAACACGCTGGTGGCAATTAAGAAGCTTATATTTAAGAGTGCACAAAAAATACACGCAATACATATTCTAGATCACGCATGCGCAGCTTGCGTGATCTAGAATTTATGTGAAATCACAGGTAGACTGTATTTACACACAGGTATCACCCAAAAGATAAATTCCACCTCAATAATTTTGTAGGTCAGTCAACTGCTTTACTTGCTAAAAATTGTACAGACTCGATAAAGCTAATTCGGTTCCGCAATGCTTTCATTGTTTTTATTTATTACAGCGTGCATAAACAAACCCTTAATGCAGCTACTGCCATGCTATTCTAGTGTTCTTGGAACCAATCAGTTGGAGACCTTCTGCATACACTAGTATAGTGTCCAATGCATGTTATAGACAGCTGACTCTGCACAGTGGACTAACTGGCTGGTGTTTCATTATGCAAGTGAGCTTTGTGCTGCATTGTCTCACATATTTCTGTTTACCTAGCCTTTATAATTATGAACAAAAGCAGCAGCAATCTGACCTATGAAATTATTGAGGCAGAACTGATAGACAATTTACGTATTACCTCTACACAACATCCTTCCATATATCTTTCTCATAGTAAAACTTGCAATACGACAAAACGTTTCTCCATGTTGCACACATGTGTTGTAAATCACGTTTTGCTTATAGTTGGGTCTGAAGGTTTGAAAGAACTCTAGTAGGCATGTTTCTTGTGCACTATAAACTTCAAGTGTGTCCAACAGCAACATTCCAAAATGTAAAAGGAGAAGGTCTGAATTACTGTCACATTGTATCTAACCATACAAGAACTAATCAAAGTTTTCATGCAAAGTGCGCAAAATGAGAAACCTAATGATAAACTGTAAAAATTGAAATTAGGCAAACTGGAAGCAGACAGATGTGCATATCCGAAAATACGCTTCCCAGAAAATAATACTATCGTTGTAATGATAAGGTATGGCAAACATGTCCTGCCTGCAGACAATCTAGCACATTCGCTTCTTTGTTGATATGTGCGCAGAGTGTAATCTGATATAGCATTCATGCTGCCCGTCGCAATCACTGCTTTAACTATTTAAGAAACTGCGATACAGTATGTCTATGCTAAATTGAATAATGTTGTTCTTGTTTAAAGCATGCTACAAGTTAAATTTGGAACTAGAAACAACATTTTACATGGTGTTTTTGCAAGCACAACAACATCTTCCAATTTAGTTCTGCCATACATGAGTCAGATGAGGCCCCCTGCCATGCACTTGCACATTTCCCTTTCAAAAAGATGGCAGAGGGCATCCAAGATATGGTAGTACTCACATAACAAAGTTACAATGCTCTTTGAGACGCTGAGCAAATTCGTTATTGCAACTATTTGTTGCTCATGACTTCTAAGCGCTGTGAAATGGAGCATAAAAATTATACCCACTTTCATATTAGAACTGAGCGGCGTTCCTCAGTAGGTCCTGTTTGGTCATAAGCGTCCAAGGTAGAAACGACCTTCGAAAAGTCACAATGACGTGTTCTGGAACATGATGCCCCAGGCTGCTGCGCAGGCCCTGCGAACAAACCCAAAACACTACCTTCTCATATATGGCTCTCCTCCGAAGTGAACGACCTCGCCTCGCCTTTTTCGTCACAATAAGCAATTCATGAAAACGTTCTGAGGATTTACGTGCCAAAACCACGAGGCACGTCATAGTGGAGGGCTCCGGAAATTTCGACCACCTGGGGTTAACGTGCACTGACATCGCACAGTACACGAACTTGCAGCATTTCGCCTCCATCGAAATGCGACCACCACAGCCGGGATCGACACATCTCTTTCGAGCATTCACTTAAGTTTCATAAACGTGTGAGCAATCGAATTCAAAACTGCAGGACTACCACCGTTACGGTGAAGTTCCGATGACGTCGTACACAAGCGAGCTAATCAGACGCCTTAAACTCATAACTAAAACGGGCAAACACACTACAGCCCATTATCTACAGATGACCTAACGCGTAATAAGACATCAAGACTAGCATAAACTATAGCGGGCGGCCAATATGTCGAATATATCGAGTAGAGAACGGGGCCTATACATACGCATGCTGTGAGGCAAAGCGAAGGCACAGGCCCTGCACTTCGTTGCACAAGAACGTTGCAGACAGGAGTACAATCAAGAAAACCTAAAGAACACGCGAAACCCACTCATTCGAACCACGTGTCAAGAATTGAAGCGCTGGAATGAGTGCAATACTTTCTGCGTGTCCCGCTCTCTCTGTCATATCAAGAGAGTGGATGAGGCAAGAGAAATGAATGTCATCAGAATGTCTAGTCTCTAAATGTACAATGAAAAGGCATGTCCAAACAATGCGGCGAGGTAACAGCTCAAGTTTACCCGCCGCGTCACTGACACAAACAAAACGAAAACCGCCGTCAGACACGCGGTAAACATACGTACACAGTTCCTCGAGGTACATGCAGTCAGTGTAACTTGGCTATGAACACTGTGCTCATAACGCAGCTTGGAGCGTGGACAGAAGACACGGCCAACACGGCAACCACAACAACGACATAAACATAAGCAGCCCGCCAAAAGCGATAACCACGACAACAGCGCCAGTACCGTTAAAAACGGCTAATGCGGCTAACATGTAAACTAAAAAAAATTGTTTCAAACATGGCGGCCGTGACGTCATTTGACGTCGGTTTTATGCCTTGCTGCCGAAAAAGTGTCGTTGAAACTTACGCCTGCGCGGCGCCTACTGAAATAAATCACGCCATATCGACCTTTTCACAAACGGCTCCCTGGGCGCCGCCATAATCCTCTCTGGGCTGCGCCAAATAGGCGTGACCCCCCAGAAATGCACTGTCGAGGCTGTGACGTCAGCTTTTGTACTCCCGCACGCAGCCCAGCATGCCGGCGTTTTTTCCCTCCTGTGAATAGGTCTATATTGAGGCCATTGTTCTGCTCAGCGAGGAAAGCTTCAGGCCTCCTTGGTATTGCTTTGACTACCACGGGATCGTGAAAAAGCATAGCGTTTGAGAGTGGCAGCTGCAGCTCGAAGGACAGTTTGATTTTTGTGCACTGCAAGGTTTGTGCACTGCAAACGCCGGTCGTCTTCCGTCGCGCGAAAGGTCCATGAGGGGTCTGTGACGCTCGCGGGAAGGGGGGCGTGGCTCCGGCTGAAAGCGGCCAGGCGCGGTCGCGCGCGTGTTATCTTGATAGGTATTATACGACGGTTCATATACCCTTGTCTGTGCTGTGTTCTCGCCGCTCAATTCGCGTTGAAGAGATATAACGTACGAAGGTCGCCTCGTTCGCTGTAGCGTCCGCGTTTCCCACGCCAGCCATTTTGTTGAGTTACGCCACGTCGGATGTTAAATGCTGGTCTTAGTTCGCATTGATTCACCCTTGCGACTAAACTGAATTTTCTCATGCAACAGGTGATTAATACATAGAGAGAAATGACTACAGATAGCACGGGTGTAGCTGATATAAAATATATGTGCTCTGTTTCCAGGGGTCCATGCAAATTTAAACGGACACAAGAGAAAAAATTAACTTGTAGTTTAATTTTGTAATTTGTAAAGTAGCCTTACGCAACACTGCAAGCACTCTCGCCGAGAGAAGGTGCTCCGGAAACCAGAAAACGCGCAAAAAATTATATATATATATATATATATATATATATATATATATATATATATATATATATATTATACACGCATGACAATGCGGCTTCAAGTTCCCGTGCCAACTTTCGGTCACGCCAGAGATATTGAAGGGATCTGCTAAGACCCACATAATTGCTTATTAATTGGTGCAAATGAATTATATTTTAGAAGAAGGCAGAGAATAAAATATGAGTGGTGTCGATTGTCAGACTTGAAGTGAATCAGTGTGACCAGAAAATGAAGGAAAAAACAAGGTTATAATCAGTGACGTAACATCAACGCGGCTTCGGCACGAAACTCAAAAATAAGACTTTTCATTTGTCATATCGTCAAATAAATCTTTCATTTGTCCATCTCCCGCGTTTACTAGTGCTTGCAACACCTGACCTCTGGGTAACGTTCTCTAGAGGTTATCAAATAAAATCTATGGGCTGTGGAATTGTAAAGCTTCTGCAACATATATTAGAGGTCATATTACAAAATCTATAAGCCGTCTATTTTTTTTTTGTAGACACAGCATACCATAGACGTTCATAAATTTGAGTGCAAAAAATTGTGCTTGTCTGGGACGTCTCGCAGATGACATTCACAGATTTACACATTTGGATCATATTCGTACATCGCAGAGATATTTGTGGTTTACTGGGAACCAGTATCCAGGTCACGGCGCACGTAAGTAACACTTACCAGGCTACAAATAGGGCACACACAAAGCACACATGCATACCTTCTGTCCAGTGGTGATCCATCCAGGTGTGAGATGCGAAGACCCACTTACCGTGCTTCACATCCTCGTCCAGTGCACTGAATTAAATGCTATCAGAAAAAGTCACTTTTTATTGCTCTACCGACAACATTTTCCACTGCATCCGTTCATGTTCATCGGTAGGCATGCGCTTTTTAAATATGAATCATTGTTCGCGCTTTTAAAGTATGTGCATAGTTTTCACTCCATATTCCGAGGTGATCCGTAGCACGACCTCTGAACAGGGGTCGCTGCTGCGGTGGCTACAGTAATGAAAGCACCTGCCTCGTGGCCTTTGGGCTCAAGGGCGTTGACAAGACAATCGTGCTAATGCCATATATCCATGATAGTTTTATTACCACGAGCATTGCCATCCATTATCAGTACCACACTTCACGCCACCCTCATGATTTTATTGCTTATATGTTCTACGCACCTTTAATGCGCAGTACTTTACGCCCATGTGCAGCCGCGTAACGCAATCATCGTTCACATCCTTTGCATATCACCGTTAATTACTGATCATTGTTAACTTACCGACATCTCTAATGGTGCTCTTTGGCCAGGCATGGCCCTTGCGCCTCTAAAAAACACATATTGTCATAAACGCCGTCTTGAGTGAAGTGACTACCGGGCACCTCCACCAATGTTACGGGGAGAAATATATTCACACTGTACACAGAATAAATTCTGCGGCTGATAAGGTGGCACCCAGCTCGCCGAGTCTGTCGACGTCGTCTTCCTTTCTGTCCTCTTCGTCGTCCTCTTCATCCAGTTACAATATTATCAATTATGCGTACAAGCGGTTGGGTCATACGAGAGAAAGTTAGCCGTGCCTTTCGAACAGGCCTTCGCCACTTTGAGACTTCGACGATGCGGGCGTTGGTAATTTTAGCATAAGGATGAAATGTGACCAATGCTGCCGGCGAACCGGAAACATCCATAATGTCGAAAGCTGTAAAATAAGCCATCGATGTACTTCGCTTGTCATTATAACATGTATGGAGCACGTAAGCTACACTCTAATAACTGAGAGAGTGCCGGGTACTCCCTTTGGGGGCGTATATTCTTGTCCCATATTTAACTCTATTTTCCAGAGTAAATCGCCTCTTTTTGGTGCAGAGTATAGTAATGCTCCCAGAAAGGGCTATAGTACTCCACCACGACAGAGTAACGTAACTCCTCCGGAAGGAGTTGTAGTACACCCAAGAAAAAAAATAGCTTAACAGGGGACACAATTGGGCCTTCAAATTGCTTTTGACAATTTATTTGTGCGTATATTGTAATGATGAAATAATAAAGAGCACTACGACACAAAAAAAGATGCGCGAGCGAGGTTCGAACCAATGACCTCTTCACGCACCTCAGACTGCGAGCCCTACACGCTACCGCAATGCCACACTAGAAGACGATGCGTGCGAGCTTTTTCTTTCATGTTGTCAGTGATCACGTCTGTGATCTGTCTTCATTTCCTTGTTTAGAAACGCCGGTTTGAGTGTCTCCGTACATGCGACAACCAAACACACGGTAGTTCGTTTGTGCTTCCCGGTATCAGAACGTCAATGCGGCACGTTTCTCAGTAAACGAGACTAGCTTAACCGAAGATATGTGCGGCATTCGCATTGACTCGCTAAGCGGTTAGTCATTTCTGTGTAGAAAACGTTCCACTTCTGAACTGCGCACTGAACACTTCAGTTTTCGTCACCCCGTTGGTCATATTTTCGATCATTATTGTTCACGTTCCGTGACTACAGCCGTAATAGCCCACTCTAGCCGTACTGACCATTTAGCTTAGGGCAGTATACTCCGTGCGCGACGTTCGTATCGGAACACGTCTATATTGAATTACGAAGAATTCAATAACGTTTTGAATGTAGTTTCGATCGTGACCGACTATATGAGGGGATATTTGCTTATTTAACCACACAAGTCCAAAGCTAAAAACGCGGATATTAGGCCTCATTCCAGTGCCTTCAAGTACACTGAAAAGCACTGTGAAGCGCTGGAAACGCTGTTTTCTTTTATTAGTGGTCTCCAGCGCCACGACGAATGCAGTGCTCTCCATTGTATATACGTGTGCTTATTAATGAGGGGTCATCGCTCGCTGTATGCCGGCATATCTATCTATCTATCTATCTATCTATCTATCTATCTATCTATCTATCTATCTATCTATCTATCTATCTATCTATCTATCTATCTATCTATCTATCTATCTATCTATCTATCTATCTATCTATCTATCTATCTATCTATCTATCTATCTATCTATCTATCTATCTATCTATCTATCTATCTATCTATCTATCTATCTATCTATCTATCTATCTATCTATCTATCTATCTATCTATCTATCTATCCACTGGTCGGATATTCACTGGTCGGTGCTTCGGGATGATGGTGTCTAGGAGCATCGTTGGTTGTCGGCCGAACAACAGAAAAAATGGAGAGTAACCGGCAGTGTCGTGGCGCGAAGAATTGCACGCAAATGTCACGTACAGCAAAGCAAGGTCCCAGCCAGAGTGGTCGGAGGAAACAAACTTCGCAAGCATGTCTGTAAGTGTTCGATTGTGACGCTGCGTCAGGCCATTTGTCTGCGGATGTTACGACGTAGTGAGCTTGCGCCTCGTTTCACATGACTGCAGAATGCCGGCTATGACCTTCGACAGAAATATGCGGCCACGGTCCATAAGCAGATGGCGTGGAGCTCCATGTTGCAAAATCACGCCGTGTGGGAGGAAGTCCGCGACATCTGTGGCCACAGCTATCCACCTGCCTGTTGCCAGAGGAAGACACGGGAAACGGGCCAAGTAGGTCTAAGCCAACGCGAAAGAACGGTTCTGACGAAATGTCAAGGGTTGGTTGGTTGGTTCCTCAGTAATTTGGCGAAACCCACTCCTGGGGATGGGCCATGAAGCGGACGGTGCCTTGCTTAGGAAACTAATTCACTTACTGCAGGATGTCACGGGATTGAATGCACCCGGCGGGAGAGAGATCTTCCTTCTCTTCGTCCGGCGCACACGCGCCTGGTTCAAGGGGCTGGCAATATGCATGTAGCAATCGCACCGTATCGGCTTCAGATCACATGAATACAAATACACGCGGTGTGATTGCACAAAGTCAGTCAGATAATACTCGCCAAATTGGCCAGGCCGTATTGATGGAATGATTGAGAACAAACTGTCCAGTATATATTCGTTTTCGTACCCTTCCTTTCATGTTTCCTTCTCTTCTTTTTCTCTCCCTCTTCTTCGTTTCCGAGATTACGACAGTGATATGAATTCAAACTATAGTTATTGACATAGTCTTGCTCTCTAGTAAAGAACACTTTTTCACGTTTAGTTCAAAAGAGGAAATTGTAGATGAATTTACGTTGGTCAAAATTTTCCAATTACTGATAGCTTCTTTAGAGGAGGAACATGCCACAAAACGTGGGTTTGTAAGCATTGGGGGTTTTGTTGGGGGACGATTTTCAGAGCGTCGTTTCCACCTTTTAGCAAGGTTCCTCGCCCACCGATAGCGGTGCGCCCCTGCTGGTGAGAATTTCTTCTGAATGTCCTTCATGAATGAATCGTTATGTGAAATTTAGCTGGCGGAGCATTTAGGGGGTATCTTTTGTCCTTCCTGTCGCACCATGCTGTATTCATCTTGTGGCAAATTGGCAATAGAGAAAGGATGGAAACACTAGCCTCCACTCCATTTATTATGCGGGAAGGACACTCTTCTCAGTTATCCCGTGTGGGAGTCCATAATGGTTTCACTTCTCCATTCTCACTCTCTGCGTGTCCGCCACCGAAAACCACCCCCCTCTTACGAAGAAATGCCCTACTGGGGAGAGTAAGTTGGCCGAATGTGGTTGTAATAATTGGCACCTGATATAAATTTTTGCATTTACTTCTACCATTTCCTTCAATATATGAATTGCCTTTTCGTTGTGGAACATGTGTCTTTATTTCAAGCAAATTGTTTCCAAACTCTACTTTCAATTTGTGCAGGTATTTTTTCGTTAGGGTGCAGTCGAATGATGTGGCAGAGAAAGGAGACGCCACGAAGAAAGTAGAAAAAAAAACATGAACAACGATAACCAAACAGCCACGGATGAATTCGCTGCGCCGGTGAAGTCTGTCGTGCAAGCGGTCCCTGCAGTAACATCGTGTACGGGAACTAAAAGATTCACAAAACGAGCGACAGGCACCGCCACTGGTCCCTGAGAGGACACAGCGAGATTAGATCTCGTGCGGAAAAGCGCAAGCGTCTAATCTTGTACTCCATCGGCCCAGAGCGAGCTTGACACCCTACGGAAGCCACCGCAGCGGCACGCGTAGGCGTGCACACGAAAGCGGACGCTCGATTGGTGAAGACGATAGCCTGTGCTGCCTCCAGCGTTCGTTTTCTCCAGCCAAATTTGCTGAATTCGTACTGCAAAGACGTGAAACTACAGTTTGTCGTGTCTCCGTCAGACATGTAACGTTTCCAACGAACGTGTTGTAATAAGCGAGCTAAGGCGATGTCTTCCTTCTTAATATTGGGCCGGTGGGTATTTGGACTTCCAGCGGAAAAGCGCTGTCACTTCAAAACATTCGCTTTCAAACCGAGCGCCCCTGCAAGCTCGATTGGTTTCAACAAAGAATGTTCCGAGGGACCTCGGTCCCGCGCAGCAGTCGCTGCGGCACATTTTTTGTTTCTTGCGACACCCAGCTCGGGCGACGAACAGCAGAGCACTGGGCGTTTCGTTATAATGGAGACTAGAAGCTGATTACTTACTGTCTTTTATCCATCACATTCATTTTACGTTCGTCTCTCTGGTCCATCTGCGCTTGCCAGTTAAGTAGAACGTGGTTGATAGAAGAGTAGAGTTGCGCCATTTATCACTTCAAAATCAAGCCCAGCCTGTATTGAAGCATTTGTGGTGTGCTGGCAATGCCAGTCTCTGCTCTTCTCTTACCTGTCATTGTTGACAAGACTGCATACAATGAGCGGAGACTTCGTTCGATTCGTGAACGTTAGGCCTAGTACTGTTACTACCTGCCAAATTACTAGCACTGCCTTATAACCATGCATTACTGACTTGTTGTCTGATGTTCAGAGCTCTGTTTCCATCGTTTATGCATACATCTATCAGTAGACCGAATTTATTTCCACACGGGGATAAAACAAATTCTCGTTGCCCGGGCAGTAACGCCGATAACCATATATTTTGCTATCGAAAGACACTTGATGTGTAAATATGTCGTGGAACTGCCACGCGAAGGCGGCAGTCTCTTTGAATGCTTGGAGTTGCCCGCTTACGTAAAGAGTTAAGTCGGTCTAGTTCCTTCCCTGTTGGAGTCAGTAATTGCCAACGAAAGTAAATGTCGATAGTAGAGCTGCGCTAGCTCTCCGAAAGGCAAAAAAAAAAAAATAAATGTAGTCGCTTGTTATGTTGCGTGCCATATTTCCATACAATGTTTCAGGGGCAGCTTGCACGTCCGACTCCGCCAGGGCGCAATTTCACCCATGGCTGGAAATCTAAAAGAACGGGAAGCCGTTTTCCAGCCATGGGTGAACTTTGCGCGGCTGGTGGAAGTCCCTCGTGCAAGCCGCCCCTGCTTTCAGATCGCGTACGGGAACCAAAAAAATGCATAAACGAGCGACAGGCACCTGCCACTCGATGCCAGGGGGGCCAGCGAGATTTGACGGTGTGCCGAAAAAAGGCACGGCGTCGTCAAATCTTGTCCCCCACACTCCAGTGGCCCAGTGCTGCCTCAGCCCGCATCCCTCGCTGGGGATCGAACCTCGGCCTGCAGAGTGTGAGCTCGCCACCCTGCGCACTAAGCCACTGTAGTGGCACGTCCTGCTTGGTTCGCGGCAGCTACACATGGGAGCAAGATATCGGCGTGCTTATCGCGTTGCACTCAGCTGCTGCTTGCGCTCTTCGCTTCCGCCCTTTCCCTCCTTCCGGCGCTCGCGGCGACGGACTGTTACAGCTGAGAACAGGCCTCTGCAAGTGCGGACACCATTGCATTAGTTTAAATGTCGTGAACGTTTAAACCGATACAGCAAGGGGAGGTGAGAGGGTAAAAGCCTAGCAAAGCCACTGATATAAATTTTGCGAATACATTGCCACGGAGTGCGCGTTTTAAAACAATAAGTAAGGAACAGGTCCACCGATATGTGCCGTAAGAAGAGTAGTGCAAGTTTACGTTCGTTATGTCTTTATTACTCGTCATGGAATTATTCTGCATGCTTTACAGAAAGCGGGGCTGAGTAGGTGAGAAGAGAAATCGGTTCACGCCTTGACTTGCACCCCTGGCACACGTAAACTCCCTCGTCTTTTCTTCGAGGGAGATGGGGTTCATGGCACACGGTAACCATTTCGCTGAGGAAGTTAAATGGAGCTTTTGGTGGAGAGAGTTCGGTTATGACCTTTTCGGCTCGATGGAGTACTCTCGTTCCCAGCCAGCTACTGCTACGCTGAAAACCGCACTAGCAAAATTGTAAGGAGCTCAATTATCATTTCAAGAACTATGCTCTTTTTATTGCGTGGCATTTCACGCCCCGTAATGTAAGTTTTAGTTGTATTTTTTCGGACATCAGCACTTGTACTCTCCACACCGCTGTGAAGCGTCGCGCCATATTTGTTTCTGCACGTGCGAGGCGCACGCACAAGCACTGTGACAACAATGGTGATTCCGTGCACTTCACCAACACACAAAAACACGTTTTTGTTGCTGTAAAGGTGACTGCACACGAAAAAAATTGGACGCTTAGACGAGCGCAGCAGCGCTGTTTCTGCCCCATGCGGCAACCGTCGAAAGCTTGCGCCGAGCCGTGTAGCACGGCCACAACTCCGTTCTGGTTGAGCTCCATTAAGGAGTTCAATGCGGAACGGAGATAAACGGAGTTCGGTTGTGGCCGTGTAACGTGTTACCAGCGAGGAGCGCGTCGGCGGGCTCGCTCGCTTCTTATATTTGCGCAGAGAGGACCTTGCCCTTCCGCTGTCTGCTCGCGCGCTTTTCTCGTGGTGAGGGAAAGAGGGATGTTTCGAGCTTTCACCGTGATGTCCGCGCTCATGTTACGGAGCGTACGGTCGAAAGTCACTCGAGCTCAAGGGACGCCGCTAAACGAACAAACAGAAGATGAGCGCGAACTATCAAGTGTGACAGCTCGACACTTGAAGCACGCTAGTTTCCTTCGCTGCTTCGGCCGCCTTTGCAACAGGAGCGCTGTTTAAACTGAGAGTATCCATTGGCAAGCCTCACTTCGTGTAGCATTAGTTTTTTGCTATCGCATTCATTGCTTCGCCCTTGCGGCGAAACTGGGACTTTTTTGGACTTCCAGACATTCGCTTTCAAACCGAGCGCCCCTGTAAGCTCGATTGCTTCCAACACACAATGTGTTGTTGGTTTCAGCAAACATTTTCCGTGGGACCTCGGTCCCGCGCAACAGCCGCTGCTGCGCGTTTTCGGTTTCTTGCGGCACCCAGCTCTGGCGACGAACAGCAGAGCGCTGGGCTTTTCGTTATAATGGAGACTAGAGGCTGATTACTTACTGTCTTTTAACCATCACATTCATTTTACGTTCGTCTTTCTGGCCCATCTGCGCTTGCCAGTCAAGTAGAACATTGTTGATAGAAGAGTAGGGGGTGACTGCTACTCGGTTTGCGGTATTTCTCACTTCAGCATCAAGCCCAGCCTGTACTGAAGCATTTGTGGTGTTTGTTGATGTGCTGGCGATGCCAGTCTCTGTTGACGACACTTCATTCGAGATCATGAACGTTACGCCTGGTACTGCTACTACCTGCCAAATTACTAGCACTGCCTTATACGTGTTCCCGGCTGATAATCATGCATGAGTGACTTGTTGTCTGATGTTTAGGGCTGTGTTTCCATTGTTTATGCATACAGCTATCATGAGACCGAATTTAGTATTTCCACACGGGGATATAACAAATTCTCTTTGCCTGGGCAGTAACGCCGATAACCATATATTTTGCTATCGAAAGAAACTTCAGGTGTAAATATGTCGTGGAATTGCCACGCGCAGCTGGCAGTCTCTTTCAATGCTTAGTGTTGCCTGCCAGTGGAACTGTCGCAGATGGATGAGTGTTTACGTAAACTCTGAAGTCCGCCTTCGTCCTTCCCTGTTGGAGTAATTTTTAACAAAAGTAAATGTCGATAGTAGAGTAGCGCTGGTTGTCCCAAAAGCAAAAAAAAAAAAGAATTTTTGTCGCTTGTTATGTTCTGTGCCGTGCTTCCATAGAATGTTTCAGGGGCAGCTTGGACGTCAGACTCCACCAGCATGTAATTTCACCCATGGCTGGAAAGCTTGTCTCTGTCATTACAAAAAAAAAAGAAAAACAGCTTTCTAGCTATGGGTGGACTGTACGTGGCTGGTGGAAGTCCTTCGTGCAAGCCGCCCCTGCCTTCAGGACGTGTACGGGAACAAAAAAAAAATGCAGAAACAAGCGACAGGCACCTGCCACTAGATGCCCAGGGGGCCAGCGAGATTTGACGGTGTGCCGAAAAAAGGCACGGCGTCGTCAAATCTTGTCCCCCACACTCCAGTGGCCCAGTGCTGCCTCAGCCCGCATCCCTCGCTGGGGATCGAACCTCGGCCTGCAGAGTGTGAGCTCGCCACTCTGCGCACTAAGCCACTGTAGTGGCACGCCCTGCTTCATTCGCGGCAGCTACACATGGGAGCGTGCTTATCGGCTTACCCTCAGCTGTTACTTGCGCCCTTTCCCTCCTTCCGGCGCTGACAGACTGTTGCAGCTTTTCGCGGGTTATGACAGGCCTCTGCAAGTGCGGACCCGATTGCATTAGTTGAAATGCAGCAAGGGGAGGTGAGCGGGTAAAAGCCTAGCAAAGCCATTGATATAAATTTTGCGAAAAGATTGCTACGGAGTGCGCGTTCTAGAACGATAAGTAAGGAACAGGACCACCGCTATGTGCCTTAAGAGTAGTGGAAGTTCATTTTCGTCCAGAGATCTGTATTACTCGTCGTGGAATTGTTCTGTACGCATTACTGAAGCCGGGGCTGAGTAGGTGAGAAGAGAAATCGGTTCACGCCTTGACTTGCATTCAGGCGTGGTGCGAAAGCAAAGTTCCAGCGGCAGCTTGCATGACGGTTCACCCGTGATTGGAAGGCTGATTTGAAGCGTCGCGGAATGTCTGCGCGGAGTTGTGTTTGTCTCGTCGCTTACTGAAGAGACCTAGATACGTGAACGTTACGGCTGGTACCTCGTACTTATGCCGGATCGGAAGTCGTGCATGATTGGCCCTCTGTCGCTCGTTCAGATGCCTGTTTAATACCTCGATGTGTAGACCCAGCTCACGGAGGAAGAATAACTCTCAGCGGTCCTGGCAGTTATAATGATAGTCACACATGTTCCCATCTATTGTGTTGTAAAGAATGGTGTGTCGATATTACGAGTTACTGCTACAGAGGTGCCCGCCAGTGGCGCCGTCGTAAATACATGGCTGCTCAGATGGATGTTGAAGTCGGCCTAGTTCCTTTCCAGTGTGAGGGAGTTACGTACATGCGAAGTAAATATCTACGATACATAGATTACCGTATAGAACTGTTTGGGCAGTCAACCACGGTGCGTAGTAGGTGCTACTTCACGGCGGTCGAATCGGATAAGGTGGAGTGCAACATTCATACCATAGAGTTTCCTGCAATACTTACTAGAGGGAACTCTGGCGCTAGTGTCTATGGGAGCTGCAACGCATGACGCTTCAACCGGCATGGGAATGATCGGTAGTACACAAATGTGTGTACTACCGCTTTGTCGCAAAACGAAGTTCAGCAAAAGTCAGCTGTTCCACTTCACCACTTTCCCTTCTTTAGGCTCAGCAAATAGTTCACAACCGTCTATTCGTTTATCCGAAACAAACGCCAGAACACAGCCACTCCGCAAATTTGTGTACTACGCATCATTCCCATGGTAGCTGAACGATCGCAGCGCCGGAGTCCCCTCTAGTTAACTTTAGGACTGCGGTATGAATCATGGAGTTTCCCAGAACATTAGCCCCACGTAGTAGACTGCACATACAGGTGCCGCTTAATGAGCAGCTACATTGCGGAATGTGCACTTCGGTGTGCGACTTGTTTGCGAAGCGAAACTATGCTGTCGAATCCATAGCTGTAGAGTACGAGGCTTCGCGAACGGGTTCACGCTAAAAGCGTGCGGCTGCATTGATGTGCTCGTGAAGCTGATGCCATTGGCGTAACAACTGCATTACAGAGGCTTCCGAGTCGTTGCGTACTCTTCCGGACCCTGGACTTCAAGCGACGGTACGAGGGCCTGCCCGGGAACACACCGCGCGTCGACGACATCCGGATCGTGCAGGCAGCGGTCAAGATCATTAGTGAGTACGCACATTCTGTCCGCCATTACTACGTTCGCGCACCGTCGATCGAAGGAACACACACAGGATGGTAACGCCACATCGTTTATTGAGAACATCGGGACCCTCCGCGTTCCTTGGCACTAGTGTTCGCAAGCTCGAGAGGCCACCAGCAGCTGTACCGGGCGAGTAGCGCTAGGGCACGTAGCCGTGTTGCTTCGTTGTGTGTAAGGCCTGGTCGAATGCTGCGAGATATAGGGCATGTGCATTACTATTCACCGCAGTAACATACCGGACACGCTGTCTACATTCAGAATGCATGTCCGGTAGGAACAGCTTTGCGCTACCAGAATTTTCTCTAGACGTACATCACGGGAACAGTGTATTAGGCAAGCGATCGCATATGCACAGCAGCACAACTATAAACACTGTCAGTCAGGAATGATATGTAAAGAGACACGAGAGTACAGTTACAACTGTAGATCAGGAACACTAATGAAAGAGCCTACAGTTGAAGTTTGGGAGACAGTGTTTCTAACCGTAGGCTCTTCACGTAGTGCTGCTGATGTACAGTTCGGGTGACCATCTGTCACGCGAAAGAAGCGAGAACTGTAAATAAGGAAACACACGGAAGAGCCTACAGTTATAGCGACGATAAGCGTAGGCAACGACACTGTCGAACAGCAATGAAAGAGACAATGGCCACGATAAACGCGGGACGACAGTTACAGCAACGATCCGAAGGTGCACATCCTATATTGGAGTTACTGATCTGCAGCCATGTGTACCGTGCGTTCTGAATACTACTGCTGGAAGGAAGCGTACACTTCCATAATGCAGGAGACGTCGTTGCGAACGAATGCAGCCGAAACACCACACTGGTTGCAAATGACATTTACGAAGTGCACCAGGTACCCTACGACTGAGAGCGAAGATTCGCTTGCAAGAGGGGGCGATACTGCCCGCGCACTGTGCACACACACAGCGTTCGCAATTCGTGATGCGCATTCCCGTTATTACAGAGGTCGTGGCAACGTCTTCACTTCACCTAATTGTAACGGCAGAAAGAAGGGAAGGGAGGTTAGGCCAATCAGGATCTCTTTCATGCGTGAAGAGTACGCGAAAACTGCTTATGTATGGTACTTGATGCAGTGTTCCTTAGAAGAGTGTATGTGACAGTCCTGCTCTGCATCAGTAGTAACGACGTTGTATGTTCTATTACAGGGGGCAGATTGTCGGTGTTCTCTGTCGCATGCAATTCGCTATCTGCGCTGCGCATGGTATATACAGCAGAACGAGGGCACGTGGCAGTAAATCGGGACGCTATGGACTGTTCCGTTGTTAGTTCATGTGATGCGGCTGTGAAAAAGCAGTCCGTATCGAAACAAACGAGACGTACTGATCAATGTTTCTATTCCTGCAGGTTTCACGGTAGCCGGCCTGAGGAGTACATCGCAAGAGTCAGCTCCGATGACATTGCAAGGAACCGTGGCAAACCTCGCGTTAAATAAACCGAAGCGCTGCCCCACGTTCGTTAGTCGTGTATGGGCTGTTCTTCTGCATGAACACAACCACAACGATCTGAAAGGCGATACAGTACATAAAGACATCGGTATTTAACTGGAGAACGCAGCATGCGATCGTCCCAGTGGGACCATTCTGCAGTCGCGAAAACAGTATACTACCGAAATCCAGAGGCAGTGAGACATACCACAGATGCGCAGATCTGGACGCTAGTGAAGCGAAAGGTGACAGAGTCACAGCGAAGGGAAGCACCACCATTTTAGTTCAGTGTTATGAAAACTACGGATAGAAGCTTAATGTCACTGAGCATGAATGAGGCAAAGCAGCGAAGAACAGTCACAACCATTTGAAGTGAGGATCATCAATGCACGACAGCAGCCACGGCTCTGGATTAGGATAATTAATGACTGAAGGAAGGGCAGCGAGACACGCCATAGTTTTAGGTCAGTGTCATGGACAACGGGAACACATTACTCGCAGCAGTGAGAAACACTGGCACTGTAGGTCGCGGTCATCACACACAGGCGAAGCGGTGCCCCACGTTCGTTAGTCATACATGGACTCTTCACTTGCATGAAACTGGAGAGCCCAGCACGCCAACCTCCCAGTGGGACCATTCTGCAGTCGCGCAAACCGTACACTAACAAAATCCGTGAGACATACCACAGATGCACAGTATACGCAGATCCGGACGCTAGTGACGAAGACGTCATCCGATGTGCAGTTCCGGAATAGTAATGAAGCAGAGAAGCGAAAGGATTCACAGCAAAGGGAAGCACCACGACCGTGGTTTAGTGTCGTGAAAATAAGGACAGAAGCTTAATGTCACGATGCAATCACAGCGACTGAATCACTCAATGTAAGGAGCAATAATGAAGGAAAGCAACGAACAGTCCCACCACCGGGGAACACTGTTGTTGTAGGTAAGCATCATTGATAACGGCAGGAAGCCAATCGTAAAGGAATGCAGCCACCGCAACTATAACGATCGCTAATGAGAGTATCACGAATGAAGGGAAAAAGCCAACAGTCACAACCATTTGAAGTGAGAAGCATCAATGCAGGACAGCAGCCACAGCATTGGGCAAACGAAATGAAGTCAGAACAGCGAGGAACTCTGGATTAGTTGTAGGTTAGTGAACAACGGGAACACACCACTAGCACTGTAGGTCACGGTCATCACTACAAGAAAGCAGCCACATGCGACCGAGTACAGTTGCGGGATCATTCCCGAAAGAAAGGTACAGTCACAGGAAAAAGACACACTACGGGCGTAGCTCAGTGTCCTTACCGAGAATGGAATAGTCGCAGCAACGAGAGGCACTAGATCATCCATGGATGAAGGGAGGCAACGGAGTGCAGTTACGGTAACATTAGAAGCCAAGGGTGAAAGGGTCGCCGGTTGAAGCTCGACTCATACTTATTAGGCGCGTACTCTGCCGCAATGCAGGAATGAAGGGAGAGCCACCACACTGAAGGACTGGTCGCATGCGATGCGACCAGTCTTTGCACCCATAGCTATAATTCTGCTGCAATGTAGGAACAATAAAGCTGAAGGCGCAGGCATCTGTCTGCTGCGGTACAGTACTAGGACACCAATGAATCCCAAGCAAGCGGAATTCCATACTGCCGACCGGGGCAGTAGTGTTAGTAGTAGGGCATTCACTGCAGATGGAGTCGAATGAACGAGAAATGCCGCAAATCTACAGACATCTATTTCCTGGATGGTGCATGAACGTTGCGGAAGTGCGAACACTGCGGCTACATTTCTGTGATGACGGAACAGCATTTGCCGAACGGGCCAGTAATTCCATAAATGAAGCCGAATTATTGCCAAACGGGCTGCCCGCACGTTATCCTGTACCATGTATTGTATGAACACGAACCACCGTGAATACTGGCACGAAAGTACACACAACGGGGTGTGAACGTGGAAGGTGTACCAGAGAATGAACACAGCTGTAGGCGAGGGTGGCGATCGACTTTCGAAGGAAATGAACATGCAACAGAATCCTCGTCCTGACGAATCTCCTCGCATGGGTAAGCAGCGGCCCTGACAGCACAATTACGGAGCGGAACGATCACTCACCTTCGTGGGCGCGCCAGAGGGACTTCCGGTGGCAGTTCGTGTACACCTGCATGAACATACGGTTTTAAATTGTATGCCGTCCTTCCCTGAGCTCACACACAGGCTAGCGTACTACATGCGGTGACTTCTAGCGATTTGCGAAGACTCTTTTGATTACGTAACATATACAGCAAACCTGTATATGGCCACGGTTCTGTGTATGCTTTAACGTGCGCCAACTGGGACGTCTGTGCCGCACAAATTGGGCTAACCCGACCGGTCCAGTACATATACAACTGACGATCGTGCCGTCACTGCCTACCGCATAAGGCACAAAAAGAGATACGTACAATGCTTCTCATGCGAAAGTTTCATCCACGCGCACTGTAAATACAAAAAGGACGTTATGGCCCGCCATTCCTATACTGCTACATTTGTGTGCCGTGCTGAACACCACAACGAGGAAACACAGCGCACCGTCTCGAACAAGATGTTTCACGTCACAAAATTTGAAGTGAACACCGCGCCAACGCATTCGGCTCCGAATTCAGTCTACACGCAATTGATTGTGGAGGGCCAGACCTGTAAAACTGACCGTGTGCCCAGCCGTATAAAAGCTGACGTTTTCGGACACCGCTTTTCGAACAATATTACACCCCATCTGCAAAACTTTTGAGCCGTCGTGGCACCACTGTATGAAGTGGCACGTATTACAGAACGCGAGGACATTGCATGTACTTGCACAGGCGGCTGTTTCAGGAAACACGATGGTATGCAGCCTATTTTCTCACGAAGCCGAGAGCGAGCTACTTCCCTCGCAAATGTCCTGCACTGCCTTCAATGAATGCATGACTAGTAACTAGCAGCCATGCCAGACATACACCAGTGTATAGACATTGTTTACAACAGTTCAACCAATGCCATGGTGTCCGCATATTTCAGACCACGTCACAAGAATTGATGTGAGGACAGTGCGAATGCATTCCGCTGCGTTCTAACCAGCAACAATCTGTCACCGCCACGCCGGAAGGAGGGAAAGGGCGGAAGCGAAGAGCGCAAGTAACAACTGAGGGCAAGGGGATAAGCATCAGCCGATATCTTGCTCCCATGTGTAGCTGCCGCGAACCACGCAGGACGTGCCACTACAGTGGCTTAGTGCGCAGGGTGGCGAGCTCACACTCTGCAGGCCGAGGTTCGATCCCCAGCGAGGGATGCGGGCTGAGGCAGCACTGGGCCACTGGAGTGTGGGGGACATGATTTGACGACGCCGTGCCTTTTTTCGGCACACCGTCAAATCTCGCTGGCCCCCTGGGCATCTAGTGGCAGGTGCCTGTCGCTCCTTTATGCATTTTTTTGGTTACCGTACGCGATCTGAAAGCAGGGGCGGCTTGCACGAAGGACTTCCACCAGCCATGCAAAATTCACCCATGGCTGGAAAACGGCTTTCCGTTCTTTTTTTTTGATAGAAAAGCTTTCCAACCATGGGTGAAATTGCACGCTGGCGGAGTCCGACGTGCAAGCTGCCCCTGACACATTCTATGGAAGCGTCGAACACTACATATGAAGCGACTACTTTTTTTTTTTTTGCTTTGGGACCAACTAGCGAAACTCTACTATCGACATTTCCTTCCCTGTTGGAGTGAGTAGTTTTCAACGAACGTAAGAAGGCCGACCTAACATTTTACGTAAGCACCCATGCATCTGCGGGCGGGCAACTCCAGGCATTCAAAGAGACCATGTGGCAGTTCTACGACATATTTACACCTGAAGTTTCTTTAGATAGCGAAATGTATGTTCATCGGTGTTACTGCCCGGGCCACGGAAATTTGTTATTTCCCCGTGTCATAGATTCCCGTACACGATCTGAAAGCAGGGGCGGCTTGCACGAAAGACCGCCACCAGCCGCGTAAAGTTCACCCATGGCAATAAAGCTGTTGTCCTGTTCTTTTAATGACACAGAGAAGCTTTCCAGCCATGGGTGAAATTACAGTCTGACGTGCAAGCTGCCCCTGAAACATTCTATGGAAGCACGGCACAGAATATAACAAACGACTGAAATTCAATTTTGTTTTTGCTTTTGGGACAACTATCGACATATACCTTCGTTGGCAATTGCTCACTCCAACAGGGAAGGAAGTAGGTCGACTTAACTGTTTACGTAAGCACCCATCCATCTGCGACAGTTCTACTGGCGGGCAACTCCAAGCACTCGAAGAGACCTAGTGGCAGTTCCACGACATATTTACACCTCAAGTTTCTTTAGATAACGAAATATAGGTTTATCGGCGTTACTGCCCGGGCCACGGGAATTTGTCATTACCCTGTGCGATAGATGTAGGCATAAACGATGAAAACGGCGCTCTGAACATCAAACAGTCAATAATACATGATTTTCAGCCGGGAACAAGTACAACGCTGTGCTAGTAATTCGGCAGGTAGTAACAGTGCCAGGCGTAACGTTCACGAATTGAACGAAGTCTTGTCAACAATGACAGGTAAGAGAAGAGCAGAGACTCACATTGCCAGCACATCAAGAAACACCCCAAATGCTGCAGCACAGGCTGGGCATGCTTTCAATTGAGAAATAGCGCAAACCATGTAGCAGTGACCGCCTATTCTTCTCTCAACCACGTTCTGCATGACTGGCACGCGCACATGGACCAGAGAGACGAACGTAAAATAGATGTGGTGTATCTTAAGACACACGATACATGCTTCAATGTATCAGAAATACAGATACCGGTACACGTATTTCGATACAGATGCAACATGCCCAAACACTGGTTTTCTGCATAACAATTCTTAGACCTATCATTCTGTTTCGCCTGTCTATTGTAGCGCCCATGCCTTGCATGTCGCCACTATCAATTCGACAGCGTGTCATTCACAGGTAGCCTTACGGCTGCAATACTGTACTAGCGCTTTTGAGCGGAGCGCCCGGACGTAAACGTTATTGAAGTTCTGTATGCGTAATGTATGAATTTCAAGGAAATGAACTGTTCCCGCTGGAGTACGATTATATACTGTAAGTACAAATACGCACCGGCCCAATATTAAGAAGGAAGACATAGCCTTAGCTCGCTTATTACAACACGTTTGTTGGAAACGTTTCATGTTTCACGGGGACACGATAAACTGCACTTCCACGTCTTTGAAGGGCCTAGATGTTCGTGAAGTATGAATTCACCGAAATTCCTGTGCCGTACGGGAGAAAAACGAACGCTGGCTGCACCGCACGCTATTGTTGTCACCAGCGAGCGTCCGCAAGAGCGAAAAGTGCAGCGCGGATCAACGCCACCTGGCCGTTCCTCGACGAAATACAGTTATAGTTTAGTGGGTTTAACGGAATAGCTGGATCGAAGTGCGCATGCACAGTACCGTAAACGACCCGTAGCGTTTAGCGTACGCACGCTATTTTTCAGATTTAGCGTTAGCGTGGTTAACGTAGTGTACGTGAAACACGGCGGCGGTTTACGACGCCCACTTCGAACTGAATTTAGCGTTGATGTGGACGGATCCACTTCATTCGTAGCAAACGACTGTGCGAAATGGCTTCGCTTGCCTTCAGGTAGCTTCGACGACACGGTATTACGGATAACTTAGCGTAGTTTTTGAGATCGCTTCCCATTTAGAACGTCCCTAAGCTTATCTAGAAGATCGGTGTAAAGAAGTCTGCACCATGAAAATTTTCGCTTTGGGTGCTTAGTTCGTATTTATTTACTTTTATTTTCACTAAAAAATGGAGTAATATTGCTGCGTGCGGTGATACAGGCGAGCATTCTTGGTTTTAAATGCGAAGCATTTCTTAGCGAACCTCTGGCACTTTGAGCGTTTCTATCTACGTATCTATCTATCTAGCCGCCTACGTCTGGGTGCTCTCATGATCGCCTCCTTAACTTCGTGTAGACCAAAATCTGCATGGGAGGGTAAGAGGATTTGACGAATATGATTACCGGGCCTTGACATGAATAACGCTAAAATCCTGTCGCATAAGTCGTCAAACCCTTTCCACTAGACACGTGTGACACATACCCGTTTACCACGGGCCGCGTGTACGGGTATGCGCCACAGGTGATTGACAGTTTATATCTACGCAGGAACGGCGCGAACCGACATTGGTAACTTAAATGCTAGAGCGGTGAGGAAAACCAACATCGGCAGCGTTGACTCAACGAATGGAAAGAATGAAAATTAGGGTCTCAGCAGGACTCGAACCCAAGCATTCTGCGTGTCAATCGGGTATTCTACCATTGAGCCACGCCAGGTCTATAAAGTGGTTTGGAAAAACAGCCTACGCAGGCGTAGTATCGGTGCAACGCCAATTGTGGTTGTGGAGCTGGCTATCTAATCTTACAAGAAAGCAACAAACACTACATGATACTCCTACGATGTGTACTCATACGATACAGGCGTCATATCAGATTAACGTCTGTAGTTCCAGTGTTGGCTCCGCTTTTATAGCAGTCTAATAAACATTACGTTTGTTTTCCTATGATTCAGGAAGCTATATTGCAGCATTGATCGACCCCGGAGGAATACATTAACGAAGGTTACATATGATATCCACATCACCGCACCGTAATGTGCACTTCGTCCACCAGAACGACGTAGTATCCTCTTCATTTCTTACGACGCTGGGCGATGGCCTCATGCTGACCGAGGATGATGCCACATTGATTGACAGCCGCTTTGTAGACTAGGCTACGTAGGCCACATACGCCCAGGTAGTCTACGAATACGACAGGCGCCATCCACTGATGTTGGTCTACACAGCACTATCCAGGCCTACCAGCCGCGACGGCCTATAATACCTCACCAACGCTAAGGGTGACTTCAGCTTCCGACATGTCGCCGGCTCTGTCGACAGACAATTTGTCAACGAAATGACCGAGGCATCCACGACTTCCAACGGCTCTATTATACCACATACTTCACTACACATGGACCCCTCGTCACCACGATCACGACCGTATCCTATAACAAGTCATGACCAGCTGCTGGTGCTCACTGATCACGGTGATGATGCCCTTGTTCAAGAACTGTCAAGAACTTCTTGCACACATGCACGCGGGTTCGTGAGACGTGCGTGCGTTCTCGGGACACGTATAAGCGTGTCCCGAGAACTACCACGAACTTTTCTCAGAATCCTAGGCTCGCACATCGCATCTGACCACGGCATCATTTGGTGCCCGGCACATATGGGTGTTCCCGGGAATGAACGGGCCGACCGACTCGCTCGCGCAAGTACATACCGAGCGACGGACGCCCCTGTCGACTAAACCATAGCCCCTGACAACGACGAGCGACCAAGCGGTCGAGCCGACATCCTCGAAGCTCAACGGCTCGAGCGACGCACTATGGCACCACCTCACCCGAATCTGAACAGAGAGCAATCGAGAGACTGGCGCCGACTGCAAACGAACACGTACCCCAACCTACACACACTTTCTAAGATACACCCCTCCGAATATCGAGATGAATGCCCCTGGTGCGGAGGGATACCAACACTGACACACATTACATACAGCTGTACCTCGCGTCCTGTTGCGGCAAACTCCACGCTCATAAAAACACACACATTACCACACTGGTCGTGGGAGGCGCGACTCTCGGATCAGGCCTTGGGAAGCCAACTGGCAACCCTGGACCAGGCCCGGCGACCTGCAATAGCCAGTGGAGCACTGGACGAAGGGCCCCAGCCACTTTAGGTGCTAATAGGAATAGTTAATAAACTTTTATTCTCTCTCTCTCTTATCGCCACCAAAAGCCAATCAAATATAACGACTCTTAAAAGAAAAAAGAAAAAGAAGCGTGCCGGCATGCCATCATCAGCATCTGTTTTATGTACCAGCACCTTCCTGTAAACAGCTCTAACTTCATCCACACCGGTGGGCAATAAACGAGCGAATAATAAGCCGTCACTTAAAAGTTGAGAAACAAGATAGGCAACTGTTTGTGAGCAACAAACAGATGCCGCGTCATGAAATCGAGACTGCGTGTTCTCTCGCACGACTGCATGTACAAGCGGTAGTTGGTGCGACAGCATAAACACACCATGAATACAAAAAACTAAAAGATTACAGTTTACAGATTACAACTTGCTTGCCCTGCTAGAACGAGTCGAGATATTTGCGTGGTTTTCCAACAGGCAGCGCCGAAAATATATGACATCGACCACGTGCGACACGTTCGCGCCGCTGTATATTAACATCATTGACCCTCAACGGATCAAACCTTTTCAGGACGTCTCACAGACTCATTTCCTACGTAGACCGCATCTCTTGATACGAAATTAAGCGCGCCAGAATGAAAAAAGCGACTGCAACTGCAGCCGCACGTATACCTTCCATACAAGCGCGGAGCTTCGCATATGCCAGTGGGTTGCCAGACCAGCAACGGCGCCGCCCGCTAGGCAATATGGCGGCGCCCACGAAAAAAATGTGAATAGTGCGAATGTATTTCTCCCCATCACATTGGTGGAGGTACGGGGAAGTCACTTCACACAAGGAGATGATGATGATATGTGGTTTTTATTGACGCAAGGGCCACGCTTTTATTGGCGCAAGGGCAAGGGCCTTTAGCCACGCTTGGACAAAGAGCGCCATGAGAGATGACGGAAAGTTAACAATGGTCAGCGATTTGCGATGATACGTAACGGATGAGAACTATGATTACGTTACGTGGCTGGATATGGGCCTAAAGTACTGTGCACTAAAGTTGCGTAAAAAATATAAGTAATAAGATCACGAGGGTGGCGTAAAGTGTGGGACTGATAATGAATGGCAATGCTCGTGGTAATGCAACTATCATGGATATATGGCATTAACACGATTGCCTCGTCAACGCCCTTGAGTCAAGGGCCGCGAGGCAGATGCTTTCTTTGCTGTAGCCACCGCAGCAGCGACTTCTGTTCAGAGGTTGTGCTACGGATCACCTCGAAATACGGAGTGAAAACTATGCACTTATATTAAAAAATGCGAACGATGATTCATGTTCAAAATGCGCATCCCTGCCGATTCACATGAACGGATGCAGTGGAAATTGTGGTCGGTAGGGCAATAAAAAGTGACTTTTCCTGATAGCGTTTAATTCAGTGCACTGGACGAGGATGTGAAGCACGGTAAGTGATCTTCGACAACTTTCACACCTGGGTGGATCAGCACCGGACAGAAGGTATGCATGTGTGCTTTGTATGTGCCCTATTTGTAGCCTGGTAAGTGTTACTTGTGTGCGGCGTGGGCTGGATCCTTGTGGTCAATTTTGAAGATTCGGCTGATAACATGTAGTTTGTTTTGTGTTGTCGTGGGCGGATGCAGCTAGTTGGTCTGCCTACACGTTTCCCCCGATATCGCGGTGCCCTGGTACGCAGCACACAAGGACCTGTTGTTTGAGTGTGTACATTGTGCATGAAATAAAGTAAAGCGACACAAGAAAAAGATTTTATGCTTTTTCAGAGTTTTCAAAGCTTTTACGACGTTCAGAGAATCCGTGTATGTAACTGCGCGTTGTAGTTTTAATTCCTTAATGTGTTTAACGGCCACAAATATCCCATGAGCCTCTGCTGTGAAGATGCTTGTTTTAGGGTGCAGAATACCGGAATCGGAAAATGACGGACCCACCGCTGTGTAGGAAACACCAGCATGAGACTGAAGCATTTGTACAAAATTCAGGATAAGTGTATTCGTGCTGTAACTCAAGGCAGTGCATGCGAATATGTGCAACAGGGGCGTGCTTCGTGACTTCTGCATAAGACAAATCACAGTGTATAAGTTGCCACGGCGGGAGCTGTGCAGCAGGAGCGATCACATGGTGTTCAAAAAGTGGAACATCATTTCCTCAGCCAAGCCTCTGACACGACGTGAGTACGGCTGTCTTACAGCAGGCCGATTGTTAAAGAGGGTTGAACTGGACAAATCATTGACAGTTTATTCAGGGGTGTTCGTTGTTTGCGTTCACCTTGAGAAAATATGTGAAGGACATGTAGGATCTCTGCAGGTGCAGCGACCACTTGTTGGATTCAACATAGAGGCCTTGCACGGGGCTCGTTCGAAAAGCAACGCTCTAATGGTGGACAGGGCCAAGCATCTTAAAGGCGCTTGGTGTCGCAGGCTGATAAACAACGGCGCCGTAATCTAGGCGCGTTCGAATGAGACTTTTATACACAATCATCAGGTATTTCCTGTCACTGCCCCACGAAGTGCGTGGCAGCACTTTTGGGATATTCATTGTATTCATGCACTTGCTTTTTTGTATACTTGACATGTGAAATAAGGTGAGTTTAAAGCCCAGAATTACGCCAAGAAAATTATGGTTCGTCTCTAAAGGTAACCTCTGGCCATGCATTTAACCTGAACCCGTTCTCGTTTGCCCATTCGGACACCTTGTTCAGGCCGAGCGGGACCTGCCGCTCACATATCGCGAGATTGCACGATCTAAATGCTATCTGGATGTCATCAACATACGTGCAATAAAACATAGTTCGTGGAATGCAAAGATGCAACGGGCTTATTTTTATAATGAAAATCGTGCAGCTGATTACACCACCTTGCGGTACTCCGGTTTTTTGTACGAACGATCCTGATAGAGCATTTCCAACCCGAACACGGAATGTGCGGCTTGTTAGATAACTTCGAATATATTGAATATGCGGCCAGTTATGCCCAAGTGTGACAGATCTCTCAGCATTCCAAACCGCCACGTGGTGTCATAGGCTTTTTTCATATCACGGAATACAGAGAGAAAGAGTTGTTTGTGAACAAACGCATCGCGAATTTGTGCCTCTATACGTACAAGGTAGTCAGTGGTGGATCGACTCTCTCGAAAGCCACACTGATATGGATCGAGTATTTTGTTTAACTCTAGGAAATGTAGTAAGCGGCAGTTTATCATTTCCTCAAATACAATGCATAGGCAACTTCTGGCTATAGGCCTGTAACTGGAAACACTAAATGAATACTTTCCCTGTTTCTGAATAAGGATTACCGTGGTCTCCTTCCAGACAGAGGGAATCTCGCCGGAAGTCCATACGGCCTTATAGAGGCAGAGGAGGGTTTTCCGTGTTTCGTAGAGTAAGTGTTTCAGCATTTTGTATATGACACGGTCAGATCCTGGGGTAGATTGGTTGCAGCAGTTAAGGGCTGCTTGCAGCTCAGCTTAGTTAAATGGTTCGTTGAATGTCTCGTTTTTTGCGCACCTTCTTTCTAATTTCTCTCTTTCAATACTTGATTTGTGTCGTTTGAACGTGTCGGAGTAGTGTGTAGAGCTGGACACACGTTCAACGTTTGCTTGGTCTTCCAAGCTGTTACCTTCTATATTTACTAAAGGAAGAGAATGTGTTTTTCGTCCTCTTATCCTATTTACCATATTCCAGGCCTTAGCCTCGTCTGTGTATGTGTTTATGCCTGATAAAATCTTGTGCCAGCTCTTTCTTCTTGCCTGTCGGCGTGTTCGCCGGCCTTGGGACTTGATTTGTTTAAAATTTATAAGATTCTCAGCAGTGGGAGAGACCCGCAGTAACCCCCACGCTTTGTTTTGCTTTTTGCGAGCGTTCCGACAATCATCGTTCCATCACGGGACTGAATGTTTGGAGGCAACACCACTTGATTGAGGAATACATTTCGAAAAAGAAGCCGTAGAAAACTGAACAGCAGCACGAATTTCTAAGTAAGACATTTCAGGCAACGAGATACTGCTAAGAGCTCCAAACCACTCCCAATCTGCTGCATCAGCCTTCCACTTGGGAGCATGTGGTGGAGATTCGCTTTCTTTTGGCATGATTAACAGTATGGGAAAGTGGTCGCTCCCGTATGGGTTTTTGATAACGTCCCAGTTAAAATCAGGTAAAAGGGTGGGTAAAACAATGCTAACATATATAGATTAATAATCGTTGTTTGCAATGCTAAAAAATGTGGGTTACTTATTAAGTAGGTATGCACCAGCTGAAAAAAAGAAATTGCTCGATCAGGCGGCCTCGCGCATCGCTGCGAGAGTCCCCCCAGAAGCTGCTGTGTGCATTGAAATTGACAAGTACGAGGTACGGTTCTGGCAATTCATCAATAAAGGACTGAAACTTGTGCTTGTGTAAGCGGTAGTGTGGGGGTATATAAATTGAGCAAATGGTCATGAGCTTGTTGAAAAGAACAGCTCGAACGGCCACTGCTTCCAGGGGCGTTTGCAGCTGCAAAACCTGAGAAGGTACATTTTTATCCTTTACGATCGCAAGGCCACCACAGGCTGCGAGAGCGCCATGACGGTCTTTGGGGAAGATGACACACTGTCGAAGAAAGTTAGCATGTGTTGGTGTTAGGTGTGTTTCCTGTACACATAGCACTGTGTGTTCGTGGAGAAGTTCTTGAACATCGTCAAGGTTCCTAACACTTTCGTGACCGCGGAAAAATCGGTTGTTTTTGGCTAGTCTAGGAAATATTTTTCCCCTGACAAAGAATTATAATTGATGCTAAAGTGTAGGGTATCAAATGATAGAGGAAGAATTGGTCTTTCCAGCAGTATTAATTTCAAACAGCGGTTTTATTTCTAATAAAACAAAAAAATTATCAAACAAAGAAAAATGCATCAAAGAGAAAGAAACATTCATAACAACATCAATGCTACTCTGCAAAGGTTAAACATTAAAAAAAATCGAAATATACGTTTTGACCGCAAAGCCCTCGTAGAATAATAGTGGAAATATAAGCTCTGTAAGTACAAAGATTATTTACATAAAACAAGAATATAGGCACTAGTGCCTATCATGCCTCCGCGCGATGCAGGTTCTCCACGCGGTGAAACAAAGGCTGGCTGCGCATGTTTCGGGAAAACAATTTTTTTTCTGTTCTGCTTTCCTAGCATAGTTTGCAGTTCTGGTATTTTTCAATTTTCCTGTGTATTTGTTGAAATGAACAGTGTAGCCTGTCCCAAATCTGCAAAAATCCATAATTGTACTCTCATTTGGCCTCTTTCTCGCTCATATCTGCCGAATACCATACCGACCTTCACATTTCACCATTTTCTCATTCACTGAAAGGTTCCGACGGGGTCAAAAGATAGCGTAGAAAAATCGTTCATGTGTTGCAATAGAGAAGACACGTGGTGAAGATTCTCGTGGGATGCGACGGTCGTCTTCTTCAGATCAGAGACACTCAAGAAGCCTTGAACATTTCCGTGGCATCACTGACGGTAGACGAAGGCCTGGAAATACGTGTCGTCGACCCCAACACCAATGCAGGCGAGGGACTTCAACGATTACCATGTACACATGGAGTGAGACGAACTTGCTCATCTTCTCTTCAGTAACCTCCCTCCATGGATCCGTCCCTCTCACTGTATGTTGGCTTTTCGACAGTATGCATCCACGCATACTTATCTCTGTGGTTGCATATCTCTCTGACGACTTCTGCGGTAAAAAACAACGCGAAGACGCCGCCGCGCAGCACACCGGAGCGTTGGATCAAAGTCCGCGCCGCGCCGTCTTCGCGAAGACAACTGCGCTCTTTCTGCAGCCGGCGCCAAATGCTTCCGCCCGAATGAAGTGAACACCTTGCAGATAAGAGCTGTTATTTTAAGAACACACCGGATACGTTTACATCGACGCGCGGCAGCGATAAAACGACCCGAGGAGAAGACGAAACTTACCGGCGGATAGCTGCTGATGTTCCGGGGAGGTTTGACGCACTTGCGCCGTCCGTACGACTTCGCCTGGCGAATGGAAGTCGTCTTTCGTGTCTGTGCTGCTACCAACATCCAGAGATTCCCGCTCATAGTAATCAGAATCCGTCGAAATTCGCCGTTTCTGTGGAGCACCCGCGAGTGGCGTCGACGCGAAGTCTGAAACAACGAGCGCTCACCTACCCGACTGCGAACGAGCTTTAAAAATCTCCCCGCCTTGGAAAAAACAAACTCACAAACAAAACTGATAAAAAACATGTTATTTTATGCTCTGCATTGCGTTAGCTGTCCAGAACCGCTCAGAGAGTCCCAAAACTTCATCTTGAAGTCATCGATAACATACTATCGATGGGAATAGGCGCGGTCACGAAAGTGCTAAGAAGGCCTCTCACGTTCCATTGTATAATTTCTGTGTTCATCAGAAACTGAAGGAGTGCTGCGTGTACGAAAAGGGAGTGACTTGTTTAGGCGGGAAGTTGGAACTCAAGTAGCAGGGCCGTCGTCGAGCCCCGTTATCGGCGTTTTAGTTTTCTTAGTGCGCTCCAGGGAGCTACTCCTGAAGTAGTGTCCATTGCCTCATTGGAGGCACTGGATGCCCGCAGGCGCGGGTGGTGCTTCGAGTGTCAGGTCTCGCCTGGTGAGACGAGGCCTGACGAGGCCTGGTCGCGAGTTGGAAGAGTAGACTGAGCTACTGCCGCCATGGGGGCAGGCGCCACAACCGACAGCTCGCTCTGCACAGGCCGAATGAGTGGCGGGGGCCGGTGCGACGTTGCTCCCCGGCGCGCTGCATCAGCGTAGGGTGTAGTGTGAAAAGTTTAGCAGCTTTTACGGGATTCCTTGAATCAAATGCTTTCTTTGACCTTGAGGGTGATTATATCCTTGTTTTTTCCAGTTGGGACAGAAATGCGAGTAGGCTGCGTGATCGCCGTCACAATTGACGCAGTGAGGTGTGCTTGTACAGTTATCAGAAGGGTGGTCTTGGCCTCCACATTGTGCGCAAGTTTCTTGACCACGCGAACTGTGCGAGCCGTGGCCAAATCGTTGACATTTGTAGCATCATCTAGGAATGGGAATGTATGGACGGGCAGCAAGTTTGATGTAACCTGGTTCTATAGTTGAAGGCAGTACGCTAGATGCGAAAGCAAATATGAGATGCTTCAGAATGGGGCATAGCGCTAACACACACAGACGAGGAAGCGACAACAGGCGCCTGTCCTGTTGTCTCTTCCTCGTCTGCGTGTGTTAGCGCTATGCCCCATTTTGAAGCATATAACCAACTCGCCCAAAAAGCCACAATGAGATACTTGGTCGACATTTCTTTCTTGTCGCGTCTGATGATGATTCGGTTCATATCGGTGACATTTTGCTCTTTCCACGCTTCTAGAAGTTCTTGTTCGGACAATACAAGGAGGTCTGCTTCTGAGATGACTCTAAGTGCAGTATTCATTGATCGGTGAGCTGAAATAGATACTGGAATGTTGTCAAATGTTGCTAGACTGCCAAGTTTGTCGTAGTGACGTTTCTCAGGTAGTTCAAGCATGAGGTTACCGTTAACCATCTCAATTACCTTGTTTCCTGGCCCGAAGACTTCGGTTAGGTACTTTGCCACAACAAATGGGGAATAGATGTGGCTTGTTTGTCTGGAGTTTCACTATGAATTACATGGAATTTCGGAAAGGATGGTCTCAGTCGGTTGAAACATGCTAGAACTTTGGTGCCTACTCTCTTGTGAAGGAGACGATGAAGTAGGCCGGGAAATGAAGGTGTTCCCACGATAGTTTTGTTTGTTTCGGTAGAAATGGCGGCCACCCACCATAGAGTCCAACTAGGGGACACTGAAGCACTTAGACGTATATGGCTGCAGACGCCAGCTGTACAGTGCCGCTATAACCAAATACAACTACACAAGGTTAAACCTTGCCGCCTGGAAAAACGGAAGTAAATTGAAGAGAGGAGAGGACACGAACGATTAAAAGTGATATATATATATATATATATAGACAGGAAAAGGCGACTGCCGATTTCCCCTGGTGGGTCAGCCCAGCGGTGCCGTCTACGTGAAGCCGGGGCCAAAGGGGTGTGTTGCGCCTGCCGGGGGGCCTTAAACGTCCAATCACCCGGCGTCGGCTCAAACCCCAGGATCCCTTTTTCCCCGTACACGGCGAGGCAAGGCAGGGGCGCCGCTCAGCAAACGCCTGCTTGCGCAGGTGTCCCTGCGGGTTGACACAAGACGAAGCTCCGCAGCGGGCGCCTAGTTGGCTGTTGAATGGCGACCGAAGCCAACAATGCGGACTGCTGTGGCACCGATGGCGTTGATGTAGAAGGTTGACTAAAGACATACGTGCGTGTTGGCGTACGCATGCGATGGGACCCAAATCTCACGCTGACCCATGCGATCGTTTACCTAAGAGACACCGCGAAGGTCTGGTACGAAACGCACGAGGTACAGCTGACCAGCTGGGAGCTATACAAGCAAAAACTTCGGAAGTTCTTTGGCAGGCCTGTGGGACGTCAGCGTTCCGCACAAAAGGAGCTCTCCTCTCGTGTTCTGACGTGCACCAAATCCTACCTTACGTACATTGAGGACGTGCTCGCTGTGTGCCGCAAAGTTGATTCGAAGATGTCCGAAGCAGATAACGTCTCGCATGTCATCAAGGGTATAGCAGATTATGCCTTTCACCTCATTGTATTCAAGAATTCGTCTAGTGTCCAAGACATCGTTTGTGAAGGCCAGTGGTTTGAGGAACTCAAGAGCCGCCGTGTTGTCCATCAGTTTGTACGGCTGCTACGTCCGCCTGCGAACATCCCCGCTTGCCTTCGACGGAAAGTTCCAGTGATGTTGCCTGCCGGGAAATCGAAGCCGTAACTTCGCTCACATCACTAAACCTCAACTCCGACAACTATTATGCCACCATCTCCCTCATCCAAACCATCGTGCGTCAGGAAATGGCCAACGTAGGGTTGAACACCATTTTCTTCATTCATCGACCTGACTACACTCCAGCAACTCTACCTGTCGCTGGCACACCCAACTGGCGGAATGGTGAAATCGGCGGAATGGCACACACCAGACTACCGGCCATTATGCTTCAACTGCGGTCGTGTAGGCCTCATTACTCGACACCATCACCTACTTCCCGGTAATTCACGCTCACCGCCGCAAACGCAGCCGCTAACCTTTGAAGACACTTCGTTGCCCACTCGACCCAGCCGCTCCCCTTCGCCCGCTCGCCCCCATCTCGCCTATCGCCATCCCCAAGCTCCTTCCGGCGCTCATCTCCGAAAAACTGACGGGAGCAGCTCGTAGAGGCGATGCTGCAATAACGACCCAATGCCTAAATTCTCTAATGACACTGCCCGCACATCGGAACCTTATCAATGTAGACGTGGACGGTGTGCCAGTTACGGCCCTAACTGACACTAGCGCGCACGTGTCTTTTATGAACGCTGACCTTCGAAACCGCCTGAAGAAAGGCGTTACTCCTGCCCCAACTCCTCTGGTCCGAACTGCCGATGGTGGAACACCTGCCGTGATTGGTGTGTGTTCAGCTCGTGTGAGCGTCGCTGGACATCACACATCGTTTATGTTTTACGTCTTGGAACATTGCCCTCACGACCTCATTTTGGGACATGACTTGTCGGAACATTCGACCTTGATAGACTGTTCTGTGGGCGTGGTGCCACTTGCTCTATCTACTGCTGTTGATTCTGTTGATTTACCCAGCGATCCTTTGTTCCACGAACACTTTCGCCTCCCTCCACGGACAGTTACTTACATAGGTGTCCCACTTGTACCGGATGGTGACTATATGTGCCCCCAGTCGTGACTTCCTGCTTTCGCACAACGTTGCGCTTCCGCACACTGTTATTACTATAACGGACAACGCGTCCTGTCTACCGCTAGTGAGTTTTGGCCTATGTACGCAAGTTCTCCCTCGTGGCTTATCACTCGCGGAAATCATGCCGGCAGCAGATTGCCATATTTCAACGCTAAGTTACGACAGGGCTTCGTGTGCACCGAAATTTTCACCGACTACCCTATCACAGCAAAGTGTTACCTAAGATGATTGCTCCCGACTGACCGACCCAACAACCCGATGATCTGCGTTCCCTCCTTGCATCCTTTTGGGATATATTCGACCTTGGCGACCGCCCTCTAGGACAAACGTCCGTTGTTAAGCATCGGATTAACACCGGCGATGCGAGTCCGATTCATTGGCGACCCTGCCGCGTCTCCCATGCTGAGCGACACATAATCCAACAGCAACTCGACGAAACGATTTCTCGGAATATCATCGAGCCTTTCTGCAGTCCACGGGCGTCCCCTGTTGTAATTGTTAAGAAGAAGGGCAACAGCTGGCTATTTTTACGTTATTGGCATTTAAACAACATCACGCAGAAGAAAGTCTATCTTCTGCCACGCCATGGATTGCCTTCAGGGCGCATAATATTTTTTCTTCCATCGACATCCGTTCCGGATACTGACTAATTGCCGTTGATGACATGGACCGCGATAAGACGGCGCTTATCACTCCCGACGGCCTTTACCAGTTTAAAGTTATGCCATTCGGTTTCTGCAATGCGCCCGCCACGTTTGAACGGGTCATGGACTCCCTCCGGCATGGCTTCAAGTGGTCCATCTTCCTCTGGTACCTGGACGACGCAATCATTTTTTTAGCCATATTTTGCGAAGCACCTTTAAAGGCTATAGAAAATCTTATCTGTCTTCCGTGAGGCGGGACTACAGCTAAATTCGGCCAAGTGCCACTTCGGTGTTCGCCCTGATTAAGGTAAAATACGGGCAGTGAAAGAGTTTCATGTGATAACCCGTCCCAAAGACGTTCGCAGATTCTTTGACCTCTGCTCTTACTTCCGTCGTTTTGTGGAAACCTTTGACGACATCGCGCGCCCTCTCACTCAGCTCCTCCGGAAAGACGCTGCTTTCGTCTGGGGTCCTGAGCAAGCAGATGCGTTCTCCAATCTGGTACAACTGCTTACTCCTTCACCTCTTCCCGCTTACCTTGACGTCTCAGCTCCAACAGAAGTCCGTACGGATGCAAGTGGCCATGGCATCGGTGCAGTCCTGGCCCAAAAGCAACAAGGACGAGACCGCTTTGTTGCCCATGCCAGCCGCGCTCTTTCTCCTGCTGAGCGGAAGTATTCGATTACTGAACGAGAATATCTGGCACTTGTTTGGGTAGTCGGAAAATTTCGCCCCTATTTGTACGGCCGGCCATTCACAGTCATCACAGATCATCACGCTTTGTGCTGGCTTTCGTCCCTGAAAGACCCTTCAGGCCGCCTCGGTTGTTGGGCACTGCGCTTTCCAGAATTCGGACTACTCAGTTGTTTACAAAACCGGCCGCTTGCATCAAGATACCGGCTGCTTGCCTCGATATCCTCTCAACTATCAGACAGTTCTACGGCCACCATATCTACCCACGTTCTCTCTCTGTTCCGCTTTTCACGACATCGGAACCTAGCAACGGTGGGAGAGCTTCTTGCACGATATATCGAAAGGCTAATATCGGAGACACCCGACCCTTCCCATCGAATTTCTGAGCTCCCATGATGGCGTATTGTACCTTCGCAACGTGCGTCCTGACGGCCCCAACTGGCTATTCGACGTTCCTCCTCATCTGCGTCTGACTGTTCTCGTCCAGCTTCATGTTGTACAGACAGCCGGACACCTCGGCGTGTCACGGACTTACCACAGAGTTCGCCGGCGTTTCTTCTGGCCTAATCTGCAACGTGACGTCTGCCGTTATATTGCTGCCTGGGACCATTGTCAACGACAGATAAAACGAACTACCCATCCTGCCGGACGCCTTCAGCCGCTCGACATCCCATCAGAGGCATTCTATCGTGTCGGTGTTGACCTGCTTGGCCCTTTTCCTACGTCGGCTGCCGGAAATTGGCTGATTGCAGTAGCAACAGAAAATGCTACGCGATACGCGATCACGTGGGCTCTCCCAATTAGCTGTGCAATTGATGTCGCCGACTTCCTCCTGGAGAGCGTCATCCTATACCACAGCGCCCCTCGGCAGCTTCTCACCTACCGAGGCATCTACTTCCTTTCTAAAGTGTTTGATGACCTCCTCCGCCCCTGCGCAACCTAAACACAAGCTTTCGACTGCTGATCATCCGCAAACCAACGGTGTAACCGACAGCCTCAATCGAACTCTTACTCACATGCTCTCCATGTATGTCTCCGCCGACCACCGCGACTGGGACACTGCGTTACCGCTTGTCACATTTGCCTACAATTCCTGCTCGACATGATACCGTTGTGTTCTGTCCATTTTTTCTGTTGTTTGGCCGTGACCCTGCGCTACCTTTCGACACACTGCTGCCGACCGGACTAAGTTACACGTCGGAGTACGGTCGGGAGGCAATAACGAAGGCCCAAGAGGCGCGCCAAGTTGCTCGACGACGACTAGCGGACTCGCAGGACAGTCACAGGAGCGTGCATGACGCCCGCCATCGTGATGTCCACTACGCACCCGGTAACCTGGTTCTGCTTTGGCCACTCTCGCGCGGCATTAGACGTCCGGAGAAGTTGCTTCCACGCGATTCCGGCCCTTACCGCATCTTACGTCCAAGTGGCCGCCGTCACCTCTGAAACTGCCCTTAGTGACCCCACCGTCGTTCACCCTCGTACTGTCACAGTGAATGCTACGCGCCTTAAGCCATATTACTCAACAGCCTCCGAATAGGTGGATAGCAAAACGGCGCGTCGTCTGCTAGGTATTTCGGTTCGAGGCCTAGCTCTTCGCTGTTTCAATGTGTCTGATGCTCAGTGTAATCGGAGAGGAAACATGTGAAATTCTGCGACGCGTTTGTTACCGGTTGTCGAGTGATTGTGTTCTTCGATTCTTATGTGAATGGCTGCAAGATATTTCGTAGTTTATACAATAAAGCGATAAGTAGAAATGATCAAACACGGAGAATGGTGAGAGGCGGGTCTTTAGCGCAGCATGCGAGTGTAGATATACGGTTATGCCTTGAAACACGCAGTAATAGTTTGAGGAAATAGCTTGATTTAGTGTGTCCGAGCACAAACGGTGCCTACCTCAGAATCGCTCACACATATGAGCCCGCGTATGTCAATACGCACTTTCCCTAATTAGATAAAGGTACACGTACTCTGCCCGATCAAGGACGCCGATACAGTATACTTGCATTGCATATACCGCATTGCCTACTTTTCGTCAAATTTATAAAAAACTGTATAAAAACGTAAAAGGCCAAGCGAACAAAACCGCCGCTTATTTACTGATATGGTAGGACATAAAACTACCGAAGTCGCTTTGAAGCAACGAGTTGCATGGTACGTCTCTATGAATGAATGGAGCAAAGAAGTTGCCTTTTTTAAGCGCTCGTTTTTCTTTGTTAGGCACGATATTAATGAGAACTAACAGACAATAATACTAAGAAAAGTATAGGGGATGTTATCTCTGGTAGTTAGGATATAAATGGGTAGAAGGTAAAGTGAACGAAAAGATAACTTGCCGCCGACAGGAACCGAACCTGCGACCTTGGGTTCCTGCAGGCGGCAAGTTATCTTTTCGTCCACTTTACTTTCTTCACATTTATAATCCTAATTACTACAAATAACATCCCCTATACTTTCCTTGGCATTATTGTCTGTTAGTTCTCATTAATATTGGTAGGTCTCTAGTATTTAAGAGACTTGCAAGTGGCAAGTGCCAATACCTTTAGTGGAACTTGAAAGAGAAATCTATGTTGAGTGCGCAGAATTTCGCATACAATGACACACAATGCTCGAACGTGCAAGGGAACGACAGCTCACGTAAAAGAGACGCAAGAGAAAAGCCAGAAAACTGTGAGAATTAATCGTTCACTTCTTCAGTAAGAAACATTTAACTATTGCCATTCACTATATCGAACCCGAGATGGCATCTTTGCCAAACAAAGGTAAATAAGTTTACGAGTTCGCAAAGTGAAAACAGACTGAGCGGGTCTTTCGTGACACTGTGATGTGCAACAAACTTTTTGCAGGTCACAAAACACGTGCCTAAAACACCCTTTGCTGCGAAACAACATGCATGTGTCCGGACGTGCATGCCACTTCAATGGACAAATGACCGTTTGCACCTCTATAACAATCCCGTAGTGATTGCATTTGTTATTCAACTAAGCTGCACAGCACTCCAAAGTATTATGCAGTACTTTGTGAAAAAAGGGGACCGTAACTGCTAGATGGAACACACAGAAAGCGACGGCACTAGCAACAGTGCCTGTTCGGCGGCCCGACGTCTCGAACCGGAAGTCGATGCAGACAGGCGCCGTAGCCCATAATCCTTTGCGAAAGCCACGATTTCCCCATCTACCCATTGGCAACGGGTCGGTGCTGCAGTCGCCGGGAAATAATGTAACGGGATGAAGAGGACGACGAAGATGAGAGAAAAGAAGACGACGTCAATACACTCGGAGAGCTGGGCGCCATCTTGTCAGCCGCTGACTGTATCCTGTGTACAGTGGGAATATATTTCTCAACTTAACAATATTTGTTGGGGTTTTACGTTCCAAAACCACGATATGTTTATGAGGGACGCCGTAGTGAAGGGCTTCGGAAATTTCGACCACCGGCGTTTCTTTAACATGCACCTAAATCTAAGTACAGGCGAACTGGACTACATCGAACTCTGGTAAATCGAATTATCGTTTATATAAAGCTATTTTCGAACACGGTAAAGCTTCAACGTCAGTGCAGCAAAAACTCTACGGCTACATCGAAGAAAAACAGCCGGAACACTTGCTATATCGAAGATCGGGCAACGCGAAACGCCGCAAGTAGTGGGTCTTTCCTTACTTAAGAGGATTTTTCCAAATGCATTTTGGAGAGCGAGCGGTGCAATTATGAGGGCGCCGCACGTAGCGAGTAGAAACTACCGCTAGCTAGCATGTGCTTTCCCCAATGATTTCTCGTCGTGCGGGGTCGCCGTTCGCTTCTCGGCTCGTTTTGTTAACTCGATGGATGCCGTAAAACTGAACAACGTCTCCACAGAGCTGGCAATAATCAACACATTCGAACGTGGAGAACAGAAGTCTGACGTCACCACTGTGTGTAGAACCCCAAGAAGCCCATTGAGTAGGATATTGAAAAACAAAGCCGACGTTAGGGCGAATGCAGAGGGCACACGCTTCCGTCGTCCGACGACTACACACAGCTGCGTATGAAGATTTCCGGGTGCTATTTACATATATAACGTACATTATCCCGTATAACCCACCCCTGCATATTACTCCGCATCTTTATCTAGAAACCGCGGAAAAATATAAAAATAAGAAAATGCCGTGAAGGCGCATTGCTTACATTACCTGAAGCTAACTTGCGCACCGAAATTATCCCGAAAATCCAATAATATTATTTAAAGTTGTATATCGAATTATCCAATATATCGACCTCATCTCCGTTTCCTTTCTTTTCGAGTTCGATATGTGCGAGTTCGCCTGTACAGAGGCCTCTAGCACTTTCGTTTGCGCGGGAAATGCGGTCGCCTCGGCCGGGATTCGATCCCGCGACCTTAGGTCAGCAGTCGAGCACCATAACCATGCACGAGACCACCGTGGCGGGTTGTGCGCATTAACTAAAAATGTAATTATTTTAATATTTCCATTACTGCCATATCGATGTCTCTAGCCCTGCTAAGATGTATGCTGCCAGATAAAAATTAGCGATGAATTCAGAGAGCCAATAATGCATTTTCTTTGTTAGAATTTTTGAACACGTTTCTTGAAACACCCGGAATTCCTCGCTAACTCGAATCACCTCTAGCTAATTGGCATCATCTCGAACACTTGCGTCGAATGTCTTCGTGTTTCTTCGTCACTTTTCTTTCTAGATTACAGCATCACACTCATATAGTTATGTTATGGTACACTAGTCACCATCCACGTGTGCGAGTGGCAAGATAGGCTAGTCTCCGCGGGGGTGGGAGGTGGTTGGATCAGCCCTACTTCGAGGACGATGCATTCGTGTCTCCGGTGGGCAAGAGTTAGTCTGCCACCGGGGTGATGCTGTTCGCAATTTGTTCGGGCCTATTCTCCATGAGGAAAGCTACGGGCAGCTTGCGGGGCTCGACGCAAGCGCAGAGGCACGGTATCGGAATCCCGAGACACGTAGAGCCTTACGCAGTACCACCTTCTTGCGGCTGTCCTCCTTAGAGCACCTCTAAAGCTTGTTGCTTCAAAACGAGCATTACAGTCTTCGCCAACATGGGACCGATCAGTAGAAATCTGCCAGTGCAACAGAACGTAAAACAAAAAGCGGCCCCCTCACCAGGAACAACTTCAATATACAGCGACAGAAAGCTTAGTTCTATCTCTACTACAGCAGGGCTAGTTGGACATACAGCTTGCTTTTTTTTTTCATCAAGAAGATCACGGGTATTTACCCGCAACACCTCCTTGCTTCTGTTCGACCGGCTATAAATGCCGCGTGTCGAGGGAACGAAAGGGTGGAGGTCTCCTTTGCGAGCGCTTCTCAGTTGCTTCTGACAGTTTGTTCACCTTCCCGATTTCCTTTAGGGGGACGGGTAATGAACGGTGACATCGTTCGACTCAACGGCTGTTACGGAACTACCGAAACGTTGTGGTAGGAACACGCTAACCAGGGTTTAGAGAGATGCCTAAGTGTTTGGTTAACTTGGTTTAATTAAGAAAGATGAAGGATTATTTAATGCCGTGACTGTTAACACTTTCGTGACCATGGGAAAATGGGCCCCATTATGTAAGTTTTAGTAATGATTTTGTGTGATGAATATTATGATAGATACAGTGCACTATTATATAGCAATATGCAGCTAAGAGATTGTACTTCGCTGCATATCTGCTGCTTAATATGAATTTTTCTATCGAAAAATTCATGTTAGGCTATAATATGCAAGAATATTTATGAAAAACAACATTTGTTAAACATTTCAAAGAATATTTTTAATTTTACACCCCTAACATGACAGAGAAAAAGCTAAAAATGATCTGAGATATAAAAAATATTTGGTCAATAGCTTTTTGAATTAAAATTTTTGTATTTCTGTTTGAATGATCTAGCTCAAAAAGCTTATGAGTTGCAAATCATTTTTTTTCTCCCCAATGAAAACTGCATTATTACTTCAGGTTACACGGTTACAGTTTTTCACTTCTACAAGTTTTTCAAACACAGCAATACGATAAACATAATTCCGAAAAGTAATAAATTTGCTATTGGGCCACAGGTACTTTACCAAATTATGCTAAATAGCAGCACAGAAAAAAAGACATCAGGTACCAAAAGGTAGCACTGAACGCGGCACCGAAATACCCTAAAGAATGGTTTCACCACCCACAATAAAAATATTCTGAACTTGTAATCTGCGAAAAAGTCTTCACATTTCAATGTCTGACATTATCGAAATAAGTGGAAGCCATATCTGGAAACTCTAAGACGTAAAATGTTTCTTTTTCTAAGGTTGGTGTGCCACTGGGCAAAAGCAGCGTTACAAGTGACACTTGTCTAGTCGTCAAGTTTCTTGCCCTCTTAGCACTTTTTGTATTTTAAGCGCTTCGTCAATCGGTAGGACTTGTTCCTGAATGCACTTGTTTTGAGGAGTTGTAGTCATGGATGCTCGACGATGCCAATATAGATCAGCAGCCAAATGAAATTCATCATCTCTACGGCCGTCACCACTTCCCAAGAACCATCATCTCTGGCATAAAACTGCTTCTACAGGATTGGCAACCACGTACACTAATTTTTGTTAAAACAAATCACGTTTGTTACCTCCGCTCTCAAAAAGATGCCTAAAACGCCGATTTTCCTTGTGACACTTACCGCTTCAGTGCGCAACACTATTCTGAGGTCACGGCCGGGTAGTCTTGGTGGGCTGAGCATTACTGCCTACTGGTTGAAAGTTATATCACCACATTTTTACCACATACTGTTGAAACACTACAAATAAAATATTTATTAGTGCAAACATCGTAACATTTCGATCGGAGTAAAAAAAATCAATGTGCCAGGAAGCTTAACGTACCGATTAACACCTGACCACGATCCGGACTCGTTCTACGGTTTTTTATCATCCCAACTGTATTTATATGATTTGACATCATCCTCGGAGTCACTTCTGCTAGAGCCAGCAGAAAAATTGCTTGCGGACGCAACAGAATCGCGCAAGGAACAACATTTCCGAGATAACCTCGTTACCATTTTGTCGGCCATTTTCGCAAACAAACCAACCGAACCGTTATTTTTGAGTCGCCGTTAAAAATAGCTGCCACTCGGGAAAAAAAATCTAACAATGCAGGAAACGAAACATTAGTGCTTACAGAATGTGCTAGATGGTGCAACTAGTTGATGGGAGCACCCGTACCTGTGAATTCTCGTTCGCCGCGTTCGGGTCACCGGTGACCGACGTTTTAGAGGCGGGGTCACGAAAGATTTAAGTCTCCAAGCTCGCAATCACGTCACACAAAAGAACTGCTAAGGTATAGACAGTTCTAAAATTAAGAACGTCCTAGCATGTAAAATAATGGAGGGCGCGCTAATACACCGCACGCCCTTCTTTCAGATGGTATAAGCCTCAACGATTTCTCTGGTGAGCTGATCTCCGTGTATTTGTGGTAACACTGTTTCAGAAAAGCTGTTCTCTGTAGCTACCCCTTCCAGCTGCAGTTGCATGCCTGTTATTTGCATTCTTTAAAGCAAAGCAATTCTTTTCCCCCTTCAGCCAGGTCTTACGTTCGTTGTCGTCTCGTTACCACACAAGTTTGTGGACATATATAAAGACAACTACAGCCTTCTTTCTATGTGTCCTAATAAATAAGTTGCCGTTGGCTACTGTCTCGCTTAGAGAAGACAAGTTCGCTCAATACAGGTATGGGCCCATTCTTAGTCTCCTTCTTCTGGCACAAAAATCGCCTGATTTATGCAGCAAAGTTTTCGTGAATGTGTCTTGCAGTTGTGTGTTGATGTGCATTCCAAATCCAACAACTACAAAAACAACGACGACGACTAGAATCATGATGACAAGAAGAAGATATGATACGTCGCAAAGAATATTTCTCTGATTTACTACAGCTCAATAGACAGGAACAGAGGGTCATTATTTCTTACGAGGCGACGTGTTGCGTGCCCGCATGGCTGGATTTTGCGTCAATTTAAGGGTTGCAGTGCGAGTGAACTTCATGCTTGTGTGATTTCTTTCCATGTCTGTGGCCTGACTTCTCTGAATTTCCTGTCGAAAATTGTGTCCTCCGCTGTATAAGTGCTCGAAATCTCCTAAACGCTAGTTTAGGAGACGTGACTTACCTAAAAAAAGGTAGGTCATTACGAAACACAGCTGCATTTATGAAATTCCGAATTAACATGAATGAGGAGCCTTACTACACATTGAAGGTGGTCACACATTCCGCAGAGGTCAGACAGAATTTCCTACCGTAGCCTATCCCACTCTCTGCAAGTGAACCCAAAATGTCTGTCCAGAAAGTCCGCTTCGACATTAGCGTATGATCAGAGTCATTCAATGCTTCTTATGGTCACGAAACTGCCGCGTCAGTTTCATATGGAGCCATCGGCCGCCGCCAGAGGCGCAGCTGTATACTTGAGAGGCGATGCGAACGCTGCTATCGCTGGCGTTGTGTGTGGGACAGCCTCGGTGTTTTAGCTTTCTAACTTCCGCAACAGTCGCGTTGCTTTCACACTTTTACTTTTAGCACTCGACATGCATAAATACATTCCTGGACGAGTTTTCTGTCTTAAAATGAGCACCCGGGAGGAAAAAAAAACAGTATCGGACACGTTATTCGAAGGTCGCAGGTTCGGTCCCTGCCGGCGGCAAGTTATCTTTTCGTCCACTTTACTTTCTTCACATTTATATCCCAATTATTACAAATAACATTCCCTATACTTTCGTTGGCATTACTGTCTGTTAGTTCTCATTAATATTTTGTCTAACAAAGAAACACGAGCCCTTAAAAGTAATGTTCTTTCCTTCAGCTCAAGACATGCAGCTCGCGCTGGTATCAGCCGAAAAAATACGAACATTCGGGGATTAACAAAAAAATACCAAGATATAATTACGAACGCCATAGCGGGGGACTTCTGAATGATTTTTGCCGCCTAGGGTCAAAATGTGCCTAATTATCAGCGCACTGCATGGTGCTGTTGCGTGTCGACCCCATCAAAATGTGGCCGCTGCGGCCTCGCAAGCTCCTTTCGCCTCAACACTACGACACTACGATAGGTACATCTTTTTAAAATTTCCTTCAAATTAAGCACCGTGCATTCGCAGCAAAGTGCCAGCGGTGCCAGTTGTAAACACAGGCAAAAATACGAGCTGTTACACGCCCATTCGTGTGGCTACGATGCGGTATAAACAGGGCGTCGGCCATGCTCGCAGCTCTTCACAAGACGACTCACGTGGTCGTTTGCATAGTGGTCGCATTGTCGATGAGCGAGATCGAGGTTTGCGCTTCGTGAGATACGAAGGAAGTCCTTCAAAAATCCTTGGAGCGGCGTAAGCCTTCAGCGTTGGTTTGTCGCGTTTCAGGGACGCGGAGTCGCCGTTGATGTTAAAGTCATACGCAGTGACAATGTCCGAGGCGTCGAAATGGTTTGCACACACACGTGTATAATTCGACTCAAAGTTAAAATCGCTACTTTCCTGCCGCGATATGGCCCGCTTCCCTTTCTTGCGCTGCTGCTTGTCTAATGGTAAAGAAAACAACGACACCTTTCTGGTTTCCTTGTAGCCGGAACGGCACCCCGGCGCACACAACATCTGTTAGGCATCCTAGTCCTGAGGCAACCTTTAGCTAACTTAAACATATCATATGCAGCAGCTTGTCTCGCACTGCGCGAGCATTTCAGTACGCGGACGGCGCAGACGATCGCCCCTGTGGCGCAGCGGCGGCGTGCTGCGGCATTTTAGAGCAGCGTATGAAGCTCGCCCATAGCGTGACGGCGCAGTTTCGTGACCATAATGAGAATTGAATGACTCTGGTATGATCCTTTAAAATTTTCCATTTGAGCAGCACGCGTCTTGCCGGGACACGCCCGTGTTGTCCATTGTGGGGTGCACGACTCGTGTTTGACGACCGTGTGTTCCCTCCTTCACATTTAGTGGACCAGTGGTGAGCAGTGGGTTTTGCCCAATTTTCTGTGACACAAAAGTTCCTGCTCGTTAATAAACGGAATGCCCTAGCCGTATACGGCTTCGCTGTAAAAACGTAATTGTGAAAATATAGAAAACTGGGCTACCTCAGTATTCCTGGGCTGCTGGCTGGCATTGTAAAAAACCTCGGTGTTGGTTTCGCGCCTGAGTAGACATTTTAACTTCGACACTTGGTTGGTGCACTAGCTATGGGCCCCTTGTTGGCTATCCCAGGGATGTGCCACGACGACACAAGATGTATGAAGTCGTAACCGTAAGTAATGGTGCGCTGTGCTTCTCCCAGTGCATGTAACCTTCAACAATTGTCTCCCCCAGCATCATTATAGTGTACTTCATGTTTTAACACACTAAAGAAGTCACAAATGTGCACAATGCCACCTGCAGTTGTAAATGTGTGCCGGTCTCGCCTAAGAGTCAGTCTCACCAGGTCTGATTCTAGTTTTTGTTTGTGTTACTGAGTAGTTTTAGGGAACAAGTACGTTTGATGAAACGCCTCCGCAGGTCCGTACACGCAAGTTGCCGTTTTGCAGGCGCCCCCCATTCTGAGATTGTAGAAGTTCCCTAGCAACCGTTAAGTCCAACAACATTCCGGGGATCTGAAGAGATTCACGCAGTGACACCTTTCAGCGGCTGTTTTTTTTTCCTTCTTTTTCCCTCACAGTGGCCGACTCCTACACCTCCAATTTCATGCCGTTTCTCGAGGGAATGCGAAGATACAAAAGTTTTGTTCTGATTATGTTTCTCGGTCGATTGGGCCCTACTGTGGTGATATGACTGCCTTGTTTTGTGGAAGGAGCGAACAGTGAGGCTACAATGATAGCTGTTACGGTACTTGCGAAATTTCGAAATAGGAAAACGTAGACGAAAATTCTGGATTTTGAGGTAGCGTCTCAATAAACGGATTTGTGCTCCAACTGAATTGACTTAGTGGAGATAGCAAGTTTGCTGTTGAGATGGAAACTACCGGGAAAAAAGGCGAGATTGTCCACCTATGCACTCATGCCTCACGAAAGCGCAAGCCTCTATCAAGCCTCAAATCCAAACATTCGTTCCCCTACCCACAAAGGCTGGCCATAATTGCCTTCGGGCAATGAAGCCCGCTATGTAAAAACTGCATAGGTCAAACATTGGCTGCCCAAAATCACAAAATCACATTCTTTGTGGGTGCGAGGACTTGGGGGCGTGAGGTCGCTTCTTCCAGCTATTCACAGCGTCCAATGGAAAGTCGGCTCAGAACGCCCGATCACTAGAATACAGCAAGCGCTTGTCGCCTGGGGCAAATAGGCTGGTCTTCGTGAGGGGTCGTGAGCGCACAGGGCAACCAGGTATTATCTAAACATATTTTTAATAATGTCGCTACGACCACCATCAGCCTATTAGGCACGCCCTTCCCTCATGTGATGATAATGATGATATGTGGTTTTTTTCTGGCGCAAGGGCCATGCTTGGCCAAACAGCGCCATGAGATTTGACGGAAAGTCAACAATGATAAGTGATTTTTGTACCGGATGTGAACTATAATTATGCTATGTGGCTGTATATGGGCCTAAAATGCTGTACACTAACGGTGTGTAAAACATATAAGTAAAAAATCATGAGGGTGACGTGAAATGTGTGATTGATAACGAATGGCAATGCTCGTGGTAATAAAACTATCGTGGAAATTAGGCATTAGCACGATTGCCTCGACAACGCCCTTGAGCGCAAGGGCCGCGAGGCAGGTGCTTTCATTATTGTAGCCACCGCAGCAGCGATGCCTGTTCAGAGGAATATGGAATATGGAGTGAAAACTATGCCCATACTTAAAAGCGCGAACAATGATCCATGTTTAAAAAGCACATCCCTACGATGGACATGAACGGATGCAGTGGAAGTTGCTGTCGGTAGGGCAAATAAAAGTGACTTTTAGATGCGAAGTATCTTAAGGCGGAGCTCAATCCGGTGGTGGTGGTGTGCGGCGTGACCACCCTTACTGCGCATGCGCATACCCTCTCCACTCACCTCCTCTCCACTTCCCCTCTCCATTTTCCCTCTCCCCTCTCCCATACCTCTCTCCCCTTCCTCTCTCCACTTTCCCTCTCCACTTTCCCTCTCCACTCTTCCTCTGAAACGCGGGCTAGACATGCCGAAATTCTCTCCTGCGCAACGCCGCGGTGAGCTCGAGCGCATGCGCCTGCCCTCCCCTTCTCTCTCCTCTCCTAAGCTGCCCCCCTCTCGCCCGCCTGTCGACCGCGTTCCCCGCTCGCCCTGTGAGAATTAACGGCCAGGCTAGATGGAAGATACGACGCGCGTAGCGTCCCTCTTCGCGTTCCACTACGCGAGGTCGGTAGCATGCCCAACGATCGCCAACGGAACGCGATCGTGCAAGTACTCCGGCTTCGCATCGCCTCATGGTCCCCTTTAGCGGGAGATGGTGTAATTTTTTTCTGATGTGTCCAATTCAGGGCAATAGACAAGGATGTGAAGCACGGTAAGTGGTTCTCCACATCTGTCGCACCTGGGTGGATCACCACCGGGCAGAAAGTATGCGTGTGTGCTGTGTGTGTGTCCTATTTGTAGCCTGGTAAGTGTTACTTTTGTGCGGCGTGATCTGAATACTCGTGGTCAATTTTCAAGATTTGGCTTAATAGCGTGTAGTTTGTTTTGTGTTTTCTTATCCCATAAGCGCTGCCAACAAGCTTTTGTTTTAGGAATGGTTTCAGGTCAAGTGCGGGGACAGCTATGGATGTATTCGTGGCAGCGCTGTTGTGGGCGGATGTAGCTAGTTGGTCCGCCAACACGTTTCCCCCTATATATCGGTGCCCTAGCACCCAGTACACAACAACATGTTGTTTGAGTGTGGAGATTATGCATAATAGAGGGTAAAGCAACACAAGAACAGGATTTTGATGCTTTTTCAGAGTTTTCAAAGCTTTTACGACGCTCAGGAAATCGATGCATATAACTGCGCGTTGTAGTTTTAATTCCTTAATGTGTTTAACGGCCACAAATATCGCATGAGCCTCTGCTGTGAGAATTTTTATTTCAATGTGCAGAATACCGAAATCCGAAAATGATGGACCAACCGCTGCGTAGGTAACACCAGCATGAGAAATTGAAGCATCTGTAAGAAATTCAGGATAAGTGTATTTGTGCTGTAACTGAAGGAAGTAGTGCATGCGAATATGTGCAACAAGGGCGTGCTTCGTGATTTATACAAAAGACAAATAACAGTGTATCAGTTGCCACTGCCATGGCGGGAGCTGTGCAGAAGGGGCGATCACATGATGTCCATAAAGTGGGACATCCATTTCCTCAGCTATGCCTCTCACACGTTGTGAGTAGGGCTGTCTCTCCACAGGTCGATTGTCAAAGAGGGCTAAACAGGATAAATCATTGACAGTAGAGCGTGAGAGGTGTTCGTTGTTTGTGTTCACCTTGAGAAAATATGTGAACGACATGTAGGATCTCTGCAGGTGCAGCGACCACTCATTGGATTCAACATACAGGCTTTCTACGGGGCTCGTTCGAAAAGCACCCGTAGAAAGACTAATGGCCAAATGGTGGACAGGGTCAAGTATCTTCAAGGCGCTTGGTGCCGCAGAGTGATAAACAACGGTGCCGTAATGTAGGCGCGTTCGAATGAGGCTTTTATACAAATTCATCAGGCATTTCTCGTCACTGCCCCATGAAGTGCGTGGCAGCACTTTTAGGATATTCATTGTATTCACGCACTTGCTTTTTTGTATACTTGATGTGTAATATAAAGGTGCGTTTAGAGTTCAGAATTACGCCTAGAAACTTATGCCTCGCCTTTACATGTAATACATGTAACCGCTGGCCATGCAGGTCAATTTCTGGATTTGGATGGAGGCCTCTTTTTCCAGAAGAAAGAGCACAGGTGCTATTTTGTGGATTTAACCTGAACTCCTTCTTATCTGCCTACTCGGACAAATTGGTTAGTCCGAGCTAGACCTGCGGCTCACAAATTGCGAGATTGCACGACTTAAACGCTATTTGAATGTCATCAACGTACGTGCAATAGAACATAGTTCGTAGGATGTAAAGATGCAACGAGTTCATTTTTATAATGAAAAGCGTACACCTGAGTACACCACCTTGTGGTACTCCGGTTTGCTACACGAACGATCTTGACAAAGCATTTCCAACCCCAACATGGAATGTGCGGTTTGTAAGATAACTTTCGATTATATTTAACATCCGGCCACGTACGCCTAAGTGTGACCGGTCTCTCAGTATTCCAAACCGCCATGTGGTGTCGTAGGCCTTTTCCATATCAAGAATACAGACAGGAAGAATCGTTTGTGGACAAAGGCTTCGCGAATTTATGCCTCAAAACGTACAAGATGGTCAATGGTGGATTGACCTTCTCGAAAACCGCACTGATGTGGATTAGGTATTTTGTTTGATCATAGGAAATGTAGTAAGCGGTAGCTTATCATTTCCTCAAATACTTTGAAAAGCCAACTTGTTAATGCTGTAGGCCTGTAATTGAAAACACTAGATGGATCCTTTCCCTGTTTAAGGATAGGGATCACAATGGCCTCTTTCCAGACGGTGGGCATCTCGCCGGAAGTCCATAGAGCGTTATAGAGGCAAAGGAGAGTTTTACGTGTTTCGCAGGGTAAGTGTTTCAGCATTTGGTATATAACACGGTCAGATCCTGGGGCAGATTCGTTGGAGCAGTTAAGCGCTGCTTGCAGCCCAGCTATGTTGAATGCTCGTTTTTTGCGCACCTTCTTTCTAATTTCTGTCTTTATATAGTTGATTTGTGTCATTTAAACGTGTCGGAGTAGTGTGAAGAGCTGGACACACGTTCAAAATGTTCGCCAATAAAGTTTGCTTCGTCTTTCAGGCTGCTGCCTTCAGTGTTTACTAAAGGAAGATAATGTGTTTTACGTCCTCTTATTATATTTACCCTGTTCCAGGCCTTAGCCTCGTCTGTGTAGAAGTTAATACCTGATAAAAACTTGTGCCAGCTCTCTCTTCTTGCCTGTCGGCGTGTTCTCTGGCCTGGGGACTTAATCTGTTTAAAATTGATAACACTAAGCAGTGGGGGAGTGGCGCAGTAACCCTCACGCCTTGTTTTGCTTTTTGCGAGCGTTCCGGCATTCGGCGTTTCACCATGGGACACGACTTTTGGAGGCAATCCCACTTAATTGAAAAATGGATTTCGAAGCGGCGTGAATAATAAAAGCGGTAAAGAACTGAACGGCAGCACCAATTTCTAAGGATGACATTTCAGCCCACGAGACACGGGTAAGAGTTCCAAATCTCTACCAATCTGCTGAATCAGCCTTCCAATGGGAAGCATGTGGTAGAGATTCGTTTTCTTTACGCGTGCTTAACAGTATGGGAAGGTGGTCGCTCCCGTAGGGGTTTTTAATGACGTCCCAGTTAAAATAAAAAGGGTGCGTGAAACAATACTAAGATCGTTGCGAGAGTCACCCCACAGGCTGCTGTGTGCATTGAAATCGGCAAGGACGAGGTATGGTTCCGGTAATTCATTAATAAAGGACTGAAATTTGTGTTTGTGTATCTGGTAGTGTGGGGACATATACAGTAAGCAAAAGGTTATGAGCTTGTTGAAAAGAACAGTGCGAACGGCCAGTGCCTCCAGGGGCGTTTGCAAGTGCAATACCCGACATGCTACATTTTTATTCATATGATAGCAACGCCGCCAGAGGATGCGATAGTATCATAGATATCTTTGCGGAAGATGATGAACTGTCGGAGAAAGTTAGTAAGTATTGGTTTTAAGTGCGTTTCCTGTACACACAGCACTATTGGTGTATGTTCATGGAGAAGTTCCTGAACATCGTCGAGGTTCCTGAGAAGGCCGCTCACGTTCCACTGGATAATTTGCGTGTTCATGTTGAAACTAAATTAGTGCTGTGTGTACGTAAAGGGAGTGGCTGTTGTTTAGGCGGAATGTTTTAACTCAAGTAGCTGCCTTCGTCGGGCCCCGTTATCGGCTTTTAATTTTCTTAGCGCGCTCCAGGGAGCCACGCCGGTCTTTCGGCACCAGGGGTGCCGACATCGTGTACATTGCGGTCTCTTGCGAGACACTGGATGTCCGCACGCGCGAGCTGGCAGTATGGGTTTCGGGCCTCGCCTGGTGAGACGAGGCACAGAGATCCGACGACCCTGAGGTCACCGGTTCCTGTTCGCGAGTTGGCGGAGTAGTCTGAACTACTGCCGCCTTGGGTGCAGGCGCCACAGCCGACGGCGCGCTCTGCGGAGGCCGAAGGAGTGGCGGGGTCGGTGCGACAATGCCCGCGGCACGCTGCATCAATGCAGGGTGTGCTGGGAAAGGCGAGAACCTTTAGAGTTTTCTTGAATGAAATGTTTTCTTTTACTTTGAGAGTGATAATGTCCTTTTATTTTGTTCCACTTGGGACAGGACCGCGAGTACGCTGCGTGGTCACCGTCACAATTGACGCAGTGAAGTGTGCTCGTATATTTATCAGAGGGGTGGCCTTGCCCTCCACATCTTGCGCAGGTTTGCTGACCACGGCAATTCTGCGAACCGTGGCCGAATCGCTGGCATTTGAAACATCGCCTTGGATTTGGCATGTACGGACGGACGGCTAGCTTGATGTAGCTGGTTTCAATGGCTTGTGGTAGAGTGCTTGATGCAAAAGTTATTATTAGATGTTTGGTTGGATGTCCTTTTTTATCACGTCTGATGGTGATACGTTTTACACTGGTCACGCTTTGATCTTTCCATCCTTATAGTAGTTCGTCTTCGGACAGTTGAAGGAGGTCTGTTTCTGACATAACTCCACGTGAGCTGTTCATTGATCTATGTTGGGAGACAGATATTCGAGTGTTGCCAAATGTGGCAAGATTGCCAAGTTTTTCATATTGTTGTCTTTCGGACAGGTCCAGCAGAAGGTCCCCGCTGGCCATTTTGGTCACCTTATAGCCCGGTCCTAAGACTTCAGTCAATGACTTTGCTACGACAAACGGGGAAACTGATCTTTCTTGCTTCTCTGAATTTTCACTGTGTTTGGCAGGGAATTTCGGATAGGTTGTTCGAGGTCGGCAAAAGAAAGTTAGTTCGTCGGTGCGTACCCTCTTTTGAGGGTAACGATCAAGTAAACGTAGAAATGGAGGTGTTCCCATAGTAAGTTTGTGCATTTCGGCAGCAGTGGCGGCCACCCAACCTGGAGTCCAACTAGGGGACGCTGTAGTACTTAATATGTAAGGCTGCAGACGCCAGCCGTACAATGCCGCTATAACCTAATATTACATGTCCAAGAGAGGACACATATACACGGTTAACCCAAGCTGCCTACGAAAATGAGGAAAAAGCAGAAGAGATTAGAAGACAGGACAGAAGTAATTGGAAGATACGACTGAAGAGGAAGAAGACAGGAAAGAAAAAGATCGGAGAGGGGGATAGGAAAAGGCGACTGCCGATTTCGCCTGGGTGGTTCAGCCCAGGGGTGCCGTATACGTGAAGCCGGGGCCGAAGGGGTGAGTTGCCTCTGCCGGAGGGCCTTAAAGGTCAAATCACCCGTCATTGACTGAACCATCAGGATCCCCTTTTCTCCGGACACGGCAAAGCCATGCGCGGCGAGGCGTGGGAGGGGTCGAAACCCCTCGTTAGCTCGGGTCCGTGGTGTCATCATACACCAAACGCCTGCTTGCGCAGAAGTCCCTGCGGGGTCCCTCATGTGAGGGGCCCCAGGCTCTGCCCGCCTGCCGCAAGTGTAGGTGGCCCACGATGGATCGCAGACACTGTTCATACCCTTGTCAAGAGTAGACGCTGCAAGAAAGCTTCACCATACCACGCGTAATGCCACGCTAACGCGCTGGAATTCTCCGCTAAACTCCAATCGTCGCCCAAAGAAGCTTGATTCATTGCTACACCTGCAAATGCCAACTGAGATTTCTCGACGCGACGCTACGATGCTGTGTCGATTGTGGGTCGGTGTAGCGTTCACCAGATCATTCAGCTATCGCATTGGTATGGCGTATTCGTTCATGTTCTATAACTGCAACTGTGTAGATGCTATTGATAATCTATTGTGCTGCTGTCAGCGCTTTCAGCAACATCGCCGAACTCACTAGTGTGGCTTGAGGAGACTCGATGATCAGCCTTTTATTGAAGAAAAGATCTTAGGAGCCTGGCCCCATAGCACATGAGCCCAGAAAGCCACGCGAACCCTGCTGCAGTTCTTGAAGGCAACAGAATTGAGCGGCCACCTGCGCTACGCTGCACTCTGTGTGCGTTGTAAAATGTGTCTCTATTTCTCTCTCTCTTTTACTTCCTTATTCCCCTCCCCATGTATAGTGTAGCAAACTGGAGGTAGCCTGGTTAACCTGCCCATATTTCCTGTATTCCTTCACTCTTTCTCGGGTGGCCTTGGGCACGGCGAGAACCGGCACGAGACATTAGCAACCAGATGTTGACTTGTTGGTGGCCTCAACGCGAGTGATGCAAAAATTTATCGTGTGATGACGTCACTGTGATGTCTTCGTGATGTTGCAGATCGACAGCATCATGATGTCATCAGGGCGTCACTATGACATCGAGTAACGTGACGTCACATCATTACACCACATGACATCTGTGCTTGGTCAAAGGTGGCCCGATTCCGGCGGCACTGCGGAACCATGTGAGGTGCTGAAAGCCTGGAGTACCTCCGATTCTTGTGGCAGTGCATAAACATGCTGGCTCCAGAGCATTTTGAGGGCGCCGGGGGGGAGGGGGGGTGTAGGGGAGAGATCAATACAATCGTCTCGGAAGAAAGAACAAGGCCATGACTTCCGTCTTTGAGCCGTCTTAGGTGAACACACAAGGAGCAATACGACTCTTCACCTTTCAGAAATCTCTTCGAGGAGAAGAGGGACGTCAGCGATGTGTATAAGCAGCTCGGTGACACTTTTAACAAACGCAATGACGAAGGAAGGGTCCCTCCTAACACTGTTGACTAATAAATAAGTTTGTATGGTACTGTTCTGGACAACACGTTCGTTGTGCCATGAATGATTGTGTATACAGTGTGCCTCAGCTATTTCTAGCCAGAGTTTAAAAAATATGCCGACGCACTCTACGACGACGCGGCCAAATGCATGTTGCTGACTCTTGCATGGAGAAAGACAATATTTTTTTGAAACGACCGCCTCCAGCGGAGCCGGCGAGTCGTGGCCGCAGCTGATTTCGTTCGCTCAAACCACGGCTGAAAGCAGCGCGTTCGCTGCCGCGCGAATGCGCTAGTCATGTGGTACTTTTTGTATTTCGCGGGATTTCTTTGCAGCTTGGAAAAAATGGTATACGTGAGACTTTCTTTATCGCAAATAATGCAGTGGGGGTTCCTGAAGACGCTCTCGTACTTTGCAAGTCGCATTTCTTGTCTAAAGTCAATATTTAGCAATTTAGTTAAGTAATCCTAATTAACAAATTAATTTAATACGAAACAAAAAATGTCTGCAGTGCGCAAGGTGACTGGCAGAAATTCGCAACTGATTTCACTCGCCTGCCTGTAATATCGTACTTTTTAGCCCTTGGCTAAAGATAGCTGGGACACACGATACATATATATATATATATATATATATATATATATATATATATATATATATATATATATATATATATATATATATATATATAGCACGAGGGAAAATACCGGACCGCCTCACATTCAGAAAGACTTACCAAACGTCATCAACCTTTCAGAAAAAGAAATTAGCAAAGAAGAATTGACTGCACTATCACGTGGACTTACGTTCTGCCCTAGCAATGCAAAGTACGATAAATTCACGCTTCTGAAAGATTTAGACGACGTCGCATGAAATTTACGATTGGAGGAATATTTCTTCGATAAACCCGAAAAAGATAATCCATATTTCTGCGGAAATATTGGCCGACAATGGACCCCAGACGCCAACACGGATCGATACTTGGATCTCTATATAGACGCAGTTCAAAAAGATGTACATGCGTACAAGGTGTACAAACCAAGTATGAATAATATTGCGAAGAAAGAAAGAGACGCACTTCTCGTGTTGAGCAACCGCGAAGATCTCGTCATTAAACCAGCAGAAAAAGGTGGCGCGATTGTTATTCTTAATATATCGGATTACATTGAGGAGGGCAAGCGACAACTAAATGAAAAAAATTCTACAAACATCTCTATTCCGACCCTACAACCGAACACAAAGAAATAATCTTGACAGCTCTGCAGGAGCTTAGACGTGAGGACGAGATAAATCCACAGCTTCAAAAAGCACTTGTTTCGGTATATTCGGCACCAGGTCGTTTTTACATGCTCCCCAAAATTCATAAAGAGGGAAACCCTGGTCGACCAATTATATCAGGAACAGGAACATTAACTGAAACTATGTCTAGTTATATTGACTCTTTAATCAAAAACATACCACCCACACATGAGTCTTTCTTGCAAAACACAAACGATTTTCTTCGGGAAATATCGGGCGTAAAATTTCCAGACGGCACATTCATGGTAACGTTGGACGTTAGTTCACTCTACACGAATATACCACATCACGATGGTATCAGGGCACTTGTAGAATCATACGGCAACCACAACCCTGACGCATATCCAAGCAAAAGAGTAATTGAAGTTTTAACCAGACTTGTTATCGAACTGAACAGCTTCGAATTTAACAATCAGTACTACCTTTAAATCAGCGGCACGGCAATGAGTACAAGAATGGCTCCAAACTACGCTAACATATTCATGCACCACATAGAGTCCAATTTTCTTTCAACCTGCGATATCAGACCTTCATTCTATAAACGGCACCTAGACGACATATTCATGATTTGGACTGATTCAGAAAACGAACTCCTCAAATTCATAGATGCATTTAACTAAGCACTGTTCGAATGTACAAATTCGAATAGAGGATGGCGCATTGGTCACTAGTGTATATAGAAAACCTCCGGACAGGCAACAGTACCTGCACTTCAACAGCTGCCACCCGCGCCATTGCAAGACCAGCATTCCCTATTCACAAACACACAGATTCAGACGATTCTGCTCTCACACTGAGGATTTCCGCAATACAGGCATTTAACCAAGGACACTCCAGCATTTTTTTCATGATATATGGCGGAAGGGCCAATGATGGCCAAAGAGCGCCAGGTCATGGGACAGAGGATGTGATCAGTGATGGTGTTTAGTGGCTGTATAAAGGCCTAAAATTCTGCGCACTAAAAGTGCGTAAAAACAATAATTGTTAAAATCATGAAAGTGACGTGAAACATTCATGACGATGATGAGTGACAAGTGATTATGGTACTAAAATAAAAAGGTGTGGCATTATCACTGATACCTCGTCGACACCCTTGGCTTCAAGGGCTGGGAGGCCAATGATTTCTGAACTGTAGATACCGGAGCAGCAACCTCTGCTGGGAGGCCGTGCAACGGAGTCCCTGGGCATATAACATTAAAAGTCTGTACACCTTTTAAATATCCTAATAGTGCTTCATGATTGAAAAGAGGTTCACTTCCTATAAGCATTGATGGATGGAGTGATATGCGTTGTTGGTATAATAATGGAAATTGTTTCTTCCTGTAAGACTCCAGTCCTGAGCATTGTACGAGTACATGCAGCACTGTTAGTGGATCACCACATCTCTCGCACCTCGGTGGGTCACCACCGGAGAGAATGTGCGCATGTGTGCTGTGTGTGTGTCCTATTCTAAGTCAGCAAAGTGTACGACGTGTTTTTGATATGGGTGGCCAGTGTCCGAGGTATGGCTTCACCAAGTGCAGTTTATGTTGTGTTTCACTGTCCCATAAGCGCTGCCAGTAAGTCCTCAGCTTTCGTTTTATCAATGGTTTTAGGTGTGGTACAGGGACAGCGATGGATGTACTGGCAGTGTTGTCGTGAGCGGCTGCAGCTAGCTGGTCCGCCAACACGTTTCCTTGGATTTCGCGGTGCCGTGGCACCCAGCACACCATGACATGCTGTCCGAGTGTGTAGACTGTGCATAACAGTGAAAAAAATGAGACAAGGACAGGATTCTTATGTCTTTTCATTGTTTTCAAAGCTTTTACGACGCTTAGGGAGTCCGTGTATATAGCTGCACTTTGTAGTTTTAAATGTTTGACGTGTTTAACGGTCACAAATATCCCATAAGCCTCAGCTGTGAAGATACTTGTGTTAGGGTGCAGAACGCCGGCATCGGAAAATGATCGACCGAACACTGCGTAGGACACACCAGTGTGAGACTTCAAGGCATCAGTAAAGAATAACAGGGCAAGTGTATTTGTGCTGCAGTTTGAGGAAGTATGTACGAATATGTGCAATAGGCGCGTGTTTTGTAACTTCCAAAAAGGATATATCGCAGTCTATGAGCTGCCACTGCCACGGCGGAGAATGTCCCACCAAACGGTGTTCAAGAAGCGGCACGTCCATTTCCAGGCCCCTCACGCGAAGTGAATAGGGCTGTCGCCCCGCCGGACGATTGTTAAAGAGGCCAGAGCTGGACAAATCATTGACAGTGGAGTATGAGGGGTGCTCATTGTTTGCGTTCACCTTGAGGAAATATACAAAGGACATATAGGATCTCTGTAGGTGGAGCGACCACTCGTTGGACTCAACGTAGAGGCTTTCATAGGTGCTGATGCGAAAAGCAGCCTTAGAGAGACGAATGCCCAAATGGTCGACAGGATCAAGCATCTTCAAGGCGCCTAGTGTCGCAGACTGATATATTATCGCCCCGCAATCTAAGCGCGTGCGTAGAGGCTCTTGTACATATTCATGAGACGTCTTCTGTCACTGCCCCATGCTGTACGTGACAAAGCCTTTAATATATTCATTGTTTTCATGCACTTAACCTTAACATACTTGATGTGTGGTATAGAGGTTAGCTTCGTGTCCAAGATAAGGCCTAAAATTTATGCTCCATTTTTACAGGTAGACGCTGCCCCTCTAAGTGACTGTCGGAATCAGGCTGCAAGCCTCTTTTCCTTGAGAAAAGTACACAAGTGCTCTTTTGTGGATTGAGGCGGAAGCCGTTTTCGTCTGCCCATTTGGCCAGCTTATTTAGACCGAGCTGAACCTGTCGCTTACACATTGCAAGACTGCACGATCTGAAACCTATTTGCACATCATCAACACATGTGCAATAGAACATACTGGGTGGAATGTACAGACGCAAGGAATTCATTTTAACAATAAAAAGAGTACAACTGAGCACCCCTCCCTGAGGCACTCCAGTTTCCTGTACATATGATCTTGACAGGGCATCGCCCACTCGAACATGGAATGTGCGCTTCGACACTTTCTAATATATTGAACATCCTGCCTTTTACACGCAAGTATGATAGGTCCCTCAAAAATCCAAACCGCCAGGCAGTATCGTATGCCTTCTCAATGTCAACGAATATGGAGAGGAAAAAGTGATTGTGAGCAAAAGCTTCCCGAATGTATGCCTCGATACGTACGAGGGGGCCAGTCGTGATTCATGATGTCATGATCGTGATGTCATGATTTACATGCCACGCTCATGGTGCATTCGCGGCCGTTTCGCGGGCTTGATATACACCAAAATTGGTATTGTACGACGCGACTGTATGACGAACGTAAATTAGAGGTGGTAACATGAAAATCATGACATGCGTGTCATGTACGACATGATTTACATGGCGCGCTCATGGTGCGCTCGCGGCCGTTACGCTAGATTGATATGCACCAAAATTGGTATTGCGCGATGTGACTGTATCAAGAACATGAATAACAGGTGGTAACATGAAAACAATGACATGCATGTCATGATTTACATGCCACGCTCATGACGCACTCGCGGCCGTTTCGGAAGGTTGATATACACCAAAATTAGTATTGCGTGATGTGACTGTATGAACAACATGAATAAGAGGTCGTAACATGAAAACCATGACATGCATGTCATGTATGTCATGATTTACATGCCACGCTCATGGTGCATTCGCAGCCGTTTCGCGGGCTTGATATACACCAAATTGGTATTGCACGACGCGACTGTATGACGAACGTAAATTAGAGGTGGTAACATGAAAATCATGACATGCGTGTCATGTACGATATGATTTACATGGCGCGCTCATGGTGCGCTCGCGGCTGTTTCGCTAGATTGATGTGCACCAAAATTGGTATTGTGCGATGTGACTGTATCAAGAACATGAATAACAGATGGTAACATGAAAACCATGACATGCATGTCATGATTTACATGCCACGCTCATGGTGCATTCGCGGACGTTTCTCTAGCTTGATATACGCCAAAATTGGTATTGCGCGACGCGCCTGTATGACGAACGTAAATGAGAGGTGGTAACATGAAAATCGTGACAGGCAAGTCATGTGCGACATGATTTACATGCCACGATTATGATGCGCTCGCGGCCGTTTCGCTCGCTTGATATACACCAAAATTTGTATTGCACAACGTGACTGTATGGCAAACATATATGACAGGTGGTAACTTGAAAATTATGATATGCATATCATTTACGACATGATTTACATGCCACGCTCATTGTCCGATCGCGGCCGTTTCGCTAGCTTGATATACACCAAAATTGGCATTGCGTGAGCGAATGTATGACGAACATAAATGACAGGTGGTAACATGAAAACGATGACATGCATGTCATGTATGGCATGATTTACATGCCACACTCATGGTGGACTCGCGGCCATATCGCTCGTTTGATATACACCAAAATTGGTACTGTGCGATGTGACTGTATGACGAACATAAATGACATGTCCTAACATGCGAATTATGTTGTGTATGTCATGTACGGTATGATTTACATGACACTGTTATGGTGCGCTTCCGGCCGTTTAGATAACTGGATATATACCAAAATTGGTGTTGCATCACAAGAGTGCGCGATGAACATAAATGACCGGTCTTGCAGTGTATATACCAGAATATACGTTTCATTGGCATGGTATATACTACGTTGTGCATGCACGCGTGCATGGCAAACATGCGATATATGGTGAACTAAATGCCATGGAATGAATGATTTCATTTGGCTCAAAAATAAGCAAAGCGATGTATGCAGCTCTTTGCTGGCTGCTTCGCATTACATCGATTCCCACAGTGCGTGGGATCTGCCGGATTCTTTTGTGTTTCAGAGGATAGGCGTTTCAACATGTCATATATTACACTAGAGCGAATTTGGGCATGTTGGTCTAGCATAGTGAAAACACACAGCGCGAAACACCTACGGGGACACAGAACTGTGTGCGTTTCCTTTCTGTGTCCCCGTCGGTGTTTCGCGCTGTGTGTTTTCACAATATATTACACGGTCGGCACTTGGGGCAGATTGATCACAACAGTTAAGTGCTGCCTGTAGTTCTTTTGAGCAGAATGAGCCACTGTATGCCTCTGTTTCTACACACTTACGTTCTAACTTCTCCCGTTCCATTCTTGTTTTATTCCTTTGGAAGTTTTTGGAGTAGTGTGATGAACTGGAGACTTGCTCGAAATATGCACCCAGCAGGTTAGCTTGGTCCTTCAAAGTGTCTCCGTGTGTGTCCACCAAAGGTAGCGAGTGTGTTTGGCGCCCTCTTAACTTATTGACACCATTCCACACTCTACCCTCGTCGGTGTAAGAGTTTATGCCTGATGTGTATCTTGCCAACTCTCCCTCCTAGCCTGTCGGCACGTTCTCGTACCTTGCGACTTTACGTGTTTAAAGTTGATGAGATCCTCAGCGGTGGGCGAGTCGCGCAGTAGACCCCACGCTTTGTTCTGTTTCTTACGAGCTTTACGGCACTCGTCGTTCCACCAAAGAACACGACGTTTGCATGCCGCACCACTTGATTGACGTATACATTTTGAAGCAGCATCAATTATAAAGCCGGTAAAATACTGAACAGCACCATTAATATCCTATAAAGACATGTCAGCCCAAGAGATACTGGTAAGACCTCGGAACTTCTCTCAATCGGCTGTATCCACCTTCCACTGTGGAGCCTGGGGTGGAAATTCGTTTTCTCGTTGTGCTGTCAGTATTATTGGGAAGTGGTCACTGCCATAAGGATTTTTAACCACTTCCCAGTTAAAATCAAGTAAAAGGTTGGGAGAAACGATGATAAGCTCAACAGATGAATATGTTCTGTTCGCGAGGCTAAAAAGTGTAGGTTTTTTGGTATTTAAAAGACAGGCACCTGTTGAATAAAAAAAATTCACAGCATATCCGCGGGTGAATGATGAAGAGCTTGGGCGAAGCTCCTGAAGCAATCATGGTTACACCGTGAAATCTTCAGTGGTTTCGCCCAGCAGTAATCAAAGCGAAAGCCCAGTACATCATCAAAGACGTGACAAACACTGTATATATTTATACAAGAAAATTTATTAATCGTAAGTGGTAGCTAGACGTGGCTTCCGTTCCCCCTTCATTTTGACGGCTTTATGGTCGGTGAAGTATTGGATCGGTGATGGATCGTAGTGGGATGTTTGCAAAGACGAAGTAGTGGGCAGTTTCCAAAGGTGGTTACGCCGGACAACGGAGACGTGACATGGTTAGACTAAGAGGAGCTTCGCCCCTAACAAAGTCCTTAATGAGACGACCTCGCGCGTCGCTGCGAGTGTCGCCCCACAAGCTGCTGGGAGCATTAAAATCGCCGATTACTATGTAACGTTCACATAGTTCGTCCATAAATGATTGAAATTCATGCTTATGTAGCTGGTATTGTGGAGGTATGTACACCAAGCAAATCATGATGAGTTTGTTGGAAAGTATAGCTCGAACAGCCACTGCCTCTAGCGCTGTTTGGAGTGGGAGGTGCCGACATGCTACATTCTTTCCAGTATTATGGCTACACCACCAGATGATAAGACAGCATGTTCGCGATCCTTGCGGAAAATCACATACTGGCGTAGGAAATTAGTGTGTGTAGAGTTTAAGTGAGTTTCCTGCACACACAGCAGCCTTTGGACAAAATTTACGAATGAGTTCTTGTACGTCGTCTAAGTTGCGTAGTAGTCCCCTGACGTTCCACTGTATTATTTTGTCCATATTCAAGGATAGTTAGAGCTGTGTGTTGCAAAGAAGGAAGTTGACTTATTTTAAAGAGCCTTTGTCAGGCCCTGTGTTTGGGGTTTTGTCCTTTTTGGAGCGGTCGAGGGATCCTCGCCTCTATGTTGGCGCAGCCGGTGCCGGTGCACAAGAAGTGTCCAGCGCTTCTTGCGAGGCGCCGGACAGTCGCTCTAACGAGTAGTGTGTGCGTAGAGTAGACTTCGTCACGGCGGGCGAGGCCTTCGACCCTACCAAGCCAGACGTCGAGGGGACCTCTTTAGCTGCTTGGCTGCCCTGGCTGCTGCCAGAGCATGCAACGGCCGCTGGTGTGACCGTGGTGACGGGAGGCAGGACAGCCTTGGCTGCTCCCATCATGGGGGCGGTTGGCAGTCGCCTCGACACAGTGCACGTGCCATGGGCGACCGCGTGGGGCCGTTGTAGTGCTGTCCCCTGTTGCACTACATCGGCAAACGACGGCTCGTTCATGAAAGATCGTGAGACTTGTCGCGCTTCTCGGAAAGGTATGTTTTGTGTTACTTTGATTGTTAGGATTGCCTTTTCTTCCTTCCAAGCTGGACACAATCGGAAATATGCGGGGTGGGCGTCTTCACAATTCGCGCAACGGGTCTCAGCCTCCGCTTTAAAATCATCCGTGGAGTGTCCAGTAGTGGCTCACCTTGCACAGGTGAGTTGTCCTCGGCAACTCTGGGACGCATGGCCAAACCTATGGCACTTAAAACAGCGCCGCGGATTCGGGATATAGGCCCTCACACGTAATTTAGGGTATCCTGTTACAGCTGTTTCGGGAAGTGTACTGGACGCAAACGTGAGTATTACATGTCTTGTAACAAGTTCTTTGTCGCTGCGCCTCCACCCAAGAGTTCTTCTTCGGTGAGTTCCAAAAGGTCGTCGTCTGAACCGACAACTTTGACGGTGTTCATAGTTCTGTGTTGGGTGACCGAGATAGGCCAATCTCCAAATGCAACAGGGTTGGGTTGTTTTCCGTATTGATATTTGTCCTTGACTTCAATTAATAAATCTCCACATGCCTTTTGGTGGCCTTGTATCCGCTGCCGATGGTGTCCGTAAGACATTTAAACACCAAGAACGGTGAGATGTTAGTTACTCTCTTATTGGCGTTTTCCGAGTGAATCACGTGGTACTTGGGAAAGTTGTCTATTTTATTTTCCGAGAAACTAGCTGCATCAGTGCGCCCCCGCTTTTTGGGCGATCAAGTGAAAAGGGGTTCGTAGTACCAATGAAGTAGGTTGTTTGTTCGGCAGCCATGCCAGCCGCCCACCATCGAGCCCAACAAGGGGACGCCGCGAGACACAATGAAAACACGGATGCCAGCTGTACATGCTCGCCATAGCCAAATATGGTTTACCCTAGGTTGGGGAGCCACACAAGGTTAACTCTCGCCGCCAGGACAAATAAAAGTAAATCGAAGAGAGGAGAGGACAGGAAAGATTAGAAGTGCGAGAGAAAGACTAAGATGTGGAGAGAGGGAGACAGGAAAAGGCGACTGCCGATTTCCCCTTGGAGGGTCAGCCCAGGGGTGCCGTCTACGTGAAGACGGGGACAAAGCGTTGTGTTGCCTCTGCCGGGGGGCCTTAAAGGTCCAATCACCCGGCGTCGGCTCAACCCCCAGGATTACCCTTTCCCCGGACACGGCAAAGCCAGGCACGGCGAGGCGTGGGAGGGGTCAAACCCCCCGTTAGCTCGGGTCCGTGGTGTCGCTACACTCCAAACGCCTGCTTGCGCAGAAGCCCCTGCGGGGCCAGCATTTCCTTTTAACTCCTACCCTAACACTGAAATAAGCTTCCTTGATGTACACATTGGAATAGAGGATGGTGTGTTGATCACTAATGTATATAGAAAACCTACGGACAGGCCACCGTACCTGCACTTCAGAAGCTGCCACCCGCGCCACTGCCAAGACCAGCATTCTCTATTCCCAAAAACACAGATTCAGAAGAATCCGCTCTCGCACTGACGATTTCCGCAAAAACACAACACGTATGCGCGAAGTACTCCTTCATCAAGAATACCCACCAGCTATCATTGATCACGCGATCCAAAAAGCGGAAAATCCGGACCGCGAGATACTACTACGCCAACAAAAACATGCCTTTCAGCAGCGCAAGAAAAATCTTGTATTAACCTTCACAAACATCCCACGGAACAATAATAAGATCTTTAAAAAAATTTACCATATTAGAACAGAGCAAGCGACTATCCAAAATATTTACTACCTCTCCCCCCGGATGTGATACACTGGCGACCAAGAAGTATCTGGGATCATTTAATAAATTGAAAGATAGGTACAAAGCTTCCATTCTTGTGTCGTCCTTGCAGAAAAGGTAGATGCAGATTATGCTAACACATGCAGAAAACAACGGTGGCGGAGAGCACACTCTCAAATTTTAAGCACAGGATAAGTGATTGGGATGCTTCTTTCAGCGACAGAATCCCAATAAAGAAGGGCGTACGACAGGGAGACACGATCTCTCCAATGCTATTCACCGCGTGTTTACAGGAGGTTTTCAGGGCCCTAGATTGGGAAGAATTAGGGATAAGAGTTAATGGAGAGTATCTCAGTAACCTGCGATTCGCTGATGACATTGCATTGATGAGTAACGCGGGAGACGAATTACAGCTCATGATTACTGAACTGGATACGGAAAGTAGAAGAGTAGGTCTGAAAATTAATATTCATAAAACTAAAGTAATGTGGAACAATCTTGGCAGAGAACAGCGCTTTGCGATAGGTGGCGAGACGCTGGAAGTTGTAAAGGAGTACGTCTACTTAGGACAGGTAGTAACCGCGGAGCCGAACCATGAGAGTGAAATAACTAGGAGAATAAGGATGGGATGGGGCTCATTCGGCAAGCACTATCAAATCATGAATGGTAGTCTACCACTATCTCTCAAGAGGAAGGTATATAACAGCTGCATCTTACCGGTACTTACCTACGGAGCAGAAACCTGGAGACTTACAAAGAGGGTTCAACTTAAATTGAGGACGACGCAGCGAGCGATGGAAAGGAAAATGATAGGTGTAACCTTAAGAGACAGGAAGAGAGCAGAGTGGGTCAGGGAACAAACGGGGGTTAAGGATATCATAGTTGAAATTAAGAAGAAGAAATGGATATGGGCCGGCCATGTAGCACGTCGGCAGGATAACCGGTGGTCATTAAGGGTAACTGACTGGATTCCAAGAGATGGCAAACGCGTGAGGGGGAGACAAAAAATTAGGTGGGTAGATGAGATTAAGAAGTTTGCAGGTATAACGTGGCAGCAGAAAGCACAGGACCGAGTTGATTGGCGGAACATGGGAGAGGCCTTTGCCCTGCAGTGGGCGTAGACAGGCTGATGATGATGATGATGATGATGATGATGATGATGATGATGAAGTGATACACTCGACTGCGACTCAAGCAACGTCATATACCTTTTGGAATGTGGGCTATGTAACATGCGATACATAGGCCAGATAGACACGCCTTTTAGAATTAGGTTGAACAACCATCGGTCACATGTACGTTCCCTGCCCGGCCTTCCAATTTCTAAACATAGCGCATTGAAAGATCACAACTTCGATGGTATCAGGGTTACACTCTTGGAAAACAATTTTCGTACAACCAGATAACGGGAACAACGTGAATTTTGCTTTCTCTACAAATTAAACACGATAGAAAACGGAATAAATCAACACCCGGCCACCCTCTCCGCATTAGCATCATTAAAATTCGCAAACGCCATTCTCTAATCAGTCCCCGGCCCCTTGCCGCCCATTGCGAGAATAATAATGTTTTGAATAATACCGCTCCTTGGTGCAGCTGTAAGCTCATGCGTCTCACTATCTAGGGTTCATTTGCCGCTTTAGTGACAGCCGGCATGCACAGATAGGTGATCCCGGACGGTACGTAAACTGTCATTACACTTACAAGCTTTTAATCCATCTTTTTCCTTTACACCCTTTCCCTTGTTCTACATATTTTTGTCTCCCAAATAGGGCCAGTGCACTTGATGAATATTGACGACGCGGCAACACTACCGGCCTCTTCAGATCGTACACCCGCCCCGGCACGTGAAAGCATGCGCTGAAAGCCCTCAGTCCCCATCCCACCAATTCCTTTAACACGGTAAACGACGAGGAAGGACGTCAAAAATGCGGCCCGTGCCTTTGCACCAGAAGGTTCAGTACTAGACGCACGGGGACATTACAGTGTCCGTTTGGAGAAATGCTTCCTATATAACATGGAAAGAATACAGCCCGTCTCTCTGGTGAAATCACTCGTTTTATCAAGGATGCGTTGTGTCGTGGCTACATTGCGCAATTTACGGTACGCGAACGCTACGAGCAAGTATTCCAATGACCCGCTCACTTCGTAATTGAGGCATTTGAGTGCAGCAGTTTTTAACCAGTTTTCATTTGCTTTGCTTCGCGATTTCTACACCATCAGCATAATATCAAAGAAATATAGGCCTTCTACACTTGCCTGAGTACTGGGGCGCAGGTGAAGACGTCGAAGAGGAACCCGACGTGGGCATCGACCATCTGGAGCGACACGAAATCAGCGGGGGCGTCCATCTTGACCACGGTGTTGACAGCGACGTTACGCGGCGATAGGGCCTCCGTGATCAGCATCCCATCCAGGAACGACAGAATGTTGCTGTCCAGGCTGCGGAAGCGTAAGCGGGACGGGCCATTGAAAGATGGCACCACAATCCCCCAGATGCAATGAAAAGAAACTCACGCAAAGCAAGCAAATAATCACGCAAAGCAAGCCCCCCTGCCCCCTTTTGTATACGTGTTACATGCGCTGTACCAGGGATTTATGGGCTCTTTTTGTCTCAAGCGTTTATCGAAAGACGGGTATTAATACACATTATTTAGCTATCACCAATGCAGCCTCTCTTCAATTAAAGCTGGTGTCCCACAGTGCTCAATTTTCGGTTCTATTTTATGGCTTATCCCAATGATATTGCTGATGTATTACCTGTTCGTTTGCTTCAGTACTCTGATGATACTGTCATTATGTCCTATGCTGAGCCATATCAGTTTACGCGTCAGCTATGAAAGCTATCAACTTTTTAGAGGGCAACTTGAATGTCGCTAATACAGGGTCGACGCCACAATATATAATACAGAGTAATACAGGGTCGACGAAACAATATGCGCCGTTCATATGATTCCACAACTTCCAAGGCATGTGAACCTTAGCTCTTCTTTTATTAGCGAAGCTGTTGTAACGCGGCGTAAAGCGTCGACCCTGCCACTATCATCGTTATAAACAGGCATGTGTCACCTAATTTGGGCAAATCCTACTACTCACCGCTACGGCGTGGCCTCTAATAACCCTGATGGGTGAGAGAACCGGTGCAGAGAGACAGAGAGAGAAAGAAAAGAAAAAAACAAGCAGATATACGGAAGGAGAAAGAAAAAAAATTCTTGCCAAAAAAGTTATCATTCCGGAGGCTGGATTCCACCCCGCGTACCCTCAATCCGAAGGCAAGCGTCCTAACCACTCGGCTGTCCAGGCACGCAAGCAGAGCATGGCATAGCCCTGTATAGTATAGTGTAGCAATGGGGTGGGAAAGGGAAGTGAGCATGAGTAGTGTAGATGTGATGGTGTTGAGGAGCAAAAGTAGGAGGGGAGAGAGTACAGCGTATCACAGAATGAGAAAGGGAGAAATAGAGAGAAAGAAATGCATAAACAAAAATAGAGACAGAGAGAACATCAACGAAAGATAGAGAAAGAAGAAAAGATAGCAAGAAAGAGGGAGCGAGCATCGCGTCGTCTAACGACCAGACACCACACCACCTGATCAAGCCGCGCATGCGCAATAGCTAAGCCACGCCCACCGACGTAGACATCGCGCGTAACCTCTGCTCTTAGTGCATAGCCTGGCTGCGCCCGATCGTGCCCAGAGAGTCATGGGGCTTCCCTAGAAAGTGCGTACTCTCGAGGAGGAATCCGCGCATCTCGAAGCTAGGTGGGTCGGTCGACGTGGAGTACGAGCGGCGACGGGCCCGTGCTTCACTGTGCCAAGCTTTAAGCGACTTAGTGCAAACTGCCCTCGTTTTTTTATTCTACACTCCCAACTGTTTTATTATAAATGTGCATCACTTGCACGTATATCGCCTGCGAGATACCTAGGGCTACATTTTTTGCAGTCAGCTCCCCTGGAACTCTCATTTGAATCCCGTTTCCGGAAATTCCGCAGAGTACCTTGTCTAGTGTACAATATTCCAGACTATCTGCGTTTTTATGTTCACAAAGGCGTAGTTCACGCTCTGAAAATAAGGTTCCTGTACGTATTAGAAGATTCTACCAGCGGTGCTGCTAATGCTCGACCTTACCGCCTCATAGCGTTCGCCAAAAACTATCGTCATCATGCGGGCGTGCGCTCTCTCGCTGCGTCGATTCGCCAGGCGTGGGATGCAATGGATGCAACTTGGATGGGCGTGAGAATGGGTACAGCGAGAGAGAGAGAGATAGAAATAAATCGAAAGATTGAAATAGAAAGAAGAGAAAGAAATAAATAGGCAGAGAGAGAAAGATTGAACGAATCAGGAAGCAAGCAATAGAAAGAGAGACACAGAAACACGGAAAAAGAAAAAAAGGAGGGGAACGTGACGTAAAATCACGTAACACTAGTCATGTGAATTGTTACCGCCAGAACTACGTACGTAACGCTAGTGACGTGACATGTTTCCGCCAAAATCACGTCACACTAGTCGCGTAGCATGTTCTCGACAAAATCACGTAACTCTAGTCACGCGACGTAAAATGATGTACCACAATTAGCGCGACATGTTCCCGCCAAAATCACGTGTAACAGTAGTCCCGTGAGATTTTGCCACCAAAATGACATAAGACTAATCACGTGACATGTTTCCGCGAAAAATCACGTAGCACTAGTCACGTGACATATTCTCTCGAAAGTCACTAACGCTAATCACGTGACGTGTTCCCGCCGAAATCATGTAACACTAGTTACGTGACATGTTCTCGCCAAACCCAAGTCGTTTAAGTGGGACAGGGACACGCGCTTGGGAAGGCAACTTCTTCCTTGGGAGTCCGAACACTATACTCGGCGACAACTTTTCTTGACAGCACTGTTGAAGCTACAGAACCAAAGCGCATGCCTGCTGCCGCGCCAGAAAATAGTACTTTAGTTTACTGATAGTTATCTGATTTGCCTTGCTGAAATAAATGCTGCTTTATTTATTATGAGACTCAAACAGTTGCGGGAAGTCGTAGGTAAAATACAGTTATTGTTGACTGTGCAAGAATCCTTTCCTTTTCTTTCCATTTCATAGACAGCACCACCTTTTCAGCACGCCCGTTTTCCAATGTAAACATGGCGTCCGTGACGTAGTTGGCCAGTGTGCGGCCGCAAACGTGCTCTTTAGCTCTCCAAGAAAAATATACTCGTAATACGACACGAAAATGTACACTGACCAATCTAAATGTTACCCCGTTCGCATTTTTCGTGTATATCTTTTTCTAAACTGAGAGCGAGCAAAACCAAAATCAGCCGCAAGCTGCCGCACTACTTGCGGAGCAACACGAATGTGCGGAAGCCCCGCCTCCGTAGCCTTCGCTCCACTGTCAAGATAAGTTGTCGCCGAGTATAGCTCCGCTGTTGGTTCCAGGCTTGAAACACTAGTGCAAGCTGCGCCAGTTTTTAGATGCGAAGCATCTTATGGCGGAGTTCAATCCGGTGGTGGTGGTGTGCGGCGTGACCACCCTTACTGAGCATGCGCTAACCCTAACCACACACCTCTTCTCCCCTTTCCGCCTCTACACTTCCCCTCTCCCATCCTTTCCTTCCTCCCACTTTCCCCATACCCTCTCCCCTCCTCCTTTCCACTTTGCCCCTCTCCACACCCCCTCTGAAACGCAGGCTCGACATGCCGAAACGCTGCTTCGCATCGCCTCATGGTCCCCTTTAGCGGGAGATGGTGTTAGTTTTTTTAAGCTCTGTTCAGCCCCACCCTCGAGGATCAGCTCTGAGCCATCCAGCGGGCCGAGGAAGCCGCCAGGGTTCAAGGACTCCTGGCCGTCACCTAGGCGGGGCCATGGTGACAAATATGTTTTCTGTGGCCTGAATGATGCCATCTCGTGCCCGAGCACCCAGTTTTTTTTCTGACATTGTACTTTGCATAGTCAGAACCATACACCAACAAGAAAAAGAACTACGGCGTTGACCGAGACATATTCGACTTTCACGGCAAAAATCCAAGATCCTTGGTTTTAACATATGTCAAAAGTCCCCCTTCTGCTAGATTTCCTTGTACCATTATTCGCTGAATTCTGTTTGTAGGCCCACTATCACTCATCAGCCTATTCATGTCCACCGCTGTACGAAGGCCATTCCCACTCAATTGGACTGCACCTGTTGATTCAATGTCGCTTCTGCTAACTTCCTTATTCCTATCATTTCAACTGCATTTCCCCGTTTGTTTCATCATGCTTTGTAGACCACGATAGTTCGCTGCCCTGTGCACAACATATATAGCTTCTCTGACTCTGAAATATCAGCTGTCCCTGTTAGCTGTCTCGTGGTCACTTGACGTGACATGAGAGTTTTCTTGTCGTATTGCTTATTGCGCTGTGCACAACTTCTCAAATTTCATCACATATAAGCTTAAAAATTTTCAATAAATTTGAATACTATGCCTCTTAGTTTCATTCCGTTGCCACCAGCTGAGTTTCACGGCGTTCTGAAAACACAAACATACGGTACATTTGGAGGCCGGCGGGGCAGAATCCATACATCGACTGAGAGAGAACTAAAAGATGGCTTTCGCCTTCGTGTCGTGCTAGGCGAATGCATATGGGACCCTGTGAGTTTACTTATTTTAAGTGCAGTAATCAAGAGATAAAAGCTAATTAAAGCCAACAACAACAAAAAAAAAAGCAAGGTGCCATTGGTGATGACTGAACCCCAAGCCTTCATCGTCACCCGTGTAGATGCACTACCAGTAGTGCCACAGCGGCAGTTCTTTATTGTCTACTTTAATTTCTACTACCTCGTAATAACCATGCATAAAGTGTCCTTTGTTATCACTGCCTTAATATTGTTGTGTCTAGCAAAAAAACAAAACGAGAAGGGTCCCTCAATCCAGACACTTCTTTTGACCACAGAGTTATATTTCAATAATATGAAATGTAGCGGGTAACGGTCATTTAAAACGCCGCAAACCTACGACACTTTCTGTGTTACAAAATCTGTGACGCGCAATTTCCCTGGCAACAATGACAACACTGTCCGTAGCTGTGGGAAGACGCGTATTACACACATTCAGGAGGTTTTCCCACATATCACGGTGAAATAAGACTATTGATACTTTGCCCGCAAATCACCAAACAAGCAGCACCACGTTATAAAGTTAAAAACAAGGTCCCGCTTTGTGGCATCTAGATGTCATTCTGGATGGAAGACGCAATCCCAATCGAGTTCCTACGATCGATTTTAACGCAATAGTACTGTCGTTCACTCATTTATGTAAAAGTTTTAGAGGAGTACTGACACAATTTTGAGGCACCCCAAAAGGGACATTTTTCGTTTCCATGGTGTGCACTATGAACGCTCTCCACACACCGGAGCCAGACAACACGTATAAAATATTTTACTTTGATTTTAAAGTTTTCGTCACACGGCACCTGCAAGCCAGCCCCACCGCAGTGGAGATTATTACGGCACGTCAACACATTCCATTGGGCTTGCAAAATATACGTCCTGCCTGCAGCCTAAATCACAGAAATCGCTGTCAGTCTCTCGGGACGACAATTCACTCGTCGTTGTTTACGTGAACCACGTGCGACCGACAGCAAATTGATAGCTGTTGCTAGTATGTCGCGAGTTGCAAACTTCCCGTGACGTCAGAATTGTGTTGACACGTCACTGCGAAGCCACCCCCTCGATGCCGAAACTGAAATTGCTGTTTAAGGTAGCGGTATTAAAAAATATATTCAATGCATTACCGAGCACTACGACACTCTTTTTAGGGTTCTCAAAACCCGCGTTTTTATTTGGAGCAGCAACCCGATAATATTTAAAATTCGTGTCAGTACTCCTTTAATTAACCACAATAGTTCCAACTTTCATAGCATCTTGAAGCTTCCTGCCTACCACAACTTAATATAAACAAGTCTTGATTAACAAAGAGACAGAGAAAGAGAGAGAGGAAAGGGGAAGGCAGGGAGATTAACCAGATGGTAGTATCCGGTACGCTACCCTGCACTCGGGTGGTTTAAATAGAGGATTGAAAAGAGAGCGAGAGATGAAGAATACACACACACACACACACACACACACACACACACACACACACACACACACACACACACACACACACACACACACACACACACACACACACACACACACACACACACACACACACACACACACACACACACACACACACACACACACACACGATAACGTTCCACTCAGGGTCATTAAGATAGGCCAGTAGATCGCAGGAAGCCTAGTAGCACTTGTACGGCCTTCTGTGGCAGAAGGCATGGCAGAGAGTGCTGCTTGCAGCCAGTGTGACAGCGAAGAAACGATAGACCACGTTCGTTGTCGCTGCCCTCGCTACAGCTCGCACAGACTGTCGCTAGCTGCTGTGTTGGCCCGCCTTGACGACAGAACCCTGTCGGAACAGTCAGTGCTGGAATGCCGACCCGAACTGTCTGCACAGCGAAAATCATTTAAGGCTTTACTGAACTTTTTTGCGTGCCAGTGGCCTATTTAATAGGCTTTAGTACTCCCGCTCTACAGCTTCCTTTTGTTTATATCTTTTTTTTATCACGCGCCTGCTCTTCTCTCCGCTTTCCTTTCCATCTTTCTTTCCCTTTCCCCCTCCCCTTAGTGTAGGGTAGCAAACCGGATGCTACAATTCTGGTTAGCCTCCCTGCCTTTCTCTCGTGTTGTTATCTCTCTCTCTCTTCTGCGGCGTTAAGTCGGGACGATGGCGTAGTATTCTTCCCTCTGTCAGAGGCTGGTCGTATAACTTGTTGAGAGCATTGCAAAGAAATTCTCTCTGTGTGCAATGCTCCGGGCAGTCGCAGAGAACCAGCCGAATAGTTTCATCGCCACGGTGTACGCCGGTGGCGGTGTCGGCCATCCCTATATGCCGAACGCATACGCACGGGTAAACGCGACGCCCAACCATAACCTACTCAGAACTGTAGTGTCAACTCGGTGGTGTTGATGGAAGACGAAGGCTCAGCGTTAGATCAAGGGAGTGTAATCGCGTATGTGTGAAATGCAGCTCATTCCAACGTGACATGGTGCACTGGCGAGCGAGCATGTGCAGTTTTCTAGAAGCGTCTGCCCTAGAAAGGCGTATCGATAGGTCGTGGTTTTCTATATGGGCTGAACAGGCAGTTTCATCGGCCCGTTCATTGCCGATAACTCCACAGGGAATTGGTAATCATTGAAATATAATGTGGCGTCTTTTCTCGGTTAAGTGGTGTGGCAAACAAACTGCGCGCCCCGCGAAAAGTGCGAATATCTACGTAATAAACGCGGTATCTACGAATATCTACGAAACGCGGAATATCTACGTAATAAACAAACTCATTAAGTTAAGGCACGCCATCATTTTGCAATCGAATTACTTTGACCACCTGAATGTTTTTCAACCTAATTCTATATATGTACCACCTCAGAGGAAAAAAAAACAAGCTCAAGCGAGCGGTGGACGTTCCGGCAAATCTCGGCACGCCACGCTATTTATCTCGAGCGCGCCGACAGCGAAAGTGCCAGGTATGTAGTACAGGCTCGTCCACTCAAAGGGCGAGCAATGGCACAGCGTGTCAGCGCTCCGCGGAGCGCCAGTGCATCCGTCGTGGCGGTACATCAAACCGAAGCGGTGCAGGCGCACGTGGCCCGCGCCGCTCTTGCTGCATTTCAAAGCAAAGCAAGAGCGGCGCGCTCCAGCGCTGTAGCACAGGGCACCTAGCATCCAAGTGCTCTTGCGCCGCGTCACATGGATGCGTGGCCACGCCGGATGCACTGGCGCTCCGCAGAAGCTCGGCCACGCTGAGCCGTGTTCCCTGTTAGAGTGGACGAGCCTGTATGTACATTCTATTTGCTAAAGTAGGGGCGACCGGGAGAAAGCGCCACATCGCCAGTCCCGCTTCCTAGATGACATCTAATGGGTTACCTTACGGCATAATCATGCCCAGCCGTGAAAAGGAGAGATGTGATGGTGAGGGGGAGGCAAAGGAGGAGGGGAGGGAGTAAAGCGTGGCAATGAAATAATGAGAAACAGAGAAATAGAGAGAAAGAAATGCAGACAGAAAAACAAAGAGAGACAGTGACAGAAAGAAGTACAGTGAGACCTCGGTGATACGAGCACAGCTCACACGAATTTCGGGGTGATACGGATTTTTCGTTGGTCCCGGCCAAGGCCCATTGGCCTGCAGTGTAATGGAGTACGGTTGTTGCGAATCGATTTTCACCCAGCGACGTTTGATACGAACGTACGCTACCGCCCAGGTATACGAAGAGGTGCTGTCCGCGCTGTCACGAAGACGCGCCAAGCACGTGCGAGCGCGGGAACGCAAGCGTGGGCATGCGCGCCGCACCGCCAAATCGTCAGAATCACGGTGTAAGAAAAACACTCTTCTAAAGGGGGACAATGACCGAAAGAAGGCGAGGGCGGTCTTGGCGAAGGAGTCAGGCCTCACAATGTCAACATGCGCGACCGTTGAGGTCGCACTTGTGCGGGCACGGTCGTAAATCTCCCAAACAACATCCCCAACACATACGCGATAACAAAATCATAACACAGGACCGTGGTTCCAAAGGCTCCGGTGTCATGCAAAAAGACATACTAAAAATTTGGAAGGGGCTACTGCTGTCGCGGGTCACAACGCACCTGGTTCATAAATTAAATACGCGCCTACGTGCTGTATATTTCCCCGTGCTGGTATAATTACCGACATCTAAAAACTTGACTGAAAATCATTCAGGATTCTTCCTGACGTTTGCTACTGCCCTGAAAAACAATAAATGAAAATTTACGCCAGCTTTCTTTTGTCGCTTGCTAATTTTTGCATGCTTTCTGGTGATACGAATATTTTTTGTGGTCCCGTGAGATTCGTATCACCGAGGTTTCACTGTAGATAGAGATAAAAAGAAAGAGGAACCAAGCGTCGCGTCGTCTGGCTGACTAGATACCGCACCACCTGGCCAAGCCGCGCATGCACAGCAGCTAAGCCACGCCCACCGATGGAGACATCGCGCGCAACCTCCGCTCTGTAGTGCATAGCCTGGCTGCGTACTCCCGAGGAGGCCGCGCATCTAGAAGCTAGACGTGTCAGTCGACGGGTAGCACGAGTGGCGACGTGTTCATGCTTCTCCGTGCCAAACTTTGCGCAACTTAGTGCAAACTTTCCGCAATTTTTTTTATATCTCAGCTTCCTCTGAAACCAACAGTCGGCGAGGGCCGCAAACCTAAATTTCCACATCGTCCTATAAACATGGCTGGAAACCAAACTCGAGTCCTAGAACATAGCAGCGCAACACGCTACCTGTTAAGTTACGGCGACGTGTACACGTTAATTAAACGTGCGATTCTAATGCGGAACGCGAATACCGGGCAAACATGAATTAGGATGGCCGAAGTATTATCAGGTATACAATGAAGAATAACCTGGTGTTTACCAGGCCGGTAGCCAAGCGGGGGAGGGGGAAGTTTTACTGAAAAAAAATGATAATAGGTCTTTTTCTCAAATTGTCGAGGCGTTCAGCAAGTGCACCACACCCCGCCCCCTTTAAAAAAATAATTCCTGGTTGCGGACCTGGTGTTTACACACGCACACACACACACACACACACACACACACACACACACACACACACACACACACACACACACACACACACACACACAAACCAATGAGATCAAGTAGATTACATCGCTACAGACACCCCATTAAGCCAGTCCATATCGCTTATGATAGTGCGCTTGAATAATAATCCTAAATAATTGCTGAGGTTTTACGTGCCCGACCCACGATATAAATAAGAGACATGGTGTGGTGGGAGACTCCGGAACAATTTCGACCACGTGTGGTTCTTTAACGTGCATCTAAATCCAAGCACATAGGTGGTATTTCCATCTAGCCCCCCATCCGAATGCGACCGCCGTGGCCGCATATCGAACCCGCGCCCTAGAGCTAGTGCGCACGAAGGCGGCAGATCAACTCTCACGCAATAACACTCGCACCTAAACGCTGCTGAATGAGAAGTTGTCTTTTCATCTCGCTTTCCCTAACACAACCACTACAGCAAAGCAGAAGTGTTGGCGTAGGATTTAGGACCTCATTACTTGGGCGCCAACTAACGAAGCGCCAGAAAGCATTTGTCTCACTGAATCGCTGCAAATGCATTCGCCACTGCCCGAAGAAAGAGCGGCTACTCCTAAATGAGCGGACTGCGTTGCTCGGCACAAAACATCGCGTATACTGCAGCCACTTGTGACACCGATTTCATTGCTGCTGCTCCCGATCGCCGCAACTGCGCCATTAAATTAGTGCAACATTGACTTCGCGCTTTAGCTAGAAGAATACGCACGTCGAAAATGCGGCAACAGGATACCGTGCACCGCACTTCCATAGCAAACGCGGTAAACAATGTCTCAATCGGGATTATTCCTCGGCAAACTTCAGCGATTTCTTCGTTACGCGTGTTACCTAGCGCTCTGTTTCAATGACTAATTATGCAAAACCAATATTTTTCAGCGATTTGTCGCAAAAAAGTACAATTTCTGCTCACCGTTCTTGTAGCCGTGGTGTCCTCCGGGCAGCTCTCGCGACGTTCTGACGTTTCTCGACAGCAACGCGCATGCGCCGCGTCGGCGCGGACAACCAATCCGAGCCGCGGTGCGCATCGATAATCCCATCTCGCTCTTTTTCGTTGCCGCCAACGTTATCGCTATCGCGTTCGCGTGATCACCCACGACGGTTGCAAACTCGTCGACACGCGTTTTGTAAGGGTAAAGTTTCGGCGGTACGCCCGAATTGCGCTGCGTCGCGCCAATCGGCGAAAATCCCCCAAGCCTCCCGTACCTCTTGCAGCGCTGAGTCGTGATTGCCGGCAAGCCACGCGTTGACGAAGCACCGTGCGTGCGACTTCGTGAGGCCTTAACCTAGCCGAAGAAAGCGATTACATTCCCGAAGGTCGCGGGTTAGATCCCGGCTGCGGCGGTTGCATGGAGGCGCAATGCTAGAGGCCTGTGTAGTATGCGACGTCAGCGCACGCTCAAGAGCCGTCTGCTACGGCGTGTCTCATAATTATATAGTGCTTTTGGCACGTAAAACCCCTGCAGTTATAAACATAAGTGGGTGCCTATCTTCACTGTCACTGATGCTTACACACGGCTTGCGAGCCCATTCGTGATGCTTGTCATCTTCGGTGCCATCCATGGTATTCCATGCCATCCATGGTATCCATGGTATTCGGTGTTCCACTCTTCGCAATCACGCCTGACGACACCCAACGCCAGGCGATGAGAACTTGTGAACGAATGAGTGGCACCAATGCTTCTCCGTTGAGTAAGTGAGTGAAACAACTTTGTTCGGTCCCCAATAGACGCGAGTAAACTCAACGTCACCTGGCTAGGCCCACTCGGGGACCATCAGGTTAAACCTGACGGCCCTCGCGCGGGCCCTCTGGACGACCAGGATTTGAGAGGTCTGTTCCTGGGCCTTAATGAGTCTCTTCATTTCCGCTTGGCTGAAAGGGGGACCGGCAGAGGCGCAGCCCCACAGGACATGCTCGAAGTCCGCTTAACCCCCACACAGGGGGAAGTCCGGGCTTGGGAACCGTTCAGGGTAAATTGTGTGCAGTGCCGCAGGGTTCGGGTAAGTGCTTGTTTGTAGCAATCTGAGAGTAACAGCTTGGGCCCTGCATAGCGAGGAGTGTGGTAGAGGCAGCAGTTTTCTTGAGAGATAGTGGTGCTTGCATATCTCGTTGTACGAGCGGAGAGGCTCGGGTCGCCCAGGAGATGACGCGTTACCCGGCACACGGTCAGTCAAACCTCGTGCAGCCGAGTGCGCCTCCTCATTGGGATTGAGCGAGGCACCCTCAATGGTTCCAAGGTGCGCAGGAAACCATTCCAATGAGTGATGTTTGAGGTCCTTGACTTTGTGAGTGATCTGTAGGACCTGGGGAGGCACCATGCCCATCTGAAAGGCCTTGATAGCGGCCTTGGAGTCTGAATAAAGTGTGTCATGCACACCGTTCGTCTGCAACGCTGGAACTAGAAGTGCGAATGGTAGCGCAGATGATCACTTTGCAATCACAGTCGACGACCACTGAGGAGAAGGCTTCTTTTTGAGTGTACGAAGCAGCATCTACGAAGCACGCTCGATCCTTGTAAAATAATTGCAGTGGCTTAGCTCGGTTATGCCAGGATATACGTAGCGTTAGCCAAAGGTTCACCTGATTATTCTTAGCTTTCCAGATTGTCTAGCATTATTAGCCTTCTCCTGTTCATTCTTTGTACGCTGAACCGCTAATTGCCAGGCAACTACTTCGGGATCCGATGAGATAAGCTTCTCGGCTCTTCTGCGCCGTTGAGCAGCATTTGCGCTCTCCTTCTCCATGGCGTTACCCACCTGCAAACGCCAGTCAGAGGAGCTATCAAGCGGCTCTAGCGCAGTGTCAGACGGCGACTGCACAGCGAAGGCGAATAGCTGCGCGCGCTCCGGCGCTAGTGTGTCTGCTATGGCCACGACGTCACTCCTCTCGAATGCGCAAATCAGCAGTGGCGAGTAGCGCGCGGCGGTGGCGGAGTCTGCTCGAGCGCCGGCGCCAGTGTGTCTGCCACGGCTACGACGCCACTCCTCCCGAACGCGCAGACCAGTAGCGGCGAGCCGCGCGCGCCGGTGGCGGAGAGCGTGTGAGATGCCGGTTCCGGTGAGCCAGCTGTGTGACATCACTGATCCTCACGCATGCGCAGCACGGCTCATGAGGATCCACGCGAAATCGGCTCCGGCTAGGCAAGTGTAGCTAACGCTACAAAAGTTCCGCCACCGCGAGTCGAACTTACGACCCCTCGATCCCCAGCGCGCAGCGTGAAACGACTCCGCCACAGACGGCTCATTCTTCGTCATACTAACGGCGTGCTATTTATACTATATACTGTAAAACCACGGCAAATCGCACGCTCTGCAACTAAATACGAAAAGTTCGTCCAGACAGCCCTCCTTTAAATTAGCGTACGTTCCTTTGCAATGGCAATTGGTTTTGCAATTGAGCAACGTGCGTTCCCCCCCCCCCCCCATCCCGATATGCGTCGTCTTGTCTGGCTTGATGCATGCGCTCGCTGTTTCGTGCATGATCTTCAGTAATGTTTGCCACCCGTGTGTATCCTTTCATCTTAGTGTACCAGTGATAAGTAATGTGGCTTGCCGAATATCCGTGGCACATACGGTTTGACTGGAAGTGCTGCTTCCAAAGTGGAGCCAAGAATTCGCCATCTTACCAAGGGCAAGGTAACACGTTAGCGTGTACCGGAGAAAAATCAGCGGTATCCTCATGCGCCATACCACTTTAATACGGGTAATCTTTCGGGAGAGGTTTGTGGTCTACGTGTGCTTTTTGCGTTACAGGTTTCCTTAAGAAGCCTGAAAGTCTAGGCAAATCTTATTGGAGACCAAGTCATCAGTACATCTCAATGAATTACTTTCGTCGGGAACAACGATCCCGTAGTTGATAATAAGCCTAGTGTTTACACAAACAGGGCAAAACCATTTTATTAGCTAGCACCACCCGAAAATATCGCGTTTCCGAGACAAAGCAGGGACGAATCGTGGCAGGTGATGCGTTGCTAGATCTTCCAGTACGGAATTTTAACAGTATCCTTTTTGGTCTTGGCCCGCGGACAGCAGACACGCCCTAGCCAAATACAGCTTGGCTGTAATACTTCCTAAATGTTTCTTAATCTTGCTCTAGCAGCGGGCCTCGAGAAAGCACCGTAGCATCGAACAAGAGGCAAGGAAACCCGGCCGGTGACCAACCGTGGGGATACTCTTTCTGCATGGAAGAATAACCTGCGCGGCCGACCTCAAGCAACATAAGACAACATATTCAATCTAAGATATCGGTGCCCTGTATGCGGCAAGTTGTTCAAGACATCTTACAAATTCACAAGGCATTACAGATGTCACACCAGCGAAAAGCTTAATGCGTGTGTTGTTTGCGGACGCAATTTTTCCGGTAAAGACCACCTCAAGAGGCACAAGACAACGCATACGGGCACAAGGCGGTTTCGTTGGCAGCAATGCGGCGCTGAATACACGCGTAACGACAACCTGCAGAATAACGTCAGGAAAAAACACTAGGGACGTGAAAACACTGCAGCGAAATACTCTCCCGACCAGGGAACCTAACAGTTTCTCGCAAAACTTCTGAGCTTGGCTGAATGCTTCGTCTTTTTAGCCGTCTACGGTGAGTCGTGGAACCCACCCATAGACCCCACCGCAGCAAGAAAGATGACTACAACTACAAAACATGATAGAGGCGTTCGTTGTCTGCCTCGTTTCACACGTGCGGTTCACTCTTCAAGCCCCACATTGTTTGTTACTGTCGCAACGGCGTCCTCAGTACGTTGGAAATAATGGGCAAAATGGCATGCAAGCTTCCGGTACGTAAAAGCGTTTTAGCTCATTTTATTGGGGCGCTCTCAAACGTCACAGAGCGAGTGAAATGTGCTCAGTTGACCCCGCGATGACTAAGTTGAGTGTAGGTGTCCTTTTTATTGTATTTTGAATTTTCGAGCCTGAATAACTTCATATTGCGTGCACCTGTCGCTGCCGTTCTCGCTGCGCTGTCTACAGCCTTCAGACTACGCCAGCCGCAAGTAAAAAATGTAAAACAGTAAGGTCCTGATTAGGGAGTTTACATTACCGGCCGTTCATGTAGGCTCCCTAGTCTTGAAAAGTGTTGAAGGGCCCCTTCAAAAATTACACCATTTCCCGCTAAAGGGGACCATGAGGCGATGCGAAGCCGGACCACTTGGACGATCGAGTTCCGTTGGCGTTCTTTGGGCATGCTACCGACCTCGCGTCGTGGAACGCGAAGAGGAACGCTACGCGCGTCGTCTTCCCTCTAGCCTGGCTCTTAATTCTCACAGGGCGAGCAGGGAACGCGGTCGGCAGGCGTGCGAGAGAGGGGCAGCGTAGGAGAGGAGAGAGAGGGGGAGGGGACGCGCATGCGCTGGTGATCATCGCGGCGTCGCGCAGGAGAGAATTTCGGCATGTCATAGCCCGCGTTTCAGAGGACGAGTGGAAAGGGGGAGGGGTGAGGGGAAGTGGAGAGGGGAGGGGAGAGGGAAGGTGGAGAGGGGAAAGGGGAGAGGATGAGGGGAAGTGGAGAGGTGAAATGGGAAAGGGGAAGGGAAGTGGAGGCGGAGGGGAGAGGGTGAGTGGGGAGGGCATGCGCATGCGCAGTAAGGGTGGTCACGCCGCACACCACCACCACCGGATTGAGCTCCGCCATAAGATACTTCGCATCTAAAATGATCCCGGGAGAGACTTCACCAGAGAATGCAAAGCCTCTCACATCATATTTTGAATCATTGACTCATACGAATATTACAACTAGGGTTCATAATTTTATTATTTACTATTAGTTCGGTTAAAAGGCTTGCGCCCTCTATGATCTGTCACTGTATTCTACGGAATAAATTGTGGTCCGTTATGGTTTTAACAGACGAAAAAAATATGAGTCGCCTTTGCGGTCTGCGCCTATTTACAGGTTGCGTATTAAGGCGTAGATGCCGTGGCGGACGTATTCTTTGATTCCATTGACAGTATCACTTGTGCGGCCCAGCGCAGTTCCAAGTAAAACGGCCTAATGTTCATAAATCGTTCGCTGTACTGTACAACCATGCCGTATATCGAGCGCGTTGCCAAGCGTCCACCCATCATTCAGTGCATTAATATTTAGGGACGGCTTAACGCTCTCGCATAGTACTCTACGTCGTCAACTAACTTCCATAAACACAGGAAACCCCGAGACCTCCTTCAACTGCTCCATTTGCATGAATAATCAGGAGCAGCGTACTGCTCTTCCGTAGCACATACACACACAGTACTCTAAATCGTGCGTATTTTTTCAAAAACTATATCAAGGTCGCGCGGTCCTATGGGCGTCGGCAGGGTGGTACAAAAGGGGCACTTGCCCCCACCCCCCAAGCCACACCAGCGCCCCTCCCTCCCCATGGAAAAAGCTCTGCCGACGCCCATGCGTCCGTGTGATGGTGACTGTAAGCCTCTCTAGCGCCATGGTATTGCTCCTTCTTGTTAACGCATGAACGCCGACAACACTCATGTGGTCAACTGTCGGTGTTTCGGGTCCAGCCACCCAGGAGGGTGGTGGTGGATGTTCAACCTTACGCTAGTCGGGAGGACTGAGCATTCGAGCCCCGCTCGAGTGGCGTATTCAGCCACGGTATCGACGGCCTGTGGCAGCACCTCCTCCACATATCCATAGGAGCCGGTTGTGGTCCGTATCGTCACCTCGTCCACGTATAAGGTGTGTGAGATGTTGGGGAAGCGGTCTTGTGAAGAGGGGAGTTGGTTCATTGCAAAGTTGAAGAGGAAGTGCACAGGGACGGCTCCCTGTGGCGTTCATTTATTAGTGAGGGTACGTCTCTGAGTTTCCATCAGTCGGGGAACGTTCCACAGTGCGGCAGTGTAGTAAAGGGCACATATTAGATGCGAAGTATCTTAAGGCGGAGCTCAATCCGGTGGTGGTGGTGGTGTGCGGCGTGACCACCCTTACTGCGCATGCGCATACCGTCTCCACACACCTGCTCCCCACTCACCCTCTCCCCTTCCCCTCTCCACTTTCCCTCTCCCCTTCTCCTCTCCCATACCCCTCTCCCCTCCCCCTTTCCACTCTTCCTCTGAAACGTGGGCTAGACATGCCGAAGTTCTCTCCTGCGCAACGCCGCGATGAGCTCGAGCGCATGCGCGTCCCCTCCCCTTCTCTCTCCTCTCCTACGCTGCCCCCCTCTCGCCCGCCTGTCGACCGCGTTCCCCGCTCGCCCTGTGAGAATTAACGGCCAGGCTAGATGGAAGATACGACGCGCGTAGCGTCTCTCTTCGCGTTCCACGACGCGAGGTCGGTAGCATGCCCAACGAACGCCAACGGAACGCGATCGTGCAAGTGCTCCGGCTTCGCATCGCCTCATGGTCCCCTTTAGCGGGAGATGGTGTAATTGCTTTAGTTGTAAGTGAGTTCCCCGGGGTCTTTCGCAGCCACTGTTGCGCTATAGCTTCACGTGTCATGTTGTTGAAAGCCACACGTCTGTGCCGAGTAGTTCTCGCGTGCCGCATGTGCGGGGTCTTTCAATTCTTCGTGTTGGATATGTACTAGGGCGCCCGGAGTGGATAAAAGGGCGCAGACACCGACCACGCTTCGCAGGAGCTCCTAGGTGATCGAGTGTTTTTAGGCGCGCTAGGACCACTTGCTCAGTTTGCCGATGTATGACGTGAGCGTGATTAAGCGAACGTTGGATAGATTTGCCTTTTGGTAGGAATACTGGTTTCGCGTGTTTCCATTCTTCTGGTACGTTGCTGGCGTGCCAGCATTCGCTGAAGCATTCAATGAGGTCCGTTACTGACTTTGCGTGTAGCTTACGGATTGTCTTCTTTGAGATTCCGTCTCGACCAAGTGCCGAAGTTGCGTGCTGCTTTAGAATGCCTTCATATACTTTGGCTTCTTTAATCTCGACAGCGACGGTTGGGCAAACGGGGCTGCAACTTTTGGCAACGTTGTGGCACACGCTGGACACGCCGAACCGGTTGGAACGAAGGAGGGCTGCTTTGTTGGGACGGTGAAGAGAGTTTCGCCTGGTGGTGCACTGGCTATGGCCAGCCGAGCTCTGAAGCGAGTCTGTCAAAGGAGGTCGCAGGTGCTAGTGCTAGCAGTACGTTGATGCATGGTGGTGTCATAACCAAAGAAACGTTCCCTTGGAAGCTTCAGCGTCCTTCTATAGATGATGTTGAATGGCGATTCCCTTGTGATCTCTTGCTGGGACGCGTTTTTTTTTTTGCTAATGCCGCGGCGGCGACGTATCGTCCCAGTCGCTGTAATCGGGTCTTAAGTACGATGACAAAATTTCCTTTAAGGTGTGGTTTGTACGCTCCGCCAGACTATTTGTTTGAGAATGTTGGGTGGTGGCTGGTGCATGACAAATTCCTTGGTCATTTGACAAATTCTTAAACGCTCGCGAAGTCAAGCCGTGCCAACAAGCGCGGTGTGCCATATAGAAAAACGATGCACTCGTTAAGAAAAGTCAGGACGTGCTGTGCCAAAGAGTCATTGTGGAAGATTTGGGTTGCAGGAGCACAGCACCGAGGCCGTGGCTGCTTGTATCGGTGTCAAGGACATTTGGTGCAGGCTCGTCGTAATGTGCGAGCGTCGGTGGCGTCTGAAGGGCATTCTTGAGGCCATGGATGACAGTGTCATGGTCAAAACCCTACTTCCATCGAGCGTCTTTCTTTATCAGATCGTTGACAGGCGCCGCGCGAGGTGCGAAGTAAGGTACAAAGCGCCGGAAATACGAAGCAAACACCCAAAAAAACTTTTAAGCTTCTTGACTGTAGTGGGAGGCGGAATAGATGCGATGGCTCGGAGCTTTATCGCACCAGGGCGGCCACCTTTAGCGCTGACCACGTGACCCTAGTAGGTGACTTCACAGAATCCGAAGCAGCACTTTGAAGGCTTAATGCGCGGGTGCGCATCTTGGAGAGCCCGCAAAACAATTTCCAAGCGTTCGAGGTGTTCGGGAAAGCTAGGGGCGTAAACAATAATGTCGTCCAAGTAAACCAAACCCATTGTCCGCTTGAGTTCTCTAGGTGCCCGGGACCTCAGTGGCTGGAACATTGCGGGAGCGTTGGAGAGACGACATGGCAGACGGTTAAACTGATATAAAACTACATAATTTAGGGCTTCCGAGTCGGTGTCTTTACATGTGCTCGAAGGAATTTCAATTTTCTTTTGTTTATTTTTCTTGTCTTAAATAAAGACGCTTGAAGTGCTCAAGTAAATTATAGCAAAGATAGAGGGGCTTGTGCCCTGTAATGTGAAACAAATTTCGGGGTATAAAGTTTCCCCGCATAAAAGACTTTGAAAGGTGTTCGTAAAGAATGACTACAAGGTTGCCATGCTTCGTATGCATAGCATGTACGTATCAGACATAAATCAGTCTGTGTGGAAAGATGCTAGTCATGATGCTCAGAGCACATGCTTAGTGTTCAAACAGTGGCGCACTCTGCCATCTCATTTTATTGGAGATAAACTAGGACTAGGCTCGAATTTCGTGCGCTCAATTCGTTCCCTTCCTTCTTTAGCAAAGAGCATGCACATGCATTGGGGCCTGGCAAGAGATTAGTAAGAGACATCAGTACTGCCTAGTCACAACGTTAGACATGGCCGAACAAAGAAAGGACAGAAACAGGCCCCCTGAATTTCTCAACCATGACATAGCACGGTGCACGAGCCACGCACTTGAACAGGATGCTTCGTTCGACCATTCCCAGGATGTTCCGTTAGACGTTTCTTGGTGAGTTTTTCAGCGATAAAACTGCTACGTATCGAAATGTCCTGCAATTCAGACAATGACGTATGTTTGTTCGCACAGCAACGCTGACATATCGAAAGCCATTTTGTTACTCTGACTGAACACCATTCTTCGCTCACCGTTGTTGCCTGCCGGCTAAGTCGTCGTGCTACTGACTTCGAGGACATGGGTTCAGTTGCCGTCCATCGCAGGAAAATTTTGCTTGAGGTGATGCGCAGAATGGTCCCTATGCGTTCATTTACTGATCGATAAGGAACCCCAGGTGGTGAGAATTAACCCAGACTCCTTTACTACTATGTGACTCAAAACTCGCATCCTGGTTTCGGTAGACCCGTATTTCTCTAACAGTTTTCGGCCTCCTTGTATGAATTGGAGAAAGCAATGCGAGCACATGTGGACACAGCGGCAGCTTAATTAGATGAAGCTTACATGTTTGCTAATGCAATCAGCGAAAAGGTTAGCTTGTAAATTGCACAAACAAAACGAACGTTGTAATGGCAATAAAAAATTTTGCTGGGCGTTTACACCCACCGTGATAGCATGGAGCGTAAGGTGTCGCGCTGCTAAGCTCGAGGTCGCACGTTCGACTGCCGGCCATGGCGGCTGCATTTCGATGGGAGCGAAATGAAAAGGAGACCCATGTGCTTATATTTACGCGTTGGTTAGAGCATCCCCTGTAGTCGAAATTATTCCCGAGTCCCCAAGTGCGGCATGCGTCATAATCATATCGTGGCTTTGACGTGCGATACTCCAGCAATCATTAACATGCTTGGCGGTGAACTTTCACTAAAATTTTTTTCGACAACGGGAATACAACCGGCATCGCAGCAAATAAACAAACAAACACTAGGTTCGTTTCGCCAGGAAATGTACTTACATCAACACATACAAAAGGTAATTTCAGCAAAAACTTAAGTTGTACTAACTTGAGCCAGCTTTAAAGGCACATATACCGAAGAAAAAGACCGAGATGTGTTAGGGAGAAGACAGTCATTGTGACCGCATGACATTGTTCGGACTGATCGCGTGATCGAATCCCGGCTGTATTTCCATAGAGGGAAAATGATAAGGCCCCGTGGCTCAGATTTAGGTGCACACTGAAGAATCCCAAGTGGTCGAAATTCCCGGAGCCCTCGCCTACATCGTCTCTCAAAATCGTATCGTGCTTTGGGAAGTAGAAGACCAACAATAATTATTATTATTAGATGTTCGGACTGGCAAATAAGCCTTGTATGTCACTGAATGTCATTTTCATGCAGCTTATTTTTGTGCTCTAGCCAGCCTAAGACGTCTGATAAGAAAGAAAGACATGCATTCGCACACGCGTGATAAGATATTCATACTGGTTTAAAAATTCGGACAATAAATAACTTCAAAGTAACACGCTCTTGTTTGACTTCTCTAGTAGACTCGAGGTGACGTCACATCGGACAGATTCCACCGAGGCGTTCATCCTTACTCGGAAAACTGAGTTAACAAAAGTCCTTGTTGCGGACAGGTACGGCTCACATGCTATTATTTTAGAATGTCTTTTAGAAGAGGTAGAAATGCTAACGGTCTTGGAAAAGAAAAGCAAGCGTTAACGGGTAGAAAGAAAAATTGAGGACGCATTCCACTCTGTAAAGATGAATGGCCAGCGAAGCTGTTTAGCACACGACGCAGATGTGGCACATATTTTCGAATCAAGTTCAATCAGATGCGGTGCAGCTTCATCCGAAACGCTCGTCCAGGCATTCCTTGTTTCGAAATTAGCGTGTGCTACTTTAAAGTTTATCACTTGAGCACCATGTATCTTTCTGCCCCGACATGCGCTGTCTTGTCTGGCTCGCCGCATGCGCTTGGCGTTTAGTGCAAGATCTCAAGTAATCCTTGCCGCCGGTGTGTTCCTTGATTCATTTTTAGTGGACCAGTCGTGAGTAGTGCTGTTAGCCCAATATCTGCGGCTCATACGTTTCGAGCGGTTGTTATGCCTCGACAGTGGAGCCGAGGATCTAGCATCTTACCAGCGGCAAGATAAAACGTTAGCGGGTACCAGAGAACCAGCAGCGTTTTCCTAACACGCGCTGCGAGATTAGTAATGGTAATCTTTTGGGACAGATAGTGCTCGAAGTGTACTTTTGCGCCACAAGCTTCCTTACGAGCTTGTTTTGCGTTACAAGCTTCCTTACAAGCCTCAGTGTAGGAAAGTTTTATTGGAGATGACGTCATCAATACCTGTCTCGATGGATCTTATGATTATCTTATGATTAGCCGAGCATGTACATAAACAGGGCAGAAACATTTACAAGGGGGCACTATCCGAAAAGTTCATGTTACCGAAACAAACCAGGCGCAAAACCATGGCTCCAATTTTGCCGGTAATGTGTTACGAGAGCTTCCAGTCCGGAACATTTAAAAGAAAACGTCTTCGGTTTTTTTTCCACGAACGGGAGACATGCCCCAAATACAGATTCACTGCAAGATTTCTTAAAAGTTTCTTAATCTTACTCTCGCAGCCGGCCTCGAAAAAGCGCCGAAGCTTCGGACCAGCGCCAAGGAGCCCTGGCCAATCACAAACTCTGGCTGTGCATCTTCACCACGGAGGAATTCACCTGGACGGCCGACCTCAAGACACACAACACCCGCGTGATTGATCTAACACATAAATGCCCTGCATGCCGAAAGTCGTTCAAGACACCTTCACGAGTTCCAGAGGCATTACACGTGTCACACCGGCGAAATGCCTTATGCGTGTGGCGTTTGCGGACTAAGTTTTTCCCGTGAAGGCAGCCTAAAGAGACATATGATAACGCGTACGAACACAAGGCGGTTTCGTTGCCAGCATTGCGGGGCTGAATACAAGTACAACGGAAGCCTACACAGGCACGTCAGAAAGAGCACCGAGTACTTGACACCACTGCAGCGAAAAAGTCTTCCGGCGAGCGTGCTGACTCAATGCTTGGATCTTAGTGCTAACATCCTGACAAACACGTATTGGCTAATCTTACTCATGGAGACTGCAGCTGAAATATGGCTGAAAAAAAAATACTGACCTTGGCTATCCAATGAAATAAGCTAATTATGTGTGATCGGTCCACTTGCAATACACCATCCATTAGCCTTTTAAAGTAAGCGTTATATGCTTTTCAGAGTAACCAATATCACGGACAAGAGTTGTTTTATCGTTAAGAGATAATAAGGTGAATTCTAACGGAGCTCTTCTTTTTCATGACACCTGTCCACATACATTTATGTGACTAGAAGTTGTTGCTCAATAGTAGTGGCATTTTATTGCTGAGATTGAGTTCGCGGGTTCGATTCGAGGCGTGCTGCTTGCATTTCAATGGGACCAAATTCCAACGCGCAAGTGTGCGCGTGTTAACGCCCACGGTAAGCGCAACACAAGTGGACAGCATTAGTTCGAAGTCCTCCTCTACATCGTGTCCCATAAAATGATTGTTGCTACGCATCAAATTTGAGAACTCAATAAAATTGTGGAAACCTTTGCACATTGCCTGTATTTGTCTCCTGTTTTACGAATTAAGTCGCCGAAAAGGCAAAAAGAACTAAGTTTGGTTAGCAGAATATTACGACAAAAATGTCTTCTCCTGCGATAGGCGTAACCACTTAATAACATCACAAAAATGTCGCGCTAAAATTGAAAAAAAAAACGAAACGCCGCTTTCTCAGTCATTAGGGCTTGCACGTGTTTGCTTGGTTTGAGTTGCCATGTCAGCGCCCACTACGCAATCTTTATAATAAATGTGGACTAACCGCGAATAAATGCACGCTGCCGCGTGTATCTCTTTTGCCTGCATAAAAGGGTTACTCAAAGGGAAGCTGGAGCACCTAAAAAAAGAAGTTCGGATTGGCTGATCGACTCGATCCTTGCTGAATTCGAATACCAATGTGAGGATTCTGAAGAGTGAACGCAAATAATATTTGTCGGCAAAAAACAGCAGCCGCAGCTGCAGGCATTCTTGAGAGGGATCTGAATGACGTCATCTTCGGTGTGCTGCTTCAACTTCAACAACAGCACTGTTAAAGCGCGCCCTCTGCGATTAGCTCCGGTAACGCGCGCAGTCGGAGCTAGTCACGGAGGCCACGGCTGAACAGAGTTCTTCAATCCTACCAGTTGCGAAACTGCGTTTCGAAACCCGAGCATGCCCATAGCCAATTCTGCAGGGGCCTGCAGAACGTCGCGCCGTCTGGGAACAGCAATGCAAAACTGAATCGCCGCGGCGCCGGCCACGTGCGCTTCACGCAATCCATTCAGCGCCGCACGCAACGGCGGCGTCGTCATACTCGTTCATTAGTTTTTTTATATAAACAGATTACGCGGCAGTCAGCACAGCCCCGCAATTTCGGCCAATGGCGAGTTCGAATTTTGATGCATGAGGCATATGGGGAGTTTCGAAACTGGTACGGTTGAAGAACTCTGGCGGCTGAAGATACGAGAGACACTTCTTGACATTGCGCTCGGCTGATGTCGTTACGGCAGATATTGCAATCTAGCTGCAAAGCTTTCATTGTCTCTATACATACGTGATGAAGCTCGGGCACATCAACAGCGCTCTCAATGCTACTTCAGATCAGTGAGCGGTGAAAGGTACCGACGTAGCTCGGTTAGTTCCTTTCTACGCCCACAATTTTAGCCCGTTGGCGTAGCCAAAGCTTAATGACGTTTGTTGTCGGGCTAGTTAGTGCATAGCTTAACTTCAATTGATGGCGCAAATGTTAAGACAGGAACGTAGAAGACACGTACGAAACGGACAAGCGCACTCCGTGTCTTAGCCTGTGCGCTTGTCCGTGTCTTACGTGTCTTCTACGTTCCTGTCTTAACATTTGCGCCATCAATTGAAGTTAGGCGTAGCCTGAGCAAGACGAAGTTTTCTATCGTGTATTTTAATCCTCCTGCTGTAACAACCACTGAAAAAATTACGACATCGTCGACGACAATAACGTCGGACCTTGTTAACCACAAAATTTTACCATATACTATTGATAGGTAGTACATGAATTTGTCTAAGCTTCGTTCTTTCGGCTCCGCTTGGCTCCGTGTGGCCTGCGGCCGCTTTGTCGCAGGACGGAGTTCATTAAACGTGCAGCTGTTCCACTTCACCACCTTGACCCTTTTAGGCTCACCAATTCAAATCGGTACAACTATCCATTCGTTTAAAGGAAACAAAGCAATAAACAACACACAGCATTAAACAAAGCCACAAGTGCGCTCGAAGCCGCAAGCATGAACATTAGGCAAATCCATGTACTACCCATCATTCCCATGGTGGCTGAACGATCGCAGTGCCAGAGTTCCTCTAGTATGTATTGTAGAAAACTCTATGGTACGAGGACTCTCCGTTACGCATGTAATGGTGCGCAGGATAAGCGTAAAATCGCGCCAGGCGTCAACACACGTGAATTGCACAAGGAATAAGGGGTTGAAAAGGCCACCCATTACAAGGCGCTCAGAGATATTAATTCACCAGCAGCATCAAAAGCGTAAAAAAAGTGAGCATCTGCGCACTTTCGCGTGTTGACTTACGGACGCGTAGTGGGTACTTCGCCGATTCGAAAAAGGAAGACGAATGACTTATAGTCAGCACTTCGCGACTCTACTTACTTGCTGTAGGCTTTCTAGGATAATTTTAAACGGCTAGTGTTGCTTATACAGACGCTCCTTTCCTTGCGGCATGGTTTCAGGTGCCAGCCGAGGATACCGATTGAAAAGGCGATGCGATCAGGGCCCGATTGCGCTATCGCATTCTACTTTTGAGGCGAAGCTCACGCGTCCCCCAACTCTTTGTCTCAGTTTTCTCTGAAACCAACAATTTTCGGGACGATGAACTGTCAAAGGATATGAAGTTTCCTACAGTATTTAGTAGAGAGAACGACCATGAGAAGGATGGGTGGTACAGTACATGCATTTGCCCATTCTTCGTGCTTGCGGCTTCAAACGCACTTGCGGCTTGGTTTATTGTTAATGAAAACCAGCAGATAATGAAGCCAAGGAAGTTATAGGGGACGTCAATTGAACTGTTTAAGCGAATTGTAATAATTGGGATATAGATGTGAAGAAAGTAAAGTTGACTAAACATGCCGCTGGCGGGGGCCGAACCTGCGACCTTCGGATCCCTGTACCTTCCCGATACTTTCCTTTGCTTGATTATATGCTGGTTTTCATTACGGTTGTGTCAGACAAGGAAACGAGCCCTCGAAAATTCCCTTCCTTCGTTGGTTCATTGTTGTGATTTAGCTTTTGGTTCGCAGCACACTTGATACCTCAGCACATTTAAGCGCGTTCCCTGTTCTCCACTCCGCATGTATGCGTTAATGAATGTTAAGTTTCATGAACTCATCACGGATGTTTTGCAGCTCTTCGTAGAAATAAGGCATCATTATTGCTCACCATTCTTCCAGCCTTCGCGTCCCCGGGCAGGTCTTGGCACGTTCTGGCGTTTTCTGATGGCAACGCGCATGCGCGGGCAACGAATCCGTGGCGCAGTGCGCACCGATGATTTGATCGCTTTTCTTTGTGACTGCCAACGTTATAACTATCGCACTCGCCCACTCGCCCGTGACAGTGCCAAAGGTCCTTGACAGGTTCGTCACTATTCGAGTTTGGCGATGCGCCCGAATCACGCTGCGTGACGCAAATCGGAGAAGACCACGAAGCCTCGCGTTCCTCTTGCAACACTGAGCAGCGACTGCCGGCACGCCACGCGTTGACGAAGACCCGCGTCTGCGATATCGTGAGACCGAAGAAAGCCAAAGAGATTACATTTCGCGTTCGTTTTCGTTGCCGACTGGCACGTTAGAAGAGCCATTAAACCAGTTCTGAATTAAATTTACTGCGGTGCTATCAGCCGACAGAACCGCTTCCACACACGTTTACAGGTAAACTCTTGCGATGTTTGCTTTGAAAAAAAAGTATTAACGGAGACCAGAGAGACAAAAATGTAAAATAGTTAAGCATATTGCCGTGTGTACGTTGGGTCCTTAATTTTCTTGTGAGCTGCCGCTCTAATAATGTGGTTACGGTGCGGGGATTCTGACCCGAAAGTCTCGGGTTCGAACCCTCCCGCGGCGGTCACACTTTTCATGGTGGCGAGAATATTAGAGACCCGCGTACTTAGATTTAGGTGCACGTTTAACAACCCCAGGTGTAAGAAATTTCCAAAGTCCTCTAATGTGGCTTGCCTTATAATGATATTGTGGTTTTAGCACGTAAAGCCCCAGCAGTTATTCTTCTAAATGGCTGCTTATCTTCGCTGTCACTGACGCTTACGCACACCTTGCGAGTACATTTGTGACTCATGTCGTATTCGGTGTGATCCATGGCATTGGAAACACCAGCTCTTCGCCATTACTTATAAACAACTCCGTACACAACGCGATACGAACTTGTGAACAAATTAGTGGAAGCAATGCTTCCCCGCTGAAAAAAGTTCTGCCTAATTTTGGGCTTCCGAGTCGGTGTCGTTAGCGTCTTCGAAGGGACTGCAAAGATTTTTTTCGTTTTTTTTTCTTGCCTGAATTAAAGTCACTTTCAATGTTCAAATAAATTACAGCGATGATAGAGGGGCATATGCCCGGTAATGTGTAACAGGTCTCAGGGAACAAAATTTCACTGCATGGCAACAACGTTGCCATGCTTCGTGTGCAGGCAAAAACGTATCAGACCAAAATCGATCTGCATGGAAATACGCTAGTCATGACGCTTATAACACATGATTAGTGGTCAAGCAGTGTCGCACTCTGCAACCTCATTTTTTCGTCTTGATAAACCAGGATTAGGGTAGAGTTAAGTGTGCCCAATTCGTTCCCTCCCTCCTTTGGCAAAAAGCATGCGCATGCGTTGGGGCTCGGCAATACGCTGTTAATAAGAGACGTCAGTACTGGCTAGTCGCAACATCAGACATGGCCGAAGAAAGAAACGACGGAAAGACGCCTCCTGAATTTCTCAACCTCGACACAGCACCGAGTACGAGCCGCACACTTTACCAGGATGTTCCGTTAGACCTTTCCCAGGATGTTCCGTTAGACCTCTCTTGGTGAGTTTTTCTGCGTTCAAGCAGCTACGTATCGACATGCCCTGCAATTGAGACTATGGCGTATGTCTGTTCGTACAGTAACGCTGACATATCGAAAGCCAGTTTGTTACTAAATTGAACACCGTCATTCGCTCGGCGCGGTTGCCTGGAGGCTGAGGTGTAGTGCTGCTAACCCCGAGGACGTGGGTTCGATTGGCGCCCATTGCAGAAGCATTTTGTTTTAGTGGAAGGGCATAATGCTTCTGCGTCGTTCATTTCTTGATCCGCCGTTTACACCCACCGTGATAGCGTAGGGCGTAAGCTGTCACGATACTAGGTTCGAGGGCGTAGGTTCGATTCCCGGCCATGGCGGCCCTATTTCAATGGGAGGGAAACGCAAAAAAAAGCGCTACTGTGTTTAGATTTAGGCGCACATTAAAGAATCTCCGGTGGTCGAAATTAATTCCGACTCCCCCACTACGGCGCGCCTCGCAATCATATCGTGGTTTTGGCGCGTGAAACCACAGCAATCATTATTACGCTGGGCGGTGAAATTTAAACGTTTCAGCAGGAACGCAGCCGGTTTTGCAGCAAATAAACGAACACCAGGTTGGTTTCGCTAAGTAAATATACTGATGGTACGCGTTTAGCTATTAAAGAACTAGCACAGGTGAAGCGACCAGCGGTCCGAAACGGAGCAAGCACGCTTAGCAATAACCGTCCTCGTGTTCGTCTTTTGCTGGCGCTGCTGTCGGCGCCCTATTCCTTCTACAAATCGCTCTTCGCGGAAAAGGAGCCATCTTGGCGGCCTATGGAACAGGAGCAACTGGTTGGTCAAAGCGCGGCTTCAGTCGGTCGACGTGAACAGTCTCGCGGCCACGGCGGCGACGCTCTGCGGATCATTGAACGGACTCGACAATATAGATGACCGGGGATGCTTGACGTAGCACGCGGTAGGGGCCTTAATACTTAGGCAGTAGCTTTGTGGAAAGGCCAGGAGCAGAGGGGGGAACGCGAAGGAACACCACTGTTCCAGGCGAATATGACTGGGGAGGCAGGTTTGCGTCAGTTGCATGCTGCGTTTAATTTGACAACAGGTCGGAGGCATAGGCAAAGATGATAACGGTAACCCTTTTGCTACCGGCTGACGATAGGTAGCAATGACTGACGTGGCACATCGGGGAGGAGCTTTGCGCCAGTTCTCACGGTCTTGCATGCGTAATCATGCAAAGTGCCATGGAACTTTGAAGCAGGATATCTCGGGGCACAAATATGCTAGAAGAGTTCTTTCAAGTGGAACTGTGCAGAAACGCGACTGCCTCCAACCTCTAAATACAAACATGGCCGCTTGCTGCACTCATTAAAATGTTCATTATTTAATGTCAATTAATTGGACAGCAGACAGCGATAATTACTGTCGCACTTTGTGTCCCCGTGATTAAAAAAACTGATCTGCAAAAGTGGTTTTTACGCACCTCCCAGTGCTGAATTTTAAAAAAAAATTCATAAAGCTTTATTTTGAACACCCTCTTTCATACCCGCATTTTATACCCATCTGGATAGATTACTTTTGCCGGAAACAACGGTCTCGCAATTTGTTAGCCTAGCGTTTACATTAACAAGGCGAACCCACTTTAAAAGGGGGCAGCCACTCGAAAATATGTTTCGGAGACAAACCAGGGGCAAACACGTGGCTTCACCTTTGCTGCTAATGCGTTGCGACAGCTTCCAGTCAAGAATATTTTAAAAATCCTCTTTGGTTTTCGTCGCACCGGTCGAGAGACTTGCCACAAATACAGCTTGGTTGACAATTTCTTAAATGTTTGTTAATCGTCCTCTCGCAGCCGGCCTGCAAAATGTGCCGAAGCATCGATCCAGCCGGAAGGACATCCTGCCAATAACGAACTCTTGGTGTGCCGCTTCTGCATGGAGGAATTTACCTGTGTGGCCGACCTCAAGAACCATAACGACAACAACATAATCGACAGAAGACATCGGTGCTGTGTATGCGGCAAATCGTTCCCGACCCCATTTCTTTTCAAAAGGCATTACCTCACTCACACCGGCGTCAAGCCTTACTCGTGTGGTGTGTGCGGACGCAAATTTACCCAATACCACAACCTCAAAAGACACAAGACAATGCACACGGACGCAAGGCCGCATTGTTGCGAGCAATGCGGGGCCAAGTAGAAGTATAGCGGAGGCCTGCAGACACACGTCAGAAATAAACACTCAGCACGTGGCAGCACCGCACCGAAAAAGTAATCACGGCAAGGAAGTCTGAACATTTCTCGCACTGCTTGTGAACATGGCTGAACGCTCGGAGCTACTAACATCCTGACAAACATGTGGGCTAATCTTACTCATTAAGACTACACCTGAAATAGGGCTGCAAAAATACTGACCCTGGTTATGCCAAGAAATAGGCAAATTCTGTGTGATCAGTCTGCTTGCAATATTTAGTTGCAATATGAAATACAGTTTATAGTGAGCGCTATATGCCTTCCAGAGTAACCAACATTATTGAGAAGAGTCTTTTTATCCTTGAGAGAATAACGTGAATTCTCACGGAGTTGTACTTTTTTCATTACAACCTTCCACATATATTTTTGTGACCAGCAGTTGTTGCTCGGTAGTTATGGCATTGTACTGCTGAGATTGAGGTCGCGGGTTCGATCCGAGTCCAACTGTCTGCATTTCAATAAGGACAAAATTTCAACGCGTAAGTGTACGTACATTTACGCCCACGATGAGTGCAACACAAGTGAAGAGCGTTAGTGCGAAGCCCTACTGTACGGTGTGTCTAATAAAAAGTTTGTTCCTGCACATCGAATTTAGAATTTAATAAAATTCTTCAAACATACTCGGTCATCGTTTGTCTTTGTCTCCTGGTTTACGACTAAAGTATTTGAAAAATATTTCGCTCTAGCTGCCCAGCAACGATGCACTTGAGAGTTTCGATTTAAAAATTGCAGACACATTGACGCAAAGTACGCGGGCGTGCCATTGCATAGTTCCACGATGCCAGGGATTTCATTGGCATTATGCAACGTTGAATAGTGAAAGTAATTGACGTCGGATGCATATTGTCTACTGGCACGAAATGAATAATTTCACTTCTACGAAATGAAGTTACTTTCTTTGTGAACACGATAATCACTGGCTGCAGGTGTGTATTGATTACGTATTAGTTGGTTCGCATGTATATGCTACACTTCTTCACGTCCTTCCAGATGACTTCGCATGTCTTCAGCGCGGAACGATTGTGATGGAATGCAAGAAAAATCTCGAGTTCACCGATATTAAACATTATTCGGGCGACGTACGTGTGTGACATGTTGCTTTCGTTTTTTCTTAGTGTTAATCACGCCTGCGTGGCAAGCGGCTGTTTTACCACAGAGCCACGCCAATTTTTCGATCTTTCATAATATTTATTCAACAGAGACATGGCACTTGGAAGCAATTCAGTGCAGAAAGAGAACTAATTAGTTACTTCTCCTCGTGTCGCGACACAATGACGAACACATAGCACCAAAGAACTCGCAATCATTTCTAGAGCCATTGCTTCGAGCTGCTTCCGAAGAAAACTCTATACAAATGTCCACGTAGTCTGAGGCATAGACTTCCCCAATAATACACTAGAGAAGTCGTTCTCAAGTGGGGGTTCGTGGACCCACTGTGGATATAGTGCCACTGGACTCTATATCCAGTGACAGGGACTCCTTCGGATTTTTTGTATGCTGCATCGCATAACGAAATTGCATTGCGGCGGAGCTAACTTATGTTTTCCCTTCTCCATGTGGTGGCCGCAAAGTTTTTGCTGCAATTTGCCCGACATATGCTTTTTCCGGGCTTGCATATTTGAAGAGCAAGCATAGCTAGAAACAGGTGGAATGTGGCTGCAGACCGCACAACTTGTTCACAAGCTGTCGAGATAGAATTGGCGTGATGCTTTAGTTTCACCATTCTTTGCCACGGAGAAACAAAAGCCACCTATTTCACGCTGCTTGTTGTGTTCATTTATGACACCTCCCCCCCCCCCCTTTTTTTTCTCTCACTGGAAGGGGTCCTTCATCACTTACACTAGTCCACAAGGGGTCTCCAAAACATCCATGACTGAGAACCACTGCACTAGAGGGAGACCTGGCGCTAGTGTCTATGGGGGCTGCAATGCACTGCGCCTCAGCGTGCGTGGGAATGATGCGTAGTACATGAGTTTGTCTATGCTTCGTTATTTCGGCTCCGCTTGGCTCCGTGTGGCCTGCGGCTTCTTTGTCGCAAGACGAACTTCAGCAAACGTTAAGCAGTTCCACTTCACCACCTCGACCTTTTCAGGCTCACCAATTCAAATCGACTCACGAGGTTTGCGTGATCCATTCTTTTAATCGAAACGCAACAATGACAAAAGCCACAAGTGCGCTCGAAGCCGCAAGCACGAATTAGGCAAATCTATGTACAACCCATCATTACCATGGTGGCTGAACGATCGCAGCGCCAGAGTTCCCTCTGGTATGTATTGTAGGAAACTCTATGGTGCGATGAGTCTCCTGAACGCATGTAATTCGCATAGCAGAAGCACAGAATCGCGCCAGGCGTCGAGACATGTGATTTCCACAACGAGTGAGGGGTTTCAAGGTGCACCCATTACAAGGCGCTCAGAAAAAAAAAATCATCATTAGCAAAAGCATCCACAAAGTCAGCAGCTGCGTAGTGTCGGATATTGAATTACGGAAGCGTAGTGGGTACTTCGCTATTCGAAAAAGAGATAATTATGGCGTAGAGGGCACTTCGCGACTGTAGTGTCGGTCGCTAAAGTTTGCGGGATGAGCAGCGCGTGGCGGAGCGACGGAAAATTGCATTGCTGCGTCACCTACTGTGATGAGGTTATCGGCCGTAGCATCCGGGATCAGTTCAGGCATCGGCGAAGCTAATCGCAGAAGCCTTGGCCGATAGCCTTAACACCATGCTGTATGACGGTAGGTGGCGCGTCAATGCAGTTTTCCTTCGCTCCGCCACGCGCTGCTGATGCCGCAAACTCATGCGGCCGGCAGTACTTGCAGTAGGCATTCTAGGATAGTATGAAAGGGTCTATGTTACGCAGTCAGACGTTCCTTTCCTTGCGCCACGGTTGAGGTGCCCACCGAGAAGCCAAGCGATGCTACCGATTGAGAAGGCAATGCGATCGGGGCCCGATTACGCTATCGCGTTCTACTCTTGAGGTGAAGCTCAAGCGGCCTTCAACTTTTGTCCCAGCTTTCTATGAAACCGACAATTTTCGGGGCGATGCACTGTCAAAGGTCATGGAACTTCGTGCAATATTTAGTAGAGGGAGCCACCCCGAGATTGCTGGGTTGTGCATGTCTTTGCTTATTGTTCGTGTTTGCTGCTTCAAGCGCACTTGTGACTTGGTCGATAAACGTGATTTGGCTTTTGTTTCGCAGTACATTTGATTTTAAGCGCGTTCCTAGTCCTGCACTCTGCTTCTATGCGTTCAGGAGTGCTAACTTTCACGGACTAAACTCGCGAAACCAATATTTTGCAGCTATTAGAAGCGATAAGGTATCACTATTGCTCACCATTCTTCCAGCCGTGGCGTCCCCGGGCAGGTCTCGACAAGTTCTGGCGCTTTTCGGCGGCAACGCGCATGCGCAGCGTTTGCGCAGACATTTATTTCGAGCCACGATGCGCATCGCTCTTATTTGTGGCTGCCAAAGTTATCACTATCGCTCTTACCCGATCGCCCGCGACGGTGGCAAACTCGTCGACCGGCTCCTCAATGTTCAAGCTTGGAGTAGCGCCCGAGTTACGCTGCTTCAAGCAAATCGGTAAAGACCACGAAGCCTGGCGTTCGTCTTGCACGCGTTGACGAAGAGTCGTGTGTGCGACATCGTGACAGAATTGTCGAGCCAAAAAAAGTGATTACATTTCGCATCGGTTTTTGTTGCCGACTGGTACGTTAGAATATTCAGTAAACCAGTTTAAAATTGAATGCACTACAGTTCTATGCCCCGACAGAACCATTTCCACATACATTTACAAGTAAACGTTTGCAACACTCGCTTTAAAAAAGTATTAAGGCAGACCAGAGACAGAAAGATGTACAATCGTTAAGCGTATTGCGGTGTGGACGTTGAGTCCTTATTTTATTGCGAGCCGCCACGGTAGTAATGTGGCTACGGTGCGCGGATTCTGACCCGAAAGTCACGGGTTCGAACGCTCTCGCGGCGGTCGCATTTTCTCTGAAGGCGAAAATGTTAGAGGCCCGTGTATTTAGATTTAAGTGCACGTTGAACATTCCCCAGTGGAAGAAAATATCAAGCCCTCTAATATGGCGTACCTCATAATCATATCGTGGCTTTGGCACATAGAACCCCAGCAGGTGTCATTGTTAATAGCTACTTATCTTCGCTGTCAATGATGCTTACAAACGGCTTGCCAGCACATGTGAGATCCTTCTCATCTTCAGTGCAATCAATCTATGGCATCGGACACCACACCTCTCCGCAATCACTCCTGACGACACGGTACTCTACGCGATAAAAAATTGTAAATGAATGAGTGCCAGCAATGCTTCTCCGCTAAAAAAGAAATTCTGCTTAATTTTCGACTTCCGAGACGGTGTCCTTGCACATGTTCGAAGGTACTTCAAAGCTTTTTTTTTGTTTTCTTGCCTAAAAGAAAAACATTTATACCCAGGATGTTCCGTTAGACCTTTCCCAGGATGTTCCGTTAGACCTCTCTTGGTGAGTTTTTCTGCGTTAAAGCAGCTACGTATCGAAACGTCCTGCAATCGAAGACTATGACATATGTTCTTTCGTGCAGTAACGCTGACATATCGAAAGCCAGTTTGCGACTACATTGAACACCGTCATTCGCTCGGCGTGGTTGCCTGGAGGCTGAAGTGTAGCGCTGATAACCTCGAGGACGTGGGTTCGATTGGCGTCCATTGCAGGAGCACTTTGTTTTAGTGGAAGGGCAGAATGCTTGTGCGTTCATTTACTGATCCGTAGCGAATCCCAGGTGGGGAGAATTAGAACCCAAAGTCCTTCACTACTGCGTGCTTCAAAAATCGCCTCCTGGTTTCGGCAGACCCATAATTCCAAAACACTTTTCGGCTTCCTCGCATGGATTGGCGAAAGCAGTGCGAACAGATGTGGACGCTGCCACATCTCGGAGGTTTTGTACTTATGGCACTCGACTGCTGACGCAAAGGTCGCGTGATTGAATCCGGGCCGTGGCAGCCGCATTTTCGATGGAGGCGAAAATGTTGAGGCTCGTGTACTTGGATTCAAGTCCACGTTGGGGAACCGCAGTTTGTCAAAATTTCCGTATCCCTCCACTACGGCAACCCTCATAGTGATATCGTGGTTTTGGGACCTTAAATCCCAACAATTATCGCTGTACCATCGAACTAGCGAGCGGTCGGTAGGCCTATACTAGTTCGTTGGCAAAAAAATAGAAAGAAAAAAGACTGCATTATTGCGGACTGCCAAGATAAGGAGCGCTGACTTCAGACGTATACGTAGGGTAATCACTTTCAGATATTTTTTTTTCTCGCTGAAGTAAAGAACAGACGACGGAATAATGTCTCTGGTCTAGTGTATGCGCTCCGAACCATTACGTATGATCTGTTCCAACCACAAGTCGCAACACATTTTTAGAGTTTTTAGAGTCACAACACATTTTCCGGAAACATTGTTTGAAGCTTGCTTTATCATTCGCAAAAGGTTTTAGGGGTAGATAAAAGGTGCACCGCAATCAAGATGTTTAAATGTGGCTGCACAGAATGGCGACAAGACTCACGCTTCGTGTGCAGATTATGTACAGTGGCGCTCAATATAGATTGCAACACGGTAGCCATGGTTGAACGGGCCTCAAGGCTGCACCGTAACACCGGCAAACGGGATATCAGTTTCAGAAACACCGGTAGTCGAAACAGTGCTTACGTCACGGCTTCGTGGGTTCGAAACAGCGCGAAAAATACGAGGACACAAAAAGAAACAGACAGGATCACCGCATAGTCCTCTCTTCCTGTTTCCTCGTATTTTTTCACTGTTTCGAACTGATGAAACCTTACCAAAAAATCAGACCCTTATCGTTTTAAAGTTCGCTTACGTCACACATTTTTTTTCTATGTGGGCGCCATCGTGCAAAGTTCGCGCCGCTTTGAACATTGGCAGCATGTTGCAACTCACATTGAGCAGGACTGAACGTATCTCACAAGATCAATCACTGCTTCAGAAGACACTAGTCTTGACGCTTTGAGTGCATGTCTAGTGGTCAAACAGAGGCGCATCGTACGGTATATGTTTCTTCTAGATAAACCAGGATGAGGTTACGGTTTCGTATGATTGACGCGTTCCTTTCCTTTCCTTTTTTTTTTTCAGAAAAGAACGCGCATGCGCTGGGGCTCGTCGTGACGCTGTTGGTGTTAGAGACGTCAGCACTGCTCCGTCGCAGCATCAGACATGGCCGTACAAAGAAGCGACGGAAGCACGGCTCCTGCATTTTCGAACATGGACGCAGCGCCGAGCACGAGCCGTGAACTTTCCCAGGATGCTTCGTCCGCTCCTCTGGAGCTTTCTCGGTGAGCCTCTCTGCATTCATATTGTTACGTATAAAAAGGACCGCGAATGCAGACCATGGCATCTTAGGTTTGTTCGCACAGCTACGCTGACATATCAGTTTGTACATTGAACACCGTCCTTTGCTCGCCGTGGTTGCCTGATGGCTAAGCTATAGGGCTGCTATCCTCGTGGACGTGGGTTCGATTGCCGCCCACGGCGGGACGATTTCAATTAAGGCGAAGTGCAGAATGAAGCCTATACGTTCATTTAGTGACTAACAAGGAACCCCAGGTGGTGAGAATGAACCCAGAGTCCTTCAGTACGGCGTGCCTACAAATGATATTGCGGTTTTAGCATACAAAACTTTGAATCTGTAAGGGCTATTCGGATTCCTTGCATGGGTGGGCTAACCCAGTGCGAACATTCATGTGTGCAGAGCTGCAGCTGAATTTTATAAAGCTGGCATGTTTGGTAATGCAATCAGCGAAAAGGTTAGCCTCGAAGCTGTAAAAATTAAGTTAACGTTGTCATGGCAGTAAATGAACGTGTGCTGGGTACTGACACCAGCCGTTGTAGCTCAGCACATGAGCTGGTTAGCTCGAGCGCGAGGTTCGGTTCCCGGCCACGGTGGTCGCATTTTGCTGGGAGCTAAATGAAGAGAACACCGGTGTGCTTAGGCTTAGGTGCTCGGTAAAGAATCCTCCGTGGTCGAAATAATCCCGAGTCCCCAACTATTACATGACTCATGATGACATCGTGGTTTTGGTGCGCGAAACCCGAGGAATAATTTATATGCTGGGCGGTGAACTTTCTATAAATTTTTTTTTCAACTGGAATACAGCAGCTATTTCAGCAAATAAACGAACAAACGATAGGTTGTTTTCGCTGAGTGAATTTGCTTACACCAATATATCTAAAAGGTATTTTCAGCATAACTTAACGTGTACTAATTCGAGTCATCTTTAGAGTTACACGTGCCGAAGAAAAAAGACCGAGACGTCGTAAGGGCAAGGAAATTTTCATGACCACACGACGTTGTTCGGAATGGTCGCGGGATCGAGTCCCGTGGCCACGGCCGCATTTCCATGGAGGCAAGATGCTAGAGGCCCGTAGATGAAATTTAGGCTAACAAAAAAGAACACCATGTGGTCGAAATTTACGGCGACTTTCACAACAGCGCCTCTAAATATCATATGGTGTTTTCGGGACGTAGAACACCAACAATCATTATTGGTTTTTTGTACTGACAAAAAAACCTTGAATGTTGCTGGCAGTTCGATGAAGGATATTTATGTGCTCTTGGCGGCCTAAGACGTCTGATAAGAGAAGAATGAAGTCAAGCTTTCGCACATGCGTGAGGGTATATTCATGCTGTTTTCACAAACTCCAACAAGAAATAAATGTAACAGAACACGGATGACGCGCTCTTGGTATCCTTATCTAGTGGACTCGAGGTGACGTCACGTCGCACAGATTCTGCCCAGATGTCGCCCCTTAATCGGGATGATCAGATAATAAAGAAAAGCTTTTGCTGCTGAAATGGCACTACCCAAATGGTGAAGGTCTTGGAAAATGTGGCGTTCTTGGTCAGCAAAAAAAAGAGCCATTCCACCCTGCAAAGGTGAATGATCAGCGAAGCTGCTTAGTGCACTGCACAGAGGTGACACATAGTTTCGAATCATTAGAGATCACCGTAGCGGCAACTATATCCGAAACGTCCGTCCAGGCAGTCCTTGAAATTAGCGTACGCTCCTTTACAGTTTTCTGTTTGAGCAGCCTCCCTTTTTTGCCCCGATATGCGTCGCCTTGTCTGGATTGCCGTATGCGTTCGGCATTTTGTGTACGATCTTAAGCGGTGTTTGCCGCTCCCGTGCTCCCTTACTTAATTTTTAGTGGACCAGCGGTAAGTAGATGCGCTCGCGCAATATCTGTGGCACATAGTATTTGAGTGGAATTAATGCCTCGAAAGTGAACCCGAGAATCCGCCATCTCACCAGCGGCCAGGTTAAACGTTAGCATGTAGCGGATAAAAAGCAGCGTTTTCCTGACATAACTTACGAGTTTAATATGGGTAATCTCTTGGGACAGATAGTGCTCGACGTGTGCTTTTGCCTTACGAGCTTCCTTAAGAAGCCTCAAAGCCTAGGCAAACTTTGTTGATCACTTCAACAATGCCAATCTCGGTGGATTTCTTTCGTCGGGAACAATGATCGCGTATTTTATAATTTGCCTAGCATTGTTGCGTTTGCGCACCGCTCACCGCTTATCAGCCGGCGCCCCAAGTCTGGCTCATCTGTTCCGGACGATAATCTATTATCGCGCATGTGCGTTGATATGTACTCCGTCGCCCTTTGATCGCGGCGTTCCTTTATAAAGGACTGCGGATCACGCCGTGGGCGTTTCTTTTATGGGCGTAGCTCCTCTTAGTCTAACCTTGTCACGTCTCCGTTGTCCGGCGTATCTCCCGGCAGCCAGCAGTAAACGGCAGTATCTGTCCGGTATGCACATGCGCCGTGACCACCCTTACTGCGCATGTGCATACCCTCTCCACACACCTCCTCTCCACTCCCCCTCACCATTCCCCATGTCCCCTCCTCCTCTCCCCTCCCCCTCTCCTCTTCCCCCCCCCTTCCCCTCTCCCATAACCAGTCTTAAGGGGGCGTGCACACATGAAGGCTCCCTAAAGACAATGCGCTGCGACAGTACGTGATATGCATCGCCCTCTCCTCTCCTACGCTTCCCCCTCTTTCTCCTCTCCTTTCGCTTCTTTTTGTACACCTTCTTTCGGCAAGCATGCCGCATTAAATAGTACGTTATTCTTTCTCGCGGCGTTCTTCTCCCGGCTTGGAGCCCAACTCGGCCAACCGTAACAGCGTTAACATAACTCGGGCAAAAACGTTTTATAAGGGTGCGCCACCCGAAAATATATTTCCTATACAAACCAGAGCCTAACCATGGCTTCACTTGTGCCGGTAATTGCGAGAGCTTCCAGTAAAGCATTTTTCTTTAAAATCATCTTCTGTCTTTACCGCGGACGACGGACATGCCTTAGCCAAATACAGCTTTGCAGTAAAATTGCTTAACCCTTTGCGACGCTATGTACACAATTGTGTACACCACTTGTATTTGCTCCTTGTATCGACTAGGGGCTACGGTACAGCCAGATACATTGAGGTTTGGATGAATTGAACCTCCTGCATAATAAATTTGTGCTCACTTAACTTCATTTTGTAGTGTGCTGTTGCACACGATTACTTTACTGAATGTACTACCATGGTCGACGAGTCGTTCGACGTGCCGCTTCCCGCGGGCCACGTGTAACGTATAATTTTTCTTTGCACAAATTTGACATAACGGAAAACGAATTCGCACCATATTTCTAGCCTGATATTTGATTCTGTTTATGATAAAAACAAGGCATGAATATCTTCAGAATAAACAGATATTTAATTACCAACCAATTATGAATGATTACTATAACACGCATAAATTAACGTGTTACGACATTATTTTTGTTGCAATAGAACATCGAGTGCCTTGAAACAACGTCGCATAGATTTGGCGCATTGACAGACACCTCTTCATAGGTGGCGTCGGAAAGGGTTAAATGTTTCTTATTTCTCGTCTCGCAGCCTGCCTGCAGAAAGCGCCGGAGCACCGAACCAGCCGCAAGGAAATGCGGCAAATGACAAACCCTGGGTGTGCTTGTTCTGCATGAAGGAATTCGCACGTGTGACCGACCTCAAGACACATAACGACAAGAATATGATTGATGGAAAACATCTGTGCCGTGCATGCGGCAAGCTGTTCAAGTTCCCTTCCGATTTCAAAAGGCATCACGTGCGTCACACAGGCGAGAAGCCTTATTCGTGCGACGTTTGCGAACGCAAATTTTCCCGTGATAACAACCTCAGCGATCACAAGTTAGTGCATACGCACCCAAGGCCGTTTAGTTGCCGGCAATGCGGGGCTAAATACAAGCATAGAGGAAGCTTGAGGACGCACGTGAGGAAAAACCACTAGGGACGTGGCACCACTGCAGAGAAATAGTTTCCCGACAAGACAATCTGACAATTTCTCGCAGTTCCCTTGAGCTTGGCTGAATGCTTCCAGCTAACTACTAACATCCTGACAAACACATATGGGCTAGTTTTACTCTTTAAGACTACAGCTAAAGTACGGCTGGAAAAAGATATTTACCCTGGTTATTTCCAGCAATAAGCTAACGCTGTTTGGTCGATCTCATTGACATGCAAAGTTCGTCTTCCATTTTTTAGCGTTGTTTGTAGTAAAAGCATTATGTGCATATCAGAGCAACTGTACATTACTAACAAGAATTGGAATCGTCAACAGGGAATAATGTGAATTCTAGTCCAGCTCTTAACATTTTTATAATTGCTGCCCAAATGTGCGGCCAGCAATCGTAGCTTAGTGGTTATGGCATTGCACTGCTGAGATTGAGGTCGCGGGTTCGGTTCCAGCCTTGCTGTCTGTACTCAACGGGGACAAAAATCCCATGCGCATGTGTGCATGCGTTCACGTCTGTGATAGACACCGTTAGTGTGAACTCCTCCTTTACCTCATATCTAATAAAAAGATTGCGCCTTCACACTGGATCTGAGCATTTATTAGTATTTAATAAAATTTTGGGGACCTACTGGGTCCTCGCTCGCGTTCACTTGTTTCGCGTTACACGACTGAATTCTTCGAAAATTGACGAATATCAAATTTAGTTAGCTGAATATTGCGACGAAGATGAGTTTTATTTACGATAGGCGTGACAATAACGCAAACTCGCGAATATCGCGCTCAAATTTGATGAGCTGCTTCCTCGGCTATTAGGGCTGGCCGCTATTTGGCTTACTTTTAGTCACCACGTGAGCGCCTTCCATGCGTCTTTAAAGTCGGTATAGACAAAACGCGATTGTAAGCGTGATCCCCCTTCTGCCGGTTTTACCAGTATCAGAGGTTTGCTTGGAAAAGTATAGTTGATAAAATAGAAACGCTGTATGCGATCTATTTTATCCTAATCAAGGTGTTTTAATTTATGTAGCAGTGACATTAGCGCAATCACGAAAGAAAAAATCTAGCTAGTTCCCCGCTGCGAAAACCGTTAAAGCTGTCGTCTCTTTCCTCAATCATTACACCTTTCTCCTGAGGTTCGGTAAAGCTTTCACTCAAGATTTTTTGTTGTTGTTTATTTGTTCTTCACGTTAAGCCATGTGGATACCGCGCGACGACACGATCACTCGCGGTTGCGTTGGAACTAGCTACGGTAGCTTTCTAGTGCGGCCATCGCCCCTTCCACCTGCCCCTTCGCCCAAAAACGCGTATTGCTATCACGGTTGCACAGGAGCGCAAACGGCATCGGCAGCATCACTACCATCGACATTTGTGGCGTTTTTTTTTTTTAAATTCAAAACATTTCTTAGTGAACCTTTGGCAATTTGAGAATTTCTATCTACTTACCTAACTATCTATTTAGCCGCCTACGTCTGGGTGCTCTCATGATCGCCTCCTTAACTCTGTGAAGGCCAAAGTTGGCATGGGAGGGTAAGAGGATTCGACGAACATGACTGTCGGGTCATGACATGAAAAACGTAAAACTCCTGCCGCGTAAGTCGTCAAACTCTTCCGTTCAGACAGCTCACAATAAAGAAAGGTGTGGCACATACCCTTTTACTACGGGCCGCGGTGTAGGGGTATGCGCCGCAGGTGATTGAGAGTTTATATCTACCCAGGAACGGCGAGAACAGACATTACTAACTTAATGCGAGAGTCTTTAGAAATAACGACATCGGCAGCGTTGACCCGACGAATGCAAGGAATAAGAATTAGAATCTCAGCAGGAATCGAACCCAAGCATTCTGCGTGGCAGTCAGCGCCGGATCTGGAAACCGGTTTGGAAGAACAGCCTATGCCGGCGTAATGTCGGTGCAACGTCAATTGTGATTGTGGGGCTGGATATCTAATTTTACAAGCAATAAACACTACATATTATGTACTCCTACGATACAGGCATTATGTGAGATTATCGTCGGTGGTTCATGTTGACTCCGCTTTTATAGCAGAGTTATAAACATTACGTTTATATTCCTATCATTCACCAAGCTATACTGAAGAACTGCTTGACCCTGGAGGAATACATTAACGAAATTTGCGTATGATATTCACATGATTGCACCATAAGTTGCACTAAGTTTCGATATACTGACGTATGTACTCTAACGTGAGTGCTGACGTTACGTCACACAATTAGTTACCCTTTAAACGCCAGTGTTGTCGACGTGCCTGGCAAGCCCACGGTGTGCACACAGCTACTACACTTACGAAAACACGTCGATCCACCTCGTAACGCTTGGCTCAAAGCCATGAAATACAGCATAGAAGTACTCGCTGACTGCTTCCATGAAACCGATTCCCACAACGCGTGCGATCTGCCGAACTTTTTTAGGGGCGAAGCTCCTTAAGGCGGCACCCGTTCGTCTCTCGTAGTCGTAGTAGTAGTAGTGCGTAACCCGTCGTAACGCTAGTACCAGATCTTGACCTCCAAGGTGGTGCCGGTGGGATATTTTTCCTGTGCGTTGTTGAACAATCAAAAATTCGCAGCGTGCGCGTTAACTAAAAGCCGAATTCTTCTCTCTCTCATTCCCCATCAGCAGTCATTGGCATGTTCCAGTAGGAAACGTTAGTAGAAGTAGAAGTGTAAGTGTTAGCTAAAAGCCGACTTCTTCTGTCTCTCATTCCCATTAGCAGCCATTGTTTACCTCCAAGGTAGTGCCTGGTGAGATTTTTCCTGTGCGTGATTAAACAATAAAAATTTTGTTCAAAACGCCGTTGATTGATGAAATAAACCAACGAAAGACGCCAGATGTTTTCTAAAAGCAAAACGAAGAACGCCAGATGTTTTCTAAAGAAATGGTTTTCTAAACAATGAAAATTCACAGCGTACATGTAAAATTAAAGTGAGCTGCAAGTCGTCATAACTCATCGAACCTTTAGTATAAACGCGCCCGATCTCACGTCGGTGATGATGTACTGGGCAGAATTCACGGAAGATTCACGGTTTACCGATGAACCTCCGCAGCTTCGCCCACTCATCATTATTCACTCCGTGGATATGCTGTGATTTTTTTCTAAAAGAGCGAAGTGCACTTTAACTGAAACTGAGAAAAACGCGCTTGTTTGTTACCTACAATTTTGTCGATCCTGCTCCAACCATTTTTTTCCAGTGGGTTCCTGCCCCCTGAATGTCTCAACTATACATTGCGGCTAAAATGTTTACAGCCCATTATCGTCGGTATTCAGGAGAAAAATTTCTATTTGGCTCTAATATGGATGGGCGGCCTTTTTTATTCTATGCGATAGAGCATGCACATACGGTATTACCGCCAGTCTGTTTCGTTCCTATTCCTTGTGGCGAAGTTCGTGCTTGCGAAGTACCAACAAGATCGCCGTTCGGTCTTACTTCGGTCTATCTTCCTTCGTTTGACAATAAAGCTCAGTTGAAGGCTAACGTTTGGTGGTGTCCCCTCTTGTCCTTTGTAGTGTTTCCTCGCTTTTACGCTATAGATCACTCGGTACAAACGAGCTCTGGTCTGCGACACTTTTATTAGGAGTATAAATCGTCGAATGCACCGTCATGCGTATGCGTCCACCGTAGCCCTGTTCCTTTAATCGTTAAAGGTACAAAACCGCAATGTTTACAGCCCAATATGACGACGCCGGAACCCATTCGTAAAATAGCCTACATGTCTCATAAGTCAAAGTGGCCGTCGGCGTCCGCCGAGGTCGTGTGAGCACCAAAGCTCACACGACCTCGCAGACACATCACGCGATGCTTTGAGCAAATGGTCACATGACGCCGTCAATGACTTCAGTGGTGACGTCATCAATGACGTCCTTATCACAGCGTGAAGTTACGTCATTTCCTGACGTTGGCGCTTGCTCAAAACAGGCCCATGCGGGAGTAAGCGCAGTGCCACTTGAGTTGCGGAAAACTTCAGGTCGGGCAGGTGAGAGAGGTGGTCTCAACGACAAGGCCATTCTCGTGGACACATAACGTTGTTCGGACTGGCGAATAAACCTTGTGTGTCGCTATCATTCCGAAGTAGTTTCTTTGTGTGCTCCTATAGACCCTAGAAGTCTGCTAGGAGGAAAGCAAAATCACGCTTGGGCACCCGCATGACAAAATTTTCATGCCGTTTTGACAGGTTCCAACAAAAAATAAGTTTAAAGAAACATGGATAACGCACTGTTGGTTACTTTTTCTATAGTCGGGTACAACTTAAGAAAAAAGCGGCATTTGCACCTCAAAGGCGGATGCACACGCGCTTCCACCAATGGGCGCGCGCTCTAGACTGACGTCACGAGCCGGAAGGCCGGTGACTCCGCTCAAGGAGAAGATGGCCGCCCGCGCTTCGAACTCGGCCGAGTCGCGTCAGCTGTGAGCATGCCTCGTCAGAGTGAATTCCTAAGCTGTTTTTGGTGGCCTGTCATGCCGGAAATATTATTGCGAGCTTACGATGCACCATTTGTACTGCGTGTGTTTGTTCTGAGCCATTATCCGGCGAAGGAAGACTGCACCGAGCATCGGTGACGCTGCGCTTCGCTTCGTCTGAAAAACGGGACGCGGCGGCGACACACCGCTGCAAGCAAACATAGTGTGTGTTCGTTCCATGGTGTTTTGTTTTGCTCCGAAGTGAAGTTATGACGAGGGAAGTTTGCCAAAGTGCGCTGTGTGGTGCCTACTGTGAGCGGTGGGTGTGCTCGTGTACCGTGTCGCTGTGTTTTCCGTCGGACGTGGTGAGGTGATCGAGCAGAAGCATTCTCAGGAGAAATGAGAAAAGTGTACGCGGATGGAACAAACCTACGAGTTCATCAACGGAATACATTTGTGGAAGCGACCTCCCACGCAAAAAATTCGTTTCTGCCAGCTCAGCGCGAACGATTGTTAGCAGCAGTGTTATAAGATAGCCGAGGGTATGGCTGCGTTGTTCCTGTGTTGTGTAGCAACGCCTTCCGCCCGGTAGCGCTCCGCGTCACGAAGGTAGCGATACCGCCACTCGACGATGTCGTCGCGGTCGATAAGCAGCGAGTTGCGGCACCTCTTCTCGTACTTGAAGCCGATCTCGGCAAGCAGGCGCCGCACAGCACAGCGCTTCAGTGACGGGAGATCCATACGGTTCGAGAACTCGTTGGTTATCTTCTCGACCGTCGGTATCTCGTTGCGGCGAAAGAAATCGTGCACACATGACCTCAGCGCGCACAACGTGAAGCTGTCATATTTCGTGCTGCGTCTTCTCTTCTCCGCATTTCGTGGGCGCTTTCGCGAGGGCGTCGAGAGATTGCCGCCCGAAGAAGACGAAGCCTTGGCCTCTCTCCTCACCTTGAAGACTGTGCTTTCGCTGACACCGAGCATCTCGGCGACAAACTTGCTCGTGTCCTCCACGCTGCGTTCGGGCTCCCTGTTGCGCCAGTACGTGTAGCAGTGGAAGATCATGTTCCGTGAATCGTTGTTGAGGATGTGGCCGCTCTTGTTCTTGCCGACGCTCCTTGGTGGTGTGGACATCGAGGCAACACAAGGCTCGTTCGGCAACAAAGAATCGCTTTCCGATGTCACCTCGCTGGGCTCCATGGCGGAAAACTCGCGCTGAACGCCGTGCGAAATCTCGCGAGATCGCAGGTTTGCAAAAAGAAAAAAAAACGTGAAAGAAAAAGAAAATAAGATGCATCACATTCTTGAAAATAAGTTTGTTAAAGCATAAAACTAAAAAAAGCAGAAATATTTTGCTATTTAAAACCAGGAGACAAGCATCCATGTATTTATTTAAAACGATGAACGAAGCTTTCCTTAACCTTTGCTGCCTCGGTCGTCTTCTCGCCCCAGGTTTGTAATGGTTTCGTTAAGTGCATTGTGCCTTTAAGTATTTGTTAAACAGCAACTGATTAATTTTAGGCTCGGGAAACGAGTAGTAAATTATCCGTGTACATGTAAACGAGCGCAAAAACCATGCAGCACTGCCCTTTCTACTTTTGTCCCTTGCAACGAATTTAGAGAGCAGACGACACGCAGCGTTGTAGAAGGCACGGGGTTATTTTTCTCTCGCGATCCGGCATGTGCTGTTGCATTCCCATCACGACAGCTCTATCAAACCAGTCATCAAGGTACGAAAGTATTATACGTACCGGGAATTACGCGATTTAGAACCACAATTTTTTTAAAGCGGGACTATTTCTTTGCCGCGGAGGCAATCGGCTGCCGCGCTTCGGTCATATGGGCGGGGCCTCTCCTTTTTTCTAAAGTTGTACCCGACTATAGTAGATGCAAGGTGACGTCACGCCGCAGAGATTCCGCCTAGACGTTCTCCCTAACTCGGAAAACTCGGATATTGAAGAAAATCTTTGCTGCGGAAATGGCATGACTCACACACCGAAGGTTCTGCAAAATCAAGCGTTAATTGGGAGAAGCGATCAGTTTCGCCGCAAGGACGAAGTAGTGAGAGTGAGGGCAACAAAGTGGGATGTTATGCGAAGTAACGCTAGCAGCTCACTAATTAAGGAAACGCGCCCGCTGCAGGGATTGCGAGGTGGCCTTCGTGCTGTCTATGGCTTCAACGCAAACTTCGCGACGAGACCACAAGACGTACAATGCTATTAGCCGTCTGCTGGCTCCCTCTACAGATACGGCGAGAGCGACCACGGACGACAACGCCCGGGCGGTCAAAGTACGGATTTCCTGCCACAGACACGCAGCCCCATTCTGGATCCCATCTCCATGCGCCCTTCGTGCTACGAAAGACAGCCGGCGCGTTTCTTCTCGATTTAAGCGGCGATCGTCGGCTGCCCTTTGCAAGCCTTCGCTCGCCCATAGAACGCACTACGTTACCGACGTTATCGATTCTGACTTTATTCGGAACATGACGGCGACTGTAAAAATCCACCTAGAGGACGGACGGTAAACGGAAGGCAGGGAGTTTGACCAGAAAAACTTCCGGTAGGCTGCCCCACACTGGGATTTTAGGGAAGGGGCATAGAAAGATGACAGAGAGGGGAGGGAAGAGAAGTGTTCCTATAAATGCTGTCGCAGTAACCTTTGTTGAACATTTATTTGTTCTGTCGAAGCCAGCCTCGAGAAAGCGCCGAGGGATCGAACCAACCGCGAAGAAACCCGGCGGATAACAAACCCTGGGTATGCTCTCACTGCGTGGAGGAATGCACCTGGGCGGCCGACCTCAAGAACCATGAGGACAACAACATCACCAGTCGAAGCCATCTGCGCCGTGCATGTGGCAAATTGTTCAAGTACCCTTCCCTTTTCAAAAGCCATTACATCAGTCGCACCGGCGTAAGGCCTTATTCGGATGATGTGTGCGGACTTAAGTTGAACGATCACATTACAAGCCATTCGGAGGCAAGACGGTTTCGTTGCGAGGAATGCGGGCCTGAGTACAAGCATAGGCGAAGACTGCAGAAGCACGTCAAGCAATAACACTCATCACGTGACGCAACTACTGCAAAAGAGTCTCCCGGCGAGGAAATCTGTGAATTTCTCGCAGTACTTGTTAGCTTCGCCGAATGCTTCGAACTCACGGCTAAGACAGAGGGGGAAAGGTAGAAAAAAGGACAGGGAGGTTAACCAGAAATATACTCCGGTTGTCTACCCTGTACTGGGGAAGGGGAATGGGGTTAATAACACTACTAGCATCCTGACAAAAATGCGTGCGCTAATCATGATTCCTTAAAGATCGCAACTCAAATACGGCTGCAAGGCGCGCTGACGCGTGCCTTGCAGGACCCAAATAAAGTTTTTCAACCAACCAACCAACTGGTTGGTTGGTTGAAAGTTTATTATATAAGGATGAAAGTTATGAAATATCCCAAGTTTATTTCTTGGGATATTTCTTATCCCAAGAAATAAACTAACGTTGTGTAGTCGTTCTCCTTGCAATACAACCTTCATCTTCTATATTTAGCGGTGCTTATAGTGGGTGGTATATGCATTTTAAAGGAGCCATGCATTATTGACGACACTTCTTATAGTTAACAAAGAATGTGAATTCTAGCACATCTATTCCCTTATTGTGATCGCTGCCCAGACATGGAACTAAGTAGTAGCTGAGTTGTGATAGCATTGTACTGCAGAGCAGGCCCGTAGCCAGTAATTTTTTTCGAGGGGGGGGAGGGCACTTGCTGAAAACCTTGGCTATTTGATAAAAACGCCTGCTTTCATTATTTATTTTCGATAAAACACCATATATCATCAAAATTCCGAGGGGGGGGCGCCCCCCCCCCCCCCCTGGCTACGGGCCTGCTGCAGAGATTGAGGTCGTGGGTTCGATCCCAGCCGTACTGTCTGTTTTTCAATTGGGACAAAAGTCCCATGCGCAAGTGTACGTATATTTACGTCCGTTATAAATGGTCAGCATCACTGTGAAGTCCTCATTCACGTCATGCCCAGTAAAACGGTTTTTTCTGCGCTTCAAATTCGACAACTTAATCAAAGTGTTGAAGCCCTGCTCGTCGTCACTTGCAGTGGCGTAGCCTGGGGGTGGGGGGGGTGGGGGGAGGCACAACAGGCCTGTGCCACCCCCCACCCCCCCGAAATTGTTTTTCTGCCACGGGATACAGAGCACTCGACCACACTTACCTGCCAGTACCCCACGTCAGTTCAATGGCGTCCACCGACCCCCCCCCCCCCCCCCGGACCAAAATTTCTGCCTACGCCACTGGTCACTTGCGTTTGTCTGTTTGCTAATTTACGACTGATGTCTTCGAAAAGTGATGGAAATGAAGTTAGTTAACGGCATATTGCGACGAAAATAAGTTCTGTTACGATACACTCTAAGCGCGGTAACGTTTACCTACTAAAGGTGCACATTTTCACAAATTTGTGTAGCTACAAAATAGCAGTTATCTACTAACATTTGCAAAATTAACCTTTATTAAAAATGCACAAGTTTACTCTTAAAATAGACGTTATGGCAAAAACCTTTAGCAGCCCGTTCACAATATCGCGCGTTCTCACGGAAAAATAGGAGTTACGTTATACAGTACACGGCATACTGCTTGCAGAAAACGGCTTGCAGGAGATTTTATGCTGCCACCGCACTGCGCCTCTTCTTTTCTTCGCTCTTTCTTCGACGCATTCCAGGAGGTTACGCTCATCGCATGCTTGGATCAGCCAGGTGTGCCGCAGCAACGGAAGCACGGCTTTTCACTCTTTCGCACTTCTTGCTTCGCGTACTTCGTGTTTTTTTCGCGCTTCCTTGGGCGGTTTTTAATACACCGTCTATATACGTACGCTAAGAAATGCGAACCTTTGCGGAAGACGTCACATGGGAGGTGGTTCTCGGAGCACACGCGCTGGCGCATTGTAATAATTTAAGTACATGACTGCTTATAGAACGTGACAGTTGCGGTGACCGAGGCCAAACGCGTCGCCTTCGCTCATTAGAAGAGACAGCTAACAAAACATTCGCATGTTCGAGGCGACTTGGAATGGTCATGCACTACAGTAATGATCAATCGCGATTATTATTAAAATGTGGTCGACCCGTCAATATCAATGAAGACCGAAGATTTTATAACAGTATCGTGATATACGTGTCAGGCAATCCTCTCTTGGTCCAACTTTTATGTAGTTTAAGCATTAGGTCAGCGTGATTATAACACTTGAATGATTTTCCTCCTGCTCGTGCACTTTCATTGACTGTGCGATTCGCGCTTATCAAACTATGTGTTATGTGATAATAAATACCAGTCGTCTATTTGTTACAGGGCTCGTTGCCATTTTGTTCTGTAAGGCATTATGTGCACGTTGTTGATGCGACGGCTTAGGACGATGAAGAACTATGGCTGAGCCCTTTGTAATGAGTTGGAAGATTTAAACAACCCACTATAGTTACGCATTTCGCATTGTGTGACGCCCGGTCGCTGTTTCACTCTGCCAACAGACTATATAACATACGTTAACGTCAGAAAGAGAGAGAGAAAGAACTTTATTGAGGCCCTGAGGAAATGGACCATGGCGGCCTCATGGGCCTCCTTGGCAACCAATAGAAGTGCACTTGCGAGGAACCCAGTACGCTATAAATCATCATAATTTTTGTGAAGTAGGGAAACAGCCACTACACCATTTTTCGTCATTCTGCGGAGAACCATGGTACCACTAAACACCTGTAAAGCATCATGTGCACTTTGTTAATGCTATGGCTGATGAAGATGAAGAAATATGGATGATGGATGAAATAACTTTATTGAGGTACAATAGGTCGTGCCAGTTTTCTAGCCCGAAGCGGGCCGCTCCCACGTTGGGACCGAAGGACCTAGCCTTTCGGCCGCTTCGCGGGCCCGTTGGACTGCCAATAATTGTCCCTTAAATGTCAGACTGCGCAGAGCTGCGTCCCATCGCTCTTCAATGTTTTGCTTGTCGCTGCGTAACGCGGAGCAACGCCAGAGCATATGAGTGAGATCTATGGTTTCGTGGCATTTGTGGCATGTTGTAGGAGTAGAGAACTCCGGATAAATCCTGTTATTTAACATCGGGTTAAGATAGGTTCTTGTTTGTAAGAGCTTAAGCGTAATGGCCTATACAGTGGAAGAAATAGCAGAGGCACAAGATGAAGAACTATGGACATAGCCCTTCGAATTGAAGTGGAAGCATTCAACAACCCACTCGTTGCGCAATTGGCATTGTGTGACGCATGGTTGTTATTTTACTCTTCTACCACGCTACATTACACATGTCAATGTGGTTCCCTCCCAACATGAAGCCTGTATAGGGTCTTTTTGCAAAGCGGTTTCAAGTACAGGCATGGCTCCGGGGTCGAATACTGGGCTCCCACGAAGAGGGTCCAGGTTCGAACCCCGTTCCCTCCTGCAAATGTTTCTTATTTCGCGTGATAGCGGTTACGGACACCGGCGGCGGCGGCGGACAACTACGGCGCCAAAAATGGCCCTTGTTGTGACTGTCATCACAGCTGTCGCTGTAAAAAAGTCGCAAGCAAGTCCCAAGCCACAAGCACTCGGACTAGGCAAAATCCATGTTCTACCCATCATTCCCATGATGACTGAACGATCGCAGCGCCGCAGTTCTCTCTAGTAAATATTGCAAGGAACTCTTTGGTTCGGAGTAATCGACGACGTAAAGTGATGACGTCATAATGCGACGTTTTATATTTACGTAACAGATTCAACTGTTTGTGGTGTCATGATGACATCATACAGTCACACCATCACATGACGCTTTCTTGCCCACCCACTCGTGTTGAGTACGCTGCCAACGGTCAATTTTCGCGTTTGATGAGGTATGAAGGGCTTTCGCCTTAATGACTGTAATCTACCCCGCGTGCATTTTCTTGCATTGCATCAGGCAGCCCGCTACTTCCAGGACACGAACGGCGAGCGCTCGCTGTGGGCGTGACATATCTATCTTAATTAGAGTGGCAAGACCCATGTCGCAAGCTAGCCACGTTAAAATTGTTGTTGTGAGCCGAAAAAGATTTCCCGGGGAATGCGAAAAGTTTTTAGAGTAATTAGTGTCCAAATATTCTTCCAAAACAGCCCGCATATTACTTATGACAGTACAGCGATCCTTTGGTTTAAATGGTCGCTCAAATATGAAGCGTGATGTTGAATTTTAGAGTCCTAAAAAAAGAGAAAATTGAAAAGTGAATAGCAATCTTGCAACTACGCCACCTGGAATATTGGCGGAAGTGGCCGTTTTTGCGAAAAATAATATTCCATTCAATATCGTCTATTTGTGCGAGTTCGCGAGAAGCGTTTAGCCACCATTTGACATTTAACAAAAGCGGAAATATGATTATGCGTGATATAGGAGCATATGGGCAGTCTGGATTGTGGTAAACGAGAGAGAGAGAACATAATGCGGCAATTTTCCTGCGCATTGAGCGCGCAAGGATGCGCATGCGCCGTGTCACGTCTCGACGCCGTTCGTTAGTTTTGGCACAGGGTGCACGCTACACTGGTGCTCAGTTGACGTCCGTCCACAGCTTTGCCACTGTGCTACGTTTCTGCAAAGTGCGCACGTAGACCAACGGACATGGCCGTTGACGAACAACTCCCACGTTATTCACAGATTGCTGGTGGCAGCTACAAAGTACATCCGGAAACAAATCAGGCGGGCGCGTCTCAAGAGAATGTCAGGTGAGCTTCTGCAGAATATTGGCATTTGAATATTAAGCTCGCAGGGGCGTAGCCAGAAACTTTTTTTCGGGTGGGGGGCACCTCCTTGATCTGAAGTGGCGGTCGGGCAGGCAAATGTGATCGAGAAATCTGGGGGGGGGGGGTGCATATGCTTTCAGAGATTGGCATGTTGTAGGGTGTACTCGAGCTTACAGTGGCGTAGCCAGGGGGGCGGGGGCACGGACCCAGTGTGCCCCCCTCCCCCCGGCTACACCAATGTAAGCTCGAGTACACCCTACAACATGCCAATCTCTAAATGCATATGCTCTTTCTTTTGTTTCACCGAGTTCAGAGGAATCTATAACACAGGTTTTCCGTCTCTGGAGGCTTAAAGTGCCTTACACCGGGTGGCTGCAGATGCTCTTACTGAAAATAATGTGATTGTGTTTGCAAAAGAAGGAATGGGAGTAACAGGATGCCTGACTGCGCACTGTGATCACCGTACGAGAAGCTTACACACACATGCTGTTGTGCTTCAAGAAGCTTATGCCGACTTGGTAAGAACGTTGTTGCCAGTACTGGGATTCTGCAGAAGACTCCTCTTTCACTGCTGTAGATTGAGTGGCTCGGATGAGTGTGAATGCACTCTGACTGCTACACTCGATGGTACGACTCCTGCGCCCCAACATTTTCACGTTTAATTTCCCGTATTAGCTTTCCTTGAATCCTATATTAGCGGTTGTGCTTTTATACGTAGCTGCAGTAGTTTATCGAGGCACACTTTAAGATTACGCTGACGTAAGCGCTCGTACTTGTCGCATTGTTCTTTATGAAGAGGAGGCGTTACTTACCCTTAAGCAACGTCCTCAATGCACAAACACTGTGCATTGTTATTGGTCAATTTGTAGGGATACACGGCAACGCGAGCAGTGCTGGTGTGCTACGAATTACGATTTGAAAGTGGGGATAAGAATTGTAAAATCAGCAGGGGCATGCCTAATTACGTTATTTCGCCTCTTGACGCCGTCACAGCGCTGCACTGCGTATGCGAAGACCCTCTCGTGTGGAACATGCAAATTTATTATAAACAACAAGTGCTTGCACTGACATTGAGATGGACTGCATTTGGAAACATTCTGGCATATTCCGAGAAGATTACTCTCGCGATGGCTATTGTCCGATTCGAATAGATACTAACAATAATTGCTGAGGTTTGACGCCCCAAAACCACGATATGATTGATAACCGCCGTGGCGGAGCGCTCGGGAAATTGCTGCCGCCTGGGGTTCTTCTAGGCGCTCCAATATCAAAGTACAGGGGCGTCTAGTATTTCGCCTCTATAGAATGATGCGCCCATGGCCGAGATTCGATGCCGCATCCTGCAGATCAGTAGTCAAGCGCCGGTAACCACTTGACAAACCGCGGCGGGTTGCAATTGGGATAGAAGCCACTGCCACAGACGACTTGATGGTTAATCAGTGACAAAGGACTGTTTTTTTTTTTTGCGGCCAATACGATATTGTCACGCAGCCGCGACGATGAAGGGACGTGCACGACAGGATCAGGAGCAAGCCGCAACAATTCTTTATTTCAGTTGGCTGACCTGCGCCCGAAAGAAACAAGTGAACAGCCGTACGGAGGGGGAAGAACTACACTGTACTCACTTTAACGGCAAGGGGCGTTTCTCGATAAAAAGCGGCACGAAGTTGACGGATCACGCGTTCATGATGGAGCGCAGATACACACTAGTTACGTGCATCACAAGCAGAGCGATAAGGATGACAAGTGATCGCGGCAACATCCAACGAGACGATTGATTGCTTCTTGCCTGACACGCTTTATGTAAAAGTGACTTCAGCCACGAAGGTAATCGCATTTGCGTGGCTCATTTCTCTGTTTTCTAACTTTATGCCAGTCGACTCTCCCGCAAAGCAACGCCGAATGCACCCCTCTAGTCGGCGCATTGTATATGAAGGAAATAGCGAACAAGGAGGTCAGCACTAGTCAACCGGTAGCGAGCAGCAACAGAACTCGAAGCGAGTGAAAGTGTCAAGAACATTTAGAGAAAAAATCCGGAGCACATCCACTAATGTGGAGATGGACACCAGCGGCTGCGGCTTGGCGCCATTTTCGCGCCTATTCACACTTCTGTGCGCGTTGGCACTCCTTCAATTACCGCTCTTCTTCCTCTGATTCGCTATGGGACGCTTCCGTTCTATAGCGAATCCAAAGGGCAACTGCTGATAAGAGCGCTAGCGCAACTCTAAGTCACGAGACGAAAGGTGGGAAGTGCCGCCGCGGAATATCGCGACACTTCTAGAGGAGAGTCTGTACCCCCTTTCGACGATGTAGTTTCATCAAGCTTTCAGTGCAATGCACTTTAAGACCGAAGGCGAATGGGGTCCATCCGTGGTCACGCAGTTCCAAGCGAAACGCCGCCGACCTTCACCGCTAGGCCGAGGGAGGGTGCCACCAACCCATCATCGAAATGTTTCTCGTTACGCTAATAATTTTGGTAGGAGAATATTTCAGTAAATTCTGATGCTCGACATATCATTACTGACCAATGACAAAATGCGCTTACGAAAAATATTGTTACTTCGTCACCAGGTGTTTTAGCCCACATGGGAAATTTTGAGTGCTGCTGCTGTTCCGTGCTATAATGTAAGTGCGTTATCGTGTTTCACGAGAATGCTGAATGTGTTCATTAAAGCAAATAAAATACGGAAAGCATACAGCAGGTACATAATGCATATTTATTTATTTTATTTATCTGTGAAATACACGAAAAAAACATTTTCTCACAGGTGCCTTGGGAAATGGTTCAGTTAATTGACTGCTGTCAGCTGTCGTGTTGTGCTTTACCTTTTAATCTGAGCTTGTAGCTTGTATTCTGCTAATATGTCAGCTTGTAGTAATATTCAAGACAATACCGGCCGTGACTGCTCAAATATTCTCGGGTGAGCGAAAGAATCTTTTATGTGGCGAAAGTACAATTGAAATTAGCTAGGTCTTTAATATTTCCATCACGTGTTTCTGTCATGTCCAGTGACGACCTGCAAATATGGGTGATAGTAACACCAGAAGAAGGACCAATGCCTACGACGCCAGGGGGCAGCCATGACACAGCACAACCGGGTGCAATCAGTGCAACAAATCAGCAGCGGAGTGCTGGGTGAGTGTCTATTGAATATTTTCTGTTGAATGCAGTCGTATGATGATGTGTTCAATGTGCATGTCATTGTATCCTGCATGATTTGTCATTTCAATGCAAAAGCACATGTGTTGTTTACGTGAAGTCTTTCAGTTGGAAATGCAGCCTTACCCTGAATGCTAAGATATGTCACACTGCCAACAAACCACTTGCGCCCTTAATCAGGTCTTAATAATTACATTTTCGGAAATACACTTGTTTTGTGCAATGTTAAGCCTTTAGAAAAATCGGATAAACCGGTTATCATAGGACACCCCTGTATTTATACTTCGAAGAATACCTTCTCAACACGTGTCATTCTGGTTATAGCTAACATGAGTACGTATAATATATGGCACATTGGAGACCCGTATTATCTAGAACAGCAATATAAACCGCTGTATATTTCAGTATTTATACCAAACTTTACTAGTGCTAGTCTGCTTACTGCTAAGTGCCCGCTCTCATGCTCCGCAATAGTATCTCAAGAGAAAAAGCTCGCACTGAAGAAGAAAGCAATATTTATTAAATTTATACCGCCCGGCGTGACCCCTCTGTCGCTGCACCCAGGTCTCTATTATTATTATTATTATTATTATTATTATTATTATTATTATTATTATTATTATTATTATTATTATTATTATTATTATTATTATTATTATTATTATTATTATTATTATTATTGTTATTATTATTGCTATTATTATTGTTATTGTTATTGTTATTGTTATTGTTGTTGTTGTTGTTGTTGTTGTTGTTGTTGTTGTTGTTGTTGTTGTTATTTGGTATGGATGCACAAAACACATAAGGACGCAGAGGGAATACGGATGGAACAGGCTGACAACTGCCACCTAAAGGGGCACAACGCCTGCCTGCTCCCGAGAGGATGCGCTGCTGGGCGTGACCAGCAGCGCATCCTCTCGTGGTGTGGTCAAGGAGTGGTCAAGCGTGTATAAGACTTCATATTCGCCGCAGATAAATTCTGATTAAAAATGTTTCACGGCGTTTTCCACGTTACCATTCCGTGGCTAGACTCTGGCCAGTTAGCCTTCCAATGCGCTCAAGAAAACAGGCGCCCTAAAATTGATTGTCAGTCCCTTTAAGGGGCCAGTCTCTAAGGACATGTTTGCTTTATTAAGAGAACTGTCACTCTAGCTTGCGAGTGCTCCATCACGCCAGTGCTGTCGCTCGCTAGTTTTTGTAGTCGTGTAATGACTCGTGTCGACTATCGTTCATGGGACACAACTCGTGTTAAGGAACTAATGAATGGCTGCTGCAATGTATAGTACTACCTGCATTACGACGACCGTTACCTCCGTCATGATTCTGGTACATGCGATCCATCTCAAAGCTCCGCATCCGTACTAATATCGTCACATTTCAACATAAAAATGTTGTCGTAGCCTTCGCATCGCTGGTGGTACATATCCTGACAACAATAAATTTTCTTCCAGTGAGACTGCTGGTGGCACCTTGGATGAACCATATATCGAGCTGCCCTGCCTCGTCCTACTTCCCTCTGACAGTATGTGCAGCATTGTATATCGGCTGATATAGTCAACACTGTAGTGCAACTCGCTCTGAAAGCGTTTCTTTATGCGAAACTTTTCGGTCGTAGCTGACCCGTTGAACCACCGTTGTTGCTCATTCATAAATAAAAGACCTCGAGAATGATTCGAAAACAGCGATGCAGCGTACATGCCGGAAGACGACATGTACACTGCAGAGTACACGGGCCTCTAGCGTTGCCATCAAACTGCAAACACCGCCGCCGTTAACGAACCTGCGGCTCACATCGAATAACCAGTTTCACAGAAGCGACACCTAAAAGCGTGGTGAGAGTTACGAAGAGCTAGCATTATGCATAGCAGCGTCGACGAAACGCTTCACTATGTTGAAGAAAAAATCAACACTATGACGAAGTCATGAAAGACAACAGGTGCTCATTTTTCGTAGGCATAGAATCTGTACCGTGCCTCACGAAATATTGTCACTAACAGCCGAATACCTTGTCCTTCACGAAATATAGACAACACTGAAAATGGGAGCACCGGCGTACAGCTTCCGAAGTCCAGCAACGTCGAAGAGGCATTCCCGAGTACGAGCGGCGAGGACATGGTGGTACTGCTGGTAACCGACATGAAGTAAGGATCATTTTAAAATAGTTCAATTCATTAAGGTCTTCACAAAAGCTGAACGGAACGCTTACTGTAGTGTCCCAAAATGGTGCGACATCGCCTGCTTCTCCCAACGTGTTGCGCTGTAGAATATGTAAGTAATTACGAAATATGCAGGAACAAGAAAGTCACCGTTTCACGGCATGGGCGAAGCCATGAATGCGATGACAACAAATTGGAATTTTACAGGAACAAATGATAGCAGCTAACTACTCTAGGATCCAACGACGCGCAACTATACAAAACACTGGCGTAAGGGAATACAGCGGCTCGATCTAACGAAGTGGTTTTCGTGCTGTTTGTCCCTTCAACGCGAAGTAATCGGTGAAAGCACAGCATACCAGCCATTTTCTGATGTCACTGGAAGTTGCGGTCGCGCTCGCGTGCGCTGTCTCACCTTTTTTGTTCAAAGTTCGCATTTTCTGCCCCTCACCGGCAACCCTTCCTCCTCCTTCGCCTGACGGAGCTGGCCGACGTGCTTTGCCTCTCTTTGGGCCGCGCCCCTCTGCAGCCTTCGCAAGATTTCGCTTGAATATAGATCACACGACGTGGGGTTCATGTTATCAATTTGGTATTTATATAAAACATGACGATGGCAGAAATGGCCGTCTAGTGACCGTACAATTGCTGTCGCAATGAAAATCGCGTTCAGATAATCCTTCTTTCGATGGTGGCGTATTTAGCGCAGTATTTCTGCATTCGCATAGATTGCTTTAACATACATTTAGAGCACGGTGTAAGAATATACTCAGGTGATGACACTCTTCCCCCAACGCATGGGAAACCGCAATCCACGCGCGTCCAGATAATGTTCGGGTTCTTATCAGATGACTTGCAGAGGGCGCTACGAAAAGCGGGGCAGTCGTCTCCATAGCAACGCGCATGCTGCTGATAACGTGCATTTTTCTGTGCCATTTTGCTGGATAATGTGCATCCGCCAAGCGGCGTCGAGGGGCGAAATCGAGAGAGCAACAGGAGAGGGAACGGCGAGAGCGTCGGCGATGACGCAGCACCACCGTGATTCGGCTACTCGCGGGCGCTCTCCGCCTCAAGCCATTAGATGGCGCACTGCTCAACGGACCGACGACCGAACATTTACTGGCCGCTTAGGCGCGCGCGGTGTCAACACCCGAATATTCTTACACCGTGATTTAGAGAGAAAAGATCAGGTCGGTAATAATGAACTGCAGTAGAGCCCTACGAAATGGTATTGCCTTATTGTGACGCACTTTAGGCATATACTACGGGAATGGGAGCATATTGACAGTCACCACAATCTTTGAACTAACGTGAATGTGAGCTTTGATGATTGGAAGAGCGTGCTTGCGACGGTGATTCATTAAGTTGAATTCTTTAGGGTGCGATGCTTTCGTGCTCCCTCAGTGGTGTAGTTGCATGAACTACGCAAGGCTGACGCGATACAATAAAAATGGGTAGAGCAGCCACCCCACGAGAGGGAGCCACACGACGAGAGTTTCGTACTCGTAGAAACTGGCGACCTCTTTCATTCCAATGTTTCCACGACCACTGTTTTGAGGCTGCGAGTGTTTCCAATCGTAAGCGAACTCTCACGTTTCTCTTTAGTTACGTCGAAAGATAACGTGTTCAGTGTGCAATACTGGTCGTTAATACCCTTAAAAAAAACTTCACTCGTTACCACGGCAAATAACTTCTGTCTTTTGTGTCAAAGCACTTCGGGCAGTGCGGCGATATTGTGGCATAAATGAGTCTCAATTGCCACTGCATTTGAGAGGATTTGGATGCGCTTGACTGCAGTAAAGTATTTTTAAGGCGTCAGCACTTTGTCGTCTTTACTACCATAGTTTGGTGGCCGTATTATCGTTGACGCTTCATAACCCAAGATGAAAATGATCTCTGTCTGTAGGATTTCTGATGGGAAGGGCAATGGAGACCAGAACACTACGAACTACCAGGACGGCGGCACGGCTGTCCACTACGGTAAGTGATGAAAGGTCTTCCGTTAATATTATAGCATAGAAAAATATCTCACCTCTCTGTGCACCGGAGGAGATAATTTGACAGCGCTCTTATTTTATTGGTGGGAACAGGCACGTATAAACGGGATGCATACATCTATGCATTCACGCTTTGTGTGGATGTGGTACAATACGATGGGACAACAGCGACCCTTTCTGCCCGAATTTACTGTACCACTCCGCATGGAATTCCAATAATTCCATATGTTATGAGTATAATGATTACAGAAAAAATAGATTCCGCACAATATTCGTATTCCTGTCGTCGATTTTCATAGTGATCGGACAGATTCTTATAGAGTCGTTAGAAAGCTTACGGCGCGCCTTGGTTGGAAATATTTGCAATATAAAACGTGACAAACGAAAGGATAGAAATAAGACAGCACTGCAACTTGAAACAAGTACGGGAATATATATAAGATACTAGGAATGTAATAATGCACAAGCTCCTTTAACGCCTTTTCATTTTTTTTTCCTGCACCACAATTTGAGTTTTCTGGATTACATGTTTCAAAAGACGTCAACTGCAGCCTAGCTGCATTGTGATCGTGTTCCCTAGTCTCAACCAGTTTTTAGAACATTCCGACTTTTGCGATTTCTTTCCAGTCACTCCTCACGAATCATTATCGCACAATAACGAACCACCAGCTTTGCATTCAGAGAAGACGCAAACGGCCAAAAAGGAAACCAGTTTGCCGCTTCCAGTGTCCAGTAGCGGCGCCTGCGATGATGCGGTTCCCAGCACGAGCCGTGCGGACAAGAACGCCGCTGCATTGGCGACAAACAACGCGAGGTATGGGCAACATTTAAAGCGTTATTACAGCGTTGTTCTTTTAGCAGATCTTGCCTGTGCCGCAGTAGCAGAGGTGTACGTTACGCGGTACAAATAATCGATTACTTGCAATCAGTGGAATTTTGTTGATTTTATTGCGAAGCACTTCTTAGCGAACCTTTGGCATTCTGAGCGTTTTTATCTATCTATCTATCTATCTATCTATCTATCTATCTATCTATCTATCTATCTATCTATCTATCTATCTATCTATCTATCTATCTATCTATTATCTATTTATCTATTTATCTATTTATCTATTTATCTATTTATCTATTTATCTATCTATTTATCTATCTATCTATCTATCTATCTATCTATCTATCTATCTATCTATCTATCTATCTATCTATCTATCTATCTATCTATCTATCTATCTATCTATCTATCTATCTATCATCATCTATCTATCTATATCTATCTATCTATCTATTTATCTATCTATTTATCTATCTATCTATTTATCTATCTATTTATTTATTTATTATTTATATTTTATTTATTTATTATTGTCTGTCTGTCTGTCTGTCTGTCTGTCTGTCTGTCTGTCTGTCTGTCTGTCTGTCTGTCTGTCTGTCTGGTCTGTCTGTCTGTCTGTCTGTCTGTCTGTTGTCTGTCTGTCTGTCTACGTGCTTTCGTGTCGCCTCCATAATTTGGTGTAGACCAAAATTGGCATGGGAGGGTAAGAGGACTAGACGAATGTGATTCTCTGGCCATGACATGAATAACGTGAAAATCTTGTCGCGTACGTCGTCGAACACTTTCCTCCAGACACGTCTGGCACATACCCGTTTACCATGGGCCACAGCGTACGGGTGTGCGCCACAGGTGATTGAAACTTTATATCTACCCAGGAACGGCGGAACAGACATTGGTAATTGAAATGCGAGTGCGTTAAGAAGAACAAACATCGGCAGCGTTCACCTGACGAATGGAAAGAATAAAAAATAGGATCCCAGCAGCAATCTAACCATAGAATGCTGTGTGGCAATCAGGGATTCTACCACAGAGCCACGAAAAGAGCCTATGCAGGCGTAAGGCGATGTAACGTCAACTGTGTTTGTGGTGCAGGCTTTCTAATTTTACAAGAAAGCAATAAACACTACTTATGTACCCTTACGATTCAGGCGTCATACACGATTTACGTGCTATGAAATCGGAGCCAGTGTTGGCTCCGATTTCATAGCAGTCTAATAAAAATTACATTCTTATTCCTATGATTCAGAAAGCTATATTCAATCATTCCTAGACCCGCGACTAATACATTAACGAAAGTCTCACACGACATTCACATGATTGCACCATAAAGTGCACTTAGTTTCGATAATAGTTGCGTGTGTACTCTAACGTGAGGGATGACGTTACATCGCGCCATAAGTTAACCCTTAAACGCCTGTGGTGTCAACGTGCCTGGTAAAGTCACGGTGCGCACAGAGCTACCACATTTACAAAAACACGTCGATCCACCTCCTAACGTTTGGCTCGAAGCCATAAAATGCAGCGTAGTAGTACTCACTGACTGCTTCGCCTGAATCCGATTCCCACAACGTGTGGGATCTGCCGAATTTTATGTAATATAATGTGTGCTTTTTTTCGCAACTGTAGCGTTCTGGGTTTTTCAATTACATTTTCTTGTAATTTATTGCCGGTAACGAATTACTTTTTTTTTCTACGGCGTTTGGGATGTTAAACCCCAACAATTATTATTAGCCTCACATCTCTCCTCTTTACCCTCAATTCCCTTTCCCGCCACCTTGTTACACTGGTATACTGTACAAGTCCAGGCTATGCTCTGCTAGCGTGCCTGGATAGCCGAGAGGTTAGACGCACGCCTTCGGATCGATACGCGGGTTCGAATTCCGCCGACTCATCAAAATCTTTTTCGCCATTTTCTTTTATATCTTTCTTTCTATCTCTCTCTCTCTCTCTGTGTACTAGTTTTCTCCCCTAACCCATCAGGGTTAATACAGGTCACGCCGGAGAAGCCCGGGCACGTGTTGTGGGTGTGCAGCAGAAGTTGAAAAGGACGAAGCAGCGTGTACCGCTTCATGTTAATGATAATTACTGTTCGCACTATCCGCCGCAATGAAAAGTTAAAGAGCTCCGCTCCTAAATTGTCACGATCCTCTGAGCTGCACCATATGCCGCATGTAAAGTAGACAAAAGTGATAGAGCCTAACCCTATAGTGTTTTGTGTGACCTGTAAATAGGGACCTATTCCCAGGCTTCGAACTATACAATAAAGTTTAAACCCATTTTAAGCGCGGAGCACTTTAATGGCTCGGCTTGTCGTCCATCCATGCATCTCATGTGGCGTCATCACGCTCATAACAAAGCGCTCAATACAGCCGTAACAAGGACTAGCAATCGTCAAAACCGGGTTCAAATGAATGAACAAGGTATAATATATAATTTACAGAAATAACCAAGTAATTTGAATAATTATCTAGAAATTGCTAACATTTCCGAAACATGCGGTTGACTCCGACGTTGCGCAAGAGAAGGCGCCACCGCCTCGCCAAGTGCGCTACGGATGCTCCCCCCGGCACTTCTCAGGCGGCCATTCAGCGCGTGTCAGGTTACAACCGCAACTGCCGCAACTACCGGAAGCTTTATAAACCACTAAACCGCTCCTCGCTCCTCCACCCATAGATTTAGTACAGACTTTAGAGAAAAAGCTGGGCCGAAAGAGCGCCGACCAAAAGAACACCGCCATTACCCAATTTTGCCAGGGTTGCCTTTGCAATTATTTAAGAAGTGGCTAAGATCAGCGGTATTTGTGTTAGTAATACTGGCAGTGTAAATCAAACACGGTCATTTTGACGAATTACAAGTGTGCTGGCATTGGTTGTTGTTCATTTTGAAGATTTTTAGGGAAAGATTCAGGGCTATTTAGGCAAAGTACTGTGCGCCAGACTCACGGCCCTGGAAAATGCGTTTGGAGACAGTTTTGCTAGATGACTACAGCATAACCACTCGAGTTTGAGGTCGCGGCCGAGTGCGCGCCTTCTGACTGAATTGTGAGTCGCAGTGCGTCGTCGTCTGCGCGTTCTCTCGACGCGTAGCTCTAACTGATGGGAGCGCATTTTAGTTAATTACGATAAAGTCATGTCTAGTACAAGTCAAGTCTAGTATGCGTCTCAGGGGCAGGTAACACTCGCACGGTAGTGTAATGGCGGCATTGCGGCGCCCTTCTCGTCGGAGATTGTAATGCATGGGCGACATGGGGAGCTTTTCTCTAGTCTCTCTGCTAACTATATGCCTCCACCTAAACTCTCCACATTGATCCAGCCGAGCAAGAGCGCAGCGAGCGTCAGCGAATGCTGGATCGCGCGAGACAGCGTCGACGCCGGGCAAGTTCCGAGGTGAAATCTCTGCGAGCAGCCGCCGCTCGACAAGAGCGACAAGCCAAGCGACAACAGCCAGTGCCTCTCCTTGTGAACGCCCAGCGAGCAGCTGCACAACGTAAGCGCCAAGTGAATTCCGGCATCGGTCAAGCTCAGACCGCTGCGGCTCGTCACCGCAGGTGGGCCGATCGTAAACTCAAAGTGAAGCAAGCGTTAGTGAAACGTCTACAGTGCCAGAATAATCTAACCACGGTGCTTGAGAAGGCAGCGGCTGCGGAACGTCAAATGCGCCAGAGCAACTCAGTCTCCTTCCCGCGCGCAGGAACCACACAACCCTATTATAACCGCATTTATTCGCCATTACAGATTACCGCACAAGCCATAACGTAAAATCCTACCGATACCATAATACCCACATTGCAATAACGAAAAAATGATAGCACCGATAAAAATAGCAACAAAACAATAACTGTGCAACGGGAATCGCGGGGTGCCCGACGCACCTCCTCAGGTTCCACAGTAATGGAGCTGCATTTCTTGTTTATTGTGTTGGGGAGGCACTCCAGTGGAATCACTTTTTTCTTTTGCAAGATTTCGCTTGCTAATAGAGCACACGACGCGGTGCTCATGTTATCAATTTGGACTTCATGCAGAACATGACGACGACGGCAAAAATGGGCTTCTAGTGACCGTACAAATGCGGTCGCAATGAAAATCATGTGCAGATAATCCTTCCGTCAATAGCGGCGCACTTGGCGCAGTATTCCTGCATTCGTAGGAGATGCTTTAACATAGATTTATAGAGAAACGATCAGGTGGGTAATGGGGAACTGCAGTACAGCCTTTCGAAAGAGTATAGCCTTATTGTGACGTACTTTAGGCGTATACTACGGGAATGGGAGTATATCGACAGTCACCACAACCTTTGAAGACACGTGAATGTGAACTTTTACAATTTAAAAAGCGTGCATGCGACAGTGATCCATAAAGTTGAATTCCTTGGTATGCGGTGCCTTCCAGCTCCCTCTGGGTAGTGCAGTTGGCATGATTGGCGCAGGGCTAACATGATACAATGAAAATGGGTAAAGGAGCCACACCACGAAATGTTCGCATTCGGAGAAACTAGCGACCTCTTTTTTTTACCGTTTCCACGGGCCACAGTGTTGAGACTGTGAGTGTTTCCAATTGTAAGCGAACTCTCGCGTGCGTTTATGGTCATGTCGATACATATCGAGTTCAGTGTGCAATAATTATCGTTAATACTCGCAAGGAGCATAATTCGTTTACAAGGCAAATTGCTTCTTCTGTGTATTGTGTCAAAGCACATCGGACAGTTTGGCGAGACCTCGCAGCAATAATGCTCAGTTGCCACTGCATCTCAGAGGATTTGGATACGCGTGACTCTAGGGACTTTTTTTATGGTTTTAGCGCTTGGTCGTCTTTACCACCATAGCTTAATTGCCATATAATCGTTGGAGCTTCATCACACTTGATGAAAATGATCTCTGTCTGTAGAATTTCTGATGAAAGCCGCAATGCAGAGCTGGACACTACGAACTACCAGGACGGCGATACAGCCATCCACTGTGGTAAGCGATGGAAGTTTTTTTCCGTTAGTATTATAGCATAGAAACATATCACACCTCTCTGTTCTCCGAATGAGCTAGTTTGACAGCGTTGCTATTTTATCGGTAGGAACAGACATGTACATACGGAATGTACATCCATGACTTCACGTTTTGTGTGGTTGTGGTACAATATGGTGGCACAAGAGTGACTCTTTCTGCCCGAACTTACTGTACCACACCGCATACAATTCCAATAATTCCATATGTTATGAGTATAGTGATTACATAAAAAATACAGATTCTGCACAATTTTCGTATCCTCGTCGTCGATTTTCAATGATCTGACAGATACGTAAAGGGACACTTAAGGTAAATATTAAGTCGACGTTGATTGATGAAATAAAGGTCCACAAACCTCGTGGTGCTACTCTTGTGCGACGGAAGTGCTTATTTTGAAATAAAATCACGTTTTAGTGGTCCGCATCGCGTTAGCGCACTTCAGATCACCCACCTGAAAGCGGTGTTTCTCACGTCACTGCTGCCGTGTCCAACGTTTCCCGCCTTTACTGCGCGGCGGCGTACACTGGCGGCGTGCGCCATTCGGGCATCCGGCAAGATCACATGCAGGCGGCATTTCGTCGAACTTTCTGTCAGAGGGACTTCCACGAGCGCGCAAGACACACGCGGAAGTACTCGATCCCGAAACTACCACTGAGACGCGACCGCGAGAGCGAAGCAGGGCGCCGGGCGAAGCGCAGTTCGGCGAAAACGGAACCTTCGAACCACGCGCGCCGTTCCCCTTGGCAACGTCAAAGAGGTTCTTTTTTCCATGAATGAAACAGAAACGAACAAGCAGCATATTATTACGTCCCTTGGTACACGGAAGGTTTATTTTTTATTGCAGCTAGTTTGATTACGAGTGATTAATTTCAGTCGAACTCTCTCACGTCATCGGGATCATTTCCAAAATGTGCCGCTGGTGGCGCTCATCGTTTGATACATTTAGAGTTACTGTATATGCTACCTTTAGGTAGCAGAGTTGCGCATCCGTCTTCCAAACGCCGCTAGTAACCATGCGTTGCGGAGAAGCTGACGCTCGGGTCAATTCTTGTATTTCTCGATCGCGCCGCTGCAGCGACCTGGATTGACACTACTCATTCACAGTAAAGTTAATCAGCCGTCTTCGACACGCCAGACTTGCCGATCGGTGACCCGGTAGGCATGTCGCCTGCAAAAACGGAGTGCGTCTTCACCGCATAGCTGTGGTTGCTAGCCAGACCTATGCGCAACTCTGCTACCTAAAGGTAGCATATACAGTAACTCTAGATACATTTAGCTTAATTTCTCGGTACGTAGGGCACTGCTGTTAATAATATTGCGGTTTTAGACGTTGTCATAGATTGAGCTTTCACTCTGAAATAAATTATTTGCATTTGGTGTTCCTATAAAGCGTCATTAGAAAGGCCTACGGGGCGCCTAAGTAGGAAATATTTGCAATATGAAAACGTGACAAAAAAAGATAGAAGTAAGACAGCACTGCAACGTGAAAGAAGTCACGGGGATATGTATGAAATACTAAGAATGCAATAATACATGAGCTCCTTTAACACCCCTTCCATTTTTTCGTACACCACAATTTGTGTTTCTGGCCCCATAGATTACATGTTTCAAAAGACGTGAACTTTAGCCTGGCTGCATTGTGATACTGTTCGCGTGTCTCAAGGAGTTCTCTAGAAGATACCGAGTTTTGCTATTTCTTTCCAGTCAATCCTCACGAATCATTGTCGCACAATGAGGAACCACTACAATTGCCTTCAGAGAAGACACATACGGACAAAAAGGAAACCGGTTTGCCGCTTCTAGTGTCCAGTAGCGGCGCCTGCGATGATGCGGTTCCCAGCACGAGCCGTGCGGACGAGAATGCAGCTGCGTTGGCAAGAAACAACGCGAGGTATGGGCAACTAAAGCCCCTCCATCGCGTCTACTGCCGCTTTTTTAAGTACCGCCATCTATTGTTCGACGACGACGCCCACTTCCGGTTCCGGAGCTTCCGGAAGGAAGTTCTTGAGCCACTTCCTTCCGCTTTTTCCTTCCATCTTGTTTCTGCGCACGCATGTGCACACGCGAGAAAGCTCATATTTGCTTCTCCGTTTCGCAAGTGTTGTTGTTTTGAGGTTCGTCGTAAACTGCCTGCCGCCGAGGGAGTTTTCGCTCGGTGTTTCTGCGTCGCGAGGGCATGGGCGGGCATCAGGCGGGCATGGGGCACGTGCATCAACCGGAAAAGCAGCAGAAACATCATGGCGGCACTTAGGCTTCCGCTATGCGGGGAACCGGTGTGAAGGGAGAGGGGGCGGACGAGTTGGCGCTACTTAACCTAGCCGGCGGAAAACGCATGGAGGGGCTTTATGGGCAACATTTAAAGTGTTATTACAGCGACGTTCTTTTAGCAGATGTAGCCTGTGCCGCAGTAGCAGAGGTGTACGGTACGCGGTACAAATAATCGATTACTTGCAATCAATGGCATGTTCTTGTTTTTTGTAATATAATCTATTCGTTTTTCGAAACTGTAACGTTCTGAGTAATTGAATTACATTTTCTTCTAAGTTATTACCGGCAATCAATTTCTTTATTTTTTTAAAAGAAAGTTGTAAGCAGTCGTCTACGGTGTTTGGGACGTTAAACCCCAGCAGTTATAATTACCCTCACATCTTTTCCTCCTCACTCTCACTTCCCTTTGCCGCCGCCTTGCAATACTATATTATACAAGTCTACGCTATGCTCTTCTAGCGTGCCTGGATAGCCGAGTGGTTAGGATGCTCGCCTTTGGATCGTGGGTACGCGGGTTGGCGTCCCGGAGCCTCATCAGAAATTTTTTTCGCCATGATTTTCTCTGTCTTTATATCTTTCGTTTGTCTCTCTGTTTCTTCCCTTCTCTCTCTCTCTCTCTCTCTCTACTCGTTCTCTACGCTCACCCATCAGGGTTAATACAGGCCACGCCGGAGAAGCCAGGGCACGTGTTATGGGAGTGAAGGAAAAGTTAAAAATTACGAAGCGAACGTGCACCGTTTCATGTTCATGATAATTACAATCCGCAATATCCGCCGCTACGAAAAGCTTAAAGAGCTCCGCTCTTAAAATGATATCACGATCCTCCGAACTGCACCGTATAATAAATGTAGAGTGGACAAAAGTAATATAGTCTATTGCAAATGTATTTGTGGGACTTGTAAGTTCACAGCCTTTGACCTATACGATAAAGTTAAAACCACTTTTAAGTGCGGAGCACGTTAATGACCCGGCTTGTCGTCCATCCATGCATCATATGTGGCGTGATGACACTCACAATAAAGCACTCAATACAGCCCGTAACAAGGCTAGCACATCGTATAACCAGGTTCAAATGAAAGAACAAGGCCTAAAATTATACAATTAACAGAAATAACTAAATAATCGCAATGATTACCTAGAAAATTCGTAAAAACATTTCGGAGACATGCGGTTGACTTCGGCGTCACGCAAGAGAAAACCACATTGCTTCGCCAAGTACGTTATGGCTCTTCCCACCAGCATTTCTCCGGCGGCCAGATAGCGCGCGCCATGTTGCAACTTCAACTGCACGTAACCTTTATATACGACTGCTCGCTCCTCCACTCATAGATGTAGCACACTCTAGAGAAAAAGAGCGCCGGCCGCAAGAACACCGCCATTGCCCTACTTTTGTCAGGGTTGCCTTTGCAATTTTTTAGAGGTACTAATATCAGCTATATTTAATGTTAAAATACTGGCAATATAAATCAAACACGGTCATATTGACCAAATAAGAGCCTGTAGGCGTTGTTCATTGTTCATTTGCAATATTTTTTGGGAAAGACTGAAGGCAATTTTGGCAAATTACTGTGCGCCGGACTCACGGCCCAACAAAATGCGTTAGGATTCAGCTTTGCAAGATGGCGCCACCATAACCACTCGTGTTTGAGGTCGCGGCCTATTGCGCGCCTTCTGACTGAGTTGCCAGTCGTAGTGCGCCGTCGTCTGCGCGTTCTCTGGACACGTACTTATAGCTCTAATTGATGGGAGGTCACTTTCGTTAATTACGATGAAAAATAGATGCCACCCTCAAGTCTAGCATGCGTCTCGGGGGCTACTAACGCTCGCACGGTAGTGTAATGGCGGCATGGCGGCGCCCTTCTTGTCGGAGATTCTAATGCATGGGCCCTATGGGGTCCTTTTCTCTGGTCTGTACTAACTCTATGCCTCCTCGTAAACTCTCCATATTGATCCAGCCGAGCAAGAGCGCAGCGAGCGTCAGCTAATGCTGGATCGCGCAAGACAGCGTCGACGCCGGGCAAGTTCCGAGGTGAAAGCTCAGCGAGCAGCCGCCGCTCGACAAGATCGACAAGCCAAGCGACAACAGCCAGTGCCTCTCCATGTGAACGCCCAGCGACCACCTGCAGAACGTAAGTGCCTAGTGAACCGCGGCATCGTTAAAGGGATACTGGCACCTTTCTTCGAAGGCGAGTTTACTCTGCCATACAAATCTCCTGCATGCAGAAACGGCTCTGAAAAACAAAAGCTCAGCAAATGCTGATAAGATATCTTATTTTGATATCAAGGTCAAGTCACTCACATCAAGACACTCACATCGCGCAATACCAATTTTGGTGTATATCTAGTGAAACGGCCGCTAGCGGATCATGAGCGTGGCATGTAAATCAGGTCGTACATGACTTGCATGTCATGATTTCCATGTTACCACGTCTCACTTACGTTCGTCATACAGTCGTGTCGCGTAACACCAATTTTGGTGTATATCACGCAAGCGAAACGGACGCGAATGCACCACGAGCGTGGCATGTAAATCATGACATACATGTCATGGATGTCATGGTTTTCATGCTACCACCTGTTATTCATGTTCTTCATAAAGTCACATCACACAATACCAGTTTTCGTGTATATCAATCTAGCGAAACGGCCGCGAGTGCGCCATGAGCGTGGCATGTAAATCATGTCACACATGACATGCAAATCAGGATTTTCATGTTACCACGTGTCAGTTATGTTCGTCATACAGAAAGTTCTCGTCATACCAGTTTTTGTATGTATCCCTTCATTTAAACGGCCGCGAGCGCCCCGAGACCATGTCATGTAAATCATGCTGCACATGACATGCGCGTCATGATTTGCATGTTAGGACCAGTCATTATGTTCGTCAGGAATTCTTGTCACGCCGTACCAATTTTGGTATATATGAAATTAACGGAAAGGCCGCAAGAGCCCAAAGGCCGTGGAATGTAAATGATGCTGTTCATGACATGCGTGTCATGATTTTCATGATATGACCTGTCATTTATGTTCGTGATAAGGCCATGTTATGACACACCAATTTTGGTGTACATCCGATTAACGGAACGGCCAGGGAGCCCAAAGGCCGTGGAATGTAAATCATGCTGTTGATGACATGCGTGTCATGATTTTCATGATATGACCTGTCATATATGTTCGTAATAAGGCCATGTTATGACACACCAATTTTGGTATACATCCGATTGACGAAACGGCCAGGAGAGCACAAAGTCGTAGGCGGCTAGATAGATAGATAGATAGATAGATAGATAGATAGATAGATAGATAGATAGATAGATAGATAGATAGATAGATAGATAGATAGATAGATAGATAGATAGATAGATAGATAGATAGATAGATAGATAGATAGATAGATAGATAGATAGATAGATAGATAGATAGATTAGATAGATAGATAGCTAGATAGATAGATAGATAGATAGATAGATAGATAGATAGATAGATAGATAGATAGATAGATAGATAGATAGATAGATAGATAGATAGATAGATAGATAGATAGATAGATACGCTCAAAGTCGCAGAAGTTCGCTAAGAAATGCTTCGCATTAAAAAAAAAAGCGCGCCGTCAACGTCATCTGTAAGCTAAACGCGAAGGCGCCTAAAGGCCTCCAATATTCGCGCACACTATCTCGGAGGCAACGCCGCACCGTTGATGGTCGCGCATGCTCGCGCCCGCGCGTCACTGCCGCGTCTTCCGCGACAGCGCGGGCTGCACCTTTTCGTAGGTGTGCGATAGAGTACGTTCGTATCAAACGTCGCGGGGTGCAAATCGGTTCACAACAACCGTACTCCAATACATTGCAGGCTAATGGGTCTTGGCCGGAACCACAGAAAAATTCGTATCACCCCGAAATTCGTACGAGCTGTGATCGTATCACTGAGGTTTTACTGTATATTGTGCGAGCACGTGACGTGAAGCTCATACCGTGTTGTGACGTCTGAGTAAAGTAGGAACCGAAACCAGCCTTTAGAAACATACCGGAATTACTTTTCCAGGGTGCACTTACGCTTAGCACTACCTTTTCTAGGCTCTTCAGGGCGTGACCTTTCCTTTGACGCAAAAAAAAAAAAAACTGAAAATGTTCGTGTCAGTACCCCTTTAAAGCTCAGAGCGCTGCGGCTCGTCAGCGCAGACACGCTTATTCTATACTCAAAGTGAAGCAAGAGTTAGTCAAACGTCTACAGCGCCAGAATAAACTAACCATGGTGCGCGAGAAAGTAGCTGCCGGGCAACGTCAAATGCGCTACAGCAACGCAATCGCATTTCACGTGCGCAACAACACAACCCTTGTAAAACAGCATTTAATCGCCATTACACATTACCGCACAGCACATAACGTAAACGCTTCACGACACCGTAATGACTTCACCCACATTGCATTGACAACAATGATAGCACCGATAAAGATAGCAACAAAATAATAACTGCGCAACGGGAATCGCGGTGTACCCGACGCACTGCCTCAGGTTTCACCGTACTGGAGCTGCATTTCTTACTTATTATATTGGGGAGGCACTACACTGAAATCACTTTTATCTTTAACACGAAAGTGTTTTATGCCGGGGTCCACCAAGGCTTCAGTGACGTATTTCCGTCAAGGCAATGACGCCGCAAAAATCTACATTATCAGATGGCAGATAGAAACTTGGAAGAAAGTTCCATCAACGGGAGTCAAACCCACGACCTCGCGGTCCACGGGAACAGATGTCCACTGCGCCACGGTCACACTCCGGCGGCTTTACAAACGCACCTTGTATATCTCACACTTTAGTCGGCGGGATGGTGTCGCCGTCTGGGAGCGGTGAAGTAATGCATCAAGACCGTGGCCTTCGCGATTAGCTCCTGCAGCGGGTCGTTGCTACGTGTCCGTCACATTCGGCACGTTTCCAATAGGAGAAGTGCAATTTTGTCAACGCCTTGACACACCACGGGGTGGCAACCTTACCCAAGCGTCGGCCTCGGCATAGCATCCATCCAAATTAATGTAGCTCTGCGACGCGCGCCTGCCTCACTGGTGGTAACACTGCACCCGCCTTTACTCTCGCCCCGAGAAAAATCGCGGCCGGGCTGAGGGTAGACACGACGCGCGTTGAGTTTCCCTCTAGTCCCGCCGTGGTGTTGAATTACTCAACATGCGGTGGTGTGGCGACATTAGCACAAGTTCGGCGTTCAATCAGCGACGCTCTTCTGGCTGTCACACCGCTTTCTCTGATTACGCTCTCACCGTTATCTACTACAGCTACCAAAGGGTTTGTTCATGGACGTTAATCGTCGGGACGGAGATGTGCCATCAAGCGTCAACGTGGGTGCATCCACGTTAAACGGTGCTATAGCTGACAAAGACCCAAGAGATATTGTGAAAGCTCTTTTATCAATGTACAGTAACAATTCAACTACTTTTGTGAAGACGCGTTTAACTTTCGTGTTATACCGATTCCTATGACGGAGGAATCAACCATGTTTTTTTTATATATATTACTAATTTATATATTTTGGTATGTATTGTGGTCTAGTTGTAGTAAATTTCGCTAAGTTTACTAAAGAAGTCGTACATTGATGCACCGCATGAGATTTCGTATGTAGTGTTTTAGAGGTAAAAGAAATAACTATAATCTTACAAATGTACCGCGAATCCACAGGGCAGGAGTAGCTCCGGAATATAATTAGTTTTGTACTGCAGAAACTAGCCGCAGTCAACGAAGGAAAGGTACACATCTTTGTTCCCTTTGTTACAGCAGAATAAGCGGCCGTGCTCGTTTGCATGTCTTTTCTAAGACAGATGGAGAAAGATTCCCGTCCATGCGTAGTTAGTGTTTCGATTATGAAACAAATAAATGTTTTATTGCGCGGAGCGTGCAGGACTACATTATGCTGCCGTCTTTTTCTGGATGTGCTCAGCTAATTACTCATTCTCAGATAAGATGAGCTACTATCAAAATTTAGCCATGCTAATGTCGGTTAGAAGCTATTAGAAAACAAAGCCCTCTGCAAGCCGCGCCATGACGCGCTGTGCAACGTGCCTTCTTTTTGGATAGTTTCACGTCCGACAGCGCACTTCGAGTTTTTATTCTCAAGGTGTCTAATTATCGCGTTTAGCACGCAGTAGAATTCTGTTTCATGTTTAACCACGAAACTGTATTTACCGTGTTTCCCCATTGTGTACTACAGAACTAGTAGGCATTACTCATTAAATCAAGAATGAAAAGTTTTGTATACGTGTGATCAGGTGGAGCGCTGCTTTTTTTTCTCAACGTTGAGCGTCCCCTGAAATTAAAGCATCAGTCTTCAAGTGCTGTTGAACAAGGCAAATGCGGGATAAATAGAAATTACCGAAGTTTAGGAGTAATATTAGGCAAATCGGGCTCCTATAAAAGCTAAAATCTGTTCGCCAAACTGTCTATCGAGAAAAACATGCTCCTTTCCTTCCACAAAGCATTATGTACATCGTGTCTATTTCCGTTGTCTGGTCACTCGCAGGGATTCTACTGGCACTACAGAGAGGAAGAAGCGTAAAGATATCAGCGGCGTCAACGGCAACGTCAACCACGGCAAGAAACGATCAGGGAAGCGACGCCACAAATGCGAGATATGCGGCCAGTCATTTAAAACGAAGAGTAGTCTCCTGGCACATCGCCGTACGCATGCAGGCGACAAGCCCTATCGCTGCGACACATGCGCTAAATCATTTTCACAGAAGGGTAATCTCGGGGTACATCTTCGCACGCATACAGGCGAGAAGCCCTTCCATTGCCACATGTGTGCTAAATCATTTGCACAGAAGTGTCAGATGGTGGTACATCTCCGCAGGCATACAGGCGAGAAGCCCTTCAAGTGCGCGACATGCCCTAAATCCTTCGCACAGCCGGCAAATCTTCGTGTACATGAGCGCATGCATGCGGACGAGAGGCCGTATAAATGCAAAATGTGTCGTCATTCATCCAAGACATTAGCAGCTCTCAAAAAGCACCAACGCGTGCACAGAAACAAAAAAACGTGAGCCTGCCAAAAACAGGAACAAAATCACTTATAGCAGCGATGTATCAATGGGCACCTCCACAGTCGCATGGCTGTGTCTTCCTTTACTGGCGAAATGTGCAATAATTAACGTGCAAAAAGAAATGTATATATTTTATTACGCAAGCATCGTGAGTGCTTAATTTTTACGTTCTATTGACAAGCCGATGTTTTTAGAAATTTAACTGATCTCATGGCCATATTCGGCAAACTCACTCATGAGACGACTCAATTAGACTCAAATCGAGCCGCGAGTCTTAGTCTGGGTGTGTCCGGGTGGGCAAATTATCATTTAGCTAGAGTTCTAGTGAGTCCGGTTGAGGAAAACTTCGGTGAGTATGTGTCCGGGTGAGTCCTAACCGCAAATATATTGTTACGGGGAGAAGAAGGCGTTTGAAGGTTCTATTTACAAGGTATATACAGAGGAAAAGCCAGGCATACAAGATGGGGCCCAAAGTCCGCGCGGAATCAGGGAACGTCGTCCTCTTTCATCACGTCTCCCTCTTCATCTTCGGTAGCGCTTCGTAGCAATATAACATGAGTGAGTCTGAATGACGTCCACTTTTTTAAACGACCTATGCTCCTACCTAAGGACAAGAACACGTGGGGCACTTCCCCATTCGCGTGGCCGTGTATCCCTTCACTGTCGAAATGTGCAATCAATTATTCGCATAGAGCGAAAGTGTTAATACGAAAACATCGATGAACATGAGTACTGAATTTATACGTGCTATTAGTTAGGCGATGTTCTTAGAAAGTTACCCGACGTGAGACCTCATGACAGCACACGTGGGCAGATGTAAATTGTGTGGGTATAACTCCGTCCTACATGTCGACGTTTACTTCCAGGCGCTAGAGAAAAGCAGTGTGGAACAATAATGCTGTTTTCTTAAAATAAAAATATATTAAAACCACCCATGTGAGAAGCGTGCTTTATTCCAGGCGAAACACAATGGACTAAAATGCATGTAGTAAGCAACGTTGTATGGCTTTCTTTGACGTCATAGTCAGAACTATTTGCAATGGTCCAGCGCAGAAGAATACTGTTGATTCTTTTCAGTGTGTCCTCTTCGTGCACCTACCAATGTTACTTGTGGACGTAGCTGTACCAAAATATTTGTAACCGGAAAGTGGAAAAATGAGGATCGGAAAACGATGTGCACGCAATCACTTACTTTTGATGTGCAATTTGGATGGCTGATTTGAATTCTATAGCGATTCAGTGTACATGTGTGGTCAGAATTCATTTTATTTAACGATCTCTCTCATGTATGCCTAAGCTTAAACATCATGTGTTGTTGAAATGCGGCACAAGACAACATTACTGCCTCGCCTGTGTGTGTGGTTATGACGTACACCAGCCCTGTGCTGGTCCACATTACACTACACAAATACAAATCATTGAGGCAGTACAAGATCGCTCTGCTCATTTCATTTCAGCAAAAACATAGTCGCAACACGAGTGTCACGGAAAATGAAGGCTACTTTTAAGCTTCCTTCTCTAACCAGCCATAAAAGGCAGTCGTGCATCTTTTTCACAAACTGCGTTATCACAACCCCGCTTTTCGTTCCTTGTTTATACTTCGAGCGCCATTTCACTCACACCGGCTTGATCCCATTCATAAGCATACCAGTCCATGTTTTCAACTGCTGCAGGCACACTATAATTTCGTCCCAGAACCGCAAAAGGACAGGAATCCTTTACCGAACTCCGTAAGAGACATATCTAATGCCAGTGCTTTCAAAAATGCTCTAAGCTGGTGTAAGGATACTGCACTATTATTGCTTGTCTGCACTCTACGTGTAATGTATACCCACTCTGTGTATTTTACTTGAATGTATACATTTTTGTATATGGTATTTTTGTTTTCGTTCTCCTTTGCAATGTATGCCGCCTGCCCCTATAATGTATATTTAGCCTCAAGGTACTCCAAATAAACAAAAGACTAAATAAAGTTCTATGGCTGCCACGGAGAGTGTGTTTGTTTTGTCTTCCTTCCGGTTGTTTGTGCCATCGCGACGTTTGTTTATATTCATTGTGGATTCAAGTATATAGGACAATGCAAAATATTTTTGCATACATATCAGCAAACGAAGATATTCATAACAGAAATATTAAGTTATTTCTGCCCATTGCCATTCGCTTCAGGGTTGCAGCCGTGACGACCTCTGAACCACGTCATTCGTTTCAAAAGTTGCAGGAGAGGTGCACCACTGGTTCGCGATTTTCATGCACCCCCATATGCTGACGGTGGCGGCTTGGTGCAGTCGTGCGCGTGCGCAATAGCAGCCGAGCAGATGACGCAGCATTCAGGCGCAGGCACCGTACCCACGTCTGCTTAGGTGGTGTGCTTTGCCAAGCGTTTGCGCCTCATAACTGTCCAGATGTGTGGCTTTGCCACCTGTCAATGCTAGGTGGATGGCGTAAATTACGCGAAAAAAAAAAAATAAGGCCTGCGCCATGTCGGCACCTCTCATTCATTTTTTTAGTGTCGCACTGTGCTTGCGCCAATGAACTGGCGCTGCACATTTTCTGGACTTGTCGTGCACAGGCGTGAACCGGCTCCGATTGTCGCAGGCGAATCAAACGGGCCTCATGTTCCACGCGGTTGCCGTCGTTAGCGCTCGGAAGTGGACCGAAAAGAACGATTCCAACGCAGTCAAATGGTTGGAAAGAACATGGCAATGGCTGTAGGAGACCAGCGGCACTTTAAGGCGGTATGTTGTGGTGTTGACACGCAGGGAATGACTGAAGATACCGGCGAACGTATCGGCACATGCCTCGCCAGTAGTGCCTCAGCCGAAGACGAGAGTAGGTCTTTATTGTGCCAGTGTGACTCCATTTCGGACATCTTGGAAAGCGCTGCAAATGTCCCTACGCGGACGACGGAGAATCACGTGCAGGCCCCTGCGACCGTCAATGAGCTGATTGCGACGATTGCAGCAAGCCTTCCCGAACGGCAATGTGTTGAACTTGATGACAAATGGTGCGTGAGACGGATTTTAGGGAAGGGGAGAGAAACTTCAAGCAGGGAAGCGACCAAGGAGCCTCGCGCCGTTGAACCGGTAAGTTGGTGACGGTCAAAGATGGCGAACTAGAAATGGAAGCTGATGAGCAGACACGATCACAAGGCTGTGGCCATCGAGATGTAATGGTTTTCATGCTACCACCTGTTATTTATGTTCTTCATATAGTCACATCGCACAATACCAATTTTGGTGTATATCAATCTAGCGAAACGACCGCGAGTGCGCCATGAGCGTGGCATGTAAATGATGTCGTACATGACATGCATATCATGATTTTCATGTTACCACGTGTCAGTTATGTTAGTCATACAGAAATGTCTCGTCATACCAGTTTTCGTATATAGCCCTTCATTTAAACGGCCGCGAGCGCCCCGAGACCATGTCATGTAAATCATGCTGCACATGACATGCGCGTCATGATTTGCATGTTAGGACTTGTCATGATGTTCGTCATGAAATCTTGTCACGCCGTACCAATTTTGACCTGTCATTTATGTTCGCAATCAGGCCATGTTATGATACACCAATTTTGGTGTACATCCGATTAACGAAACGGCCAGGAGAGCACAAAGTCGTAGGCGGCTAGATAGATAGATACGCTCAAAGTCGCAGAAGTTCGCTAAGAAATGCTTCGCATTTAAACACATGACATGCATGCCATGTATGGCATGATTTAAATGCCATACTCATGGTGCACTCGCGGCCATTTCGCTCGTTGATATACACCAAAACTGGTATGGCGCGATGTGACTGTATGACGAACATAAATGAGAGGTCTTAATATGCGATTCATGCTGTGCATGTCATGTACGGTATGCTTTACATGCACTGTCATGGTGCGCTTCCGGCCGTTTTGTTAACTGGATATATACCAAAATTGGTATGGCATGACACGAGTGCGTGACGAACATAAACGACAGGTCATGCATTGTATATACCAGAATATGTTCATTGGCGTGGTGTACAGTAGATTGTGCATGCATGCGTGCATGGCAAACATGCGATATATGGTGGACTAGATGCCATGGCATGAATGTTTCATTTGGCTCAAAGACAAACAAGGCGATGTATGCAGCTCTTTGCTGGCTGCTTCGCATTACATCGATTCCCACAATGAGTGGGATCTGCCGAATTTTTTTTACTTCACGTTTCGCGTTATTTTTTTTTTTTTGACAACGCGTAGCAACTGAATCTAGTTTCAAGAAACAAAAAAAATATTGAAAACCAATACAGCTGTAACAAGTGACACTAAAAACTAAAACCCCGCACCATCGGCGCGCATTTACATAGCGGGCATTTAGAAATGCAACACTTTGGTAGAGCCGCGCGCCGCTCTTTAAAGACCACACATTGCAGGCTACCGATCACAGCGCCATAAGCGGCTTTACTCTCTTTTGGTTTCGCTTTCTGTGCATTGGTGATGCGGTCGTTTCGATCACAACCCCGGTTCTAGTACACCCTACTTTCGTCTTTGAGTGTTCAAAGGTGAATGCATAAAGGACCATGTGACTTTACGCCTTTGTCTGCATCCTTTCGCGCTAAAAACAGTTGAATTGTGTTATCGTACCAATAAGCCCGGTTATCTTAACGACCGGTGGTCATTAAGGGTAACTGACTGGATTCCAAGAGATGGCAAACGCGTGAGGGGAGACAAAATTAGGTGGGTAGATGAGATTAAGAAGTTTGCAGGTATAACGTGGCAGCAGAAAGCACAGGACCGGGTTGATTGGCGGAACATGGGAGAGGTCTTTGCCCTCCAGTGGGCGCAGACAGGCTGATGACGACGACGACTAATAACCCCAACTTTAAGTACCCTAGAAACGTACTGTCTCGCTTTAATCATGAGAATCCGAATGCAAAATAAATAAATAAATAGACTACAATAATTCGGTGCATATGTAGCGCCTGCTAGGGTGACCGTGGCGCCAATACACGAGTATACAAGGAAAGTATAGGCGTTCGTTTTTGTGCCCAAGAGTGGTGCACCCTATGGTCTATCTCTCTTTTTTTTTTCGTTCAGAAAGAAATACTGTCTGAACTCGAAGTGCGGATGCTTTGTTAGCTTCCTTCCTTTTTTCTTTTTTTTTTTTGGCATTGAATGCGCATGCGCTGAGAGTCGACACCGCGCAGCTGCGAATACACGACAGTGCTCTTCAAACGCATTGTGAGACATGGCTGAGGACAGAAACGGTCTAAACACGCCTCCTGCGCTCAGCAGCATCGACATCCCCAGCCATTGAAAGTTCGGATGAGGATTCGCCTTTTCCGTTGGACCTTTATCGGTGAGGCTTTCTTTACGCCAAGAACTTCCTTGAATAACGCTACCCGTATCCACGACCTTAGGTACTGACCCGCCGTGTTAGCTTAGCACACAGGGTTTCGCACTGCTAAGGTCGAGGGCCCGGGTTCGATTCCCGGCCCAGGCGTCCGGATTTCGATGAGGACGAAATGCAAGGAACACCCGTCTGTTTAGATTACGTGCATGTTAAAGAACTTCATGTGGTCTAAAGTAATCCGGTGAACCCCCCCCCCCCCTCCCCAACTGGTGTGCCGCATAATCATGCGGTGATTTTATCGTATGAAACCTAAACAATTAGTATTACCTTGCGTACTGAGTACGGCATATTCAAATTACCTGGCACGGTAAAGCGAGCGTGTTGTAAGCCACTTCGTGGCCACTGAGCCCTTCTGCTCATTTCTACGCAGCCGAGATATTGCAGCACGAATAATCTCATGTGCTGCTGCGGAACTTAATTTCGTGCTACTGGCGCACATGATAAGGAAACCAAGGTAATTAGCTCAAATGTTTAAATTTAATGAAGTTTTCCTAAAATGGGTGTCCCTTTGTTGGCCTTGCATACGTTTTCCTTAGGGCCATTTAAAAGACAGGATAAAAGAAGACAAGCAAGGGCATTCGCGACAGACCTTGCGTCACGTCTTTTACCAGCGCTACGGACAACATATTCAAGAAGTGATATGAAAAAGACCCCTCTGCAACTGTCGTGAACTTTGTTTGGTTGATAAGGAAAATATTTTTGTAGAAAAGTGTTCGAGCTGCAGGAACACAGCGGTACCGCCGTGGTATCTTGCCCGATAATGCGTGGCGCTGTTGTAAGCTCGATGATGCGGCTTCGATTCCTGGTAGCGGCGCTTGCAGTTCTACCGGGGACGAACCGCTTAACAGCCTTGCATTCACGTTCAAGTGCACTGTAAAGAAACACACCTGGTGGTGAAAATTTAGCCCGTGTCCCCCACTACGGCTTTTCGCATGACATGAAATGCAGGCAATTGATTTTCAAAAAGAAAAGGTGTGGGAAAGTAGTGATTATGCTCTCACAATAGCGTAATAAGCAGATCAAAATGATAGAACGAAAAAGACAAGCGCCGACACATTCAGCGCTAGTAATTGATGATGCATATCCTTCATGGCATTAATGCATGACCATAGACGTTATGCTCAGTGCGCTTTCACGTATTATACCACTGGGAATGCTGGCATGGGATATCATTGCTCCAGTATTCCACGTGCAGTGCCCAGACCACCGCACACTTCAAACCCCAATTCGCGCTTCCGTTCGGTGTCGCGGTAAAAACATGGTAGCAATACATGTGCTCAATTTAGGCGTTCTTTACTTACGTCGAAACTTGAGAAAATGCTGATTTGTCATTTTCATCGTGATCTGTTTCTTCAAAGTTATTCGGTCTGGGCAAATGGCGACGCGCTGCGTTTATTAAGCCCTCGTTTTGAAGCTGCAGTACCAGCCAACCAACACTCGCATCATTTAATTAACACACGTTTTGAAGTATAGGCTCAACTACTAATGTGTGTACAAAAAATAACGAAATATTAAACAGTGATTGTGCCCAATGTCACGCGTGACTAGGACACGCTAAAGGGAAACCTGCTGCTCTCGCTTGAGCGCTTAAAATTTATCGCACTCGGGAGAAAACCCTCGTAATAATCTGAGCGCGAGTGATGCAAACTTATCATTTCCTGGAAAACATCTTTACTCGATAGTATCCCGCATCCATCTTCATTTCTTTAACCGCCGTCCATGCGCGTTGATCTGCTTAAAAGGGTTCTGGTGCGACGTTTCTTCAAAGGTGACAACACAGCCTTTCATTAAATGTGCTCCAGCCCAAACGTCAGAACAAAAAAATGGCAATAGCAAAAAAAACCGAGGTGCAGAACCATCTGGCGCGCAGATGGCGCTCTTGAAATTTGGGTATTTGGCATAAGGTAGTGCAGTGTTCGCAACGATGTCCACCGCTAGCCTTAGGAGTTGTTCCCACACGACGCTGGCGCCTGAGTGTGGGTGCCGCCTGTCGCCAGTGGAGGGTTTCTGGAGTTATCCTTGCAAATGGCGGGTAATGGCTATTTATAGACTATTTTACGTAAGACATGAGGGCGTCGCCACCTTGGGCGTTAAACGAATGTTTTGTTACTTTTATTTCGCGACGCGAATTGATAAGGTAGGAAACGTCGAATGCGCCAACCCAACCGCTATCACGTGCATACGCCAACTGTGGAACTGTTCCTTTATTTTGCTGAACATACGAAGCAATAAAGTTAACAGTCTAATGTGGCAGCACCGAAGCCCATCAGTAAAATAGTCTATAGCTCTTATACTAAATGAAATGTTTTGTGGGCCCATCATTTCAGCGAAACCGACAGATGTTATTAGACCTTCTACAGGTCTTCAGCTATCACACAGTAAGTAAAACCGCAATTCATTCCGTGTTGAGCGAAATCGACAGATGTTACCAGACCTTCACAGGTCTTATCCTATCACAGAAAGAAAAACCGCAATTTCATTCCGTGTTTCATTCTATCTCGTTATCGTACTTGTTCGCACACCTGTTAAACAGCGTAGTGGTAATTCGACGCTTGTGGCAACGCCTCCTCCACATGTCCATAGGAGCCGGTTGTGGTCCATGTCGTCACCTCGTCCACGTATAAGGTGTGAGAGATGTTGGGGAAGCGGTCTTGTGAGGAGGGGAGTTGGTTCATTGCAAAGTTGAAGAGGATGGATGGATGTATGGATGCTATGAGCGTCCCCTTTAAAACGGGGCGGTGACATGTCTGCCACCAGGCTCGAAGAAAAAAAAAAAAAAAGCTTCCTTGTTTCATGTTGGCCTAATACCTTATCTACATTGATTAAATCTATGTTATTATACCAAAAAATATAAATTCACGGTCCATCTCTCTGCCTCTTAAGGCAGAATGACCTTATTTTTCCCCCATTATTTATTTTTGTTCTTTATCTCTACTTTTCTGCCACCAATACTCTAACCGTCTCTTACTTATTTCTATCGCGGACGTGTTCAGCTTTCCATTGTTGTCCCTAAAACCCAAGGCTTCATGTAGACTCGTGTCCACACGTATACCTGGGTGAATATCGCCACATTCAATCAGTACATGTTCCATCGTTTCCTTAGTTCCCCCGCAGCATGTACATTGTTCTTCTTCGTTACTAAATCTCGCTTTATAACTACGCGTTCCAAGGCAGCCCGACCTTGCTTCAAACAGTAAAGCGCTTCCCCTTGAATTATCATAAAACCTTTCCCTCCTTATTTCGTTTTTTCCTTTTCGGTACTTACTCAGAGCCGGCTTCTTTTCCATCGCTGTCATCCAATAAGTCCTCTCCGCCTCTCTGACCTTCCGCTTAATGCTCCTTGTTGCCATATCGCCCGCACTGCCAGCCGTATATTTACTGGTGAGCCTCCTAGTTCTTTTTCTCCACTGCGTGTCAACGCTTTTTCTATACAAATACCTGAAAACCTTCTCTGCCCATCTACTCTCCTTCATTTTCCTCAGCCTCTCTTCGAATCTCATTTTGCTCTGCGCTTCCCTCACTTCAAAGCCTGTCCATCCCATATCACCCTTTACCGCCTCATTTGTCGTCTTCCCGTGAGCGCCCAACGCGAGGCGGCCCACCGTCCTTTGATTTACATCCATTCCTGATTGCACCTCTGACTTCATGCACACCACTGAGTTCCCAAATGTAAGCCCCGGAACCATCACACCCTTCCACAGCCCTCGAAGCACCTCGTACCTATTGTATCCCCATAAAGCTCTGTGCTTCATAATTGCAGCATTCCTCTTTCCCTTTGCTACCGATGCTTTCTCTTGTACCTCCATATATCTATCCCCCTCATTTACCCATACTCCGAGGTACTTGTACTCGCTTACCCTCGGTATTTTTTGGCCCTGTATTAATACCGTATGGTCTCCGTGATCATTGAATACCATCAATCCACATTTTGTTGCACTAAATCCTAGTCCTAGAGCCTCACACTCCCTTCCGCATATATCTGCCAGTCGCTGTATATCATCTTGACTGTCCGCAAATAAGACAATATCATCAGCATAAAATAGACCTGGAAGCTTCTGCTCAACCATCGCTCCGACCTGTTTGTGTGACAAATTAAATCCAATGTTGCTACCTTCTAGCGCTTTTTCCATCCTCGCCATGTACAGCATGAATAACAGCGGGGACAAAGGGCATCCCTGTCTCAGCCCCTTGCTAATTTCAACGCTGTCCTTGCTACTTATTCCTTCCCATTCTATACAAACTGTATTTCCTCGGTATATTTCCCTCAAAAGCTGTACACAGTCGTCACCTATGCCCACTTCCTTCAATATATCCCACAAAATTTCCTGATTAACGTTGTCATACGCCCCGGTGATATCTAGATAAGCTACGTATAAGGGCCTGTTTTCTATTTTAGATATTTCTATACACTGGGTAAGAACAAACAGATTATCGTCTAACCGCCTGTCGATTCGAAATCCATTCTGAAGTTCTCCCAAAATATCATTTTTTTCTACCCACGCTTCTATTTTTAATTTTACTGCCTGCATCGCCAACCTGTATAGCACCGATGTAATTGTTAGCGGTCTATACGAGCGAATGTTATCCTTTTCTTCCTTGCCTTTATAGATTAAGTTCATTCTACTTTTTCTCCAACTGTCTGGTATTTCCCTCTCCTGTAAGCACTTTTCTACGGCTTTCAACAGTGCTTCTTTAGTGTTATGCCCGAGTTCGTTAATGAGGCTGACGGGAACCCCATCTAAGCCCGGAGTAGTGCGCTTAGGAATTTTTCCTTCGGCCTTCTTCCAATTGAAATTCTCTAGTACTACATCTTCGTCGGTTGCACTCCTTTGCGTACTTTTACTCACCGGGGGAATCCCCTGGGGGACCTTTTTAAACGAATCGGCTGTTATCTTTCGGATGTAACCTAGCGCTTCATATTCTTCCAATTTATTTCCTTCTTCATCTACCATATGTTGTTGCATTGTGACAGACTTCCTACCCAGCGCTTTTAGGTGGCTCCAAAATATCCTAGGCGCGGCCTTCTTCTTTTCGCGAATCTCTGTCATCCAGCGTTCACTTTCACCTTTAATTTTTGCCTCGACTAATTTCTGCACAATGGATTTTTGCTCTAAATATATTTCCCATATTTGGTTGACTTCGTCCTGTGGCCGCTTCTCCTTTTTTGCCTGTCGGTGCTCCCGTGATGCCTGACGTCGCATATCGATCGCTTCCCGGATTTCTTTGTTCCACCAACTTTTTGGCTTTTTCTTTCCTTTCCAACAAATAGTTTTCTTCTCTATTTCCATTTCTTTCGTGATTACATGTAGCAGCTCACTATACTTCCAGTCTTTGCCTGGTAGTTCGTCTACTTATTCCTCGACTCTTGCGGCTATATTTGTTATTTGTTTGTCATTTAGATACGAGCTGCCAAACTTTGATTCTATGTTCTTATTTTCAGTTTTATATCCCATTTGTAATATTATGCGTTTATGATCACTACCCAAGCTGTTAATGCCTTCTTCGTCTATTCTCATCTCTCTAAGTTTGTCATATATTCCTTCTGTCATGAGACAGTAATCAATGCTCGATTGCCTGTTTCTGACTTCCCACGTGATCTGCCCCTCACACTTAGGCCCCACGTTAACTATCTCAAGACTATGTTGCTCGCAGAGATCTAGCAATAACTTGCCATTGGTGTCTGAATATCCGTCAAGGTCATGAATGTGAGCGTTCATGTCCCCTAGAAGGATTATCTCGGCATCATGACCAAATTCTTTAATATCGGTGCTTATGCATTTCACTATCTCCAGATTCTTTTCTCTGCAGTTATTGCCTGTCCACAAGTAAGCTACACCTAGCCACGTTTTCTTTCCACCTACTGTGCCCGAAACCCACATGTGCTCTGAACACGTTTGTTTCACTCTCTCCCATTTTGTTCTGCTATGAATTAGCATTCCAACCCCCCCACCTCTCCTTTCTGATGTGATCCTGTTACATCCTTCCCAAACATAATTTTCAATATGTGGTGGCTCTTCCAAGTCTCTAAGGTGTGTTTCTGTAACCGCATAAACACCTATCTGTTCCTTGTTTAACTGTCCCTCAATCTCTAACCATTTTGCCTTTTTTCTGCCACCCTGCATGTTAATGTAACTAATTGCAACACGCGCCTTCTCCCTTCTTTTACCTTTTCTCTGTTTTTTCGCTATACTACCTGTCAAAGAGTCCCCCTGGTTGTTTTCCTCATTACAAGCTACCATGGGCACCGAAGGGCCCGCGTGCCCCCCAAAAAAGCTACTGCGCGTCCTGCAAGACGCCAACCCACCTCATGGCCAAGCCTCCTATCGAAGTGTATTCCGTCTCTTCGAAAACCACCCCACCTGTGCACCTCTCTGTTTATTTCCACTACCTCGATGCCTTTCTCTCTACTCATCTGCCATATCTCTTTGTTTGCGTCGACAACCGCTCTTTGCAGGTTGCCGTCACGCACCGGTACCTCCGGTATTGTGCATACCACTATCTGCACCTGAGGGGAAATGGCGCGCATGTCATCGACCCCTTTCGCCAATGTGGTCGCTAGTTCGGCTGATTCGTTACTCAAGACGTCGTTTAGACCTCCCGCGATTATCACGAGGTTACGTCCATTAGACTTAGCTGCGAGTTTTGCGTTAGCTTGTCTCATCACTGATCCCAGCCTATGGCCCGGGAACTTTCCTATTAAAACTCGTTTGTCGCCTCTCACCCTTTCCTTGACTGCTTCTGCGCATGTAGCTAAATTCGAGTCCCCGGCGATTATCACGTGATCCGACTTTTCTGGTGGACTCTCCCGCACCTGGCCACTGCACCTGTTACTAGCGCGTGCTACTGCTGTTGTTTTGTCCCCTCCCGTTCCCAAGACTACTTCGCGGAAAGTGGGTCCTGTGTCCCTTGCACCTGTCTTTTCCAAACCTGTTTCCCCCTTCGCGCCTACCACTGTGGGGGTCGATGCCCCATTTTTCCCGCTGTCGCCTGCTTCCCTGTTCCCCGTGGCTACATTTGCTGGCATGGCTACCTTTGCTGGCATGGCTACCTTTGCCAATCCCTCCTCGGCTGACTTAAGCCTTTCCGCCATAGCCATCGTTTTTTCCCGCTCTGTCGCTACCGCTTTCTCCAGCTCTGATATTCTCACCTTGAGCTCATTCTGGGCGGCCATCATTATTTCCATCTTCGCCTCTAACTCGCATTGCTTACACTTGGCGTCAGCTCTCTCTGTCGTCTCATCCTCACAAACCTCTATTTTCCGCCCCATTCCGCATCCTGAACACTTTACGGTCTTTTTGACCATGGCTATAGAGCATTCACGCGGCAGATTAGATTAAAGCCAAACGATATCACAAAACTCCGCAAGTATGTTACACTTCAAAGCACCTGTGCACCTTTCAGCCACGTGGTGGCCAAAAAAACAAATATTAAAAAAAAACACCCGAAGCGACTGTCACACCACTTTGTACCAACAGCACAAAGTTGTAAGCTCTATTAAGCTGCAATCTAGTGGCTTAACTAAACAAACAAGCTCGAATCATGCAAAAAAAAAAAAGCACTTATCTGACGCTGTCATTCCGGAGCCCACGAAAAACACGTCCGTCCCGGCGTACAAGGACAGCTCCCTCTGGCGTGCATTTATTAGTGAGGGTATGTCTCTTGGAGTTTCTATCAGTCGGGGAACGTTCCATAGTGCAGCCGTGTAGGAAGGGGCCGGTATAGTTGTGAGTTTCCCGGGGCTTGTCGCGGCCAACTGTTGCGCTATAGCTTCATGTGTCAGGCTGTTGAAAGCCTTGGGCACGTCTATGCCAAGTATTGCTCGCGTGCCCGCAAGTGCGGGGTCTTTCACTTCATCGTGTTGTATATGTACTAGGGCGCCCGGAGTGGATAAATGGGCGCAGACACCGACCACGCTTGGCAGGAAAAGTTTTTTCTCCAAGGCGATCGAGTGTTTTTAGGTGCGCTTGGACCACGTGCTCAGTTTGCCGATGTATGACGTGAGCGGGATTAAGCGAATGCTGGATACATTTGCCGTTTGGTATGAATACTGGTTTCGCGTGTTTCCATTATTCTTGTACGTTGCTGGCGTGCCAGCATCCGTTAAAGTATTCAATGAGGTCATTTACTGACTTTGCGTGTAGGTTACGGATTGTCTTTGAGATTCCGTCTCGACCAAGTGCCGAAGTTGCGCGCTCCTTTAGAATGCCTTCATATACTTCGGATTCTTTATTCTCGACTACGAGGGTTGGGCAAAGCGGGACAGAAGCTTTTGGCAACGCTGTGGCATACCCTGGACACGCCGAACCGATTGGAACGAAGAAGAGCTGCTTTGTTGGGACGGTGAAGAGAGTTTCGCCTGGTGGTGCACTAGCTATGGCCAGCCGAGCTCTGAAGCGAGTCTATCAAAGGAGGTCGCAGGTGCTGGTGCTAGCAGTACGTTGATGCATGGTGGCGTCATGAGCAAAGAAACGTTCTTTTGGAAGCTTCAGCGTCCTTCTATAGAAGAGGTTGAATGACGATTCATTTGTGATCTCTTGTTGGGACGCGTTTTTTTTTTTTGCTAATGCCGCGGCGGCGACGTATCGTCCCAGTCGCTGTAATCGGGACTTAAGTACGATGACAAAATGTCCTTTAAGATGTGGCTCGTACGCTCCGCCAGACCATTTGTTTGAGAATGTTGGGTGGTGGCTGGTGCATGACAAATTCCTTGGTAATTTGACAAATTCTTAAACGCTCGCGAACTCAAGCCGTGCCAGCAAGCGCGGTGTGCCATATAGAAAAACGATGCACTCGTTAAGAAAAGTCAGGACGTGCTGTGCCAAAGAGTCGTTGTGGAAGATTTGGGTTGCAGGAGCACAGCACCGAGGCCGTGGCTGCTTGTGTCGGTGTCAAGGACATTTGGTGCAGGCTCGTCGTAATGTGCGAGCGTCGGTGGTGTCTGAAGGGCATTCTTGAGGCCATGGATGACAGTGTCATGGTCAAAACCCTACTTCCATCGAGCGTCTTTCTTTATCAGATTGTTGACAGGCGCCGCGCGAGGTGCGAAGTAAGGTACAAAGCGCCGGAAATACGAAGCAAACCCCCCAAGAACTTTTAGGCTTCTTGGCTGTAGTGGGAGGTGGAATAGATGCGATGGCTCGGACCTTTATCGCACCAGGGCGGCCACCTTTAGCGCTGACCACCTGACCTTAGTAGGTGACTTCACAGAATCCGAAGAAGCACTTGGAAGGCTTAATGAGCAGGTGCGCATCTTGGAGAGCCCGCAAAACAATTTCCAAGCGTTTGAGGTGTTCGGGAAAGCTAGGGGCATAAGCAATAATGTCGTCCAAGTAAACCAAAGCCATTGTCCACTTGAGTTCTCTAGGTGCACGGTACCTCAGTGGCTGGAACATTGCCGGAGCGTTGGAGAGACGACATGGCAGACGGTTAAACTGATATAAAACTACATAGTTTAGGGCTTCCGAGTCGGTGTCTTTACATGTGCTCGAAGGAATTTCAATTTTCTTTTGTTTACTTTTCTTGTCTTAAATAAAGACGCTTGAAGTGCTCAAGTAAATTATAGCAAAGATAGAGGGGCTTGTGCTCTGTAATGTGAAACAAATTTCGGGGTATAAAGTTTCCCCGCATAAAAGACGTTGAAAGGTGTTCGTAAAGAATTACTACAAGGTTGCCATGCTTCGTATGCATGGCATGTACGTATCAGACATAAATCAGTCTGTGTGTAAAGATGCTAGTCATGATGCTCAGAGCACATGCTTAGTGTTCAAACAGTGGCGCACTCTGCCATCTCTTTTTATTGGAGATAAACCAGGATTAGGCTCGAATTTCGTGCGCTCAATTCGTTCCCTTCCTTCTTTAGCAAAGAGCATGCACATGCATTGGGGCCTGGCAAGACAGTAAGAGACATCAGTACTGCCTAGTCCCAACGTTAGACATGGCCGAACAAAGAAAGGACAGAAACAGGCCTCCTGAATTTCTCAACCATGACATAGCACGGAGCACGAGCCACGCACTTGAACAGGATGCTTCGTTCGACCATTCCCAGGATGTTCTGTTAGACCTTACTTGGTGAGTTTTTCAGCGTTAAAACTGCTACGTATCGAAATGTCCTGCAATTCAGACAATGACATATGTTTGCTTGCACAGCAACGCTGACATATCGAAAGTCATTTTGTTACTCTGATTGAACACCATTCCTCGCTCACCGTTGTTGCCTGTCGGCTAAGTCGTCGTGCTACTGACTTCGAGGACATGGGTTCAGTTGCCGTCCATCGCAGGAACATTTTGCTTGAGGTGATGCGCAGAATGGTCCCTATGCGTTCATTAATGATCGATAAGGAACCCCAGGTGGTGAGAATTAACCCAGACTCCTTTACTACTATGTGTCTCAAAACTCGCATCCTGGTTTCGGTAGACCCATATTTCTCTAACAGTTTTCGGCCTCCTTGTATGAATTGGAGAAAGCAATGCGAGCACATGTGGACACAGCGGCAGCTGAATTAGATGAAGCTTACATGTTTGCTAATGCAATCAGCGAAAAGGTTAGCTTGTAAATTGCACAAACAAAACGAACGTTGTAATGGCAATAAAAAAAATTTGCTGGGCGTTTACACCCACCGTGATAGCATGGAGCGTAAGGTGTCGCGCTGCTAAGCTCGAGGTCGCAGGTTCGACTGCCGGCCATGGCGGCTGCATTTCGATGGGAGCGAAATGAAAAGGAGACCCATGTGCTTATATTTACGCGCTGGTTAGAGCATCCCCTGTAGTCGAAATTATTCCCGAGTCCCCAAGTGCGGCATGCGTCATAATCATATCGTGGCTTTGACGCGAGATACTCCAGCAATCATTAATATGCTTGGCGGTGAACTTTCACTAAAATTTTTTTCGACAACGGGAATACAACCGGCATCGCAGCAAATAAACAAACACTAGGTTCGTTTCGCTAGGAAATGTACTTACATCAACACATACAAAAGGTAATTTCAGCAAAAACTTAAGTTGTACTAACTTGAGCCAGCTTTAAAGGCACATATACCGAAGAAAAAGACCGAGATGTGTTGAGGAGAAGACAGTCATTGTGACCGCATGACGTTGTTCGGACTGATCGCGTGATCGAATCCCGGCTGCATTTCTATAGAGGGAAAATGATAGGGCCCCGTGGCTCAGATTTAGGTGCACACTGAAGAATCCCAAGTGGTCGAAATTTCCAGAGCCCTCGCCTACATCGTCTCTCAAAATCGTATCGTGGTTTGGGAAGTAGAAGACCAACAATAATTATTATTATTAGATGTTCGGACTGGCAAATAAGCCTTGTATGTCACTGAATGTCATTTTCATGCAGCTTATTTTTGTGCTCTAGCCAGCCTAAGACGTCTGATAAGAAGGAAAGACATGCATTCGCACACGCGTGATAGGATATTCATACTGGTTTAAAAATTCGGACAATAAATAACTTCAAAGTAACACGCTCTTGTTTGCCTTCTCTAGTAGACTCGAGGTGACGTCACATCGGACAGATTCCACCGAGGCGTTCATCCTTACTCGGAAAACTGAGTTAACAAAAGTCCTTGTTGCGGACAGGTACGGCTCACATGCTATTATTTTAGAACGTCTTTTAGAAGAGGTCGAAATGCTAACGGTCTTGGAAAAGAAAAGCAAGCGTTAACGGGTAGAAAGAAAAATTGAGGACGCATTCCACTCTGTAAAGATGAATGGCCAGCGAAGCTGTTTAGCACACGACGCAGATGTGGCACATATTTTCGAATCAAGTTCAATCACATGCGGTGCAGCTTCATCCGAAACGCCCGTCCAGGCATTCCTTGTTTCGAAATTAGCGTGCGCTTCTTTAAAGTTTCTCACTTGAGCAACATGTATCTTTCTGCCCCGACATGCGCTGTCTTGTCTGGCTCGCCGCATGCGCTTGGCGTTTAGCGCAAGATTTCAAGTAATCCTTGCCGCCGGTGTGTTCCTTGATTCATTTTTAGTGGACGAGTCGTGAGTAGTGCGGTGAGCCCTATATCTGCGGCTCACACGTTTTGAACAGTTGTGATGCCTCGAAAGTGAAGCCGAGAATCTAGGATCTTACCAGCGGCAAGATAAAACGTTAGCGGGTACCAGAGAACCAGCAGCGTCTTCCTAACACGCTCTACCAGATTAGTAGTGGTAATCGTTTGGGACAGAGAGTGCTCGAAGTGTGATTTTGCGCCACAAGCTTCGTTACGAGCTTGTTTTGCGTTACAAGCTTCCTTACAAGCCTCAGTGTAGGAAAGTTTTATTGGAGATGACGTCATCAATACCTGTCTCGATGGATCTTATGATTATCTTATGATTAGCCGAGCATGTACATAAACAGGGCAGAAACATTTACAAGGGGCACTATCCGAAAAGTTCATGTTACCGAAACAAACCAGGCGCAAAACCATGGCTCCAATTTTGCCGGTAATGTGTTACGAGAGCTTCCAGTCCGGAATATTTAAAAAAAATGTCTTTGGTTTTTTTTCCACGAACGGGAGACATGCCCCAAATACAGATTCACTGCAAGATTTCTTGAATGTTTCTTAATCTTACTCTCGCAGCCGGCCTCGAAAAAGCGCCGAAGCTTCGGACCAGCGCCAAGGAGCCCTGGCCAATCACAAGCTCTGCCTGTGCATCTTCACCACGGAGGAATTCACCTGGGCGGCCGACCTCAAGACACATAACAGCCGCGTGATTGATCGAAGACGTAAATGCCCTGCATGCCGAAAGTCGTTCAAGACACCCTCCGAGTTCCGGAGGCATTACACGTGTCACACCGGCGAAAAGCCTTATGCGTGTGGCGTTTGCGGACTAAACTTTTCCTGCAAAGACAGCCTAAAGAGGCACAAGATAGCGCATATGGACACAAGGCGGTTTCGTTGCCAGCAATGCGGGGCTGAATACAAGTACAACAGAAGCCTGCACAGGCACGCTAGAAAAGAGCACCGAGTACTTGACACCACTGCAGCGAAAAAAAACTTAGACCATCTCCCCGAAGGGAACCCTGATGGGATGCGAAGCAGCAGCGGTGCGCACGGCGTTGACCCGGTTGAAACGGGCGTCGACGCGGGTGCTGGAAGAACGGTTTGAAGCGAAACTCGGTGTAGCGTTTACTCGAGTAAACGTTTGTTTGAAACGCAAAGACACGGGAGGCGGGTTGGGTTTCGTGTAAGTTTCATTAAAGCGTTTGGCAAGACTTCGTAGTCGCTGTTTCTTCAGAGTCGAGACTCGGGCGCTGGACCGAAGCAGGTGCGCGTTTCGCCTTGACTACCATGGGTGAAGCGAGAGAGACGTGACACCTTCAGAGGTGTTGCGAGCGGGCGGAGCAGCTGGCAGCTGCGGGCGCTACGGCGAGCATGCTGCGGGTGAGGGAGAGAGTGACGTGAGCGCGCACCTGCGAGGGAAGCGTGCGAGGGGAGCGTGACGTCAACGCAAAGCTGTGGCGTGACCTACTTGGCAACGCTCCAACACCTACGGCGAGGGGAACGCGTTGCAGCGCATTCGTACGGATGCACGTAACGTACGGCGTTACACACGTGAGTCAAAGAACTGCTTCGCATCTAAATGTCTCCCGACGAGCGGCTTTGAGCATTTCCCATACTACCGTCAAACTTGACTTAATGCTTGGAACTTATTACTAACATCTTGACAAACACTTATTGGCTAATCTTACTCATGGAGACTGCAGCTGAAATATGGCTGAAAAAAAATACTGACCTTCGCTATCCAAGAAAATAAGCTAATTATGTGGGATCGGTCCTCTTGCAATACACAATTAGCATTTTAAAGTAAGCGTTATATGCTTTTCAGAGTAACCAATATCACGGACAAGAGTTGTTTTATTGTTAAGAGATAATAAGGTGAATTCTAACGGAGTTCTTCTTTTTCATGACACCTGTCCACATACATTTATGTGACTAGAAGTTGTTGCTCAATAGTAGTGGCACTTTATTGCTGAGATTGAGTTCGCGGGTTCGAATCGAGGCGTGCTGCTTGCATTCGTGGGACCAAATTCCGACGCGCAAGTGCGCGCGTGTTAACGCCCACGGTAAGCGCAACACAAGTGGGCAGCATTAGTTCGAAGTCCTCCTCTGCATCGTGTCCCATAAAATGATTGTTGCTACGCATCAAATTTGAGAACTCAATAAAATGGACCTCTACCGGCCTACGTCACTCACTCCCCGCGACGTCAGGTCACGTGACCTCTCGGCGCACGTGCAACGGCGGGTGGTTGGCAAAACACTCCCGCTGCCGGCTCAGCATGGTACAGTCGCATGGTGTTTCGCGCACGTTTTTTTTTCTTTTGAACCTTCTTCTTAATCTTTCGGTTCCAAGATTATTTGTAGTATGTGTCAAAGAACATATAAATGTGTCGTGGACTGCGTGACGAAAAATTTGCCACGCTGCTGGCTGTTTAACTTGGAGAAGTGAACCCACATGGTGGTCTGTGCAAGGAACAGCGATATCGTCTTCGAAAATGTGCCTCGTTTACTGTCGCGTGCAGTGCGCGTTCAAAGGCAGCGACGATATCGGTTCACATTTGCGGACGATGAAACTGACAATACTGTGTGTGGTGTGTGCTGTGTGAATAACGATGCATCGTTTGCGAAAACATTGGCACTCGTTGTATCTAACAGGGCAATTTGCAGTGACTGGTTGTCGACGGAACATCAGGATTGGACATTTTATTTGACGCGATGATCTGCGAGTGCGTACATCTCAGTGTTTGTGCTGCGTGCACAAAAAAACAAACAAAAAAATTGGCCGCGTATCTGCGTGCTTCGCTGCAAATGTCGTGTAAAGACGATAGAAGAGGCGCTGTGTGAGATATGGACGCCATCTGGCAATACGTCGGGAAACGTGAGTGCTGTGTTGCGTGCTGGTAGTCCCGGCGCAGCAGCAGGCGAAGACCGGCGGTGACCAACGCGACCGGCGGGGACGCCAGCCAGCCCGAAAACGCGGTTTGGCGCGAAGCGCTGAAGCAGAGAAACGTCCGCACTCAATGAGTACTCTCCACACACTCTTTTATTTACACGTCACCTGAGTAAAACAGGAACGCCAGAGCGGCGCCCACAACGTTGCTTTTTCATTTTTTAAATATTTTTTTTCACCTTCTTGGCCTTCTCAAAACTAAAGTTTTTCAACACCAACCCATGGCATTCGTACAGTGCAATACAGAACCGAAACACAACAATGAGCTCGTGCGAAGGGCACGAGCTCATTGACGAAGTAAAAGAAGGCACAGGACAGGCAGCGCCTGTCCTGTGCCTTCTTTTACTTCGTCGTCGACTAGTGAGCGCTGTTTCAACAAAGATGAACGCATACCAACTCGCTCAAGCTTCCATTTTTATGCATTTTCAGCGCAGCTTAAGAAACTAGGGTCCTTAAAATTACGTGTGTAAGCATTTTCTATTAAAGGAACACGCCACCTAATACTTACCTAGGGATGTTGCACCTCAGATATGCATGATATTTACTTTTTGATCGACAACGTTCACAAGTATGAACAGCTGTACCAGTTCAAGACGGCTGGCCCTTGGGCAAGTGGTTCAACTTTGGCCGAGTGGCTGAATCGAGGGACGTGCCGACAAACAGAAAGACAGACAGAAAGATAGACCAAAATTTCTGCGTTTAAGTTCCCCAAGAAAGACTATCGTCTTTAAAAAGTGCATGATGTCCGGGCTGAAAGGTGAGACTACGCATGAGCTACCAGCGTGTTTTAGCATTGCCGAACATGCACGTACGGTTTACCACGGCGAATATCCAGAACCATACGCGTATCGCCTTTTATTGGAGATGTGCGTAATAATGGAAGCTGTGGAGATTCTTGTTTGTCATATTCTAGTTAGCTTGTCTTTAAGGCTCGATATTTATGAAGTGACATTCCGAGTTTGTGTACAAAGTCTAAAGGACAGGAGTGAGTATGGAAACACGTTGTAGGCATCAGATACAGCGAAGTAACCGTGCAAGAGATTATTTATAATTAAATTATTGTGTTTAACATCTCAAAACTGCTCAGTGGATTATGAGGAACGCCGTAGGGGAAAACTTCGCTTTAATTTTCACGGGGATTTGTTAACCGAACGCAGGCTAATGAGTGTTTCCTTTTTTTTTTCTTTCATTCATCTATGATCAGAATTTTTCGCCGTGAGTGAGAATCTAATCCGTGACTTCGCGCACAGTAGCCGCAAATGCTGTACATCTTTTAAAACTGCAGTGCAGATTTCGCGACGGAAATTGAGTACCTCGTACACCAGTCGTCGTGAAAATGTACGACGTTCGCTTTCGAGGAGCATAAGATTTTTTTATGGCTGTCATCCACGACGAGCAAATCATATGTTGACCTAACAGAATCGTTAATTACAGGCAGTAACTCTTACTTCCAACAGCTGTGAGTTCAGAAAATAGCAATTTGCAAAAACTTCTATCGAAGCAGACACACGCAGCGCTGCTATGCAGAGAGATCCCGCCGGCGGAACTTTCTTGCCAACCAGCACCTGCTCCGAAGGCGGGGCTTGGGGGCGGGACACTGCCAGTGACGTCACACTGTTTGCAAACAGGGAGAGGTCTATTGTGGAAACCTTTGCAGATTGCCTGTATTTTTCTCCTGTTTTACGAATGAAGTCGCCGAAAAGGCAAAAAGAACTAAGTTTGGTTAGCAGAATATTACGACAAAAATGTCTTCTCCTGCGATAGGCGTAACAACTTAATAACATCACAAAAATGTCGCGCTAAAATTGAAAAACAAAAAACAAAAACGAAACGCAGCTTTCTCAATCATTAGGGCTTGCACGTGTTTGCTTGGTTTGAGTTGCCATGTCAGCGCCCACTATGCAATTTTTATAATAAGTGTGGACTAACCGCGAATAAATGGACGCTGCCACATGTATCTCTTTTGCCTGCATAAAAGGGTTGCTCAAAGGGAAGCTGGAGCACCTAAAAAAAGAAGTTCGGATTGCCTGATCGACTCGATCCCTGCTGAATTCGAATACCAATGTGAGGATTCTGAAGAGTGAACGCAAATAATATTTTTCGGCAAAAAACAGCAGCCGCAGCTGCAGGCATTCTTGAGAGAGATCTCGATGACGTCATCTTCGGTGTACTGCTTCAACTGCAACACCAGCACTGTTAAAGCGCGCCCTCTGCGATTAGCTCCGGTAACGCGCGCAGTCGGAGCTAGTCACGGAGGCCGCGGCTGAACAAAGTTCTTCAATCCTACCAGTTGCGAAACCCGAGCATGCCCATAGCCAATTCCGCGGGGGCCTGCAAAACGTCGCGCCGTCTGGGAACAGCAATGCAAAACACTGAATCGCCGCGGTGCCGGCCTGCGTGCGCTTCACGCAAGCGACTCAGCGCCGCACGCAACGGCGGCGTCGTCAGACTCGTTCATTAGGTTTTTTTTTTATATAAACAGATTACGCGACAGTCAGCACAGCCCCGCGATTTCGGCCAATGGCGAGTTCGAATTTTCATGCATGAGGCCTATAGGGAGTTTCGCAACTGGTATGGTTGAAGAACTCTGGCGGCTGAAGATACGAGAGACACTTCTTGACATTGCACTCGGCTGATGTCGTTACGGCAGATATTGCAATCTAGCTGCAAATCTTTCATTGCCTCTATACTTACCAGAAGCTCGGGCACATCAACAGCGCTCTCAATGCTACTTCAGATCAGTGAGCGGTGAAAGGTACCGAAGATGACGTAGCTCGGTTAGTTCCTTTCTACGCCCACAACTTTAGCCCATTGGCGCAGCCTGAGCAAGACAAAGTTTTCTATTGTGTATTTTAATCCTCCTGCTGTAACAACCACTGAAAAAATTACGACATCGTCGACGACAATAATGTCGGACCTTGTTAGCCACAAAATTTTACCATATACTATTGATAGGTAGTACATGAATTTGTCTAAGCTTCGTTCTTTCGGCTCCGCTTGGCTCCGTGTGGCCTGCGGCCGCTTTGTCGCAGGATGGAGTTCATTAAACGTTCAGCTGTTCCACTTCACCACCTTGACCCTTTTAGGCTCACCAATTCAAATCGGTAAACTATCCATTCGTTTAAAGGAAACACAACAATAAACAAAACACAACATTAAACAAAGCCACAAGTGCGTTCGAAGCCCACAAGCACGAAGACTAGGCAAATCCGTGTACTACCCATCATTCCCATGGTGGCTGAACGATCGCAGTGCCAGAGTTCCTTTAGTATGTATTGTAGAAAACTCTCTGGTACGAGGACTCTCCGTTACGCATGTAATGGTGCGTAGGATAAGCGTAAAATCGCGCCAGGCGTCAACACATGTGAATTGCACAAGGAATAAGGGGTTCAAAAAGGCCACCCATTACAAGGCGCTCAGACATATTAATTCACCAGCAGCAGCAAAAGCGTCAAAAAAGTGAGCATCTGCGCACTTTCGCGTGTTGACTTACGGACGCGTAGTGGGTACTTCGTCGATTCGAAAAAGGAAGACGGATGACTTATAGTCAGCACTTCGCGACTCTACTTACTTGCTGTAGGCTTTCTAGGATAACTTTAAACGGCTAGTGTTACTCATACAGACGCTCCTTTCCTTGCGGCACGGTTTCAGGTGCCAGCCGAGGATGCCGATTGAGAACGCGATGCAATCAGGACCCGATTGCGCTATCGCATTCTACTTTTGAGGCGAAGCTCAAGCGTACCCCAACTCTTTGTCTCAGTTTTCTCTGAAACCAACAATTTTCGGGACGATGCACTGTCAAAGGCCATGAAGTTTCCTACAGTATTTAGTAGAGAGAACGCCCATTCTTCGTGCTTGCGGCTTCAAACGCACTTGCGGCTTGGTTTATTGTTAATGAAAACCAGCAGATAATGAAGCCAAGGAAGTTATAGGGAACGTCAATTGAACTGTTTAAGCGAATTGTAATAATTGGGATATAGATGTGAAGAAAGTAAAGTGGACTAAACATGCCGCTGGCGGGGGCCGAACCTGCGACCTTCGGATCCCTATACCTTCCCGATACTTTCCTTTGCTTGATTATATGCTGGTTTTCATTACGGTTGTGTCAGACAAGGAAACGAGCCCTCGAAAATTCCCTTCCTTCATTGGTTCATTGTGGTGATTTAGCTTTTGGTTCGCAGCACACTTGATTCCTCAGCACATTTAAGCGCGTTCCCTGTTCTCCACTCCGCATGTATGCGTTAATGAATGTTAAGTTTCATGAACTCATCACGGACGTTTTGCAGCTCTTCGTAGAAATAAGGCATCATTATTGCTCACCATTCTTCCAGCCTTCGCGTCCCCGGGCAGGTCTTGGCACGTTCTGGCGTTTTCTGATGGCAACGCGCATGCGCGGGCAACGAATCCGTGGCGCAGTGCGCATCGATGATTTGATCGCTTTTCTTTGTGACTGCCAACGTTATAACTATCGCACTCGCCCACTCGCCCGTGACAGTGCCAAAGGTCCTTGACAGGTTCGTCACTATTCGAGTTTGGCGATGCGCCCGAATCACGCTGCGTGACGCAAATCGGAGAAGACCACGAAGCCTCGCGTTCCTCTTGCAACACTGAGCAGCGACTGCCGGCACGCCACGCGTTGACGAAGACCCGCGTCTGCGATATCGTGAGACCGAAGAAAGCCAAAGAGATTACATTTCGCGTTCGTTTTCGTTGCCGACTGGCACGTTAGAAGAGCCATTAAACCAGTTCTGAATTAAATTTACTGCGGTGCTATCAGCCGACAGAACCGCTTCCACACACGTTTACAGGTAAACTCTTGCGATGTTTGCTTTGAAAAAAAAGTATTAACGGAGACCAGAGAGACAAAGATGTAAAATAGTTAAGCATATTGCCGTGTGTACGTTGGGTCCTTAATTTTCTTGTGAGCTGCCGCTCTAATAATGTGGTTACGGTGCGGGGATTCTGACCCGAAAGTCTCGGGTTCGAACCCTCCCGCGGCGGTCACACTTCTCATGGTGGCGAGAATATTAGAGACCCGTGTACTTAGATTTAGGTGCACGTTTAACAACCCCAGGTGTAAGAAATTTCCAAAGTCCTCTAATGTGGCTTGCCTTATAATGATATTGTGGTTTTAGCACGTAAAGCCCCAGCAGTTATTCTTCTAAATGGCTGCTTATCTTCGCTGTCACTGACGCTTACGCACACCTTGCGAGTACATTTGTGACCCATGTCGTATTCGGTGTGATCCATGGCATTGGAAACACCAGCTCTTCGCCATTACTTATAAACAACTCCGTACACAACGCGATACGAACTTGTGAACAAATTAGTGGAAGCAATGCTTCCCCGCTGAAAAAAGTTCTGCCTAATTTTGGGCTTCCGAGTCGGTGTCGTTAGCGTCTTCGAAGGGACTGCAAAGATTTTTTTCGTTTTTTTTTCTTGCCTGAATTAAAGTCACTTTCAATGTTCAAATAAATTACAGCGATGATAGAGGGGCATATGCCCGGTAATGTGTAACAGGTCTCAGGGAACAAAATTTCACTGCATGGCAACAACGTTGCCATGCTTCGTGTGCAGGCAAAAACGTATCAGACCAAAATCGATCTGCATGGAAATACGCTAGTCATGACGCTTATAACACATGATTAGTGGTCAAGCAGTGTCGCACTCTGCAACCTCATTTTTTCGTCTTGATAAACCAGGATTAGGGTAGAGTTAAGTGTGCTCAATTCGTTCCCTCCCTCCTTTGGCAAAAGCATGCGCATGCGTTGGGGCTCGGCAATACGCTGTTAATAAGAGACGTCAGTACTGGCTAGTCGCAACATCAGACATGGCCGAAGAAAGAAACGACGGAAAGACGCCTCCTGAATTTCTCAACCTCGACACAGCACCGAGTACGAGCCGCACACTTTACCAGGATGTTCCGTTAGACCTTTCCCAGGATGTTCCGTTAGACCTCTCTTGGTGAGTTTTTCTGCGTTCAAGCAGCTACGTATCGACATGCCCTGCAATTGAGACTATGGCGTATGTCTGTTCGTACAGTAACGCTGACATATCGAAAGCCAGTTTGTTACTAAATTGAACACCGTCATTCGCTCGGCGCGGTTGCCTGGAGGCTGAGGTGTAGTGCTGCTAACCCCGAGGACGTGGGTTCGATTGGCGCCCATTGCAGAAGCATTTTGTTTTAGTGGAAGGGCATAATGCTTCTGCGTCGTTCATTTCTTGATCCGCCGTTTACACCCACCGTGATAGCGTAGGGCGTAAGCTGTCACGATACTAGGTTCGAGGGCGTAGGTTCGATTCCCGGCCATGGCGGCCCTATTTCAATGGGAGGGAAACGCAAAAAAAAGCGCTACTGTGTTTAGATTTAGGCGCACATTAAAGAATCTCCGGTGGTCGAAATTAATTCCGACTCCCCCACTACGGCGCGCCTCGCAATCATATCGTGGTTTTGGCGCGTGAAACCACAGCAATCATTATTACGCTGGGCGGTGAAATTTAAACGTTTCAGCAGGAACGCAGCCGGTTTTGCAGCAAATAAACGAACACCAGGTTGGTTTCGCTAAGTAAATATACTGATGGTACGCGTTTAGCTATTAAAGAACTAGCACAGGTGAAGCGACCAGCGGTCCGAAACGGAGCAAGCACGCTTAGCAATAACCGTCCTCGTGTTCGTCTTTTGCTGGCGCTGCTGTCGGCGCCCTATTCCTTCTACAAATCGCTCTTCGCGGAAAAGGAGCCATCTTGGCGGCCTATGGAACAGGTGCAACTGGTTGGTCAAAGCGCGGCTTCAGTCGGTCGACGTGAACAGTCTCGCGGCCACGGCGGCGACGCTCTGCGGATCATTGAACGGACTCGACAATATAGATGACCGGGGATGCTTGACGTAGCACGCGGTAGGGGCCTTAATACTTAGGCAGTAGCTTTGTGGAAAGGCCAGGAGCAGAGGAGGGAACGCGAAGGAACACCACTGTTCCAGGCGAATATGACTGGGGAGGCAGGTTTGCGTCAGTTGCATGCTGCGTTTAATTTGACAACAGGTCGGAGGCATAGGCAAAGATGATAACGGTAACCCTTTGCTACCGGCTGACGATAGGTAGCAATGACTGACGTGGCACATCGGGGAGGAGCTTTGCGCCAGTTCTCACGGTCTTGCATGCGTAATCATGCAAAGTGCCATGGAACTTTGAAGCAGGATATCTCGGGGCACAAATATGCTAGAAGAGTTCTTTCAAGTGGAACTGTGCAGAAACGCGACTGCCTCCAACCTCTAAATACAAACATGGCCGCTTGCTGCACTCATTAAAATGTTCATTATTTAATGTCAATTAATTGGACAGCAGACAGCGATAATTACTGTCGCACTTTGTGTCCCCGTGATTAAAAAAACTGATCTGCAAAAGTGGTTTTTACGCACCTCCCAGTGCTGAATTTTAAAAAAAAGTTCATAAAGCTTTATTTTGAACACCCTCTTTCAAACCCGCATTTTATACCCATCTGGATAGATTACTTTTGCCGGAAACAACGGTCTCGCAATTTGTTAGCCTAGCGTTTACATTAACAAGGCGAACCCACTTTAAAAGGGGGCAGCCACTCGAAAATATGTTTCGGAGACAAACCAGGGGCAAACACGTGGCTTCACCTTTGCTGCTAATGCGTTGCGACAGCTTCCAGTCAAGAATATTTTAAAAATCCTCTTTGGTTTTCGTCGCACCGGTCGAGAGACTTGCCACAAATACAGCTTGGTTGACAATTTCTTAAATGTTTGTTAATCGTCCTCTCGCAGCCGGCCTGCAAAATGTGCCGAAGCATCGATCCAGCCGGAAGGACATCCTGCCAATAACGAACTCTTGGTGTGCCGCTTCTGCATGGAGGAATTTACCTGTGCGGCCGACCTCAAGAACCATAACGACAACAACATAATCGACCGAAGACATCGGTGCCGTGTATGCGGCAAATCGTTCCCGACCCCTTTCTTTTTCAAAAGGCATTACCTCACTCACACCGGCGTCAAGCCTTACTCGTGTGGTGTGTGCGGACGCAAATTTACCCAATACTACAACCTCAAAAGACACAAGACAATGCACACGGACGCAAGGCCGCATTGTTGCCAGCACTGCGGGGCTACGTACAAGTATAGCGGAGGCCTGCAGACACACGTCAGAAATAAACACTCAGCACGTGGCAGCACTGCACCGCAAAAGTAATCTCGACAAGGAAATCTGAACATTTCTCGCACTGCTTGTGAACATGGCTGAACGCTCGGAGCTACTAACATCCTGACAAACATATGGGCTAATCTTACTCATTAAGACTACACCTGAAATAGGGCTGGGAAAAATACTGACCCTGGTTATGCCAAGAAATAGGCAAATTCTGTGTGATCAGTCTCCTTGCAATATTTAGTTGCAATATGAAATACAGTTTAGAGTGAGCGCTATATGCTTTCCAGAGTAACCAATATTATTGACAAGAGTCTTTTTATCCTTAAGAGAGAATAACGTGAATTCTCACGGAGTTGTACTTTTCATTACAACCTTCCACATATATTTTTCTGACCAGCTGTTGTAGCTCAGTAGTTATGGCATTGTACTGCTGAGATTGAGGTCGCGGGTTCGATCCGAGCCTTACTGTCTGCATTTCAATTAGAACAAAATTCCAACGCGTAAGTGTACGTATATTTACGCCCACGATAAACGTAACACAAGTGGAGAGCGTTAGTGCGAAGCCCTACTGTACGGTGTGTCTAATAAAAAGTTTGTTCCTGCACATCGAATTTAGAATTTAATAAAATTCTTCAAACCTACTCGGTCATCGTTTGTCTTTGTCTCCTGGTTTACGATTAAAGTATTTCGAAGAAGTATTTCGCTGTAGCGGTCCAGCAACGATACACTTGAGAGTTTCGATTTAAAAATTGCAGACACATTCACGCAAAGTACGCGGGCGTGCCATTGCGTAGTTCCACGATGCCAGGGATTTCATTGGCATTATGCAACGTTGAATAGTCAAAGTAATTGACGTCGGATGCATATTGTCTACTGGCACGAAATGAATAATTTCACTTCTACGAAATGAAGTTACTTTCTTTGTGAACACGATAATCACTGGCTGCAGGTGTGTATTGATTACGTATTAGTTGGTTCGCATGTATATGCTACACTTCTTCACGCCCTTCCAGATGACTTCGCATGTCTTAAGCGCGGAACGATTGTGATGGAATGCAAGAAAAATCTCGAGTTCACCGATATTAAACATTATTCGGGCGACGTACGTGTGTGACATGTTGCTTTCGTTTTTCTTAGAGTTAATCACGCCTGCTGTTTTACCACAGAGCCACCCCAATTTTTCGATCTTTCATGGTATTTATTCAACAGAGACATGGCACTTGGAAGCAATTCAGTGCAGAAAGAGAACTAATTAGTTAATTCTGCTCGTATCGCGACACAATGACGAACACATAGCACTAAAGAACTCGCAATCATTTCTAGAGCCATTGCTTCGAACTGCTTCCGAAAAAAACTCTATACAAATGTCCACGTAGTCCGAGCCATAGACTTCCCCAATAATACACTAGAGAAGTCGTTCTCAAGTGGGGGTTCGTGGACCCACTGGGGACATAGTGCCACTGGACGCTATATCCAGGGACAGCGACCCCTTCGGATGTTTGGCATGGTGCACCGCATAGTGGCCTTGCATTGCAGCGGAGCTAATCTATGTTTTCCCTTGTCCATGAGGTGGCTGCAAAGCTTTTTTTGCAATTTGCCCGACATATGCTTTTTCCAGGCTTGCATATTTGAAGAGCAAGCATAGCTAGAAACAGGTGGAATGTGGCTGCAGACCGCACAACTTGTTGACAAGCTGTCGAGATAGAATTGGCGTGACGCTTTAGTTTGACCATTCTTTGCCACGGAGAAACAAAAGGCACCTATTTCACGCTGCATGTTGTGGTAATTTATGACCCGCACCCCCCCCCCCCCAATTTTTTTCTCTCACTGAATGGGGTCCTTCATCTCTTCCACTAGTCCACAACGGGTCTCCAAACATCCTGGCTGAGAACCACTGCACCAGAGGGAAATCTGGCACTAGTGTCTATGGAGGCTGCATTGCATTGCGCTTCAGCGGGCATGGGAATGATGCGTAGTACATGAGTTTGTCTATGCTTCGTTATTTCGGCTCCGCTTGGCACCGTGTGGCCTGCGGCTTCTTTGTCGCAAGACGAACTTCAGCAAACGTTAAGCAGTTCCACTTCACTACCTCGACCTTTTCAGGCTCACCAATTCAAATCGACTCACGAGGTTTGCGTGATCCATTCTTTTAATCGAAACGCAACAATGACAAAAGCCACAAGTGCGCTCGAAGCCGCAAGCACGAATTAGGCAAATCTATGTACAACCCATCATTATCATTGTGGCTGAACGATCGCAGTGCCAGAGTTCCCTCTAGTACGTATTGTAGGAATCTTTATGGTGCGAAGACTCTCCTTAACGCATATAATGTCGCGTAGCAGAAGCATAGAATTGTTCCAGGCGTCAAGACATGTGAATTGCACAACGAGTGAAGGGTTTCAAGGCCCACCCATTACAAGGCGCTCAGACACACTTAATTATGATGAGCAAAAGCATCCACGAAGTGAGCACCTCCGTAGTTTCGGGTGTTGAATTACGGACGCGTAGTGGGTACTTAGCTTATTCGAAAAATATATTATTATGGCAGTAGTAGGCACTTCGCGACTGTACTGTCGACCGCAATAGATTGCGGGATCTGCAGCGCCTGGCAGAGCGACGAAAAACTGCATTGCTGCGTCACCTACCATCACACAGCGTTGTGTTGAGGTTATCGGCTGTAGCATCCGGGATCAGTTCAGGAAACGGTGAAGCTAATCGCGGAAGCCACGGCCGATAGCGTCAACGCCACGCTGTATGACGGTAGGTGGTGCAGCAATGCAGTTTTCCGTTGTTTTCCGTCGCTCCACCACGCGCTGCAGATCGCGCAAGCTCATGCGGCCGGCAGTACTTGCAGTAGGCATTCTGAAATACCTTTAAACGGCCAGTGTTACTCATGCAGACGTTCCTTTCCTTGCGGGACGGTTGAGGTGCCCACCGAGAAGCCATCCAAGGCCTACCGATTGAGAAGGCAATGCGATCGGGGCCCGATTACGCTATCGCGTTCTACTCTTGAGGCGAAGCTCAAGCGGCCTTCAACTTTTGTCTCAGTTTTCTCTGAAGCCGACAATTTTCGGGCGATGCACTGTCAAAGGCCGCGGAATTTCCAGCAATATTTAGTAGAGGGAGCCACCACGAAGTTGATGGGTTGTGCAAGTCTTTGCTTATTGTTCGTGTTTGCTGCTTCAAGCGCACTTGTGACTTGGTCGATAAACGTGATTTGGCTTTTGTTTCGCAGTACATTTGATTTTAAGCGCGTTCCTAGTCCTGCACTCTGTTCTATGCGTTCAGGAGTGCTAACTTTCACGGACTAAACTCGCGAAACCAATATTTTGCAGCTATTAGAAGCGATAAGGTATCACTATTGCTCACCATTCTTCCAGCCGTGGCGTCCCCGGACAGGTCTCGACAAGTTCTGGCGCTTTTCGGCGGCAACGCGCATGCGCAGCGTTTGCGCAGACATTTATTTCGAGCCACGATGCGCATCGCTCTTATTTGTGGCTGCCAAAGTTATCACTATCGCTCTTACCCGATCGCCCGCGACGGTGGCAAACTCGTCGACCGGCTCCTCAATGTTCAAGCTTGGAGTAGCGCCCGAGTTACGCTGCTTCAAGCAAATCGGTAAAGACCACGAAGCCTGGCGTTCGTCTTGCACGCGTTTACGAAGAGCCGTGTGTGCGACATCGTGACAGAATTGTCGAGCCAAAAAAAGCGATTACATTTCGCGTCGGTTTTCGTTGCCGACTGGTACGTTAGAATATTCAGTAAACCAGTTTAAAATTGAATGCACTACAGTTCTATGCCCCGACAGAACCATTTCCACATACATTTACAAGTAAACGTTTGCAACACTCGCTTTAAAAAGTATTAAGGCAGACCAGACACACAAAGATGTACAATCGTTAAGCATATTGCGGTGTGGACGTTGAGTCCTTATTTTATTGCGAGCCGCCACGGTAGTAATGTGGCTACGGTGCGCGGATTCTGACCCGAAAGTCACGGGTTCGAACCCTCTAGCGGCGGTCGCGTTTTCTCTGAAGGCGAAAATTTTAGGGGCCCGTGTATTTAGATTTAGGTGCACGTTGAACATTCCCCAGTGGAAGAAAATATGAAGCCCTCTAATATGGCGTACCTCATAATCATATCGTGGCTTTGGCACGTAGAACCCCAGCAGGTGTCATTGTTAATAGCTACTTATCTTCGCTGTCACTGATGCTTACATACGGCTTGCCAGGACATGTTTGATCCTTCTCATGTTCAGTGCAATCAATCCATGGCATCGGACACCACACCTCTCCGCAATCACTCCTGACGACACGGTACTCTACGCGATAAAAAATTGTAAATGAATGAGTGCCAGCAATGCTTCTCCGCTAAATAAGAAATTCTGCTTAATTTTCGACTTCCGAGACGGTGGCCTTGCACATGTTCGAAGGTACTTCAAAGCTTTTTTTTTTGTTTTTCTTGCCTAAAAGAAAAACATTTATAATGCTCAAGCAAATTATAGCAAAGATAGAGGGGCATGTGCCCTGTGATGTGTAAAAGGTCTAGGTCTATAAAGGCTCGCCGCATATAGGATGTTGAAAGGTATTCGTAAAGAATGGCTGCAAGGTTACCATGCTTCATGTGCAGGGTACGTAGTACCTAACAGACAAAAATAACAGACAAAAATCAATCAGTGTGAAAAGACTCTAGTCATGATTCTCAGAACACGTGCTTAGTGTTCGAGTAGTTCGAGGCGTCCATTGCAGGGGCACTTTGTTTTAGTGGAAGGGCAGAATGCTTGTGCGTTCATTTACTGATCCGTAGCGAATCCCAGGTGGGGAGAATTAAAACCCAAAGTCCTTCACTACTGCGTGCTTCAATAATCGCATCCTGGCTTCGGCAGACCCATAATTCCAAAACACTTTTCGGCTTCCTCGCATGGATTGGCGAAAGCAGTGCGAACAGATGTGGACGCTGCCACATCTCGGAGGTTTTGTACTTACGGCACTCGACTGCTGACGCAAAGGTCGCGTGATTGAATCCGGGCCGTGGCAGCCGCATATTCGATGGAGGCGAAAATGTTGAGGCTCGTGTACTTGGATTCAAGTCCACGTTGGGAAACCGCAGTTTGTCAAACTTTCCGTATCCCTCCACTACGGCAACCCTCATAGTGATATTGTGGTTTTGGGACCTTAAATCCGAACAATTATTGCTGTACCATCGAACTAGCGAGCGGTCGGTAGGCCTGTACTAGTTCGTTGGCAAAAAAATAGAAAGAAAAAAGACTGCATTTTTGCGGACTGCCAAGATAAGGAGCGCTGACTTCAGACGTATACGTAGGGTAATCACTTTCAGATATTTTTATTTCTCGATGAAGTAAAGAACAGACGACGGAATAATGTCTCTGGTCTAGTGTGTGCGCTCCGAACCATTGTGTATTATCTGTTCCAACCACAAGTCGCAACACATTTTTACAGGTAATTTCCGGAAACATTGTTTGAAGCTTGCTTTATCATTCGCAAAAGGTTTTAGGAGTAGATAAAGTTGCACCGCAATCAAAATGTTTAAACGTGGCTGCACAGAATGGCGACTAGACTCACGCTTCGTGTGCAGATTATGTACAGTGGCGCTCAATATAGATTGCAACACGGTAGCCATGGTTGAACGGGCCTCAAGGCTGCACCTTAACACCGGCAAACGGGATATCAGTTTCAGAAACACCGGTAGTCGAAACAGTGCTTACGTCACGGCTTCGTGGGTTCGAAACAGCGCGAAAAATACGAGGACACAAAAAGAAACAGACAGGATCAGCGCACAGTTCTCTCTGTTTCTTCCCGTTTCCTCGTATTTTTGCACTGTTTCGAACTGATGAAACCTTACCAAAAAATCAGACCCTTATCGTTTTAAAGTTCGCTTACGTCACACATTTTTTTTCTATGTGGGCGCCATCGTGCAAAGTTCGCGCCGCTTTGAACATTGGCAGCATGTTGCAACTCACATTGAGCAGGACTGAACGTATCTCACAAGATCAATCACTGCTTCAGAAGACGCTAGTCTTGACGCTTTGAGTGCATGTCTAGTGGTCAAACAGAGGCGCATCGTACGGTATATGTTTCTTCTAGATAAACCAGGATGAGGTTACGGTTTCGTATGATTGACGCGTTCCTTTCCTTTCCTTTTTTTTTTTTTCAGAAAAGAACGCGCATGCGCTGGGGCTCGTCGTGACGCTGTTGGTGTTAGAGACGTCAGCACTGCTCCGTCGCAGCATCAGACATGGCCGTACAAAGAAGCGACGGAAGCACGGCTCCTGCATTTTCGAACATGGACGCAGCGCCGAGCACGAGCCGTGAACTTTCCCAGGATGCTTCGTCCGCTCCTCTGGAGCTTTCTCGGTGAGCCTCTCTGCATTCATATTGTTACGTATAAAAAGGACCGCGAATGCAGACCATGGCATCTTAGGTTTGTTCGCACAGCTACGCTGACATATCAGTTTGTACATTGAACACCATCCTTTGCTCGCCGTGGTTGCCTGATGGCTAAGCTATAGGGCTGCTATCCTCGTGGACGTGGGTTCGATTGCCGCCCACGGCGGGACGATTTCAATTAAGGCGAAGTGCAGAATGAAGCCTATACGTTCATTTAGTGACTAACAAGGAACCCCAGGTGGTGAGAATGAACCCAGAGTCCTTCAGTACGGCGTGCCTACAAATGATATTGCGGTTTTAGCATACAAAACTTTGAATCTGTAAGGGCTATTCGGATTCCTTGCATGGGTGGGCTAACCCAGTGCGAACATTCATGTGTGCAGAGCTGCAGCTGAATTTTATAAAGCTGGCATGTTTGGTAATGCAATCAGCGAAAAGGTTAGCCTCGAAGCTGTAAAAATTAAGTTAACGTTGTCATGGCAGTAAATGAACGTTTGCTGGGTACTGACACCAGCCGTTGTAGCTCAGCACATGAGCTGGTTAGCTCGAGCGCGAGGTTCGGTTCCCGGCCACGGTGGTCGCATTTTGCTGGGAGCTAAATGAAGAGAACACCGGTGTGCTTAGGCTTAGGTGCTCGGTAAAGAATCCTCCGTGGTCGAAATAATCCCGAGTCCCCAACTATTACATGACTCATGATGACATCGTGGTTTTGGTGCGCGAAACCCGAGGAATAATTTATATGCTGGGCGGTGAACTTTCTATAAATTTTTTTTTTTCAACTGGAATACAGCAGCTATTTCAGCAAATAAACGAACAAACGATAGGTTGTTTTCGCTGAGTGAATTTGCTTACACCAATATATCTAAAAGGTATTTTCAGCATAACTTAACGTGTACTAATTCGAGTCATCTTTAGAGTTACACGTGCCGAAGGAAAAAGACCGAGACGTCGTAAGGGCAAGGAAATTTTCATGACCACACGACGTTGTTCGGAATGGTCGCGGGATCGAGTCCCGTGGCCACGGCCGCATTTCCATGGAGGCAAGATGCTAGAGGCCCGTAGATGAAATTTAGGCTAACAAAAAAGAACACCATGTGGTCGAAATTTACGGCGACTTTCACAACAGCGCCTCTAAATATCATATGGTGTTTTCGGGACGTAGAACACCAACAATCATTATTGGTTTTTTGTACTGACAAAAAAACCTTGAATGTTGCTGGCAGTTCGATGAAGGATATTTATGTGCTCTTGGCGGCCTAAGACGTCTGATAAGAGAAGAATGAAGTCAAGCTTTCGCACATGCGTGAGGGTATATTCATGCTGTTTTCACAAACTCCAACAAGAAATAAATGTAACAGAACACGGATGACGCGCTCTTGGTATCCTTATCTAGTGGACTCGAGGTGACGTCACGTCGCACAGATTCTGCCCAGATGTCGCCACTTAATCGGGATGATCAGATAATAAAGAAAAGCTTTTGCTGCTGAAATGGCACTACCCAAATGGTGAAGGTCTTGGAAAATGTGGCGTTCTTGGTCAGCAAAAAAAAGAGCCATTCCACCCTGCAAAGGTGAATGATCAGCGAAGCTGCTTAGTGCACTGCACAGAGGTGACACATAGTTTCGAATCATTAGAGATCACCGTAGCGGCAACTATATCCGAAACGTCCGTCCAGGCAGTCCTTGAAATTAGCGTACGCTCCTTTACAGTTTTCTGTTTGAGCAGCCTCCCTTTTTTGCCCCGATATGCGTCGCCTTGTCTGGATTGCCGTATGCGTTCGGCATTTTGTGTACGATCTTAAGCGGTGTTTGCCGCTCCCGTGCTCCCTTACTTAATTTTTAGTGGACCAGCGGTAAGTAGATGCGCTCGCGCAATATCTGTGGCACATAGTATTTGAGTGGAATTAATGCCTCGAAAGTGAACCCGAGAATCCGCCATCTCACCAGCGGCCAGGTTAAACGTTAGCATGTAGCGGATAAAAAGCAGCGTTTTCCTGACATAACTTACGAGTTTAATATGGGTAATCTCTTGGGACAGATAGTGCTCGACGTGTGCTTTTGCCTTACGAGCTTCCTTAAGAAGCCTCAAAGCCTAGGCAAACTTTGTTGATCACTTCAACAATGCCAATCTCGGTGGATTTCTTTCGTCGGGAACAATGATCGCGTATTTTATAATTTGCCTAGCATTGTTGCGTTTGCGCACCGCTCACCGCTTATCAGCCGGCGCCCCAAGTCTGGCTCATCTGTTCCGGACGATAATCTATTATCGCGCATGTGCGTTGATATGTACTCCGTCGCCCTTTGATCGCGGCGTTCCTTTATAAAGGACTGCGGATCACGCCGTGGGCGTTTCTTTTATGGGCGTAGCTCCTCTTAGTCTAACCTTGTCACGTCTCCGTTGTCCGGCGTATCTCCCGGCAGCCAGCAGTAAACGGCAGTATCTGTCCGGTATGCACATGCGCCGTGACCACCCTTACTGCGCATGTGCATACCCTCTCCACACACCTCCTCTCCACTCCCCCTCACCATTCCCCATGTCCCCTCCTCCTCTCCCCTCCCCCTCTCCTCTTCCCCCCCTTCCCCTCTCCCATAACCAGTCTTAAGGGGGCGTGCACACATGAAGGCTCCCTAAAGACAATGCGCTGCGACAGTACGTGATATGCATCGCCCTCTCCTCTCCTACGCTTCCCCCTCTTTCTCCTCTCCTTTCGCTTCTTTTTGTACACCTTCTTTCGGCAAGCATGCCGCATTAAATAGTACGTTATTCTTTCTCGCGGCGTTCTTCTCCCGGCTTGGAGCCCAACTCGGCCAACCGTAACAGCGTTAACATAACTCGGGCAAAAACGTTTTATAAGGGTGCGCCACCCGAAAATATATTTCCTATACAAACCAGAGCCTAACCATGGCTTCACTTGTGCCGGTAATTGCGAGAGCTTCCAGTAAAGCATTTTTCTTTAAAATCATCTTCTGTCTTTACCGCGGACGACGGACATGCCTTAGCCAAATACAGCTTTGCAGTAAAATTGCTTAACCCTTTGCGACGCTATGTACACAATTGTGTACACCACTTGTATTTGCTCCTTGTATCGACTAGGGGCTACGGTGCAGCCAGATACATTGAGGTTTGGATGAATTGAACCTCCTGCATAATAAATTTGTGCTCACTTAACTTCATTTTGTAGTGTGCTGTTGCACACGATTACTTTACTGAATGTACTACCATGGTCGACGAGTCGTTCGACGTGCCGCTTCCCGCGGGCCACGTGTAACGTATAATTTTTCTTTGCACAAATTTGACATAACGGAAAACGAATTCGCACCATATTTCTAGCCTGATATTTGATTCTGTTTATGAAAAAAACAAGGCATGAATATCTTCAGAATAAACAGATATTTAATTACCAACCAATTATGAATGATTACTATAACACGCATAAATTAACGTGTTACATTATTTTTGTTGCAATAGAACATCGAGTGCCTTGAAACAACGTCGCATAGATTTGGCGCATTGACAGACACCTCTTCATAGGTGGCGTCGGAAAGGGTTAAATGTTTCTTATTTCTCGTCTCGCAGCCTGCCTGCAGAAAGCGCCGGAGCACCGAACCAGCCGCAAGGAAATGCGGCAAATGACAAACCCTGGGTGTGCTTGTTCTGCATGAAGGAATTCGCACGTGTGACCGACCTCAAGACACATAACGACAAGAATATGATTGATGGAAAACATCTGTGCCGTGCATGCGGCAAGCTGTTCAAGTTCCCTTCCGATTTCAAAAGGCATCACGTGCGTCACACAGGCGAGAAGCCTTATTCGTGCGACGTTTGCGGACGCAAATTTTCCCGTGATAACAACCTCAGCGATCACAAGTTAGTGCATACGCACCCAAGGCCGTTTAGTTGCCGGCAATGCGGGGCTAAATACAAGCATAGAGGAAGCTTGAGGACGCACGTGAGGAAAAACCACTAGGGACGTGGCACCACTGCAGAGAAATAGTTTCCCGACAAGACAATCTGACAATTTCTCGCAGTTCCCTTGAGCTTGGCTGAATGCTTCCAGCTAACTACTAACATCCTGACAAACACATATGGGCTAGTTTTACTCTTTAAGACTACAGCTAAAGTACGGCTGGAAAAAGATATTTACCCTGGTTATCTCCAGCAATAAGCTAACGCTGTTTGGTCGATCTCACTGACATGCAAAGTTCGTCTTCCATTTTTTAGCGTTGTTTGTAGTAAAGCATTATGTGCATATCAGAGCAACTGCGCATTACTAACAAGAATTGGAATCGTCAACAGGGAATAATGTGAATTCTAGTCCAGCTCTTAACATTTTTATAATTGCTGCCCAAATGTGCGGCCAGCAATCGTAGCTTAGTGGTTATGGCATTGCACTGCTGAGATTGAGGTCGCGGGTTCGGTTCCAGCCTTGCTGTCTGTACTCAACGGGGACAAAAATCCCATGCGCATGTGTGCATGCGTTCACGTCTGTGATAGACACCGTTAGTGTGAACTCCTCCTTTACCTCATATCTAATAAAAAGATTGCGCCTTCACACTGGATCTGAGCATTTATTAGTATTTAATAAAATTTTGGGGACCTACTGGGTCCTCGCTCGCGTTCACTTGTTTCGCGTTACACGACTGAATTCTTCGAAAATTGACGAATATCAAATTTAGTTAGCTGAATATTGCGACGAAGATGAGTTTTATTTACGATAGGCGTGACAATAACGCAAACTCGCGAATATCGCGCTCAAATTTGATGAGCTGCTTCCTCGGCTATTAGGGCTGGCCGCTATTTGGCTTACTTTTAGTCACCACGTGAGCGCCTTCCATGCGTCTTTAAAGTCGGTATAGACAAAACGCGATTGTAAGCGTGATCCCCCTTCTGCCGGTTTTACCAGTATCAGAGGTTTGCTTGGAAAAGTATAGTTGATAAAAATAGAAACGCTGTATGCGATCTATTTTATCCTAATCAAGGTGTTTTAATTTATGTAGCAGTGACATTAGCGCAATCACGAAAGAAAAAATCTAGCTAGTTCCCCGCTGCGAAAACCGTTAAAGAACAAAGCTGTCGTCTCTTTCCTCAATCATTACACCTTTCTCCTGAGGTTCGGTAAAGCTTTCACTCAAGATTTTTTGTTGTTGTTTATTTGTTCTTCACGTTAAGCCATGTGGATACCGCGCGACGACACGATCACTCGCGGTTGCGTTGGAACTAGCTACGGTAGCTTTCTAGTGCGGCCATCGCCCCTTCCACCTGCCCCTTCGCCCAAAAACGCGTATTGCTATCACGGTTGCACAGGAGCGCAAACGGCATCGGCAGCATCACTACCATCGACATTTGTGGCGTTTTTTTTTTTTAAATTCAAACATTTCTTAGTGAACCTTTGGCAATTTGAGAATTTCTATCTACTTACCTAACTATCTATTTAGCCGCCTACGTCTGGGTGCTCTCATGATCGCCTCCTTAACTCTGTGAAGGCCAAAGTTGGCATGGGAGGGTAAGAGGATTCGACGAACATGACTGTCGGGTCATGACATGAAAAACGTAAAACTCCTGCCGCGTAAGTCGTCAAACTCTTCCGTTCAGACAGCTCACAATAAAGAAAGGTGTGGCACATACCCTTTTACTACGGGCCGCGGTGTAGGGGTATGCGCCGCAGGTGATTGAGAGTTTATATCTACCCAGGAACGGCGAGAACAGACATTACTAACTTAATGCGAGAGTCTTTAGAAATAACGACATCGGCAGCGTTGACCCGACGAATGCAAGGAATAAGAATTAGAATCTCAGCAGGAATCGAACCCAAGCATTCTGCGTGGCAGTCAGCGCCGGATCTGGAAACCGGTTTGGAAGAACAGCCTATGCAACGTCAATTGTGATTGTGGGGCTGGATATCTAATTTTACAAGCAATAAACACTACATATTATGTACTCCTACGATACAGGCATTATGTGAGATTATCGTCGGTGGTTCATGTTGACTCCGCTTTTATAGCAGAGTTATAAACATTACGTTTATATTCCTATCATTCACCAAGCTATACTGAAGAACTGCTTGACCCTGGAGGAATACATTAACGAAATTTGCGTATGATATTCACATGATTGCACCATAAGTTGCACTAAGTTTCGATATACTGACGTATGTACTCTAACGTGAGTGCTGACGTTACGTCACACAATTAGTTACCCTTTAACGCCAGTGTTGTCGACGTGCCTGGCAAGCCCACGGTGTGTACACAGCTACTACACTTACGAAAACACGTCGATCCACCTCGTAACGCTTGGCTCAAAGCCATGAAATACAGCATAGAAGTACTCGCTGACTGCTTCCATGAAACCGATTCCCACAACGCGTGCGATCTGCCGAACTTTTTTAGGGGCGAAGCTCCTTAAGGCGGCACCCGTTCGTCTCTCGTAGTCGTAGTAGTAGTAGTGCGTAACCGTCGTAACGCTAGTACCAGATCTTGACCTCCAAGGTGGTGCCGGTGGGATATTTTTCCTGTGCGTTGTTGAACAATCAAAAATTCGCAGCGTGCGCGTTAACTAAAAGCCGAATTCTTCTCTCTCTCATTCCCCATCAGCAGTCATTGGCATGTTCCAGTAGGAAACGTTAGTAGAAGTAGAAGTGTAAGTGTTAGCTAAAAGCCGACTTCTTCTGTCTCTCATTCCCATTAGCAGCCATTGTTTACCTCCAAGGTAGTGCCTGGTGAGATTTTTCCTGTGCGTGATTAAACAATAAAAATTTTGTTCAAAACGCCGTTGATTGATGAAATAAACCAACGAAAGACGCCAGATGTTTTCTAAAAGCAAAACGAAAGAACGCCAGATGTTTTCTAAAGAAATGGTTTTCTAAACAATGAAAATTCACAGCGTACATGTAAAATTAAAGTGAGCTGCAAGTCGTCATAACTCATCGAACCTTTAGTATAAACGCGCCCGATCTCACGTCGGAGATGATGTACTGGGCAGAATTCACGGAAGATTCACGGTTTACCGATGAACCTCCGCAGCTTCGCCCACTCATCATTATTCACTCCGTGGATATGCTGTGATTTTTTTCTAAAAGAGCGAAGTGCACTTTAACTGAAAACTGAGAAAAACGCGCTTGTTTGTTACCTACAATTTTGTCGATCCTGCTCCAACAATTTTTTTTCCAGTGGGTTCCTGCCCCCTGAATGTCTCAACTATACATTGCGGCTAAAATGTTTACAGCCCATTATCGTCGGTATTCAGGAGAAAAATTTCTATTTGGCTCTAATATGGATGGGCGGCCTTTTTTATTCTATGCGATAGAGCATGCACATACGGTATTACCGCCAGTCTGTTTCGTTCCTATTCCTTGTGGCGAAGTTTCGTGCTTGCGAATTACCAACAAGATCGCCGTTCGGTCTTACTTCGGTCTATCTTCCTTCGTTTGACAATAAAGCTCAGTGAAGGCTAACGTTTGGTGGTGTCCCCTCTTGTCCTTTGTAGTGTTTCCTCGCTTTTACGCTATAGATCACAATCGGTACAAACGAGCTCTGATCTGCCACACTTTTAATAAGGGTATCAATCGTCGAATGCACCATCATGCGTATGCGTCCAACGTAGCCCTGTTCCTTTAATCGTTAAAGGTACAAAACCGCAATGTTTACAGCCCAATATGACGACGCCGGAACCCATTCGTAAAATAGCCTACATGTCTCATAAGTCAAAGTGGCCGTCGGCGTCCGCCGAGGTCGTGTGAGCACCAAAGGACACATGACCTCGCAGACACATCACGCGATGCTTTGAGCAAAAGGTCACATTACGCTGTCAGTGACCTAATGTGGTGGAGTCATCAACGACGTCCTTATCACAGCATGAAGTTACGTCATCTCCTGACGTGGCGCTGCTCAAAACAGGCCCATGCGGGAGTAAGCGCAGTGCCACTTGAGTTGCGGAAAACTTCAGGTCGGGCAGGTGAGAGAGGTGGTCTGAACGACAAGGCCATTTTCGTGGGCACATAACGTTGTTCGGACTGACGAATAAGCCTTGTGTGTCGTTATCATTTCGACGTAGTTTATTTGTGTGCTCCTACAGACCCTAGAAGTCTGCTAGGAGGAAAGCAAAATCACGCTTGGGCACCCGCATGACAAAATTTTCATGCCGTTTTGACAGGTTCCAACAAAAAATAAGTTTAAAGAAACATGGATAACGCACTGTTGGTTACTTTTTTCTATAGTCGGGTACAACTTAAGAAAAAAGCGGCATTTGCACCTCAAAGGCGGATGCACCACGCGCTTCCACCAATGGGCGCGCGCTCTAGACTGACGTCACGAGCCGGAAGGCCGGTGACTCCGCTCAAGGAGAAGATGGCCGCCCGCGCTTCGAACTCGGCCGAGTCGCGTCAGCTGTGAGCATGCCTCGTCAGAGTGAATTCCTAAGCTGTTTTTGGTGGCCTGTCATGCCGGAAATATTATTGCGAGCTTACGATGCACCATTTGTACTGCGTGTGTTTGTTCTGAGCCATTATCCGGCGAAGGAAGACTGCACCGAGCATCGGTGACGCTGCGCTTCGCTTCGTCTGAAAAACGGGACGCGGCGGCGACACACCGCTGCAAGCAAACATAGTGTGTGTTCGTTCCATGGTGTTTTGTTTTGCTCCGAAGTGAAGTTATGACGAGGGAAGTTTGCCAAAGTGCGCTGTGTGGTGCCTACTGTGAGCGGTGGGTGTGCTCGTGTACCGTGTCGCTGTGTTTTCCGTCGGACGTGGTGAGGTGATCGAGCAGAAGCATTCTCAGGAGAAATGAGAAAAGTGTACGCGGATGGAACAAACCTACGAGTTCATCAACGGAATACATTTGTGGAAGCGACCTCCCACGCAAAAAATTCGTTTCTGCCAGCTCAGCGCGAACGATTGTTAGCAGCAGTGTTATAAGATAGCCGAGGGTATGGCTGCGTTGTTCCTGTGTTGTGTAGCAACGCCTTCCGCCCGGTAGCGCTCCGCGTCACGAAGGTAGCGATACCGCCACTCGACGATGTCGTCGCGGTCGATAAGCAGCGAGTTGCGGCACCTCTTCTCGTACTTGAAGCCGATCTCGGCAAGCAGGCGCCGCACAGCACAGCGCTTCAGTGACGGGAGATCCATACGGTTCGAGAACTCGTTGGTTATCTTCTCGACCGTCGGTATCTCGTTGCGGCGAAAGAAATCGTGCACACATGATGACCTCAGCGCGCACAACGTGAAGCTGTCATATTTCGTGCTGCGTCTTCTCTTCTCCGCATTTCGTGGGCGCTTTCGCGAGGGCGTCGAGAGATTGCCGCCCGAAGAAGACGAAGCCTTGGCCTCTCTCCTCACCTTGAAGACTGTGCTTTCGCTGACACCGAGCATCTCGGCGACAAACTTGCTCGTGTCCTCCACGCTGCGTTCGGGCTCCCTGTTGCGCCAGTACGTGTAGCAGTGGAAGATCATGTTCTGTGAATTGTTGTTGAGGATGTGGCCGCTCTTGTTCTTGCCGACGCTCCTTGGTGGTGTGGACATCGAGGCAACACAAGGCTCGTTCGGCAACAAAGAATCGCTTTCCGATGTCACCTCGCTGGGCTCCATGGCGGAAAACTCGCGCTGAACGCCGTGCGAAATCCTCGCGAGATCGCAGGTTTGCAAAAAGAAAAAAAAAACGTGAAAGAAAAGAAAATAAGATGCATCACATTCTTGAAAATAAGTTTGTTAAAGCATAAAACTAAAAAAGCTGAAATATTTTGCTATTTGAAACCAGGAGACAAGCATCCATGTATTTATTTAAAACGATGAACGAAGCTTTCCTTAACCTTTGCTGCCTCGGTCGTCTTCTCGCCCCAGGTTTGTAATGGTTTCGTTAAGTGCATTGTGCCTTTAAGTATTTGTTAAACAGCAACTGCTTAATTTTAGGCTCGGGAAACGAGTAGTAAATTATCCGTGTACATGTAAACGAGCGCAAAAACCATGCAGCACTGCCCTTTCTACTTTTGTCCCTTGCAACGAATTAGAGAGCAGACGACACGCAGCGTTGTAGAAGGCACGGGGTTATTTTTCTCTCGCGATCCGGCATGTGCTGTTGCATTCCCATCACGACAGCTCTATCAAACCAGTCATCAAGGTACGAAAGTATTATACGTACCGGGAATTACGCGATTTAGAACCACAATTTTTTTAAAGCGGGACTATTTCTTTGCCGCGGAGGCAATCGGCTGCCGCGCTTCGGTCATATGGGCGGGGCCTCTCCTTTTTTCTAAAGTTGTACCCGACTATAGTAGATGCAAGGTGACGTCACGCCGCAGAGATTCCGCCTAGACGTTCTCCCTAACTCGGAAAACTCGGATATTGAAGAAAATCTTTGCTGCGGAAATGGCATGACTCACACACCGAAGGTTCTGCAAATCAAGCGTTAATTGGGAGAAGCGATCAGTTTCGCCGCAAGGACGAAGTAGTGAGAGTGAGGGCAACAAAGTGGGATGTTATGCGAAGTAACGCTAGCAGCTCACTAATTAAGGAAACGCGCCCGCTGCAGGGATTGCGAGGTGGCCTTCGTGCTGTCTATGGCTTCAACGCAAACTTCGCGACGAGACCACAAGACGTACAATGCTATTAGCCGTCTGCTGGCTCCCTCTACAGATACGGCGAGAGCGACCACGGACGACAACGCCCGGGCGGTCAAAGTACGGATTTCCTGCCACAGACACGCAGCCCCATTCTGGATCCCATCTCCATGCGCCCTTCGTGCTACGAAAGACAGCCGGCGCGTTTTCTTCTCGATTTAAGCGGCGATCGTCGGCTGCCCTTTGCAAGCCTTCGCTCGCCCATAGAACGCACTACGTTACCGACGTTATCGATTCTGACTTTATTCGGAACATGACGGCGACTGTAAAAATCCACCTAGAGGACGGAAGGTAAACGGAAGGCAGGGAGTTTGACCAGAAAAACTTCCGGTAGGCTGCCCCACACTGGGATTTTAGGGAAGGGGCATAGAAAGATGACAGAGAGGGGAGGGAAGAGAAGTGTTCCTATAAATGCTGTCGCAGTAACCTTTGTTGAACATTTATTTGTTCTGTCGAAGCCAGCCTCGAGAAAGCGCCGAGGGATCGAACCAACCGCGAAGAAACCCGGCGGATAACAAACCCTGGGTATGCTCTCACTGCGTGGAGGAATGCACCTGGGCGGCCGACCTCAAGAACCATGAGGACAACAACATCACCAGTCGAAGCCATCTGCGCCGTGCATGTGGCAAATTGTTCAAGTACCCTTCCCTTTTCAAAAGCCATTGCATCAGTCGCACCGGCGTAAGGCCTTATCCGGATGATGTTACACGTTACAAGCCATTCGGAGGCAAGACGGTTTCGTTGCGAGGAATGCGGGCCTGAGTACAAGCATAGGCGAAGACTGCAGAAGCACGTCAAGCAATAACACTCATCACGTGACGCAACTACTGCAAAAGAGTCTCCCGGCGAGGAAATCTGTGAATTTCTCGCAGTACTTGTTAGCTTCGCCGAATGCTTCGAACTCACGGCTAAGACAGAGAGTGAAAGGTAGAAAAAAAGACAGGGAGGTTAACCAGAAATATACTCCGGTTGTCTACCCTGTACTGGGGAAGGGGAATGGGGTTAATAACACTACTAGCATCCTGACAAAAACGCGTGCGCTAATCATGATTCCTTAAAGATCGCAACTCAAATACGGCTGCAAGGCGCGCTGACGCGTGCCTTGCAGGACCCAAATAAAGTTTTTCAACCAACCAACCAACTGGTTATCCCAAGAAATAAACTAACGTTGTGTAGTCGGCCTCCTTGCAATACAACCTTCATCTTCTATATTTAGCGGTGCTTATAGTGGGTGGTATATGCATTTTAAAGGAGCCATGCATTATTGACGACACTTCTTATAGTTAACAAAGAATGTGAATTCTAGCACATCTATTCCCTTATTGTGATCGCTGCCCAGGCATGGAACTAACTAAGTAGTAGCTGAGTTGTGATAGCATTGTACTGCAGAGCAGGCCCGTAGCCAGTAATCTTTTTCGAGGGGGGGGGGGGGGGGGAGGAGGGCACTTGCTGAAAACCTTGACTATTTGACAAAAACGCCTATTTTCATGATTTATTTTCGATAAAACACCATATATCATCAAAATTCCGAGGGGGGGGCGCCCCCCCCCCTGACTACGGGCCTGCTGCAGAGATTGAGGTCGTGGGTTCGATCCCAGCCGTACTGTCTGTTTTTCAATTGGGACAAAAGTCCCATGCGCAAGTGTACGTATATTTACGTCCGTTATAAATGGTCAGCATCACTGTGAAGTCCTCATTCACGTCATGCCCAGTAAAACGGTTTTTTCTGCGCTTCAAATTCGACAACTTAATCAAAGTGTTGAAGCCCTGCTCGTCGTCACTTGCAGTGGCGTAGCCTGGGGTGGGGGGGGGAGGCACACCAGGCCTGTGCCACCCCCCCCCACACCCCCCGAAATTGTTTTTCTGCCACGGGATACAGAGCACTCGATCACACTTACCTGCCAGTACCCCCATGTCAGATCAATGGCGTCCACCGACCCCCCCCCCCCCCTCCGGACCAAAATTCTGCCTGCGCCACTGGTCACTTGCGTTTGTCTGTTTGCTATTTTACGACTGATGTCTTCGAAAAGTGATGGAAATGAAGTTAGTTAACGGCATATTGCGACGAAAATAAGTTCTGTTACGATACACTCTAAGCGCGGTAATGTTTACCTACTAAAGGTGCACATTTTCACAAATTTGTGTACTACAAAATAGCAGTTATCTCCTAACATTTGCAAAATTAACCTTTATTAAAAATGCACAAGTTACTCTTAAATAGACGTTATGGCAAAACCCTTAGCACCCGTTCACAATATCGCGCGTTCTCACGGAAAAATAGGAGTTACGTTATACAGTACACGGCATACTGCTTGCAGAAAACGGCTTGCAGGAGATTTTATGCTGCCACCGCACTGCGCCTCTCTTTCCTTCGCTCTTTCTCGACGCATTCCAGGAGGTTACGCTCCATCGCATGCTTGGATCAGCCAGGTGTGCCGCAGCAACGGAAGCACGGCTTTTCACTCTTTCGCACTTCTTGCTTCGCGTACTTCGTGTTTTTTTTCGCGCTTCCTTGGGCGGTTTTTAATACACCGTCTATATACGTACGCTAAGAAATGCGAACCTTTGCGGAAGACGTCACATGGGAGGTGGTTCTCGGAGCACACGCGCTGGCGCATTGTAATAATTTAAGTACATGACTGCTTATAGAACGTGACAGTTGCGGTGACCGAGGCCAAACGCGTCGCCTTCGCTCATTAGAAGAGACAGCTAACAAAACATTCGCATGTTCGAGGCGACTTGGAATGGTCATGCACTACAGTAATGATCAATCGCGATTATTATTAAAATGTGGTCGACCCGTCAATATCAATGAAGACCGAAGATTTTATAACAGTATCGTGATATACGTGTCAGGCAATCCTCTCTTGGTCCAACTTTTATGTAGTTTAAGCATTAGGTCGGCGTGATTATAACACTTGAATGATTTTCCTCCTGCTCGTGCACTTTCATTGACTGTGCGATTCGCGCTTATCAAACTATGTGTTATGTGATAATAAATACCAGTCGTCTATTTGTTACAGGGCTCGTTGCCATTTTGTTCTGTAAGGCATTATGTGCACGTGTTGATGCGACGGCTTAGGACGATGAAGAACTATGGCTGAGCCCTTTGTAATGAGTTGGAAAGATTTAAAACAACCCACTATAGTTACGCATTTCGCATTGTCGTGACGCCCGGTCGCTGTTTCACGCTGCCAACAGACTATATAACATACGTTAACGTCAGAAAGAGAGAGAGAAAGAACTTTATTGAGGCCCTGAGGAAATGGACCATGGCGGCCTCATGGGCCTCCTTGGCAACCAATAGAAGTGCACTTGCGAGGAACCCAGTACGCTATAAATCATCTAATTTTTGTGTGAAGTAGGGAAACAGCCACTACACCATTTTTCGTCATTCTGCGGAGAACCATGGTACCACTAAACACCTGTAAGCATCATGTGCACTTTGTTAATGCTAGGCTGATGAAGATGAAGAAATATGGATGATGGATGAAATAATTTATTGAGGTACAATAGGTCGTGCCAGTTTTCTAGCCCGAAGCGGGCCGCTCCCACGTTGGAACCGAAGGACCTAGCCTTTCGGCCGCTTCGCGGGCCCGTTGGACTGCCAATAATTGTCCCTTAAATGTCAGACTGCGCAGAGCTGCGTCCCATCGCTCTTCAATGTTTTGCTTGTCGGCGTAACGCGGAGCAACGCCAGAGCATATGAGTGAGATCTATGGTTTCGTGGCATTTGTGGCATGTTGTAGGAGTAGAGAAATCCGGATAAATCCCTGTTATTTAACATCGGGTTAAGATAGGTTCTTGTTGTAAGAGCTTAAGCGTAATGGCATCACAGTGGAAGAAATAGCAGAGGCACAAGATGAAGAACTATGACATAGCCCTTCGAATTGAAGTGGAAGCATTCAACAACCACTCGTTTGCGCAATTGGCATTGTGTGACGCATGGTTGTTATTTACTCTTCTACCACGCTACATTACACATGTCAATGTGGTTCCCTCCCAACATGAAGCCTGTATAGGGTCTTTTTTGCAAAGCGGTTCTCAAGTACAGGCATGGCTCCGGGGTCGAATACGGGCTCCCACGAAGAGGGTCCAGGTCGAACCCCGTTCCCTCCTGGCAAATGTTTCTTATTTCGCGTGGATAGCGGTTACGGGACACCGGCGGCGGCGGCGGACAACTACGGCGCCAAAAAATGGCCCTTGTTGGACGTCATCACAGCTGTCGCTGTAACAAAAGTCGCAAGCAGTCCCAAGCCACCAAGCACTCGGACTAGGCAAAATCATGTTCTACCCATCATTCCCATGATGACTGAACGATCGCAGCGCCGCAGTTTCTCTCTAGTAAATATTGCAAGGAACTCTTTGGTTCGGAGTAATCGACGACGTAAGTGATGACGTCATAATGCGACGTTTTATATTTACGTAACAGATTCAACTGTTTGTGGTGTCATGATGACATCATACAGTCCACACCATCACATGACGCTTTCTTGCCCACCCACTCGTGTTGAGTACGCTGCCAACGGTCAATTTTCGCGTTTGATGAGGTATGAAGGGCTTTCGCCTAATGACTGTAATCTACCCCGCGTGCATTTTCTGCATTGCATCAGGCAGCCCGCTAACTTCCAGGACACGAACGGCGAGCGCTCGCTGTGGGCGTGACATATCTATCTTAATTAGAGTGGGCAAGGACCCATGTCGCAAGCTAGCCACGGTAAAATTGTTGTTGTGAGCCGAAAAAAGATTTCCCGGGGAATGCGAAAATTTTTTAGAGAATTAGTGTCCAAATATTCTTCCAAACAGCCCGCTATACTTATGACAGTACAGCGATCCTTTGGTTAATGGTCGCTCAAATATGAAGCGTGATGTTGAATTTTAGAGTCCTAAAAAAGAGAAAATTGAAAAGTGAATAGCAATCTTGCAACTACGCCACCTGGAATATTGGCGGAAGTGGCCGTTTTGCGAAAAATAATATTCATTCAAGACTCGGCGATTGTGCGAGTTCGCGAGAAGCGTTTAGCCACCATTTGACATTTAACAAAAGCGGAAATATGATTATGCGTGATAAGAGCATATTGGCAGGTCTGGATTGTGGTAAACGATGAGAGAGAGAACATAATGCGGCAATTTTCCTCGCGCATTGAGCGCGCAAGGATGCGGCATGCGCCGTGTCACGTCTCTCGACCGCCGTTCGTTAGTTTTGGCACAGGGTGCACGCTACACTGGTGCTCCAGTTGACGGTCCGTCCACGGCTTGCCACTGTGCTACGTTTCTGCAAAGTGCGCACGTAGACCAAACGGACATGGCCGTTGACGAACAACTCCCACGTTATTCACAGATTGCTGTGGCAGCTACAAGTACATCCGGAAACCAAATCAGGCGGGCGCGTCTCAAGAGAATGTCAGGTGAGCTTCTGCAGAATATTGGGCATTTGAATATTAAGCTCGCAGGGGCGTAGCCGAAGAAACTTTTTTTCGGGTGGGGGGCACCTCCTTGATCTGAAAGTGGCGGTCGGGCAGGCAAATGTGATCGAGAAATCTGGGGGGGGGGGGTGCATATGCTTTCAGAGATTGGCATGTTGTAGGGTGTACTCGAGCTTACAGTGGCGTAGCCAGGGGGGCGGGGGCACGGACCCAGTGTGCCCCCCTCCCCCGGCTACACCAATGTAAGCTCGAGTACACCCTACAACATGCCAAATCTCTAAATGGCATATGCTCTTTCTTTTGTTTCACCGAGTTCAGAGGAATCTATAACACAGGTTTTCCGTCTCTGGAGGCTTAAGTGCCTTACACCGGTGTGGCTGCAGATGCTCTACTGAAAATAATGTGATTGGTGTTTGCAAAAGAAGGAATGGGAGTAACAGGATGCCTGACTGCGCACTGTGATCACCGTACGAAGCTTACACACCACATGCTGTTGTGCGTCAAGAAGCTTATGCCGACTTGGTAAGAACGTTGTTGCCAGTACTGGGATTCTGCAGAAGGACTCCTCTTTCACTGCTGTAGATTGAGTGGCTCGGATGAGTGTGAATGCACTCTGACTGCTACACTCGATGGTAACGACTCCTGCGCCCCAACATTTTTCACGTTTAATTTCCCGTATTAGCTTTCCTTGAATCCTATATTAGCGGTTGTGCTTTTATACGTAGCTGCAGTAGTTTATCGAGGCACACTTTAAGATTACGCTGACGTAAGCGCTACGTACTTGTCGCATTGTTCTTTATGAAGAGGAGGCGTTACTTACCCTTAAGCAACGTCCTCAATGCACAAAACACTGTGCATTGTTATTGGTCAATTTGTAGGGATACACGGCAACGCGAGCAGTGCTGGTGTGCTACGAATTACGATTTGAAAGTGGGGATAAGAATTGTAAAATCAGCAGGGGCATGCCTAATTACGTTATTTCGCCTCTTGACGCCGTCACAGCGCTGGCACTGCGTATGCGAAGACCCTCTCGTGTGGAACATGCAAATTTATTATAAACAACAAGTGCTTGCACTGACATTGAGATGGACTGCATTTGGAAACATTCTGGCATATTCCGAGAAGATTACTCTCTGCGATGGCTATTGTCCGATTCGAATAGATACTAACAATAATTGCTGAGGTTTGACGCCCAAAACCACGATATGATGATAACCGCCGTGGCGGAGCGCTCGGGAAATGCTGCCGCCTGGGGTTCTTCTAGGCGCTCCAATATCAAAGTACAGGGGCGTCTAGTATTTCGCCTCTATAGAATGATGCGTCCATGGCCGAGATTCGATGCCGCATCCTGCAGATCAGTAGTCAAGCGCCGTAACCACTTGACAAACCGCGGCGGGTTGCAATTGGGATAGAAGCCACTGCCACGACGACTTGATGGTTAATCAGTGACAAAGGACTGTTTTTTGCGGCCAATACGATATTGTCACGCAGCCGCGACGATGAAGGGACGTGCACGACAGGATCAGGAGCAAGCCGCAACAATGCTTTATTTCAGTTGGCTGACCTGCGCCCGAAAGAAACAAGTGAACAGCCGTACGGAGGGGGAAGAACTACCCTGTACTGACTTTAACGGCAAGGGGCGGTTCTCGATAAAAAGGCGGCACGAAGTTGACGGATCACGCGTTCATGATGGAGCGCAGATACACACTAGTTACGTGCATCACAAGCAGAGCGATAAGGATGACAAGTGATCGCGGCAACATCCAACGAGACGATGATTGCTTCTTGCCTGACACGCTTTATGTAAAAGTGACTTCAGCCACGAAAGTAATCGCATTTGCGTGGCTCATTTCTCTGTTTTCTAACTTTATGCCAGTCGACTCTCCCGCAAAGCAACGCCGAATGCACCCCTCTAGTCGGCGCATTGTATATGAAGGAAATAGCGAACAAGGAGGTCAGCACTAGTCAACCGGTAGCGAGCAGCAACAGAACGCGAAGCGAGTGAAAGTGCAAGAACATTTAGAGAAAAAATCCGGAGCACATCCACTAATGTGGAGATGGACACAGCGGCTGCGGCTTGGCGCCATTTTCGCGCCTATTCACACTTCTGTGCGCGTTGGCACTCCTTCTATTACCGCTCTTCTTCCTCTGATTCGCTATGGGACGCTTCCGTTCTATAGCGAATCCAAAGGGCAACCGCTGATAAGAGCGCTAGCGCAACTCTAAGTCACGAGACGAAAGGTGGGAGGTGCCGCCGCGGAGTATCGCGACACTTCTAGAGGAGTCTGTACCCCCTTTCGACGATGTAGTTTCATCAAGCTTTCAGTGCAATGCACTTTAAGACCGAAGGCGAATGGGGTCCATCCGTGGTCACGCAGTTCCAAGCGAAACGCCGCCGACCTTCACCGCTAGGCCGAGGGAGGGTGCCACCAACCCATCATCGAAATGTTTCTCGTTACGCTAATAATTTTGGTAGGAGAATATTTCAGTCAATTCTGATGCTCGACATATCATTACTGACCAATGACAAAATGCGCTTACGAAAAATATTGTTACTTCGTCACCAGGTGTTTTAGCCCACATGGGAAATTTGAGTGCTGCTGCTGTTCCGTGCTATAATGTAAGTGCGTTATCGTGTTTCACGAGAATGCTGAATGTGTCATTAAAGCAAATAAAATACGGAAAGCATACAGCAGGTACATAATGCATATTTATTATTTTATTATCTGTGAAATACACGAAAAAAACATTTTCTCACAGGTGCCTTGGGAAATGGTTCAGTTAATTGACTGCTGTCAGCTGTCGTGTTGTGCTTTACCTTTTAATCTGAGCTTGTAGCTTGTATTCTGCTAATATGTCAGCTTGTAGTAATATTCAAGACAATACCGGCCGTGACTGCTCAAATAATCTCGGGTGAGCGAAAGAATCTTTTATGTGGCGAAAGTACAATTGAAATTAGCTAGGTCTTTAATTTTCCATCACGTGTTTCTGTCATGTCCAGTGACGACCTGCAAATATGGGTGATAGTAACACCAGAAGAAGGACCAATGCCTACGACGCCAGGGGGCAGCCATGACACAGCACCGGGTGCAATCAGTGCAACAAATCAGCAGCAGAGTGGGTGAGTGTCTATTGAATATTTCTATTGAATGCAGTCGTATGATGATGTGCTCAATGTGCACGTCATTGTATCCTGCATGATTTGTCATTTCAATGCAAAAGCACTGTGTTGTTTACGTGAAGTCTTTCAGTTGGAAATGCAGCCTTACCCTGAATGCTAAGATATGTCACATGCCAACAAACCACTTGCGCCCTTAATCAGGTCTTAATAATTACATTTTCGGAAATACACTTGTTTTGTGCAATGTTAAGCCTTTAGAAAAATCGGATAAACCGGTTATCATAGGACACCCCTGTATTTATACTTCGAAGAATACCTTCTCAACACGTGTCATTCTGGTTATAGCTAACATGAGTACGTATAATATATGGCACATTGGAGACCCGTATTATCTAGAACAGCATATAAACCGCTGTATATTTCAGTATTTATACCAAACTTTACTAGTGCTAGTGCTGCTTACTGCTAAGTGCCCGCTCTCATGCTCCGCAATAGTATCTCAAGAGAAAAAGCTCGCACTGAAGAAGAAAGCAATATTATTAAATTTATACCGCCCGGCGTGACCCCTCTGTCGCTGCACCCAGGTCTCTATTATTATTATTATTATTATTATTATTATATTATTATTATTATTATTATTATTATTATTATATTATTATTATTATTATTATTATTATTATTATTATTATTTATTTGTATTATTATTGTTATTGTTATTGTTATTGTTATTGTTGTTGTTGTTGTTGTGTTGTTGTTGTGTGTTGTTGTTGTTGTTGTTGTTATTTGGTATGGATGCACAAAACACATAAGGACGCAGGGAATACGGATGGAACAGGCTGACAACTGCCACCTAAAGGGGCACAACGCCTGCCTGCTCCCGAGAGGATGCGCTGCTGGGCGTGACCAGCAGCGCATCCTCTCGTGGTGTGGTCAAGGTGTGGTCAAGCGTGTATAAGACTTCATATTCGCCGCAGATAAATTCTGATTAAAAATGTTTCACGGCGTTTTCCACGTTACCATTCCGTGGCTAGACTCGGCCAGTTAGCCTTCCAATGCGCTCAAGAAAACAGGCGCCCTAAAATTGATTGTCAGTCCCTTTAAGGGGCCAGTCTCTAAGGACATGTTTGCTTTATTAAGAGAACTGTCACTCTAGCTTGCGAGTGCTCCATCACGCCAGTGCTGTCGCTCGCTAGTTTTTGTAGTCGTGTAATGACTCGTGTCGACTATCGTTCATGGGACACAACTCGTGTTAAGGAACTAAATGAATGGCTGCTGCAATGTATAGTACTACCTGCACGACGACCGTTACCTCCGTCATGATTCTGGTACATGCGATCCATCTCAAAGCTCCGCATCCGTACTAATATCGTCACATTTCAACATAAAAATGTTGTCGTAGCCTTCGCATCGCTGGTGGTACATATCCTGACAACAATAAATTTTCTTCCAGTGAGACTGCTGGTGGCACCTTGGATGAACCATAATCGAGCTGCCCTGCCTCGTCCTACTTCCCTCTGACAGTATGTGCAGCATTGTATATCGGCTGATATAGTCAACACTGTAGTGCAACTCGCTCTGAAAGCGTTCTTTATGCGAAACTTTTCGGTCGTAGCTGACCCGTTGAACCACCGTTGTTGCTCATTCATAAATAAAAGACCTCGAGAATGATTCGAAAACAGCGATGCAGCGTACATGCCGGAAGACGACATGTACACTGCAGAGTACACGGGCCTCTAGCGTTGCCCAAACTGCAAACACCGCCGCCGTTAACGAACCTGCGGCTCACATCGAATAACCAGTTTCACAGAAGCGACACCTAAAAGCGTGGTGAGAGTTACGAAGAGCTAGCATTATGCATAGCAGCGTCGACGAAACGCTTCACTATGTTGAAGAAAAAATCAACACTATGACGAAGTCATGAAAGACAACAGGTGCTCATTTTTCGTAGGCATAGAATCTGTACCGTGCCTCACGAAATATTGTCACTAACAGCCGAATACCTTGTCCTTCGCGAAATATAGACAACACTGAAAATGGGAGCACCGGCGTACAGCTTCCGAAGTCCAGCAACGTCGAAGAGGCATTCCCGAGTACGAGCGGCGAGGACATGGTGGTACTGCTGGTAAACCGACATGAAGTAAGGATCATTTTAAAATAGTTCAATTCATTAAGGTCTTCACAAAAACTGACCGGAACGCTTACTGTCGCTAATTGTGCTTGACGTGGCCAGTGTCCCAAAATGCTGCGACATCGCCTGCTTCTCCCAACGTGTTGCGCTGTAGTAATATGTAAGGAATTACAAATATGCAGGAACGCGAAAGTCACCGTTTCACGGCATGGGCGAAGCCATGAATGCGATGACAACAAATTGGAATTTTACAGGAACAAATGATAGCAGCTAACTACTCTAGGATCCAACGACGCGCAACTATACAAAACACTGGCGTAAGGGAATACAGCGGCTCGATCTAACGAAGCGGTTTTCGTGCTGTTTGTCCCCTCAACGCGAAGTAATCGGTGAAAGCACAGCATACCAGCCATTTTCTGATGTCACTGGAAGTTGCGGTCGCGCTCGCGTGCGCTGTCACCTTTTTTGTTCAAAGTTCGCATTTTCTGCCCCTCACCGGCAACCCTTCCTCCTCTTCGCCTGACGGAGCTGGCCGACGTGCTTTGCCTCTCTTTGGGCCGCGCCCCTCTGCAGCCTTCGCAAGATTTCGCTGAATATAGATCACACGACGTGGGGTTCATGTTATCAATTTGGTATTTATATAAAACATGACGATGGCAGAATGGCCGTCTAGTGACCGTACAATTGCTGTCGCAATGAAAATCGCGTTCAGATAATCCTTCTTTCGATGGTGGCGTATTTAGCGCAGTATTTCTGCATTCGCATAGATTGCTTTAACATACATTAGAGCACGGTGTAAGAATATACTCAGGTGATGACACTCTTCCCCCAACGCATGGGAAACCGCAATCCACGCGCGTCCAGATAATGTTCGGGTTCTTATCAGATGACTTGCAGAGGGCGCTACGAAAAGCGGGGCAGTCGTCTCCATAGCAACGCGCATGCTGCTGATAACGTGCATTTTTCTGTGCCATTTTGCTGGATAATGTGCATCCGCCAAGCGGCGTCGAGGGGCGAAATCGAGAGAGCAACAGGAGAGGGAACGGCGAGAGCGTCGGCGATGACGCAGCACCACCGTGATTCGGCTACTCGCGGGCGCTCTCCGCCTCAAGCCATTAGATGGCGCACTGCTCAACGGACCGACGACCGAACATTTACTGGCCGCTTAGGCGCGCGCGGTGTCAACACCTGAATATTCTTACACCGTGATTTAGAGAGAAAAGATCAGGTCGGTAATAATGAACTGCAGTAGAGCCCTACGAAATGGTATTGCCTTATTGTGACGCACTTTAGGCATATACTACGGGAATGGGAGCATATTGACAGTCACCACAATTTGAACTAACGTGAATGTGAGCTTTGATGATTGGAAGAGCGTGCTTGCGACGGTGATTCATTAAGTTGAATCTTTAGGGTGCGATGCTTTCGTGCTCCCTCAGTGGTGTAGTTGCATGAACTACGCAAGGCTGACGCGATACATAAAAATGGGTAGAGCAGCCACCCACGAGAGGGAGCCACACGACGAGAGTTTCGTACTCGTAGAAATGGCGACCTCTTTCATTCCAATGTTTCCACGACCACTGTTTTGAGGCTGCGAGTGTTTCCAATCGTAAGCGAACTCCACGTTTTCTTTAGTTACGTCGAAAGATAACGTGTTCAGTGTGCAATACTGGTCGTTAATACCCTTAAAAAAAACTTCACTCGTTACCACGGCAAATAACTTCTGTCTTTTGTGTCAAAGCACTTCGGGCAGTGCGGCGATATTGTGGCATAAATGAGTCTCAATTGCCACTGCATTTGAGAGGATTTGGATGCGCTTGACTGCAGTAAAGTATTTTTAAGGCGTCAGCACTTTGTCGTCTTTACTACCATAGTTTGGTGGCCGTATTATCGTTGATTCATAACCCAAGATGAAAATGATCTCTGTCTGTAGGATTTCTGAGGGAAGGGCAATGGAGACCAGAACACTACGAACTACCAGGACGGCGGCACGGCTGTCCACTACGGTAAGTGATGAAAGGTCTTCCGTTAATATTATAGCATAGAAAAATATCTCCTCTCTGTGCACCGGAGGAGATAATTTGACAGCGCTATTATTTTATTGGTGGGAACAGGCACGTATAAACGGGATGCATACATTATGCATTCACGCTTTGTGTGGATGTGGTAAAATACGATGGGACAACAGCGACCCTTTCTGCCCGAATTTACTGTACCACTCCGCATGGAATTCCAATAATTCCATATGTTATGAGTATAATGATTACAGAAAAAATAGATTCCGCACAATATTCGTATCCTTGTCGTCGATTTTCACAGTGATCGGACAGATTCTTATAGAGTCGTTAGAAAGCCTACGGTGCGCCTTGGTTGGAAACATTTGCAATATAAAACGAGACAAACGAAAGGATAGAAATAAGACAGCACTGCAACTTAAAACAAGTACGGGAATATGTATCAGATACTAATAATGCAATAATGCTCAAGCTCCTTTAACGCCTTTTCATTTTTTTTTTCTGCACCACAATTTGCGTTTTCTGGATTACATGTTTCAAAAGACGTCAACTGCAGCCTAGCTGCATTGTGATCGTGTTCCCTAGTCTCAACCAGTTTTTAGAACATTCCGACTTTTGCGATTTCTTTCCAGTCATCCTCACGAATCATTATCGCACAATAACGAACCACCAGCTTTGCATTCAGAGAAGACGCAAACGGCCAAAAAGGAAACCAGTTTGCCGCTTCCAGTGTCCAGTAGCGGCGCCTGCGATGATGCGGTTCCCAGCACGAGCCGTGCGGACAAGAACGCCGCTGCATTGGCGACAAACAACGCGAGGTATGGGCAACATTTAAAGCGTTATTACAGCGTTGTTCTTTTAGCAGATCTTGCCTGTGCCGCAGTAGCAGAGGTGTACGTTACGCGGTACAAATAATCGTTACTTGCAATCAGTGGAATTTTGTTGATTTTATTGCGAAGCACTTCTTAGCGAACCTTTGGCATTCTGAGCGTTTTTTATCTATCTATCTATCTATCTATCTATCTATCTATCTATCTATCTATCTATCTATCTATCTATCTATCTATCTATCTATACTTCTATTATCTATCTATCTATTTATCTATTTATCTATTTATCTATTTATCTATTATCTATTATCTATTATCATCTATCTATCTATCTATCTATCTATCTATCTATCTATATCTATCTATCTATCTATCTATCTATCTATCTACTATCTATCTATCTATCTATCTATCTATCTATCTCTATCTATCTATCTATCTATCTATCTATCTATTTATCTATCTATCTATTTATCTATCTATTTATTATTTATTTATTATTTATTTATTATTTATTATTTATTTGTCTGTCTGTCTGTCTGTCTGTCTGTCTGTCTGTCTGTCTGTCTGTCTGTCTGTCTGTCTGTCTGTCTGTCTGTCTGTCTGTCTGTCTGTCTGTCTGTCTGTCTGTCTGTCTACGTGCTTTCGTGTCGCCTCCATAATTTGGTGTAGACCAAAATTGGCATGGGAGGGTAAGAGGACTAGACGAATGTGATTCTCTGGCCATGACATGAATAACGTGAAAATCTTGTCGCGTACGTCGTCGAACACTTTCCTCCAGACACGTCTGGCACATACCCGTTTACCATGGGCCACAGCGTACGGGTGTGCGCCACAGGTGATTGAAACTTTATATCTACCCAGGAACGGCGGGAACAGACATTGGTAATTGAAATGCGAGTGCGTTAAAAACAAACATCGGCAGCGTTCACCTGACGAATGGAAAGAATAAAAAATAGGATCCCAGCAGCAATCTAACCATAGAATGCTGTGTGGCAATCAGGGATTCTACCACAGAGCCACGAAAAGAGCCTATGCAGGCGTAAGGCGATGTAACGTCAACTGTGTTTGTGGTGCAGGCTTTCTAATTTTACAAGAAAGCAATAAACACTATATGTACCCTTACGATACAGGCGTCATACACGATTTACGTGCTATGAAATCGGAGCCAGTGTTGGCTCCGATTTCATAGCAGTCTAATAAAAATTACATTCTTCCTATGATTCAGCAAGCTATATTCAATCATTCCTAGACCGCGAGTAATACATTAACGAAAGTCTCGCACGACATTCACATGATTGCACCATAAAGTGCACTTAGTTTCGATAATAGTTGCGTGTGTACTCTAACGTGAGGGATGACGTTACATCGCGCCATAAGTTAACCCTTAAACGCCTGTGGTGTCAACGTGCCTGGTAAAGTCACGGTGCGCACAGAGCTACCACATTTACAAAAACACGTCGCTCCACCTCCTAACGTTTGGCTCGAAGCCATAAAATGCAGCGTAGTAGTACTCACTGACTGCTTCGCCTGAATCCGATTCCCACAACGTGTGGGATCTGCCGAATTTTATGTAATATAATGTGTGCTTTTTTTCGCAACTGTAGCGTTCTGGGTTTTTCAATTACATTTCTTGTAATTTATTGCCGGTAACGAATTACTTTTTTTCTACGGCGTTTGGGATGTTAAACCCCAACAATTATTATTAGCCTCACATCTCTCCTCTTTACCCTCAATTCCCTTTCCCGCCACTTGTTACACTGGTATACTTACAAGTCCAGGCTATGCTCTGCTAGCGTGCCTGGATAGCCGAGAGGTTAGACGCACGCCTTCGGATCGATACGCGGGTTCGAATTCCGCCGACGCATCAAAATCTTTTCGCCATTTTCTTTTATACTGTCTTTCTATCTCTCTCTCTCTCTGTGTACTAGTTTTCTCCCCTAACCCATCAGGGTTATACAGGTCCACGCCGGAGAAGCCCGGGCACGTGTTGTGGGTGTGCAGCAGAAGTTGAAAAGGACGAAGCAGCGTGTACCGCTCATGTTAATGATAATTACTGTTCGCACTATCCGCCGCAATGAAAAGTTAAAGAGCTCCGCTCCTAAATTGTCACAATCCTCTGAGCTGCACCATATGCCGCATGTAAAGTAGACAAAAGTGATAGAGCCTAACCCTATTGTATTTGTGTGACCTGTAAATAGGGACCTATTCCCAGGCTTCGAACTATACAATAAAGTTTAAAACCCATTTAAGCGCGGAGCACTTTAATGGCTCGGCTTGTCGTCCATCCATGCATCTCATGTGGCGTCATCACGCTCATAACAAAGCGCTCAATACAGCCGTAACAAGGACAGCAATCGTCAAAACCGGGTTCAAATGAATGAACAAGGTATAATATATAATTTACAGAAATAACCAAGTAATTTGAATAATTATCTAGAAATTGCTGACAACTTTCCGAAACATGCGGTTGACTCCGACGTTGCGCAAGAGAGGGCGCCACCGCCTCGCCAAGTGCGCTACGGATGCTCCCCCCGGCACTTCTCAGGCGGCCATTCAGCGCGTTTCAGGTTACAACCGCAACTGCCTCAACTACCGGAAGCTTTATAAACCACTAAACCGCTCCTCGCTCCTCCACCCATAGGTTTAGTACAGACTCTAGAGGAAAAGCTGGGCCGAAAGAACGCCGACCACAAGAACACCGCCATTACCCAATTTTGCCAGGGTTGCCTTTGCAATTATTTACGGAGTGGCTAAGATCAGCGGTATTTGTGTTAGTAATACTGGCAGTGTAAATCAAACACGGTCATTTTGACGCATTACAAGTGTGCTGGCATTGGTTGTCGTTCATTTTGAAGATTTTTAGGGAAAGATTGAGGGCTATTTAGGGAAAGTACTGTGCGCCAGACTCACGGCCCCGGAAAATGCGTTTGGAGACAGTTTTGCTAGATGACTCCAGCATAACCACTCGAGTTTGAGGTCGCGGCCGAGTGCGCGCCTTCTGACTGAATTGTGAGTCGCAGTGCGTCGTCGTCTGCGCGTTCTCTCGACGCGTTGCTCTAACTGATGGGAGCGCATTTTAGTTAATTACGATAAAGTCTGTCTAGTACAAGTCAAGTCTAGTATGCGTCTCAGGGGCAGGTAACACTCGCACGGTAGTGTAATGGCGGCATTGCGGCGCCCTTCTCGTCGGAGATTGTAATGCATGGGCGACATGGGGAGCTTTTCTCTAGTGTCTCTGCTAACTATATGCCTCCACCTAAACTCTCCACATTGATCCAGCCGAGCAAGAGCGCAGCGAGCGTCAGCGAATGCTGGATCGCGCGAGACAGCGTCGACGCCGGGCAAGTTCCGAGGTGAAATCTCTGCGAGCAGCCGCCGCTCGACAAGAGCGACAAGCCAAGCGACAACAGCCAGTGCCTCTCCTTGTGAACGCCCAGCGAGCAGCTGCACAACGTAAGCGCCAAGTGAATTCCGCATCGGTCAGGCTCAGACCGCTGCGGCTCGTCACCGCAGGTGGGCCGATCGTAAACTCAAAGTGAAGCAAGCGTAGTGAAACGTCTACAGTGCCAGAATAATCTAACCACGGTGCTTGAGAAGGCAGCGGCTGCGGAACGTCAAATGCGCCAGAGCAACTCAGTCTCCTTCCCGCGCGCAGGAACCACACAACCCTATTATAACCGCATTTATTCGCACATTACAGATTACCGCACAAGCCATAACCGATACCATAATACCCACATTGCAATAACAAAAATGATAGCCACCGATAAAAATAGCACAAACAATAACTGTGCAACGGGAATCGCGGGGGTGCCCGACGCACCTCCTCAGGTTCCACAGTAATGGAGCTGCTATTTCTTGTTTATTAGTGTTGGGGAGGCACTCCAGTGGAATCACTTTTTTCTTTCGCAAGATTTCGCTTGCTGATAGAGCACACGACGCGGTGCTCATGTTATCAATTTGGACTTCATGCAGAACATGACGACGACGGCAGAAATGGGCTTCTAGTGACCATACAAATGCGGTCGGCAATGAAAATCATGTGCAGATAATCCTTCCGTCAATAGCGGCGCACTTTGGCGCAGTATTCCTGCATTCGTAGGAGATGCTTTAACAGAGATTTATAGGAGAAACGATCAGGTCGGGTAATGGGGAACTGCAGTACAGCCTTTCGAAAGAGTATAGCCTTATTGTGACGTACTTTAGGCGTATACTACGGGAATGGGAGTATATCGACAGTCACCACAACCTTTGAAGACACGTGAATGTGAACTTTTACAATTTAAAAAGCGTGCATGCGACAGTGATCCATAAAGTTGAATTCCTTGGTATGCGGTGCCTTCCAGCTCCCTCTGGGTAGTGCAGTTGGCATGATTGGCGCAGGGCTAACATGATACAATGAAAATGGGTAAAGGAGCCACACCACGAAATGTTCGCATTCGGAGAAACTAGCGACCTCTTTTTTTTACCGTTTCCACGGGCCACAGTGTTGAGACTGTGAGTGTTTCCAATTGTAAGCGAACTCTCGCGTGCGTTTATGGTCATGTCGATACATATCGAGTTCAGTGTGCAATAATGATCGTTAATACTCGCAAGGAGCATAATTCGTTTACAAGGCAAATTGCTTCTTCTGTGTTTTGTGTCAAAGCATATCGGACAGTTCGGGGAGACTTCGCATCAATAATGCTCAGTTGCCACTGCATCTTAGAGGATGTGGATACGCGTGACTCTAGGGAATTTTTTTATGGTTTTAGCGCTTGGTCGTCTTTACCACCATAGCTTCATTGCCATATAATCGTTGGAGCTTCATCACACTTGATCAAAATGATCTGTCTGTAGAATTTCTGATGGAAGCCGCAATGCAGAGCTGGACACTACGAACTACCAGGACGGCGATACAGTCATCCACTGTGGTAAGCGATGGAAGTTTTTTTCCGTTAGTATTATAGCATAGAAACGTATCACACCTCTCTGTTCTCCGAATGAGCTAGTTTGACAGCGTTGCTATTTTATCGGTAGGAACAGACATGTACATACGGAATGTACATCCATGACTTCACGTTTTGTGTGGTTGTGGTACAATATGGTGGCACAAGAGTGACTCTTTCTGCCCGAACTTACTGTACCACTCCGCATACAATTCCAATAATTCCATATGTTATGAGTATAGTGATTACATAAAAAATACAGATTCTGCACAATTTTCGTATCCTCGTCGTCGATTTTCAATGATCTGACAGATACGTAAAGGGACACTTAAGGTAAATATTAAGTCGACGTTGATTGACGAAATAAAGGTCCACAAACCTCGTGGTGCTACTCTTGTGCGACGGAAGTGCTTATTTTTAAATAAAATCACATTTTAGTGGTCCGCATCGCGTTAGCGCACTTCAGATCACCCGCCTGAAAGCGGTGTTTCTCACGTCACTGCTGCCGAGCCCAACGTTTCCCGCCTTTACTGCGCGGCGGCGTGCACCGGCGGCGTGCGCCATTCGGGCATCCGGCAACATCACATGCAGGCGGCATTACGACGAACTTTCTGTCAGAGGGTTCGGTGAAAACAGAACCTTTGAACCACGCGCGCCGTTCCTCATGGCAACGCCAAGGAGGTTCTTTTTTCCATGAATCAAACAACGAACAACCAGCATGTTATTACGTCCCTTGGTACACGGAAGGTTTATTTTTATTGCAGCTAGTTTGATTACGAGTGATTAATTTCAGTCGAACTCTCTCACGTCATCGGGATCATTTCCAAAATGTGCCGCTGGTGGCGCTCATCGTTGATACATTTAGAGTTACTGTATATGCTACCTTTAGGTAGCAGAGTAGGAGTTGCGCATCCGTCTTCCAAACGCCGCTAGTAACCATGCGTTGCGGAGAAGCTGACGCTCGGGTCAATTCTTGTATTTCTCGATCGCGCCGCTGCAGCGACCTGGATTGACACTACTCATTCACAGTAAAGTTAATCAGCCGTCTTCGACACGCCAGACTTGCCGATCGGTGACCCGGTAGGCATGTCGCCTGCAAAAACGGAGTGCGTCTTCACCGCATAGCTGTGGTGCTAGCCAGACCTATGCGCAACTCTGCTACCTAAAGGTAGCATACAGACTCTAGATACATTTAGCTTAATTCTCGGTACGTAGGGCACTGCTTAATAATATTGCAGTTTTAGACGTTGTCATACATTGAGCTTTCACTGACATAAATTGTTATTTGCCTTTAGTGTCCCTTTAAAGCGTCATTAGAAAGGCCTACAGGGCGCCTAAGTAGGAATTTGTAATATGAAAACGTGACAAAAAAGATAGAAATAAGACAGCACTGCAGCGTGAAAGAAGTCACGGGGATATGCATGAAATACTAAGAATGCAATAATGCATTGAGCTCCTTTAACATCCCTTCCATTTTTTCGTGCACCACAATGTGTGTTTCTGGCCCCATAGATTACATGTTTCAAAAGACGTGAACTTTAGCCTGCCTTCATTGTGATACTGTCCCTGTGTCTCTAGGAGTTCTCTAGAAGATTCCGAGTTTTGCGATTTCTTTCCAGTCAGTACTCACGAATCATTGTCGCACAATGACGAACCACTACAATTGCCTTCAGAGAAGACACATACGGAAAAAAAGGAAACTGGTTTGCTGCTTCCGGTGTCCAGTAGTGGCGCCTGCGATGATGCGGTTCCCAGCACGAGCCGTGCGGACAAGAACGCAGCTGCGTGGCAAGAAACAACGCGAGGTATGGGCAACTAAAGCCCTCCATCGCGTCTACTGCCGCTTTTTTAAGTACCGCCATCTATTGTTCGACGACGACGCCCACTTCCGGTTCCGGAGTTCCGGAAGGAAGTTCTTGAGCCACTTCCTTCCGCTTTTTCTTCATCTTGTTTCTGCGCACGATGTGCACACGCGAGAAAGCTCATATTTGCTTCTCCGTTTCGCAAGTGTTGTTGTTTTGAGGTTCGTCGTAAACTGCCTGCCGCCGAGGGAGTTTTCGCTCGGTGTTTCTGCGTCGCGAGGGCATGGGCGGGCATCAGGGGGCATGGGGCACGTGCATCAACCGGAAAAAAGCAGCAGAAACATCATGGCGGCACTTAGGCTTCCGCTATGCGGGGAACCGGTGTGAAGGGAGAGGGGGGCGGACGAGTTGGCGCTACTTAACCTAGCCGGCGGAAAAACGCATGGGGGGCTTTATGGGCAACATTAAAGTTATTACAGCGACGTTCTTTTAGCAGATGTAGCCTGTGCCGCAGTAGCAGAGGTGTACGGTACGCGGTACAAATAATCGATTACTTGCAATCAATGGCATGTTCTTGTTTTTTGTAATAATCTATTCGTTTTTCGAAACTGTAACGTTCTGAGTAATTGAATTACATTTTCTTCTAAGTTATTACCGGCAATCAATTCTTTATTTTTTTAAAAGAAAGTTGTAAGCAGTCGTATACGGTGTTTGGGACGTTAAACCCCAGCAGTTATAATTACCTCTCATCTTTTCCTCCTCACTCTCACTTCCCTTTGCCGCCGCCTTGCAATACTATATTATACAAGTCTACGCTATGCTCTTCTAGCGTGCCTGGATAGCCGAGTGGTTAGGATGCTCGCCTTTGGATCGTGGGTACGCGGGTGGCGTCCCGGAGCTCATCAGAAATTTTTTCGCCATGATTTTCTCTGTCTTTATATCTTTCGTTGTCTCTCTGTTTCTTCCCTGCTCTCTCTCTCTCTCTCTCTCTACTCGTTCTCTACGCTCACCATCAGGGGTTAATACAGGCCACGCCGGAGAGAGCCAGGGCACGTGTGTTATGGGAGTGAAGGAAAAGTTAAAAATTACGAAGCGAACGTGCACCGTTTCATGTTCATGATAATTACAATCCGCAATATCCGCCGCTACGAAAAGCTTAAAGAGCTCCGCTCTTAAAATGATATCACGATCTCCGAACTGCACCGTATATAAATGTAGAGTGGACAAAAGTAATATAGTCTATTGCAATGTATTTGTGGGACTTGTAAGGTCACAGCCTTTGACCTATACGATAAAGTTAAAAACCACTTTTAAGTGCGGAGCACGTTAATGACCCGGCTTGTCGTCCATCCATGCATCATAGTGGCGTGATGACACTCACAATAAAGCACTCAATACAGCCCGTAACAAGGCTAGCACATCGTCAAAACCGGGTTCAAATGAAAGAACAAGGCCTAAAGTTATACAATTAACAGAAATACCTAAGTAATCGCAATAATTACCTAGAAAATTCGTAAAAATCATTTTGGAGACATGCGGTTGACTTCGGCGTCACGCAAGAGAGGGCCCCATTGCTTCGCCAGTGACGTTATGGCTCTTCCTACCAGCACTTCTCCGGCGGCCAATTGGCGCGCGCCATGTCGCAACTGCAACTGCACGTAACCTTTATATACCACTACTCGCTCCTCCACTCATAGATGTAGCACACACTCTAGAGGAAAAGAGCGCCGACCGCAAGAACATCGCCGTTACCCTACTTTTGTCAGGGTTGCCTTTACAATTTTTTACAGAGGTATAATATCAGCTATATTTAATGTTAAAATACTGGCAATATAATCAAACACGGTCATATTGACCAAATAATAGCCTGTAGGCGTTGTTCATTGTTCATTTGCAATATGTTTTGGGAACGACTGAAGGCAATTTAGGCAAATTACTGTGCGCCGGACTCACGGCCCACAAAAGCGTTAGATTCAGCTTTGCAAGATGGCGCCACCATAACCACTCCGTGTTTGAGGTGCGCGGCCTATTGCGCGCCTTCTGACTGAGTTGCCAGTCGTAGTGCGCCGTCGTCTGCGCGTTCTCTGGACACGTACTTATAGCTCTAATTGATGGGAGGTCACTTTCGTTAATTACGATGAAAAATAGATGCCACCCTCAGTCTAGCATGCGTCTCGGGGGCTACTAACGCTCGCACGGTAGTGTAATGGCGGCATGGCGGCGCCCTTCTTGTCGAGATTCTAATGCATGGGCCCTATGGGGTCCTTTGCTCTGGTCTGTACTAACTCTATGCCTCCTCGTAAACTCTCCATATTGATCCAGCCGAGCAAGAGCGCAGCGAGCGTCAGCTAATGCTGGATCGCGCAAGACAGCGTCGACGCCGGGCAAGTTCCGAGGTGAAAGCTCAGCGAGCAGCCGCCGCTCGACAAGATCGACAAGCCAAGCGACAACAGCCAGTGCCTCTCCATGTGAACGCCCAGCGACCACCTGCAGAACGTAAGTGCCTAGTGAACCGCGGCATCGTTAAAGGGATACTGGCACCTTTCTTCGAAGGCGAGTTTACTCTGCCATACAAATCTCCTGCATGCAGAAACGGCTCTGAAAAACAAAAGCTCAGCAAATGCTGATAAGATATTATTTTGATATCAAGGTCAAGTCACTCACATCAAGACACTCACATCGCGCAATACCAATTTGGTGTATATCTAGTGAAACGGCCGCTAGCGGATCATGAGCGTGGCATGTAAATCAGGTCGTACATGACTTGCATGCATGATTTCCATGTACACGTCTCACTTACGTTCGTCATACAGTCGTGTCGCGTAACACCAATTTTGGTGTATATCACGCAAGCGAAACGGACGCGAATGCACCACGAGCGTGGCATGTAATCATGACATACATGTCATGGATGTCATGGTTTTCATGCTACCACCTGTATTCATGTTCTTCATAAAGTCACATCACACAATACCAGTTTTCGTGTATATCAATCTAGCGAAACGGCCGCGAGTGCGCCATGAGCGTGGCATGTAAATCATGTCACACATGACATGCAAATCAGGATTTTCATGTTACCACGTGTCAGTTATGTTCGTCATACAGAAAGTTCTCGTCATACCAGTTTTTGTATGTATCCCTTCATTTAACGGCCGCGAGCGCCCCGAGACCAGGTCATGTAAATCATGCTGCACATGACATGCGCGTCATGATTTGCATGTTAGGACCAGTCATTATGTTCGTCAGGAATTCTTGTCACGCCGTACCAATTTTGGTATATATGAAATTAACGGAAAGGCCGCAAGAGCCCAAAGGCCGTGGAATGTAAATGATGCTGTTCATGACATGCGTGTCATGATTTTCATGATATGACCTGTCATTTATGTTCGTGATAAGGCCATGTTATGACACACCAATTTGGTGTACATCCGATTAACGGAACGGCCAGGGAGCCCAAAGGCCGTGGAATGTAAATCATGCTGTTGATGACATGCGTGTCATGATTTTCATGATATGACCTGTCATATATGTTCGTAATAAGGCCATGTTATGACACACCAATTTTGGTATACATCCGATTGACGAAACGGCCAGGAGAGCACAAAGTCGTAGGCGGCTAGATAGATAGATAGATAGATAGATAGATAGATAGATAGATAGATAGATAGATAGATAGATAGATAGATAGATAGATAGATAGATAGATAGATAGATAGATAGATAGATAGATAGATAGATAGATAGATAGATAGATAGATAGATAGATAGATAGATAGATAGATAGATAGATAGATAGATAGATAGATAGATAGATAGATAGATAGATAGATAGATAGATAGATAGATAGATAGATAGATAGATAGATAGATAGATAGATAGATAGATAGATAGATAGATAGATAGATAGATAGATAGATAGATAGATAGATAGATAGATAGATAGATAGATAGATAGATAGATAGATAGATAGATAGATAGATAGATAGATAGATACGCTCAAAGTCGCAGAAGTTCGCTAAGAAATGCTTCGCATTAAAAAAAAAAGCGCGCCGTCAACGTCATCTGTAAGCTAAACGCGAAGGCGCCTAAAGGCCTCCAATATTCGCGCACACTATCTCGGAGGCAACGCCGCACCGTTGATGGTCGCGCATGCTCGCGCCCGCGCGTCACTGCCGCGTCTTCCGCGACAGCGCGGGCTGCACCTTTTCGTAGGTGTGCGATAGAGTACGTTCGTATCAAACGTCGCGGGGTGCAATCGGTTCACAACAACCGTACTCCAATACATTGCAGGCTAATGGGTCTTGGCCGGAACCACAGAAAAATTCGTATCACCCCGAAATTCGTACGAGCTGTGATCGTATCACTGAGGTTTTACTGTATATTGTGCGAGCACGTGACGTGAAGCTCATACCGTGTTGTGACGTCTGAGTAAAGTAGGAACCGAAACCAGCCTTTAGAAACATACCGGAATTACTTTTCCAGGGTGCACTTACGCTTAGCACTACCTTTTCTAGGCTCTTCAGGGCGTGACCTTTCCTTTGACGCAAAAAAAAAAAAAAAAACACTGAAAATGTTCGTGTCAGTACCCCTTTAAAGCTCAGAGCGCTGCGGCTCGTCAGCGCAGACACGCTTATTCTATACTCAAAGTGAAGCAAGAGTTAGTCAAACGTCTACAGCGCCAGAATAAACTAACCATGGTGCGCGAGAAAGTAGCTGCCGGGCAACGTCAAATGCGCTACAGCAACGCAATCGCATTTCACGTGCGCAACAACACAACCCTTGTAAAACAGCATTTAATCGCCATTACGTATTACCGCACAGCACGTAACGTAAACACTTCACGACACCGTTGCAATGACCCACATTGCAATGACTTCACCCACATTGCATTGACAACAATGATAGCACCGATAAAGATAGCAACAAAATAATAACTGCGCAACGGGAATCGCGGTGTACCCGACGCACTGCCTCAGGTTTTACCGTACTGGAGCTGCATTTCTTACTTACTATATTGGGGAGGCACTATACTGAAATCACTTTTATTTTTAACACGAAAGTGTTTTACGCCGGAGTCCACCCAGACTTCAGTGACGTATTTCCGTCAAGGCAATGACGTCGCAAAAATCTACACTATCAGATGGCAGATAGAAACTTGGAAGAAAGTTCCATCAACGGGAGTCAAACCACGACCTCGCGCTCCACGGGAACAGATGTCCACTGCGCCACGGTCACACTCCGGCGGCTTTACAAACGCACCTTGTATATCTCACACTTTAGTCGGCGGGATGGTGTCGCCGTCTGGGAGCGGGGAAGTAATGCATCAAGACCGTGGCCTTCTCGATTAGCTCCTGCAGCGGGTCGTTGCTACGTGTCCGTCCCATTCGGCGCGTTTCCAATAAGAGAAGTGCACTTTTGTCAACGCCTTGACACACCACGGGGTGGCAACCTTACCCAAGCATCGGCCTCGGTCATAGCATCCATCTATATTATTGTAGCTCTGCGACGCGCGCCTGCCTCACTGGTGGTAACACTGCATTCGCCCCGAGAAAAATCGCGGCCGGGCTGAGGGTAGACACGACGCGCGTTGCGTTTCCCTCTAGTCCGGCCGTGGTGTTCAATTACTCTTTAACATGCGGTGGTGTGGCGACATTAGCACAAGTTCGGCGTTCAATCAGCGACGCTCTTCTGGCTGTCACACCTCTTTCTCTGATTACGCTCTCACCGTTATCTACTACAGCTACATATGGGTTTGTTCATGGACGTTAGTCGTCGGGACGGAGATGTGCCATCAAGCGCCAACGTGGGTGCATCCACGTTAAACGGTGCTATAGCTGCCAAAGACCAAGAGATAATGTGAAAGCTCTCTGATATCAATGTACAGTAAAAATTCAACTAGTTTCGCGATGACGCATTTTACTTTTGTGTTATACCGATTCCTATGACGGAGGGATCAACCATGTTTTTTAATATATATTACTAATTTATATATTTTGGTATGTATTGTGTTCCAGTTGTAGTAAATTTCGCTAAGTTTACTAAAGAAGTCGTACATTGATGCACCGCATGAGATTTCGTATGTAGTGTTTTAGAGGTAAAAGAAATAACTATAATCTTACAAATGTACCGCGAATCAACAGAGCAGGAGTAGCTTCGGAATATAATTAGTTTTGTACTGCAGAAACTAGCCGCAGTCAACGAAGGAAATGTACACATTTCTGTTGCCTTTGTTACAGCAGAGTGAACGGCCGTGCACGTTTGCATGTCTTTTCTAAGACAGATGGAGAAAGATTCCCGTCCATGCGTAGTTAGTGTTTCGATTATGAAACGTTTTATTGCGCGGAACGTGCAGGACTACATTATGCTGCTGTTTTTGTCTGGATGTGCTCAGCTGAGGTGAGCTACCATAAAAAATTAGCCATGCTAATGTCGGTTAGAAGCTATTAGAAAACAAAGCCCTATGCAAGCCGCGCCATGACGCGCTGTGCAACATGCCTTCTTTTTGGGTGCTTGTGCTTATAGTTTCACGTCCGACAGCGCACTTCGAGTTTTTATCCTCAAGGTGTCTAAGTATCGCGTTTAGCACGTACGAGAATTCTCTTTCAGGTTTTACCACGAAACTGTATTTACCGTGTTTCCCCAGTGTCTACTAGAGAACTAGTAGGCATTACTCATTGAATCAAGAATGAAAAGTTTTGTATACGTGTGATCAGGTGGAGCGCTGCTTTTTTTTCTCAACGTTGACGTCCCCTGAAATTAAGCATCAGTCTTCAAGTGCTGTTGAACAAGGCAAATGCGGGATAAATAGAAATTACCGAAGTTTAGGAGTAATATTAGGCAAATCGGGCTCCTATAAAAGCTAAAATCTGTTCGCCAAACTGTCTATCGAGAAAAACATGCTCCTTTCCTTCCACAAAGCACTATGTACACGGCGTCAAATTCCGTTGTCTGGTCACTCGCAGGGATTCTACTGGCACTACAGAGAGGAAGAAGCGTAAAGATATCAGCGGCGTCAACGGCAACGTCAACCACGGCAAGAAACGATCAGGGAAGCGACGCCACAAATGCGAGATATGCGGCCAGTCATTTAAAACGAAGAGTAGTCTCCTGGCACATCGCCGTACGCATGCAGGCGACAAGCCCTATCGCTGCGACACATGCGCTAAATCATTTTCACAGAAGGGTAATCTCGGGGTACATCTTCGCACGCATACAGGCGAGAAGCCCTTCCATTGCCACATGTGTGCTAAATCATTTGCACAGAAGTGTCAGATGGTGGTACATCTCCGCAGGCATACAGGCGAGAAGCCCTTCAAGTGCGCGGACATGCCCTAAATCCTTCGCACAGCCGGCAAATCTTCGTGTACATGAGCGCATGCATGCGGACGAGAGGCCGTATAAATGCAAAATGTGTCGTCATTCATCCAAGACATTAGCAGCTCTCAAAAAGCACCAACGCGTGCACAGAAACAAAAAAAACGTGAGCCTGCCAAAAACAGGAACAAAATCACTTATAGCAGCGATGTATCAATGGGCACCTCCACAGTCGCATGGCTGTGTCTTCCTTTACTGGCGAAATGTGCAATAATTAACGTGCAAAAAGAAATGTATATATTTTATTACGCAAGCATCGTGAGTGCTTAATTTTTACGTTCTATTGACAAGCCGATGTTTTTAGAAATTTAACTGATCTCATGGCCATATTCGGCAAACTCACTCATGAGACGACTCAATTAGACTCAAATCGAGCCGCGAGTCTTAGTCTGGGTGTGTCCGGGTGGGCAAATTATCATTTAGCTAGAGTTCTAGTGAGTCCGGTTGAGGAAAACTTCGGTGAGTATGTGTCCGGGTGAGTCCTAACCGCAAAATATATTGTTACGGGGAGAAGAAGGCGTTGAAGGTTCTATTTACAAGGTATATACAGAGGAAAAAGCCAGGCATACAAGATGGGGCCCAAAGTCCGCGCGGAATCAGGGAACGTCGTCCTCTTTCATCACGTCTCCCTCTTCATCTTCGGTAGCGCTTCGTAGCAATATAACATGAGTGAGTCTGAATGACGTCCACTTTTTTAACGACCTATGCTCCTACCTAAGGACAAGAACACGTGGGCACTTCCCCATTCGCGTGGCCGTGTATCCCTTCCCTGTCAAAATGTGCAATCAATTATTCACATAGAGCGAAAGTGTTAATACGAAAACATCGATGAACACGAGTACTGAATTCTTACGTGCTATTGATTAGGCGATGCTTTCAGAAATTTACCCGACGTGATACCTCATGACAGCACACGTGGGCTGTCGTAGATGTAAATTTTTGGGTATAACTCCGTCCTACATGTCAACGTTTACTTCCAGGTGTTAGAGAAAAGCAGTGTGGAACAATACTGCTGTTTCCTTAAGATAACAAAAATATATTAAAACCACCCGTGTGAGAAGAGTGTTTTATTCCTAATGAAAAACATCGGACTAAAATGCACGTATTAAGCAACGTTGTATGGCCTTCTTTGACGTCATAGTCAGAACTATTTGCAATGGTCCAGCGCAGAAGAATACTGGTGATTCCTTTGTGTGTGTCCTCTTCGTGCAGCTACCAATGTTACTTGTAGACGTAGCTGTACCAAAATATTTGTAACCGGAAAGTGGAAAAATGAGGATCGGAAACGATGTGCACGCAGATCACTTACTTTTGATGTGCAATTTGGATGGCTGATTTGAATTCTATAGCGATTCAGTGTACATGTGTGGTCAGAATTCATTTTTTACCTACCTCTCTCATGTATGCCTAAGCTCAAACATCGTGTGTTGTTGAAATGCGGCACAAGTCAACATTACTGCCTCGCCTGGGTGTGTGGTTATCACATACACCAGCCCTGTGCTGGTCCACATTACACTACACAAATACAAATCATTGAGGCAGTACAAAATCGCTCTGCTCATTTCATTTCAGCAAAAACATAGTCGCAACACGAGTGTCACGGAAAATGAAGGCTACTTTTAAGCTTCCTTCTCTAACAGCCATAAAAGGCAGTCGTGCATCTTTTTCACAAACTGCGTTATCACAACCCCGCTTTTCGTTCCTTGTTACTTCGAGCGCCATTTCACTCACACCGGCTTCATCACATTCATAAGCATACCATTCCATGTTTTCAACTGCTGCAGGCACACTATAATTTCGTCCCAGAACCGCAAAGGACAGGAATCCTTTACCGAACTCCGTAAGAGACATATCTAATGCCAGTACTTTTAAAAATGCTCTAAGCTGTTGTAAGGATACTGCACTATTATTTGCTTGTCTGCACTCTACGTGTAATGTATAATCACTGTGTGTATTTTAAATGTATACATTTTTTGTATATGGTATTTTTTGTTTTCGTTCGCCTTTGCAATGCATGCCGCCTGCCCCTAAAATATATATTTACCCTCAAGGTACTCCAAATAAACAAAAGATTAAATAAAGTTCTATGGCTGTCACGGAGAGTGTGTTTGTGTTTTGTCTTCCTTCCGATTGTTTGTGCCATCGCGACGTTTGTTTAGATTCATTATGAATTCAAGTATATAGGACAATGCAAAATATTTTTGCATACATATCAGCAAACGAAGATATTTCATAACAGAAATATTAAGTTATTTCTGCCCATTGCCATTCGCTTCAGGGCTTGCAGCCGTGACGACCTCTGAACCACGTCATTCGTTTCAAAAGTTGCAGGAGAGGTGCACCACTGGTTCGCGATTTTCATGCACCCCCATATGCTGACGGTGGCGGCTTGGTGCAGTCGTGCGCGTGCGCAATAGCAGCCGAGCAGATGACGCAGCATTCAGGCGCAGGCACCGTACCCACGTCTGCTTAGGTGGTGTGCTTTGCCAAAGCGTTTGCGCCTCATAAACTGTCCAGATGTGTGGCTTGCCACCTGTCAATGCTAGGTGGATGGCGTAAATTACGCGAAAAAAAAAAAAAATAAGGCCTGCGCCATGTCGGCACCTCATCATTCATTTTTAGTGTCGCACTGTGCTTGCGCCAATGAACTGGCGCTGCACATTTTCTGGACTTCTCGTGCACAGGCGTGAACCGGCTCCGATTGTCGCAGGCGAATCAAACGGGCCTCATGTTCCACGCGGTTGCCGTCGTTAGCGCTCGGAAGTGGACCGAAAAGAACGATTCCAACGCAGTCAAATGGTTGGAAAGAACATGGCAATGGCTGTAGGAGACCAGCGGCACTTTAAGGAGGTATGTTGTGGTGTTGACACGCAGGGAATGACTGAAGATACCGGCGAACGTATCGGCACATGCCTCGCCAGTAGTGCCTCAGCCGAAGACGAGAGTAGGTCTTTATTGTGCCAGTGTGACTCCATTTCGGACATCTTGGAAAGCGCTGCAAATGTCCCTACGCGGACGACGGAGAATCACGTGCAGGCCCCTGCGACCGTCAATGAGCTGATTGCGACGATGCAGCAAGCCTTCCCGAACGGCAATGTGTTGAACTTGATGACAAATGGTGCGTGAGACGGATTTTAGGGAAGGGGAGAGAAAACTTCAAGCAGGGAAGCGACCAAGGAGCCTCGCGCCGTTGAACCGGTAAGTTGGTGACGGTCAAAGATGGCGAACTAGAAATGGAAGCTGATGAGCAGACACGATCACAAGGCTGTGGCCATCGAGATGTAATGGTTTTCATGCTACCACCTGTTATTTATGTTCTTCATATAGTCACATCGCACAATACCAATTTTGGTGTATATCAATCTAGCGAAACGACCGCGAGTGCGCCATGAGCGTGGCATGTAAATGATGTCGTACATGACATGCATATCATGATTTTCATGTTACCACGTGTCAGTTATGTTAGTCATACAGAAATGTCTCGTCATACCAGTTTTCGTATATAGCCCTTCATTTAAACGGCCGCGAGCGCCCCGAGACCATGTCATGTAAATCATGCTGCACATGACATGCGCGTCATGATTTGCATGTTAGGACTTGTCATGATGTTCGTCATGAAATCTTGTCACGCCGTACCAATTTTGACCTGTCATTTATGTTCGCAATCAGGCCATGTTATGATACACCAATTTTGGTGTACATCCGATTAACGAAACGGCCAGGAGAGCACAAAGTCGTAGGCGGCTAGATAGATAGATACGCTCAAAGTCGCAGAAGTTCGCTAAGAAATGCTTCGCATTTAAACACCATGACATGCATGCCATGTATGGCATGATTTAAATGCCATACTCATGGTGCACTCGCGGCCATTTCGCTCGTTTGATATACACCAAAACTGGTATGGCGCGATGTGACTGTATGACGAACATAAATGAGAGGTCTTAATATGCGATTCATGCTGTGCATGTCATGTACGGTATGCTTTACATGCCACTGTCATGGTGCGCTTCCGGCCGTTTTGTTAACTGGATATATACCAAAATTGGTATGGCATGACACGAGTGCGTGACGAACATAAACGACAGGTCATGCATTGTATATACCAGAATATGTTTCATTGGCGTGGTGTACAGTAGATTGTGCATGCATGCGTGCATGGCAAACATGCGATATATGGTGGACTAGATGCCATGGCATGAATGATTTCATTTGGCTCAAAGACAAACAAGGCGATGTATGCAGCTCTTTGCTGGCTGCTTCGCATTACATCGATTCCCACAATGAGTGGGATCTGCCGAATTTTTTTTACTTCACGTTTCGCGTTATTTTTTTTTTTTTTGACAACGCGTAGCAACTGAATCTAGTTTCAAGAAACAAAAAAAAATATTGAAAACCAATACAGCTGTAACAAGTGACACTAAAAACTAAAACCCCGCACCATCGGCGCGCATTTTACCTAGCGGGCATTTTAGAAATGCAACACTTTGGTAGAGCCGCGCGCCGCTCTTTAAAGACCACACATTGCAGGCTACCGATCACAGCGCCATAAGCGGCTTTACTCTCTTTTGGTTTCGCTTTCTGTGCATTGGTGATGCGGTCGTTTCGATCACAACCCCTGTTCTAGTACACCCTACTTTCGTCTTTGAGTGTTCAAAGGTGAATGCATAAAGGACCATGTGACTTTACGCCTTTGTCTGCATCCTTTCGCGCTAAAAACAGTTGAATTGTGTTATCGTACCAATAAGCCCGGTTATCTTAACGACCGGTGGTCATTAAGGGTAACTGACTGGATTCCAAGAGATGGCAAACGCGTGAGGGGGAGACAGAAAATTAGGTGGGTAGATGAGATTAAGAAGTTTGCAGGTATAACGTGGCAGCAGAAAGCACAGGACCGGGTTGATTGGCGGAACATGGGAGAGGTCTTTGCCCTCCAGTGGGCGTAGACAGGCTGATGACGACGACGACTAATAACCCCAACTTTAAGTACCCTAGAAACGTACTGTCTCGCTTTAATCATGAGAATCCGAATGCAAAATAAATAAATAAATAGACTACAATAATTCGGTGCATATGTAGCGCCTGCTAGGGTGACCGTGGCGCCAATACACGAGTATACAAGGAAAGTATAGGCGTTCGTTTTTGTGCCCAAGAGTGGTGCACCCTATGGTCTATCTCTCTTTTTTTTTTCGTTCAGAAAGAAATACTGTCTGAACTCGAAGTGCGGATGCTTTGTTAGCTTCCTTCCTTTTTTCTTTTTTTTTTTGGCATTGAATGCGCATGCGCTGAGAGTCGACACCGCGCAGCTGCGAATACACGACAGTGCTCTTCAAACGCATTGTGAGACATGGCTGAGGACAGAAACGGTCTAAACACGCCTCCTGCGCTCAGCAGCATCGACACATCCCCAGCCATTGAAAGTTCGGATGAGGATTCGCCTTTTCCGTTGGACCTTTATCGGTGAGGCTTTCTTTACGCCAAGAACTTCCTTGAATAACGCTACCCGTATCCACGACCTTAGGTACTGACCCGCCGTGTTAGCTTAGCACACAGGGTTTCGCACTGCTAAGGTCGAGGGCCCGGGTTCGATTCCCGGCCCAGGCGTCCGGATTTCGATGAGGACGAAATGCAAGGAACACCCGTCTGTTTAGATTTACGTGCATGTTAAAGAACTTCATGTGGTCTAAAGTAATCCGGTGAACCCCCCCCCCCCTCCCCAACCTGGTGTGCCGCATAATCATGCGGTGATTTTATCGTATGAAACCTAAACAATTAGTATTTACCTTGCGTACTGAGTACGGCATATTCAAATTACCTGGCACGGTAAAGCGAGCGTGTTGTAAGCCACTTCGTGGCCACTGAGCCCTTCTGCTCATTTCTACGCAGCCGAGATATTGCAGCACGAATAATCTCATGTGCTGCTGCGGAACTTAATTTCGTGCTACTGGCGCACATGATAAGGAAACCAAGGTAATTAGCTCAAATGTTTAAATTTAATGAAGTTTTCCTAAAATTGGGTGTCCCTTTGTTGGCCTTGAATACGTTTTCCTTAGGGCCATTTAAAAGACAGGATAAAAGAAGACAAGCAAGGGCATTCGCGACACCGACCTTGCGTCACGTCTTTTACCAGCGCTACGGACAACATATTCAAGAAGTGATATGAAAAAGACCCCTCTGCAACTGTCGTGAACTTTGTTTGGTTGATAAGGAAAATATTATTTTTTGTAGAAAAGTGTTCGAGCTGCAGGAACACAGCGGTACCGCCGTGGTATCTTGCCCGATAATGCGTGGCGCTGTTGTAAGCTCGATGATGCGGCTTCGATTCCTGGTAGCGGCGCTTGCAGTTCTACCGGGGACGAACCGCTTAACAGCCTTGCATTCACGTTCAAGTGCACTGTAAAGAACAACACCTGGTGGTGAAAATTTAGCCCGTGTCCCCCACTACGGCTTTTCGCATGACATGAAATGCAGGCAATTGATTTTCAAAAAGAAAAGGTGTGGGAAAGTAGTGATTATGCTCTCACAATAGCGTAATAAGCAGATCAAAATGATAGAACGAAAAAGACAAGCGCCGACACATTCAGCGCTAGTAATTGATGATGCATATCCTTCATGGCATTAATGCATGACCATAGACGTTATGCTCAGTGCGCTTTCACGTATTATACCACTGGGAATGCTGGCATGGGATATCATTGCTCCAGTATTCCACGTGCAGTGCCCAGACCACCGCACACTTCAAACCCCAATTCGCGCTTCCGTTCGGTGTCGCGGTAAAAACATGGTAGCAATACATGTGCTCAATTTAGGCGTTCTTTACTTACGTCGAAACTTGAGAAAATGCTGATTTGTCATTTTCATCGTGATCTGTTTCTTCAAAGTTATTCGGTCTGGGCAAATGGCGACGCGCTGCGTTTATTAAGCCCTCGTTTTGAAGCTGCAGTACCAGCCAACCAACACTCGCATCATTTAATTAACACACGTTTTGAAGTATAGGCTCAACTACCTAATGTGTGTACAAAAAATAACGAAATATTAAATAGTGATTGTGCCCAATGTCACGCGTGACTAGGACACGCTAAAGGGAAACCTGCTGCTCTCGCTTGAGCGCTTAAAATTTATCGCACTCGGGAGAAAACCCTCGTAATAATCTGAGCGCGAGTGATGCAAAACTTATCATTTCCTGGAAAACATCTTTACTCGATAGTATCCCGCATCCATCTTCATTTCTTTAACCGCCGTCCATGCGCGTTGATCTGCTTAAAAGGGTTCTGGTGCGACGTTTCTTCAAAGGTGACAACACAGCCTTTCATTAAATGTGCTCCAGCCCAAACGTCAGAACAAAAAAAATGGCAATAGCAAAAAAAACCGAGTGTGCAGAACACATCTGGCGCGCAGATGGCGCTCTTGAAATTTGGGTATTTGGCATAAGGTAGTGCAGTGTTCGCAACGATGTCCACCGCTAGCCTTAGGAGTTGTTCCCACACGACGCTGGCGCCTGAGTGTGGGTGCCGCCTGTCGCCAGTGGAGGGTTTCTGGAGTTATCCTTGCAATATGGCGGGTAATGGCTATTTATAGACTATTTTACGTAAGACATGAGGGCGTCGCCACCTTGGGCTGTTAAACGAATGTTTTGTTACTTTTATTTCGCGACGCGAATTGATAAGGTAGGAAACGTCGAATGCGCCAACCCAACCGCTATCACGTGCATACGCCAACTGTGGCACTGTTCCTTTATTTTGCTGAACATACGAAGCAATAAAGTTAACAGTCTAATGTGGCAGCACCGAAGCCCATCAGTAAAATAGTCTATAGCTCTTATACTAAATTGAAATTGTTTTTGTGGGCCCATCATTTCAGCGAAACCGACAGATGTTATTAGACCTTCTACAGGTCTTCAGCTATCACACAGTAAGTAAAACCGCAATTTCATTCCGTGTTGAGCGAAATCGACAGATGTTACCAGACCTTCAACAGGTCTTATCCTATCACACAGAAAGAAAAACCGCAATTTCATTCCGTGTTTTCATTCTATCTCGTTATCGTACTTGTTCGCACACCTGTTAAACAGCGTAGTGGTAATTTTCCAAATGATGCTTCACGCGTTTTCTATTTGGTGCTGCGCCAATTCCAAAGCAGTGCCTGCGACCCTGCTTGTTCAACAATGGTGCACCGAATTCCTTCTTCAAGGGCTTAATTTAAGCTCAGCTGTGACTAAGCTGGCGCTTGTCAGAACACCCACAAACCATCTTCTGAACCTTTTCTTTCTTTGTATATTTAAGCAATCCTACACAGCGTCTTTCCGTGAAGTGTAACTATTGCAACCCATAAGGTCGCTGTTGCACAATATTGCCTAAAAGTTGAAAAAGGGTATTGTGTCATTTCTGTTATGACGCCTCGTCGACGCATGCCTTAATGTTTGCTTTAAAGTTAGCATGCTCTACATGTGTGTACACTGGCCCGATAGCTAACGCTGTCTAAGCTATGCTGACAGCATAACATGAGCGGAGGCTAACACGAAGTTCATCGATGGTTACTGTAAGGGAAGGGACACATCTCTAATGCCACATTTAAATCTCCCTACAAGACTACGCATGAATCTGCTGTTTGATAATAATGTGTAGAGATCATCTTTGGTGCCATTGTGTGTTCACAAAGTGTTATAGCGCTCCTGTAGCACAGGGTAGTAGGCTTAGCATTCCTTAATGTTAGACAATTCCTGACACTTAGCTCCGTATTCAGTTTATCCCCAGCTTTAACCGCTCCTCAAGCCAGCCTTCCGTTATGACATGTTGTGCAAGTTTACTTCTTTAAAAATTGGCAGCGTATGTGCGTGCTTCGCAGCAAATGTTGTTGAAAGACGATAGTCTTCTGCCGGCCGTACTACATGAACCCTGGTCTCATCCGCAGCCACCCGTGATGCTGTTCCCAGGGTCACTGCCAAGCGGCAGCAACATATCGTCGGCAGAGGGCTTTTTCGTGCATAGCGTCGCATTTTCAGCGCAGCCTAAGAAACACTACGGCCTTCAGAATTACGTATCTATGCATTTTCTAGTAAAGGAACACACCACCTAATATCTACGTATTGATGCTGCGTCTCAGATATGCGTAATATTTGCTTTTTGATCGACAATGTCCACAAGTTTGAACGCAACTACCAGTTCAAGATGACTGGGCGTTCAGCAAGTGCATAAACTTTGGTCGGGTGGCCGAATCGTATGACAGACAGACATACAGACCAAAAACTCTGCATTCAAGTGTCCCAAGAAAGACTGTCGTCTTTAAAAACGTCGCAGTTTCACCATAAGGGCGATGCTGCAAATGCGATGGCAACACGTTGGAATGTTACACGAAGTAAGGCGAGAAGCCAACTCATTTAGGATCCCATCTGGCGCAACTATACAAAACGCTGGCGCAAGGGAATTCGTCTGCTCCAGTCAGCGAAGTCGTTTTCATGCTGTATGTCGCTTCAGCGCAATGTAGGAGGTGAGAGCATAACACGCACAAAGGTATAAGCCGTCTATTAATCCGTAGAGTAACGCACGTGACCACGCCCTTTTCATCAGAGTTCGCAGTTGGTGCACGAGCGATGCCTCCCCCCACCGCCACCCTTTCCTGCTCCTTCGCCCGACGGAGCCGGCCGGCGCGTTTCATCTCTGATTGAGCCGCGTACATCTGCAGCCTTCTCAAGCTTTTCCGCGCCTAGGGAACATACGACGCGCGGGCCGATCTTATCGATCCGGACTTTAGGGAGAACATGACAGCGATGGCAAAAATGCGCCTCGAGAACCCATATAATTGCTATCGCAATACAATTTCAACGATTGTGATGCTGAATCGTAGCAGGCGCTTCGCGATGAAAATTCATTTATTGCAAAGTGCTATTTACCATTCTTTCGATGATCACGCGTTGACGCAATCACTATCGGTTGAATTCTCGTGGACTTCCCGGGTTCGTCAATTCAGTATATGGGGGAGAGTCTGCCACCTTGAGATGTACTCGCTGTATTCTTGCGAGCCTTTTTTTTTGTGCGTGGCATGATTAGTCTTTTGGAAGCATATCGCAATGAAAGGGTTGATAGCGGCGCTTGGGAACGCTCGCTTTGTGATAGGCACTCCTGCGAGTGGACCTGCGAGTGTTCCATCCCACCAGCTTGTTGACATGTTTAGTGTTAACGCTCATCGAGTGGTGTGTCATCTGTGGCGTTGTTCAGGATTCGAAAGCCATGGTAAGATACAAAGGCAACGGCTGCTGCGATAATAGCTACCCTAATACGACTAGCGTTCGTTCGTTCATGACCTTATCAAGTTTTTATTGTTGTAAAAGTAGCGTTACTGCCAATACTACAACATTCCGACGGAAAAATGTTTCCCTAACTACCCCACTGCTGGAGGTGCACCTTGAGATAGTAGGTTCTAATGTTGTCTACCTTCCCACGTTTTCTATATGTATAAGAAAATAACCAATAAATCTTCCGCCGGCAGGACTTCTGATGGAACTTGGAATGTCGATTGGACCCTGCAAGACAGCCTGGCCTTCAGCACACCCTGGTACTATGGTACGTCAGATTATTTGGACTGCTTTAGTTAAACAAGTGAACAGAACTGCCATTGCAAATGCTTGACTGTGTGAATATGTTTTCCTAGGGCATTTTAGAGCATGCCAGTGCGTTGTTTACATGATATCAAATTGTACATTATGAATATGAGTACATAACTAGGTAGAAGAAAAGTGGCACGGTTTTTCACGCATTCGCCTAAGACCATTTTAAGCCTATCGATTGCATTGGTAATTGGTACCTTCCCCCCCCCCCCCCCCCCCGAGAGCTTTCTGCACCAAACGTGTTTCAGCGCTGCCTCTGGGATTGGAGGCATTCCAAGCTTTCAGTACCTCACTTTTTTGGCACTGCGTCTGTGATACGCCCACCTTTGATCAAGTAACGATGTCGTGGGATGACGTCATCATGTGACGTCATGTCATTATGCCATGATGAAGTGATCGCGAGGTCATGGTTATGTCGGAAATTTTGGCGATCTCTAACGACATGATGGCGTTACAGGGTGATGTCATCATGCCCTCACAGGTCGCCAAACGTTCGCGACGCGATTTTGACGCCAATATGTGACGGCAAATTTAGTCACGCGATGATGATTTTTTACAGCACTCTTGTTGGCATCGCGGGTGACTTTTCGTGTTCGATGAGGCATATCTAAGCCTTTCGCTTTAGTAGGTACTTCCGGAGGCGTAAGTAAGTACTTCCTGCGGGACACCGTGCAAAACGTGTTTGCCACTCTTTCCTTAGCACCGGATGTTCATGCCCCGTTAACTTGTGTCACTTTACTTGGTCAGTCAGCACCTTCGCTTTCAGGGCACAGCGACACGACCGACAACGCAAGCATGGCCTTCCAGCCTCCGATGTCGAGCGCCAGCGTCGTTGATTTCATACCCAGCACAAGCCATGGTGTCAAGCAGGAAACGCCAGATCTGCCAGGAAACGACGATAGGTGAGCGTCAATTTCACAAAAAAAGAGTTCCAAGGAATTTAGCTGCTCGCAGAGGCTGAACAGAACAGAGCTGTACTGAGGGCACTGACATAAAATATGTTCAATGGTTTCGTCATTACCGCAATGGTCACATGCAGCACTGTCTGTCATTGCGATGCAGCAAGCAAAGGCGTTCGTAAAAGACACCCCAAGCCACATGCGGCAGAGGAGGGTCGTCTCGGATCGGGGTAGGCCAGATGGAATAGTGAGTCGTAGGCATGGATCCAGGCGGTGAAGACGGGTGTGGAGAAAACCGGGCGTGTTCCACATAGACCATGCGACATCATGCGCAAGCGTATTGATCTTTGCTGCTGCGTCGCTTCTTGATAGTGGTATAGGTTCCATCACGCCATTTTCGTGAACATTCTTAGCTGCATCGTCGGCATGCTCGTTACCGATGATGCCGCAGTGGCCTGGTAACCACTGAAAAGTTACAGCATGTCCTTCGTCTATTAGTTAATGGTGCAGTTGTCTTATTTCCAGCACAAATTGGTCTTGAGCCCCACGACGTAGAGCAGTTCGAAGACATTGCAGAGCTGGTTTAGAGTCAGTAAAAATGCTCCATTTTTGTGGTGCTCCTCCATAAATTCTGCGGAGTGCGCTGCGGAGTGCCGCGAGCTCCACGGCTGTCGATGTTGTCTAGCGTGACGATCGAAACTGGATGTTTTCGGCTCTTGCTGGGAAGATCACAGCTCCTGCAGATCCTCCAACAGTTGTCGAGCCATCCGTGTAAAGTTTAACATGATCATTGTATTCTTCTTGCAGCATGAGTAGAGTCATCTGCTTCAAAGCTGGCGATGAGAGCTCCGCCTTCTTGCGAATCCCCGGCACTGTCAAGCGTAGTTTTGGTCGGTCCAAGCATAGTTTCCTAAAATTAACTAGAGGGGACTCTGGCGCTGCGATCGTTCAGCTACCATGGGAATGATGGGTAGCACACAAATCTGCCTTGTCTTCGTGCTTGCGGCTTCAAACGCTTTGTTTATTGCTGTGTTTTGGCGTTCGTTTCCGATAAAAGAACAGACCGTTGCGAACTTTGTGACCAGATTTGAATTAGTGAGCCTAAAAAAGTTAAAGTGGTGAAGTGGAACTGCTGACTTTTGCTGAACTTTGTTTTGCGACAAAGCGAATGCAGGCGACACGCAGCCAAACGGAGCCAAAAGAACGAAGTTTAGACAAATTTGTGAACTACCCATCATTCCCATGCTGGCTGCAGCTTCATGCGTTGCAGCTCCCATAGACACTAGCGTGTCTATGGGAGCTGCAACGTGTCTATGACACACCTCTAGTAAGTACTGTAGGAAACTCTATGGGTCCAAGCACCAAGTGGGCGTTAGAATCCGTCCGGAGGCATGTAGGCTGTTGGAAGGCACTCTCGGTAAGTCAATATTCTCTTACAGAAGGAGGCACTTGATCGATCTTCTGGAAGCGAAGCGAAGGGGTGGGCAGGGGCGCTAGCAAGGTGCCTAATGTGAGCTCTAAGCACCTCCAATGTAATGTGCACTGTGGGCGGATGAACTTTGGCAATTGCGATGGTTGCGGCTGTTGATGTGCAGCGTGGTAATCCAAGACAAACTCTCAGTGCCTAGCCTTGGGCGCTTTTGATGGTACATATACTGCTTTTGCAAGCGTTCGTCAGAACCGGAAAGCTATGCCGCAGGTACCCCAGGAACAGCGTTTTGTATAACTGCAACATCGCGTGCACTGATGTGCCCCACGTTTTTCCTCCAAGTGTAAAGAGGTTTATTGGGCGAGCCGAACGAACGGGTGGTAGCTCGGAAAAGTACGCAGGTAGAACAAGATGGTGGTGTTCCAACGCCGATTTCGTGCCTTTCTCTCGCGATGATTATAGCTGAGCCCGTGTCTTCAATGTCTTCCTTTCTTCATTATAATTTCCCCCGTCGAGAAAGATGAAGCTACCTTGGCGATCTAACAGGTGGGAACAAGCGGGTCGAAGTACGGCTTGAGGCGTTCTACGTGAACGATATCACGTCCACGCCGGCGACGGTCGCTGGGCGGCGTAAGAGGTTCAATGGCATAGTTGACGGGTGAAGTACGCTCGACCACGCGGTTGGGACCATGATAATTTGAGAGCAGTTTGGGAGACAAACCAGGAGTGGACGGCGGTACATGCAGCCACACAAGTGCTCCAGGAGCGAACGTTGCGGCAGGAGGATGATTGTCATCGCGGGTCTCTTTCTGGCGCCGTTGGTCGGCCGTAGTAAACTGTTTGGCTAGTCTGCGGCACTCTTCAGCGTAACGGGCGGCGTCCGACACGGGTGTGCACTCGGAGGCGTCTGGTGAGTATGGCAGCAAAGTGTCGATAGTGTGTGACGGCTGGCGACCGTAAAGAAGGAAGAATGGGGAAAACCCAGTTGTGACTTGCGTAGCGGTGTTATACGCGTATGTCGCAAATGGAAAAACGAGGTCCCAGTTTGTTTGATCAGATGCAACATGCGTTGCAAGCATGTCACCCAGAGTCCGATTAAACCGCTCAGTCAAACCGTTTGTCTGAGGGTGGTAGGCTGTACTCGTCCGGTGTACAATGTGGCACTGGTGGAGAAGTGCTTGGATTACATCGGAGAGAAATACCCGCCCACGGTCACTCAGGAGTTCGCGAGGAGGACCGTGACGAAGCACAAATCGATTGAGAATAAAAGATGCGACGTCCTGTGCTGTCGCTGTGGGAAGAGCAGCGGTTTCGGCGTACCGTGTAAGGTGGTCCACGGCAACCATAGCCCATCGGTTGCCTGCCATTGTCAATGGCAATGGTCCATAAAGGTCAATTCCAACGCGGTCAAATGGACGGCCTAGGCACGGAAGTGGCTGTGATGAATCTGCTGCAGGATGTGGTGGTTTTTTCCGCCGCTGACACTCGTGGCAGCCGCGAACGAACTGGCGGACGAAGCTGAACATTCCGCGCCAGTAGTACCTTTTCCGTAGACGTTCGTAGGTCTTGAAGACGCCGGCGTGAGCACATTGCGGGTCGGAATGAAAGGACGCGCAGATTGTAGAGCGCAGCGTTCGGGGAATAACTAGGAGCCACTTCCTACCATCGGGTGAGTAGTTACGCCGGTAAAAAAGGCCATCCCGAATGCTAAAGTGTGGTGCCTGGCGTCGCAGTGTTCGAGTGGTCCGAAGCGTGGGTGCCTCACATAAAACGTCAAGAAGCGAAGCTATCCATGGGTCTTTGCGTTGTGCAGAAGAGACGGTGTCCACGTCAAGAGCTGAAAACGTGGGGTCTATAGTGGAAATGGATGAAGACTCTGTGGATAATGGGGACCGCGACAGTGCATCAGCGTCGGCATGCTTGCGGCCGGAACGCTATATAACGCGGATGTCATATTCTTGAAGCCGAAGAGCCCAACGGGCAAGACGACCTGATGGATCCTTTAGCGAAGACAACCAGCAGAACGCGTGGTGGTCCGTAACGACATCAAACGTACGGCCATAAAGGTATGGGCGGAACTTGACAAGCGCCCAAACTATCGCCAAGCATTCTTTCTCGGTGACGCTATAGTTCGACTCAGCCTTGGTGAGGGTTCTGCTGGCGTATGCGACGACATACTCGGCGAACCCATGCTTTCGTTGTGCGAGAACCACACCGAGGCCGACACCGCTGGCGTCAGTGTGAACCTCAGTGACCGCTGTAGGATCGTAGTGCCGTAATATAGGTGGTGATGTGAGGAGACGACGGAGTGTGGAGAATGCATGGTCACACTCGGAAGACCATGACGAAATATCGGTGGCGCTGCTTAAAAGTTGGGTCAGAGGCGCAATAATAGAGGCGAAGTTGCGCAAAAACCGGCGAAAGTAGGAGCATAACCCGACGAAGCTCCGTAACTGCTTCACAATCGTCGGTTTGGGGAAGTCGGCGACAGCACGTGGTTTGGCCGGGTCTGGAAGTATACCGTCCTTTGATACGACGTGACCGAGAATCGTAAGTTCCTGTGCAGCGAAGCGGCACTTCTTGAGATTGAGTTGGAGCTGCGCATTCTTCAGACACGTCAGGACGTGTTTCAAGCGTTCGAGATGTGTTGCGAAATCTGGCGCAAAGACAACAATATCGTCGAGGTAGCAGAGACAGATCTGCCACTTCAAACTCCGTAAAACCGAGTCCATCATGCGCTCGAGGGTGGCAGGCGCATCGCAGAGGCCGAAGGGCATGACATTAAATTCATATAGACCGTCGGGTGTCACAAAGGCTGTCTTTGGACGATCAGCATCTGCTAGGGGCACCTGCCAATACCCAGAACACAAATCTAACGATGAAAAAAACTCGGCGCCTTGTAAACTATCAAGGGCATCGTCAATCCTGGGCAAAGGGTACACGTCTTTTCGAGTGATCTTGTTTAGGCGCCGGTAATCCATGCAGAAGCGAATCGAACCATCCTTTTTTTAACTAGAACGACAGGTGATGCCCATGGACTTTGTAATGGGCGAATAACGTCGCGTTGAAGCATATCGTCAACCTGTTCGCTAATAACTTGGCGTTCCGCCGCGGAAACACGGTATGGTCTTTGTCGCACAGGCGTGTGGGAGCCGGTGTCGATGTAATGAAGAATGGTAGAAGTTCGGCCAAGGGCAGGTTGAGCAACATCGAAAGAATCGCGGAATCGGTGCAGTAGCTGGAGAAGATCAGATCGTTCAGATGGCGACAGTCCATCTGCGATCGACGAATCGAATAGTTCGGAAGCTGGTACATCATAGGTGTTAAGTTCACTGATGGCGTCGAGGTCGCTACGAGATGAATCATGCTGCACAGTAAAAATTTCTTCCTTATCAATGGGCTGCACGCATCCAAGAGATTCACCCTTAAACAGGTTGATGGGATACGGAAGGTGATTAGTGAGGCAGAGAGCACTGGTTCCATTCGAAATTGAAATTGTCGAATAAGGCAGAAGTGGTTTCCGACTAAGCAAGAGGCTCGATGGTTCAAAGAATGCAGCTCCATCACACACGCAGTTGCAAAACACAGGGAGCAAAACAGCTGCTGTCGGGGGATTTCGACGTCTTCTTGGACGACTAGCTTGTGTGCGGCTTGATCATTGTGGCCGTAGGGCTGGTCGCACAGTGGGAAGAGTTCAAGTGCGGATCTGGCACAATCGATAACAGCCTGATTGCGCGATAGAAAATCCCAGCCAAGTATGATATCGTGAGAGCAGGAGGAAAGGACGATAAACTCAACAATGTAGGGGTCCTCCGCGCTGATGAGTCGGGCAGTGCAGGCGGCTATAGGCCGAACAGGTTCTCCATTTGCGGTACGTAAAGACATCGCATCAAGAGGCGTGGTCACTTTTCGAAGCTTGCGACATAGTTTAGCGTCTATAACGGAAACGGCAGCACCGGTATCGACAAGAGCATATGTATGGGTGCCTTCTACAAAAACTTCAACAATATTCGACGGCAAAGTTCGAGGACTTGAGCATTTCGACAGCGCAGTTCTTGCCTCCTGAACTGCGGTGGCTAGTTTCCCTCATTTTCAGGTGCTGGTCGACGACGCATGGGTGACACGGAGCGGCGACGGGGTGAAGGTGCGCGACGAGACGTAGGTTCCAGATATTCACGTGAAGACGTGCTTGAGTGAGCATCCGAACTGTCAAAGCAAGAGCGGGGACGATCCATGTAGTTGTTCTGTGAACGGGTGTCTGTGTATCCCGGCACTCGACGTCGGCAGTGTCGGGCGACATGGCCAGGGCCGCCGCATGCAAAACAGATCGGCCGGTTATCGCGCGTTCGCCAGGGATTTGTAGCGATAGGAGCACCCCATGTGACAGGTGGAGGAGTCGAGGCCACGGCTTGTGGCACTCCATGGAATGGTGGGGGCTGTTGCTGTTGTAGATGCTGCCGCTTTACTGCCTCAGCATAAGTAAGAGGTGCGGCGACAGGGTGCTGCTGAATGGGTGCCGGCAGGGCCTCCGAAATCTGTTCTTGAATGACGTGTCAGAGCACGGGAGCCAACGGGGTCGGTTGCCGCAGTTGCTGCTGCTGTGGGAACTCTTGGCGCTGAGCAAACGGCAGGAGTGAAAGCTGACGTGCCACCTCCTCACGCACAAAGTCCTTCATTTGTGCGAGAAGGTATGAGTGGTCAGGTACGACGTCCAGTGCAGCGAGCGGTTGGTTAGCCTGAGATGAACGTCGGGTGAGAGCTCGTTGCCTTCTCAATTCGTCGTAGCTCTGGCACAAAGTTACCACTTCGGACACCGTACCAGGAGACTTTGCAAGGAGCATTTGAAAGACATCGTCGTCGACACCCTTCATAATGTGCTGTATCTTCGCACTTTCGCTCATTGAAGCATCGACGCGCCTGCAGAGATCGATTATGTCTTCGATGTAAGCGGTAAACGTTTCACCTGGTTCTTGTGCCCGAGTACGCAGCCGTTGTTTTGCGCGTCTTCCGCACGGCAGGGCGACCGAAAACTGCGGATATTGCCTCCTTGAAAGCGGACCAGTTCTCGAACTCGGACTCGTGGTTAGTATACCATAGCTTCGCCACGTTAGCCAGGTAAAAGTTCACGATGCCTAATTTAGCAGCGTCATCCCACCTGTTGGGTCCACTAACTTTTTCGAAGGACGACAGCCAGTCCTCGACGTCCTGATCTTCCGTTCCCGCAAATATCGGGGGGTCTCGCTGGCGAACCGAGCCGGGGCAAACGGCGGCCGCGAGAGGTGGTGCCTGTTGGGAAGCGTCGACTTGCATGGTCGGCTGCAATGTGCGGGATCGTAGTTCCAGGGTGCAGGCGATGTGGGTACCCCGCACGATCCACCAAATGTAAAGAGGTTTATTGGGCGAGCCGAACGAACGGGTGGTAGCTCGGAAAAGTACGCAGGTAGAACAAGATGGTGGTGTTCCAACGCCGATCTCGTGCCTTTCTCCCGCGATGATGATAGCTGAGCTCGTGTCTTCAATGTCTTCCTTTCTTCATTATACGAGGAACTTGAAAAGTTGTGCGATGGCCGTTACGCGCTTCCTTACACCAGCAGAGATTTTGATCGATCGTGACCCCCAAAAGCCTGTGCGTCCTGGCATAGCAGACATTGTGTCCATCATATTCCACAAATGTCCGAAAATCATCAAAAATAAGCGGGGAAACGGAATGGCTGCTCGCTGCCTTGGTAATTACATCTTCTGTAGCAGCAGACATCATACCATGACAAGGGACATCAATTAGGGTAGTAATATCAATAAATCAATTAACTGTTTTCATTAGTGGAGACAGGAGGTCGGGTTCAAACGGGAGAGCTGAAGTCCTCCCTGCGAAGCACCTATTGTTTCAAGATTACGAAAAAGTTGTAATTGTGCCTATTCTTTGATAACCACAAAGTGCGTGCCCGTTATGTTACTTACCTGTTTCCTCTGTTAGATCATTTCAAATGTATTACGCTGTACGTCTAGGTGTTTCTTATATTTACGAGCGTTCTGCCCCCCCCCCCTCCTCCCGTCCGCTCTATTATCCCTTTTTTACTCGATATTTCGGCCTCATGGCATGGCTTGAATAAAAAACTGATACTGTTGTCTACCGCCATCTCAGGTGCTCTGAAGGATCAGTCAAGCCGCGCAGATAAATAGGAATCTACGTTAAGTGTGCGACTACTGCATTACGCGATTATTGTGCTGTCCAGATTGTACATGCTACTACCACCGACAGAGATGCGAGAGATAGCGGGAACATCACTGTTCAAGAAGACGGGTGGCAGTAATAACATATCGGTGTTAAGTACGAGCAGCGCACCAATTCAACAGCATAATGCTAGGTGGGTGGCAATTCAATATTTCCGCCCACATAAATCACACTGTTAGATTCTTCCGCATGCAGGAGACTGTGAATTTACACCATTTTTTTTTCTAAGCAAACGGAGGAGTTGTAATGTAATTTTTCGTAGGTTGTCATTTTGTGAGCGTACGCACCAGCACGCACGCTCACGCATAAGAGCGGCATCGAGAAGCGCTTTACTCTGGCGCGGTTATGGGCATACTCACCTGCCAGTGCTGCATTACGCAAGGGATGTCACAGTGACGGTGACATAAAAGGTGAAACATAAAAAGATAGGAAATCGTGAAGCATTTACAATAACGAATTTTCCGCCATTTTCCAATGTCCGGAAAATGGCGGAAAAGGTCGGCGCTTGCGTACGTGCCTATACGTTCCTTCTATTTTTTTTAACCTCGGTGAAAGCGAGACGGCACCGGCTGTTGCGGGCGTGGCGTAAGGGCGCGCCTACGCAGTTGGCACCGTGCGCAATCACTCACCTTCCGGCGCCGGAACGTGAGGTCATGCGTCGATACCAAGGCAACAATGAAATATGCCAACGTGAAATCAAAAGTAACGTCAACAAAAGATCAGATTTTCATATCAGAAAAGGCCATTCGGAGACAAGCCTATGATCTAGAGCTTCAGTTATTGGAAAAAGCCGCATACAGACATGTGAACGGTGCAGCTTCGAGGGCTGCATTTCTGCATGCTAGCCGGCGCCGCCATAGAAATCTAACTCATACCAATCTTCGCTTGAAAATGAAACTGCGGATGGGGGAGTGCTGTTATGGCATGAGACTTCATTAATAACAACATTGACGACCTGCAGACGTACAAACTGCCGCTTTTTATTCTCGTAATCGCCCTGAGTATTCATCTATTGCTGCGCTGGTTGCGGTGCCATTGTATCCTGTTTATGCTTCCTCAACATGTTAATACGTGAAAATTATCAGCCAGCTAAGTGTTGTCCGTGTAACAAGACATATTGCAGTAGCAAGAGACAAAAGACTTTGATGTGATACAGTTGTTCTTTCTGCCTAAGGCATAGCTGATAGAAAACCACACGAGAGGAATGACTTTGCTTGCCTGCAGGTTTCTCGGCCTCACCAACGATGTCCCCCTGAACACTGCTCACGACACGATTGCCACAACGTCAGGTAAGTACGTGGGCAGAGATGGTAGGACGCTAGCGTAATATACGCACCAGCGCTATCTCCCACATTTCAGAAGAGATTGCGTCATCCTTGACGCAATTTCACGGATGAAGGCTGCCAACGGTCACTTGATTACTGTTATAAAATAGACTGGAAAAGTAACACAGATAGTTACGTTGTGGCTACGTGTGAGTACCGCAGAGACGACGCGTGCGGCTGGAATTCTCCATGCCAACTGGACAGCGGCGCATTCCGAGTTCACCACAACATTTATGTGCGTAATAAATAACCTCGGTCGGTGAAGAGTAATTCGGTGTGTACAACTACGTTTTGCTCATAATACCAACGTCGAGTTGGCATAAGCAACCCTACATTAATTTTTCACATTTATGGGATTACAGTGAAATCTTGCCTTGAGCTATGTCCCTTTGACCCCCGCTTCCTCAAGTACTAGCTAGACCTGCAAACAACTTGAGAGGCAAGTGAAGCAGCTAAGCATATTTTGTGCCACACATATAGAGAGTAAATGATAAAATGTTGATTTTAACATGACCGCTACAAAACACCACAGTCAACGCGTTCTTTCAAAGAGCTTCGGACTTAGTTCGTATAATAGCCGAGAGTGAAGAACCATAATCAAGAGCTTCATTGTTCGTCTCTGACGAAATTTCAATGCGAACTAAGCATTCTGCAGTTTGAAAACGAAAAATGCAGCTGCCACGAGAAAGATTTGAAATCGGTGACGGATGCGGTAAAGTTTTGACACGACGAGCTATTGTTACCGGGCGTGCCACCAGCAAGTGCCAAGAACAGTCAATGTTTCAAAGCGATAGTGACCAGCACACTGTATGCAATGTTACACGAAATGTTACAAAGGCAAGTCGCGTTTTTGTAGCACCGTTCATCGGTCACATGTGCTAGCATTTTTTTGCGGTGGATTTGGACGTGTTCGTGTGTGAATACCATTGGGTATTCACAAAGCCAAGCTTTCAAGATAGAGAGATGAAAGTGGGCAAAAAAACTGGCATTTTGAAATTAACAAATGTTTACTGTGGGCTGAAAAGATAAGAAATTATTGAAAGAACTTCATAACCCTAGCCATTCTTTCTAACATCGATAAGTCATTCATAAGAGCGAATAAAAAACAAGTTCTTCTCACAGAGTTGCTGGCGTTGGCTTTCTTTTTGTGTAAAATAATGTAATTATCAAACTTCCACATTGAAGGTGTCAGCAAAACTTCTTTGTGAGTTCTAAACAACCCCGTATTGGTGTTTTAGTCGAACTTCCTGCTTTGCACTGTTTATTAGCAAATGAAGCTTTGCCTCGGAAACGTAGTATCACGAAGTGCGTGAGGAACTTCTCTGCTTTCAGGGCACGTAGATCAGTTGCACTACGGAAGCACCGATTTCTCGATTCCGATGGACAACACCGGCGCCTTTCACACACTTCAGAGTGCAAGACAGGAGAGCTTGGTGCAAGTACCAGGAAGCTACGAAAACAACGCGAGGTGAGCCCTTTGAAGAAGTGACCTCAGTGGCGTAGCCAGGCGGGGGGGGGGGGGGCACACCGGGCCCGTGCCCCTCCCCCCTCCGAATTTTTTTTCGCTATGGCATACAGAGCCCAAAGTGACACATGACCACATCTGCCTGCCCGGCCCCCACTTCAAATCAAGGAGGTGCCCCCCCCCCCCCCGCCGAAAAAAATTTCTGCCTACGCCTTTGAGTGACCTCACCTCCTAGACGGCAATGAACGTTATGTACAAAGGCGGGGTCAGGGAACGACGGAAGCTTGCGATGAAAATTTCGTAAACAAGGGGTGTGCGCTAGAGCCGACGTTTCGACAAGCGGACTTGTCGAAACGTTGGATTTGTCGAAACGGCGGCTCAAGCACGCTCCGCGTTTACGCATTTTTCATGTGCACAAATAGTGAGAAGATGACGATAAGCGATAGTGAACCTCCAATTAATGTGCGGATGCTGCGTGTATGCGCAAATATTCGACATCGGTAGTGCCTTTGGATCACCGTCGGCTCCTCAGAATTTCCTTAAAAGCACGGCACAATTCTCTCATCAGGAAACCGGTTGTTTCCAAGAGTAGTTCGCCGCAGCGCTTAGCGATGTGTTTTCCGGAAGTGCGTCGTAACGTACAGTCTCTACGGAAAAAAGATTAGCACAAGTGAACGGTTGCCGGAGCCGCAAATTGCGACACACGGCCCTCTTGTTCACGGGCACGCCGATAGCGAGATTGCCAAGCACATTCCACTTTCCAAAGCAGGGGAGGCCGGCGGACCGTCGGAAAGCAGCCCGTCTTGCTGTTGGCCCATCCGCAAGCCCATATCCTAAAGAAACGCTTCTTCATTGCTTATCGCCAGATGTGGCTATGGACACAATATCCTTTTCGTTTTTTTTTTTCGCTGAAGTTGCGAGAAGCCGTATCTTAATCGCAGTTGCCCACAAAAAGCTGCTTGTTGGAGTGCTTTCCGCCGGCCACCCCTGCTTCGGAAAATGGAATGTGCTTGGCACTCTCGATATCAGCGCGCTCGGTTGATATCGAGAGTGATATCGAGAGTATTGAAACTCAACGCCGCGTGTCGCAATCTTGTCGCTCAGGCAACCGGTAACTCGTGCCAATCTTCTTCCGTTGATATTGTGTACATTATCAACTCAGTTGCAACCTTCAAGGCCTTATGTTTAGAGCGAAGTCGTTTATGGCTAGGATCCGAGATTTCATGTCGTCCGCGTGGAAATACTCTTCCCTGTCAGAGTGAAAGAGCCATCAACAAAAGCGAACGCATATCGCCGCTCGTTGCGCCAAACAACTTGGCGTTGCGCAAAACACAAGAGGGCTAGAAAGGAACACTTAAACAGACAAGCGCAAACTAAGAACTGAAGTTTATTTCAGAAAATAACAACGCGGGGGGGGGGGGGGGGCGTATGTCAGAGCACTGCAAGCGCTGCAACTGCCGACCAATTCTTAATCAGAAAAAATTCTTAGCACGATCCGGTGATATATTAGAGAGGGAGATCCTCGAAGTGTTTAACATTGCGCGTGCCGGAGATACTTGCATCAGTTGCACGTCAGTAGCACTCCTAGAAAAACAATTACCTTTATGTCGCGATAGAGCCTGAGCATGTGATGTGACGTGTGTTTTTTTTTCCATGTATAAGTGTCAGTGGTTCCTGAAATAAACTTCTCTTGTTAGTTTGCGCTTATCTGTTTAAGTGTTCCTTTCTAGTCCTCGTGTGTTTTACGCAACGTTAAATTTTCCAGTATGCTACACCAACTCGCCCACATCAAGCTCCTTCTGAAATATACGCTTTCAGATAAACACAATTCACCGCTCAGTGCCTCATCAGGATGTACCCACGACTGATTGTCGCCTTGAAGTGTTACCGCGCAAGTTTGTCTTTGGCGAACTGACGCATGGTGTGTCTGTGTTACGTGCGAACGGTTGTAGCAGGATGTGCTTTCAAAATTACGGAGACGCCACTTACATCGTTTAGTGCAGTACAAGCTAGCTTATGGAAGTTAGCGACGCCGCGCTGCTGATACAATGACATTTGGGCGTAAAGCCTTCCATTACTTTTGGCGTCGCTGGCTGCACACGTCACGAGATCTGTACGCCTTGTACCTGTAGGACTTCTGGGGCCACTTCGAGTTACCATCGTAATATGGAGTACCATCAAGCCGACCACCCGTTCTCCTTCTACGGTACGTGTCCTTCTGTTTAACATCCTAACGCAGCGAATCCTAACCAAAAGCAGTGTAGCCAACAGAAACTGCTCCAAATGAAGTCTCTGCAAACAGTGGGCTTCTCCTTCTATCAAAACACTCCTTCCCTTTCTCCTTCGCCAATGCGATGCAGTATCCACGTTCAATCTTGGTTTACCTCTCTGCCTGTCCTATGCGCTTTCATAGGTCATACCCCTTGTCACATGTTCACTGCTTATACTAGAGATGAGGTAAGGCTTCATTATTGATAGCAGTGTACACAGTTTTATTACAGCAGAGCTGGTATGGTGGAGGTTTGCAGTGTCATAGATAGGAATTTATCATCATCATGAACAAGCACGCGCTCAATCACCGCCCAAACAGTCCGTACAGATTGTAAACAAGAGAAGCTGAAGCGGTGCAGCCCCTAATCGGCGTTTTCCGTTCGCGTGTTCCCTTAATTTTTAGTAGTAGACCTATGTGACGAGCAGTGAGATTTGACAGATTTTTGTGCAACATAAGCGTTATAGTGGAGAGCAAGCATAGCCATGTACCGAAAAGCAAAGGGTGGGAAACAGACAGCTGAGAGGGTAAAAGCCTAGCCAAGACAGGATCTGCTGTGGCCCAGCCTTGCGCGATGTAGTGTAAGCTGCGCTAATTTTTATGTAATGAATAAGCACCACTTGGAGCTTTCAATTAGAGAACCTGGTGAAACCTGGCACCCCAAAATGAAGGATCCTGCGGATGCCTATGGTGATCGTTGATCCGCAATAACCGGGTCGCTTGGTTTCCGAAGCCCGCCGCCACACGACACCGTGCGCATCCAAACAATGTGGGCCCTGCAGTGTACATTTCATAATCTGGGAGTGACGCTCATCGTGCGGCTGGCGCGAAACGGGCTGCGCACCAGCGATGCGCTTGGCACAGACAAGGGCTTCAAAAGGAGCAGCCAACGCGCCGGCCGGAGAGTCAGCGACGGACCGGCCTGCACACGCGTGTGCCCTCCGGTGGGGCGTAGGTTCGTGGGCGGTGTCGTGGCCCATGAGCTTAGGCGTTTTCTTTAATGTTTCTATTAATGTTTCTGCTAGAATAAATATTTGAGATTTTTGCATTGGCTGCTGCGATTCTCTGGGGCAGACAGCCCGATCCCTCTCAATAAATAACATCAGACTAGCGATTTGCTATTGGTGCACGCGTTCTACTCAATGGTGCGCTTGTTCCTTACTGTGCGCCACTGACCGCTTGCCTCGACTAACCGACCAAGACATTTCATAAGGCCCAAGAAGGAAGACAATGTAGGAGTTGAACGCCTATCTATAAACGCACGACAAACTATCGAATAATTGCCCATTCCAGCATTGAGTGCACTGTTCATAAAGGCTCCCCTAGAGCAATGACTCAGATAATACTTCCTTGTGTGCAAGAATTCTTAGGCTGCAATGTTCTAGAGTGTTTCCGTGTAATGCCGCTCAATGGCGAATCAACGCTTGCGTGTTACTGCATAGATCTGAGCAACGTCAGGACTGGTGTCCAGAGTCCGACCTCCATCAGAAGTGGCTGGGACGCAGTGCCCAGTACCAGCCTCGACGGCATCGTGCAGCCGTCAGCCACACTGGAAAAGTACTCGAGGCGAGTAAAGTTGAATGGAGCAACTAAGATGTGAGTCGGTATGCATGCTTGTGGTTCAGTTATGTTAGACCAGTGGTTCTCAGCCGTCGATGTGACGGGTAACCCTTGTGGACTGGTCGTAGTGGTGATGGACCCCTTGAGGTAACGAACCGGCGGGGGCGGCTGGTGTAACAGGCTCAGTTTTCAATTGAGCTCTCAATTTCAAATTGATGTTGTCCGGAACCACAAAACCGTTTTGGTTATCATACGCATGGTGGTCGCTCGCAGTTAGCAGTCTGATACCAATCTGTTTCTTTAAACTGCAGGGTCCCTGCTGAAACACTGAATTCACAAAGCAGTGCCGCATACGGTAAATATTTTTCCTTCTGTAGAGATTCCTACTGTGTGTGTGGACAGTGCCACTGAAGAGTACACTCCCTCTCCCCTGCGATCGAGGAAGCTATTATAAGTGCATTTATATGGGATATATTGAGTCAAAGTAGTCTCTGAAATATTGGTTTAAGACCAGGGCAGAAAACTGTAAAAAGGTCATAAGTCGGCAACTCGCTCATGAGCATACTAAATCAAACTCACCCAGACTATAGTGGGGCGGTGAGGCTGAGACTCAGTGAGTCCGGCTGAGTGATATTTTGGTGATATTGAGTCCAAGTTAGTCCGGTTGTGGAAAAGTTTGGTGATTCTGAATCCTAGTAAGCCCTAAGCGCACAATAGATTCCCTGAATAATACTGAGTAAGCTCCACATTATTATTGCCGACATGTGTTAAAGGTTAAATTTTCTGTACTAAAGATGACCTTATCCATAGCAATCATTAACGTCCACGTACGTTCAATGGCGTGCCTTAATCGGGAAATTGAATTGTATCAGTGGAAGTCCCGGTATATATACCTATCGACTTTATCGCTCCATTAATTACTCGTAAGTCACTGGCCTGGCAACCCTGGCTGACAGGCTCAAAACCTTGACATAGCATCGCCATAAGTTGTGGTGGCGAGCTGCGCCACGGAAATCAACACTTTTGCTATACGGAGCTGTGTGAAGCCCAGCTTAAATCCCTGGGATCCGTCATCCGCACATTCTAGCCCAGCTGCGAGAGTGAAGCCTGACGAGAGGGAGAGCACAGCTGTAGCTCAGTGAATGAGAGGGTAGCTTAGTGTAGCAAGTTGAGACTGGTAGAGAAAATATAGCGACGTGGAGAGGTTGAATCTCGGTATAGGGGAGCAGAGTGAAGACGAAGCTATGGTGGTAACGGGGCAGATGGTGTGGAGAGAAGGAGAGAGCAGGAGCACGATTGCCTGTGCCGGTGAAAGGAGTCGACCAATGGCAGCGCTCGTTCGAGCAAAGGTGGTGCTCGTGAGAAAGGAGGAAGACAGTGCCGTGGCATTGGCAAAAGCGGATTAAAGGCGCGCTGATGCCACCGGCTTCGCTCTTCAATCAGCCTTCGCGACGTTAAGTAAGTTGAACCTGCGCACACTTCTTATTTTCAGGGCTCGCACGCATGTCCCAAAACGGAGTCGCCGGTTTCCAGCCACCGGCCTCCGGCGGTAGTGACTCAACCGCTGCTCTCGAACCTATGGTGAGACGTCTTCAAATAGGGGAAGAATCCGACACCATGAGAAACGGCGACAGGTGAGTCCACCTTTTGACGGTAGAGCTGAATGCTTGTTCCTAGCAGGTTCAGGCATCTAACGTTTAAATTGGAGCACATAGGCGCCACACCTGCTCGCGCCACCACTTTAGGCGGTGTCTCCATGTTGATCAAATATAGAAACACACGCGCGCACCTAAATGCATGTGCGTACACAAGGAGTTCCAGGTAAGCAAGTATATCGCATTGGTCATAAGTATGAAACCGTTGTAAAGGATCCGACTGTTATTTTTTTTTTCATTCTCACAGAAAGATGTTATTTGTGCAGGCGAAATGCCCGAGGCCCGGACATGGTATACTCCAACCGTACATCCGTATTTATTTATTTATTTATTTATTTATTTATTTATTTATTTATTTATTTATTTATTTATTTATTTCAACACTGCTGCCCTAAGCTGAGGTCATAGTAGGAGGGCAATACACAAAGTCAGTAGAATAACGAAAGGTTTATAGAACCATCAAATATGCAAACGATTGCAGGAAAAGATAGGTTACAGTAATATATGACACCACACAGTGCTCAAATAAATTCATAAAATGAACTTGCATATATTTGCTACATTACTCAAGTGTAATTCAGTGAACTCAAGTGAACACCACTTGGGCCATAAAACAGCAACATCACATCCCGTGCAAAGTACCTGAAACAAAGAAAATAAGGAATTAACATGTGTTTGTTCTTGGTTGTGCAAAGGTGAGGCAACCCACAAGTGTAAATGGCGGATGAGTGTACGTGGGATGCCATTTGATTGGCACTATTCTTGTTATTTGTGCCTTCCATTTTATTAGCGAATTCCGAGAACGCTTTGATGTTTGTTATATATGGGTGCAGTTCATTCCAGTCTCTAATGGCAAGTGGAAAAGATGAATGTTTAAAAGTTGAATTAGTGTAGGAGTATTTAATTAGTTTATTTGCATGCTTCTGACGATATATAAATGTATATCCTCCTTACTGTCCCGCATATTCGTATGGCAGCCCTTCGTAAAGCGTTACAATTCGACAATGACCAACCGACACACATGTGGACTGTTTTCTGCGACTCGAAGGCGGCACTGCAGTCTCTACTGTCAGCCTTACGCCGCGGGCCACACGAACAGAGGTTATACACCACCTAACTGAGAAAGGACATCAAATCACTTTTAATGGTTACCCAGACACTTCGGAATCATCGGCAATCAATCTGCACGCTCAGCCCATGCAGAAGAACATGAACTACACCTACCGATTTCTAGGACCGACGCTGTACGCAAACTCTGCTTACATGCTCGCCAACGCACCACGTCACAGTTGAATGAGCCTCACTTCAAGGATGCTCGATTGCACTCATTTGACCCTACCTTCAGTCTTCAAGTGCCATCGAGGCTTCGCCGAGTAGACGCGACCCTTTTGTGTAGACTGTTATGCCAGGGCTCCCAACCCAAACTTACTTGCTTCGGCAAGGTATTCAAGCTGGTAGAACGTCTGACGCAAGTGGCGCACCATCGATACACTGTCTGATGCAACCAACGTCAACACCAGCGAGGATGGTGCAAACGGGTGCCAACAAAGGCGGGAACGCAACCGACGGCAATTCCTCACGCAACGTGCGGCAAGCCCTCTCATCCACGGATCCGATTCCAGCCAGCGAACAACGGCGGTTCCTGATTGGAGGCTTCGAACAACTGGCTGATGCCAGGGGTCGGCCAGGGCTATAAAAGAACCAAGCTTCGCGGGGAAAGGGACAGCGAAGAAATCGCGAGTCGTCGTCGCACCTTAGTGCGAGCCCAATAAGATATCGGCCCCAGTGCCGAGTATGTAACGCCTGCGTTTATATGTATATAAATTTGCCTTAACTCACCGTCGCCTTGTCCGCTCCGTCTATCAGCTCCGCGCAGATGCAGCCGCAAGCTGAGACATCAGATACCCAACAAGACTGTGCTTCTGCGTTGCGTTTACCAACGCCTATGCTTTCCGCATCGGGATGTCCGACACCGCAGCCTGTGACCACTGTGGCAACGCAGAAACAATTGGACATGTTATTCGCGACTGCCCACTGTACAGTGTACAACGAATATTCCTTTGCAACGCGCTCAACAAGTCGGATGACCGACCTTTGTCCGAGGAAATAATTCTGTGCCATCGACAAGACGCAATGTCGTAGAAGGTCATACAAGCGTTACTGCGCTTATTGCGATCGCCCGGCCTTTTGAACGATTGTAACCAGAACACCCATCCAGTGTGTATTGTTTTTATCTTGTGTGTGTACGTGCGTTTTTTTGTCCTCTTTTTCTCCCCCTCTCTCTCTCCAGACCCTCTTTCTTGCCCCTACTTCCCCACCCCAGTGCTGGTTAGCAAAGCAGATGCTAATATCTGGTTACTCTCCCGGCATTCTTTTTTTTTTCATCTCTCTGTTCTTATGGCCAAGGTGTGTGTTATAACGTGTATGCAAAAGACGAATTGCCAACAAAAAAGCCACCATCTGATGAAGAAAACAGATGCGCAAAATATCGCCGTAAATGCTTCAATTATAACTTTGCCATTGCTGGATGTACAGTGCTGGATGTTTGCTTGCAGGAATGAAGGTGGCACCTGTAATGTTCTGCCACTACCGGAGGACGGCACAGCTTCCTTCCACGGTTTGTTTGCGGAGGCTTTCATAAACTTTATACCTTCCTTAGCAGCGAACACAACCTCAGGATTAGCATATCTTGCCTCATAAAACAAACAAACCTTAGTATAAGGATACTCTGTTGCGCAATGTATGCGCAGAAATTAATAACAACCTAGCTCACCAAAAGTAAAGCAACACCATTTTTTTAACTTTAAATAGAGTAAGCTGATCTTCAGCAAAGAAGTTACGGACAGGTTCAAATACCTCCAGCACAAGTGAGCGTGAGTGAACGATCTTTCAATGCCTAGGTACTGAGTGATGCTATCTTCCGGAGTTTCTAAACGTACGTTCATTCTTCATCCTTGCTCTCTAAACAGCTTCGCAGCAGTTGCAACTGTTTGGGAGAAATTATCGCAGTGGACAAACGCTGGGTATTCATTCAGACGTTACATATTATTGCTGAGAATGTCGAACACACATTCTTGGTAGCGTCAATAGGGTCTGAATTACCAAGGAAATTGCTAATAAGTCCAGCTGTCACCTCTGGCCTGAACAATATACAAGGATCTTGTCCTCTAAGCAACTATATCTTCAATATATGTAACATCTCAGCACTTCCACAAAAACCCTCAACTGAAACTCTATGCAGAGCTATGAAAAGAGACACATTGTTAGTGCCGCTTATACATTTGCCAACACTCAACCAACACTTTTCTTTCAGGGCTTACATACCCGACCATAACCGGAAGTAGCGGCCTCCCAGTTCCAGCGTCTAGAAGCGGCGCCTGCCATTCAGTCCCCTGTACAAGCCGTGTAGGCATCGAAGAAACCATGCGTGGTAATGACGCGAGGTGAGCGCGTATGTCCAGTAGTCCTCTTCACTGGGCAAATGAGGGTACATAGGACGGCGTCTGCTGTTTTCCCACAGACGTTTCTTGTGATTGATGTCTGGATTATTCCAATGGTAATATATTAGCTGGAGCTCTCAGCGTACATCATTGAGGTCTACAATTCTTGTGTAAATGCGCGAAGACTGAGCAACCCCATTACACTAAATTATATCGCATTGATCGGCATTGCGCGTTTAACGAAGAAATCCAATAGCATAAATCCTAGTGAACAAAGTAATGATAAATCCTCGATTAGGGGGTGTCGTTGGAGCCAACGCTTCGAGAAGTGGACTTCCTTGAATCAACTTGTTTTCATTGTAATAATTCCGATTGGAGCTAATTTAATTGTGCTTTTCATACATAACAGAAAGAGACAATGTTTGAAATAGTCGTAATTTAACATTACTGGCGACGCAGAAGGAGTCGGAAAAAGGGCTGAAACTTATTACTCCCTCGGATAAGCAGTCTTGTTCAGTGTATGTATTGTCACGGGCGAAGATGGCAGAAAATGACGACGACGAAGTGCTGAGAGAAACGAGCATGGACTGCGGCAACGTTGTACGCTTTTGTTATCATATAGCCTGTGTATATTGTAGCGATGCTGAAGCACACAGGCTAATAAAACAAGCGTATTTATTAAGGGCGAACCTGTGCCCACAACTAAAAGGGACTGCGGTCTTAAAACTGCCAGTCAGTCGAACACCAAAGATGTCGATCAGCTGTTGTCTTCTTACTTTCCCCGAGAGGCACACGAGCGCGTGGCGCATGCGAGCCGGGTCCGGCCAGGTGCTCGTGCCACGATGGTCACTGCGTGGCACTAGGATACGGCGCGCAGTGTCCTGTGTGCAAGTTGACGAGCGCGCTATTTGAATGCGGCCAATATGTCGCGGCAATATACTTTCTTAACCGTAACATCTTTGGTGGAGGTGCGGGGTAGAAACTTCCGCGTAACAATAATTTCACGTCCAACAGCAGACTTCAAGGCCTTATCTTCAAGACTTCTAAATATCACGCTTAGGATGCGCAAGTTTTCTCCATGTTTTGGCCAAGAAACTGTATTTGCCACCTTTCTGGTCGAGTTGTACCCTACACTCCCAGAGAAAAAGGTCGACATATTCACTAATTGCTAACACTTTACTTGTCACAAAACATCTTAGTAAGTCGACGTAGTAAAATGCACATTAGGGAAATTTGCTACCTGGCTAGTAAGCGCATAGTACTAACTCGAATGGTTAGTCCGTTACTAAGTTCTTAGTAAGTGTACTAGAAATTAGCAGCCGTACGAAAAATAGAGAACAGCAATAACCCAACTAACCCAGCGTGCAGAGGACAAGCAAATAACCCAGCGCGCAGTGGACAGGGGCACGTGTAATCTGGCAGTGGTTTCTTCTTTTTAATCCCTCTCCCCCCAGTGTAGGGTAGCAAAACGGACGCACGTGTGGTTGACCTTCCTGCCTTTCATTCCTTTCTCTTTCCTCCTCCTCCTCCTTTCACTAGCTTTACTATCCACTGGCTTGTAAAGAGGTGTCGCGCAAGTAGTAAAATACGCTCGAAAGCAGTGACTACATGTATTTACTGTTTATTAACAATATAGTTGTGTACATTAAGGCATTAATAATTAAATCAAGACAAGAAGTTTGTTATTCGAATCACCAGAAAAATATTTTTAGTTTTTTTTTTTCCTCAGCGTTTGGCATCCCAGCAAGCCAAATGCGTCAATCTTCATAGTTCAACATGGCAACTGATCGATAAATACAAATTCCCGAAGTTAGCACTATGGTTAAGCAAGCAGGAAGGAAGGAACAGGCAGAAAGATAGGGAGGTTAGCCAGTTCTTAGACCGGCTGGCTACCTTGTGTTGGGGAAAGGGGAAATGAATGAGAATAGAAAGAGACGATGCAAAAACAAAAAATAAAGAGCAGAGAAACAAAAAATAAAAAGAAAGTAAATGGTCATGCTGTTTAAAGTCTGCTTCTACGCCCAGCTGTCCCTAAAGAACACGACAAAGCTATCAACGTCTTCCATGCTGGGGGCGGATTCGGCCAGTGTCCCAATGTCCCAGGACCCTTTGATCTGACAAAGGGCCCATTACGAAGTCGTTCCGAGGTATTCGAAGGTTCTTTTCTGGGCGCACTGAGACAGATATTAACAAAGATGGACAATTGTTTCTTCGCAGCTCCAGTTATTGCATGTAGGGTTGTGCATCATTTCGATCCGAAAAGAGTAGGCATTCGTAAAGAGCACGCCAGGCCACAGGCGGCACAGAAGCGTCTCCTCAGCTCAAAGATATTCCAGACGGAATACGGAGCTGGAGATTGGTATCCAAGCTGTCTGGATGGGAGTTGAATTCCGCCGAGTGCCCAGTGCAGGTATGAGTTCACGTGGGAGGGAAAAAGAGAAAGAGCGAGAGAGAAGGCTCTTTATATACAGTGACAAAAAAAAATGTTGTCTACAAAGTACAATGTGCTCAACTTCCCAAGCACCTGTATGTGTCAAGGAAAATGCTGGTACACGTGCCTTCTCGTTTTCAGCAACGTCGAATCTTAAAATTTCTTTTCCGGCTTCTCGGAGTCATTAACTAAGTTGGTAAACGGTAAGGTGACTTACATCGCCACCATTACACTCTCACTTCCACAACCAGTGAAATAGTACTTCCATAAAAGGTATATTCTGTTCGTCAAGCTCTTTATCGAGAGAACGTGACGATGTCTTTCAAAAAAAAAAATATCAATGCACCTATTACATTCCATTCTCCGGTTACTCGCAGCAGTGCTACTGGCTCCACGCAATGGAAACAGCGCAAGGACGGTGTCCGTGGCGAAGTCAACCGCGTCAAGAAACCACCAAGGGAACGACGCCACACATGCGAGATATGCGACAAATCATTTCAATGGGACAGTCATCTCGTGAACCATCGCCGTACTCATACGGGCGAGAAACCCTACCAATGCGAGACATGCACCCAATGCTTTGCCGAGTCGGGAGCTCTTCGTAGACATCAACGCACGCATACAGGCGAGAGGCCGTTTAAATGCGAAATATGTGGTTATTCATTCCCAACACGCTACCATCTTCAAAGACATCGACGAATGCATACAGGCGAGAGGCCGTTTAAATGCGAAATATGTGGTCATTCATTCCCGACAGGCTACCGTCTTCAAAGTCATCGACGAACGCATACAGGCGAGAGGCCGTTTAAATGCGAAATATGTGGTCATTCATTCCCGACAGGCTACCGTCTTCAAAGTCATCGACGAACGCATACAAGCGAGAGGCCGTTTAAATGCGAAATATGTGGTCGTTCATTCACGGCATTCAGCTCTCTTCAAAGACATCGACGAACGCGCACAGACCGTGGACTCTGTAAGCCTCCCGCGCAAAGAAAGCATCACAGTCACTTCGAGAAGTGATATATCAATTAGTAACTCCACTGTCGTACAGGCGTGTGCGCTTCACTAGCGAAATGAGCATGGAATCCATCCTGTACACAAAAGAAATGTTTCTACGTGTCCACCTTAATCGCGTGAATGAACCTCCATTGCAGTCTGCACACTGCAGTCTTGCGGTGCAGTTATTTTTATTTTTAAAGTGTTTTTTAACTTACCTCTTTCCTTATGTGTCATGCATACGCGTGCTCTCGTAGCAGCCTAATCGTACTTGCATAAGTCAATTTTATAGCTCAACTTTTATTTCAAGACGTGAGAAAGAAGCGGTGCAGTACAAAGAATACTGCCTTTCTTTCTTGAAAATAAAACAAAAATGATTAAAACCCCGTGTGTGAGATGTCTGCTTCTCGTCTCGTGACAAAGAGCTGTAATGGACGCACGTAGTTAAGCAATATTATCTGGCTTTTGGAAATCACGAGAATAAACGTCATCGCCTCAAGTATTTAGTGTGGTCTAATGGAGAAGAATTTTGGAGATCCTTCCCTGTGTTTGCCTTTCGGATACATAGCTATGTTCATTGACGGGGCCATACCAGGGATGTCTCTAGGGAAACCCAAATTGACTGCACTTGGTGTGTTGTGTGAAATCATTCAGTTGAAATAGCCGCACAGAAACCTCTGCGAGATGTAATTAGCCATTCGCGCTGTGAAGCTTGGTTGAATTGCTTGTGTGCCATAATTACTATCGCGATACATATGTGGGATTATATGGCGTGTTTACTCATGCTAAAAGACTGGGCGTGCAAACACAGACAACGGAGACGTCAAGACACCACAAACGCCCAGGCGCAATCTTACTGATGCATTTGTTTGTTTTATGTCGGGAACTTTGTTGGTAAGAATTATGATGGAAATTAAATGTGGAACGATCATTCCAATCGTGGACTGCAAACATATTTGCTTGATCTTGGAATTATATTGTAAGTTTTAAAGAAGCGTCGTTTATACCATGCAGATCCTCTCTTCTGACACGGTTTTATTGCTAGAACTGTGAATTTATTATTGCCTTACGTGAGAAATGCATCCGCGCAAGCGAAGAGTAACACTGTGTACAGTCTTAAGGCATACTTACGCTTACGGGATATTGATTGATGATAAAGAAACCTATTGCAATGTCTATTTGCCTTTACACATATTTTACTTGGAGCTATGAAATGCTAATGACTGTAATAGAGGATGTGGGAAACGAAGGACGAGCTACATCGAATTGCCGATCTACATTGTACTTGTTTAAATGCCAACTAAAGAATTTACTGTCTGATTAACTTATATAATGTTTATTTTCTAATTTATAGCCCTGGAATTTAGCCATGATTGTGTATTTACCTTGGTCCATTGCTTTTTATGTGCGTCGACACTCAGTTTACTAATTTTAGATGCGAAGCAGCTTTTGCGCTGGGCTTTGTCCGTAGTTCCATTGGCGACCGTCCGCTTTATAAAACCTACCATAGCCATCTGTAACATCTTGAACGCGTGCTCGCGCCAAGAAGAAGTCGTCTTCGTCTTGTTCTTCGGCCGCCTTGATGATGATACATGCAGAGCACGCGCTCGCGCCAAGGAGATGTCTTCTTCGTCTTGTTCTTCGACCGTCTTGATGATGATACGGGCAGAGCACTTTAGGGGCCCGGGCTAGAGCACTGCACGGGCCGCGATTCTCGGCCCCGTGCCCGGAACTCATTGAAGTTTACCCGCCCGAACCCGGCCCGGTGACTCAAAAGCGAGACCCGGGCCGGGCCCGAACCCGAGAAAAAATTACACTTATCCGGCCGGGCCCGGCCCGAACGCAGATCATGGCCCGACAGGGGCTCGAGCCAATAATCTAGGTGATGCTACCCGCAGATGGAATCGACAGCAAGGCATTTTAAGTAGCAAATATCTACGCTTTGTTGGCGCATGCTACGCTAACAAGTACGCTTTAATATAAGGTAATTCCTTGTAAAACACGGCGTCTGGCACTGTGGATCAGTGGCCACGGTGCTCGGCTGCTGGACCCGAAGTTGGCCGGTTCGACAAGGTCGATTCAAATAGGTCGCGAAGCTTCGGGCGAAAAACGGTTCAGAACCTATTGCCAACGACACCCACCAAGGGAAGCCATGGGTGCTGCGATTGAAGCGCGACTATGTTTGGAGGGAACAAACACTAATAGCGAAGAACTAAGTTTTATTCAAACGTAAAACAATGTTTGTTTTACAAATTACATTTATTTCCCGAACAATATTATGTAGGTGCAATGTGCCAAGAATGTACGACAGTGTTTAATTCTTACGAAAAATCATTTTCTTAGCGCCCCTTGAAGAGAGGCGCACGTCATTGTCATTCGAGGGCAGCCCTTGCAGTGCATGGAAAGGCGCGCTCGTAAGTTCGTCTGCGATGACACGCCCCCTCAGGTGTTCTGGTATTTCGCACGTGCATGCGTTCTGTGAATTAATGTGGTGAGAATTTGATTTTGGTGTGCGCGAAGTTGCGAGGCTGTGTTTCATCGTTGGTGAACGTGTTGGCTACGGCGTTCAACGGACAACAGCACGAGGCGGCTAACATTTCACGCCGAACGCTTTCCTCGGCACTCGCGGAAACCATGTGGTGCTCCAAGGATGCAATAGCAACACGCGTACGCCTGGCGAGCCGTCTCTTCTAGATAAGACACCGGGGCAACGGTTCGGAGTATTGTGCTTGCCGGATTTTCATGGATCAGTATTCCTTGCCCGGTTTCCTTCGTGAACATGCTGTGCCTACTATATTTCCTGTTACCGGTGAACAGATTGCTAAGTTATCTGTCGCGCTACAATCACTAATTCGCATGTCTTGATATGTTACACGTAAGGTTAATTTATCGGAAGAAAAGGCAAAACCAATGCACGTAGTCTACGCCCTTTTTGTACTTATTGTGACATTTCTTGCTCATTGTGCACAGTGTATAATTGCGTTATTGTGACCATTGAATAAAACTGAAATATCATTATTTTGGCGTGACCAGGCGTCATTTTTTCTCGTTAGAACTGAAGCACGCATGCAATGCGCTCTTTAAGTCCCCTGCGCATGTGCGAAGCAAATAAGCGAAGCTGCGAACATGAGAGGTACGCTGTTGCCTACTTTATTCACGCTGTGGAAGATGACACGAACGCAGAATAAAAGCTCAAGGAATAAAGTTTCCTGGTAAAACCAAAGCGAATTGCACGACGGCACACATAAACACCGCTGTTTAGTCACGGGTCGATATTAGTTTAGCTAGCGTTGGTTTCAAGCGCAGTCGCCAAGGGCTCGCCGGCTCGCCGTAGCGCGAGTCCTTAGCGATCAGGGGTCTAAGAAGAATATTTTGAGGTCAAATTTCGCGCTAGGGCCCTTGTTCCGCCGGAAGTGTTCCCTCCTCACACAGATGGCGCTAAGCCCCATGAGCAGCTGATGAGCAGCCATTTTCTGAACGTATGGGCTCCTATGGAAGCTTCGCTACCATTTACATTTACCTTGGGTTCGATCCCAGCCGCGGCGGTCGCTTTTCGGTGGAGGCGAAGTGGTGGACGCCCGTGTGCTGCGCGATGTCAGTGCACGTTAAACAATACTGGAAGGTCAAAATTTCTGGAGCCCTCCACTACACGGTCTCTAATAATCATATCTTGGTTTTGGGACGTAAAATCCCAGATAATATTATTATTGTACAAAAGGGCCTCACTGTGGTAACAGTTGACCGGACATGCTGGGTACGATGAACGGTTCTTCGGCAGTGGTAAACTGAGCATATTTTTTCTACAAGTACATTGGAAATCATCCAGAGCGTTTGGTAGCAGTTATTGTAGCAAGAAAAGTGATTTTCATCATGAGTTCAGCTTCAGCAGGGAGCGCAATAAGAAGAGAGGAGACAAAAAACAGAACGCTCTAATCACTTGGTTTTTATTGCGCTCTCTATTGAAATTTAAAGTATGCTCTACCACCAAACCCAATGGTGCACCCTTCTGGATATGCAGCACCTGTCTTCAGCATAGTAGCACTTTGCCACGGCAAAAGAAATAGACAAAAAAGCCGAATTTATTGCTTTTGTTATAAATATGCTAACCAAGATCAAACTTATGACGAACTCCGTGCACTACGTGTGCTTTTCGAAATACGTATAAACAGCCGAAAGGACGAAAAAAAAAAACCATTTGTTATAGCATTATTTCCAGATATCACACCACTGCTATTGTATACAGATTGCTGAGTTGCTTGTTTGCTGAGCTTCTTGTTTGCTTTTACTTCTCTTTCGTTTACTCACTCCCCTCTGTAATGCCTTTGGCCTTGAGGCTATCAATAAATGAAAATGAAATACGTTGTTGTGGCACAGTTTACAGTTCATTTCTCCCCATGTTATTGGGAGAAAAGTCAAATTATCAAGAGATTCCAGCTGGAAGCACGCCATGTTCTGTTGTAGAAGATATCCTGCCGCGCTACAGTTTGTTAAAGCGACACTAAAGCAAATCACAATTTATGTCAGAGTGAAAGCTCAATGTATGACAACGTCTAAAACGGCAGTATTATCAACAGCAGTGCCCTACTTACCGAGAAATTAAGCTAAATGTATCACACGATGAGCGCTCCACGAGTGGGACATTTTGGAAGTGATCCCGATGACGTCGGAGAGTCTGAATACAATTAATTACTCGTACTCAAACAAGCAGCAATAAAAAAAAAGAACCTTCTGTGCATGAAGACACGTAATAAATGCTGCTTGTTCGTTTCTGTTTGATTCATGGAAAAAAGAACCTCTTTGGCGTTGTCATGGGGAACGGCGCGCGTGGTTCAAAAGTTTCGTTTTCGCCGAACTGCGCTTCGCCCGGCGCCCTGCTTCGCTCACGCGGTCGCGTCTCAGAAGTAGTTTCGGTTTCGCGTACTGCCGCGTGAGTTTTGCACGATCGTGAAAGTCGCTCTGACAGAAAGATCGACAAAATACCGCATGCATGTGATGTTGCCGGGTGCCCGAATGCTGCAAGCCGCCAGTGCACGCCGCCGCGCATTAGAGGCGGGCAACGTTGGGCACGGCAACAGTGACGTGCGGAATACCGCTTTCAGGCGCGTGATTTGAAGTGCGCTAACGCGATGCGGACCACTAAAACGTGATTTTATTTCAAAATAAGCACTTCCTTGGCATAAAAGTAGCACTACGAGGTTTCCGGACCGCTATTTCCACAATCAACGTCGACTTAATATCTGCCTTTAGTGTCCGCTTAAACTGCTTGCTCTAGCAGCAGGGGAGCATGAAGTCTGCCTCGCGAATTGTGAAGGCGTTGTAGTCGTAGTCCTCTGCCTTCCCCCACTGGACCAAATTTCGGAAGTCCTTGCGGAGTTCTGCAGAATGAGCATAGCTTTCCAACTCATTGCTTCATTTCTCTTGTTTCCGAACGTCAGTGCCACTCTTCAACATAAACTATGAAACTCCTCTTTGAACGCTACTCCTTGCAGCTTTCAGCAGTTTCATGCATGGTTTCTAGAATGGTCTTTTTTTTTCATATTATAATGGTGTATGCCTTGCTAACGATGTTGCACAGGTTGAAGGTGGCGATTGACTACGCGGGCAGGACTGGCAGGAAGTGGACGAAGAGATTTCGATCGGCTTTCGGGGTTCGTTCCAGTTTGGTATTAAATGCTCCAATAAGCTTCTTCGACGCTTACTCATTGTATGCATATGGTTCTAGGTAAGGGGACATATCCTGGTACGGAATTCGTAACTTTTTTTTTCAAGTCAGATATGTTGTCAAGTGAATATACTTTGCCCCACACCTTGTTTATGGACCTATGCTATTCCAGCACATTCCAACGTCACGTTGCGACAGTATCGCGTAGCTCTCGCACCATATAGCGGAACACGACGAAACTCATACGTTAACACTGTGGGCACACAAAGCAGGCCGTGAATGTCGATGTCGCGTCATATGACCGCTGGGAGCTGTGACGGAGTCACGAAAAAAGAACGTGTCTATAGTAATTCTATGTAACGAGACTGGGCGTAGACCTTTCGTTTTAGTGGACTGCGGAACTTTCTAGAACATTTCCCTGCTTCGGAGCTGTGTAATAGCTCTTTTAATAATAAGTTCAATATTGCTTATATTCAATATTGCCGATTACAAAATAACATTCCGGATATCAAAATAATAGTGAATGTAATTAATAAAGCAAAGAATAGTGAGATGTTAATTATATAAGCGCCTAGTCAATCAAGTAGCCCCGTATGCAAGAAGCAAAAGAAATTCAGTACTTGTGCCTCATAAAACTTCTCCAAACAGCTAGTCCCACATTAAAAAAAGCTTTTCTTTTCGAAATAAGATATGTGGAACATATACGTATGCACAACGTACGTGGAAGAATCTCAAGAACTCAGCAAAGTCCAAGCCCGGCTCGACCCGAGCCCGCCACCTCAAACCCGAGCCCGGCCCTAAGCTCGGAGCTTCAGGGCCGAGCCCGCCGTGAAAACTACAGCCCGGTCCGGCCCAGCCCGTGGGCCGGGCCGAGCTCGGGTTTTCGGGTAGGCCTGAGCACGTGCAGTGCTCCAGCCCGGGCTGCCGTACGCTGTCCTAGCTTGGCGTAACGCAGACAAAACCACGTGTGCTGGCACGCGCTCGCGCGTTCGGGCCTGTGTAAGGGGCTGGGTAAGACGCTGTGGCCTCTCCCCCTTACAATCTCTCAGCAATCATGTGATGGCGTCGGCGAACGAGATTCTGCAGACGCGCGATGAACCAACGCGTTGTATCCTAGTCAGAACGCGTTGGCAAGCGCTAGCGCGTTCAGGCCTGTGTAAGGTGCTGGGTAAGATGCTGTGGCCTCTCCCCCTTACATTCTCTCAGCAATCACGTGATGGCGTCGGGGAACGAGATTCTGCAGACGCGCTATGAATCCGCGTGGCGTTCTCCAACAAGAGTTCGGGACGAGTTACAGCAACAGCAACTACAGTGAATTCATGGTGTGCTCCCCGTGCAAGGACGCGTTAACATCGGGCAAGGTGCCCGTGATGGACGGAACTTTAAGTCGACCCATGCGTTGCTTCGCATCCCCACATGGTTCCCTTTATTGGGAGATGGTGCAATTTTTTTGCTTATGTTAGTTTATTTTGTGCTCTGTATTCTACTTTATTTTTTGTACAACAATTTATCAAGGACCCCAATGCATTACCTGACGTTGGGAGCCTTGTGTGTATTTAAGTTGTTGTAATATATTGTTATGAATGAAAATAAACTGAAACATTAGCATGTTTCATAAACTCTGCTATTTTTGCTGGTGGTGTCTCAGATACTGTTAAAACATGGTCTACGAAACCCAACATAACAAACTTCGCGATCTAACGAAGGAATTTCCTTTCCCCGGGAGGTACCCATAGGATTCAAAGTTGTCATCAACTCGAATTAACGAAGCTTTGTCGGCACTCAGCTCAATCTAACGAAGTTGTTCCGGAAATAATTCAGTGAAATAGCAGCAATTTCTCTCTGATCTTCTTTCAGACGGCTTCTCTGCAAGCATACGCTGTAATGAAATCGCGTTATAACATCCAGCCACGCTAGTCACGACCGTGCGGCTGCCCTCGCGGACTATTCACACAGAACGGCGTCTATTAGTGGCAACCAAAATACCGCGGTAGCTTTCGCGCGACGCTACGTTGCAGTCTTAGATTTCGAAGAACCGAAAAATTCCTTGCTCGAATATACGAACTTCCCGATTTAAGGAAATAATTCGAGCTCATTTATTCGTTACGTCAATTTTCACCTAATATATATATTGAAAGACGCAGGAAGACTTCACCAGTCAGGGCCAGCAGCAGCGTTTATTCCGCGATGTCTGCCTCGGCTCAGAACAGCAACCAACCAACCCAATGGCGATGATGATGGTTATGTACAAGTGAGAACGATGAAGTACGATAAATGTGCTTACACTAATTCCCCCCCCCCCCCTCTTCGAAGCGGCCAGCCTGGCCGCAACTCAAAGATCAGCTGAACGAGTAATGAAAGGCTTCATGCGTGACACGTGAACAATTTCTGTGCTGCGACGACGGTGGTCAGTGACGGAGTGAAGCGGGGTGACGAGATAGTTCACTGGGGAAGTTCGTCGTAGAACGGTGTATGGGCCAACGTACCGGTGAAGAAATTTCTCGCAGAGCCCTGACGCTCGAGTCGGGGTCCATAGTAAGACCTTATCTCCGGAATGAAATGTCACGTCGCGTCTTTTGCTATCGCAGCGACGTTTTCGTTCTTCTTGAGTGGCTTCCGTGTTGCGCCGAGCAATTTCACGGCATTGCGCGACTCGAGCTGCGAACTGTTCTGGTAGAGGAGTACTGGACGGAGCTGGACCAAAGAAAAATGCCGTGTCGAAGACTGATGATGTAGAGCACCGGCCGTGGTCAGGCCCCAACGCAGGCAGCTGCGTTCTTGCTCCGGTTCATCAAGCCCTCAAGACAGCTGAGTGAGCACTCAAGGTTTTGCCTAAGGGTCGGGCGGATCTAAATAGTAGTGGTTGGAAGGTGATTTACTGTTTTATCGGCTGCTAGCACAACTGATGTCGACAACTTCTCCTGGTGATGGCCCGGGGCGGTCTCCGCCTTGGTCAGCCACTCTCTCACCTGATCAAATGCCGCTTGAAGCGTTTTTTCGCAGTGGTGTGAGCAGTATTCCTGTAGCGCTAGTGCCCCTGCACGGAGGATCCATTCGGCTTACCAACCCGAAAGCGGTGCAGGCGGAACTACAGGCGGCCACGCGCCATTATCTTCACATTACTGATGTCCGGCAGTTTGGCAAAGGTGGGATTGTCTGCCGATCGCCGGACCAGGCTTGTGTGTATGATCTTCTAAAATGCTCGTCATTTGGATCAATGCAAGTGAGTGCTTTCATCCCACCGCACCTTGCCTGCACCAAGGGAATTGTTCGCGGAGTAGAATCTACGTTAAGTCCAGCAGAGACACTTGAGAAGCTTTCCGCAGCTGGTGCGATAGCAATTTACCGGTGCAACAGAATGGTCGACAACAAACGAGTGCCAACAGAGTCGGTGATTGCCACGTTTGCAGGTACATCATGCCCTTCGGAAATCAAAGTGTGGCCGCTGATTTTTAGAGTAGATCCGCTTGCCTCGCGTCCATTACAATGTCGCAACTGCTGGCGATATGGACACAGTTTGGGAGGTTGCAAATCTGGCATGCGATGCTGTATGTGTGGAGAGGGTCACTCCCCGAACGACTGCACTGCTCAGTCGCACAAGTGTTGCCTGTGTCGAGGTGCTCACTACGCTGATGAACCCACCTTTCCAGCTAGAGAGCAGGAAATCCAAGTCTTAGAGATTATGGATAAAAGGCGGTGCTCGCGAAGAGAGGCTATTTCAGCTGTAAAGGAAAGAGAACATGGATATGCTAGCGTAACTGCACGACACCAGGCGATGACTGATGCAAATATTTCGCAAGTGATAGCAGAAGCTGTAGAAAAAGCTATGGCCAAAATGATGGAAAGAGTCGTAGAAAGTGTGACGGAATGCCTTAGTGGATTATTGGCATCTCAAATGGGACTAATGGCTCAAGCGGGGACTATTCAGTCAGCGGGTCTCAACCGAAACGCTCTTCCCTCGCAAGTTAAGGGTTTAAATGCGACTCCATGTAATGAAGGCCCGATTTCAAGCTTTCCTACAAAAAGCGGTAGCTGTCTGGGCTCGCAGGCCTCCACAGCAGATTCACAGGAAAACGCAAGCATGGATGTTGACTCGCGCGTACAGAAACGAAGGGCTTCTCCCCTAAATGCGACTGATACCATTCCGAGCTCGAAATCAAAGAAAATTTTCCCGCAGGTCAAGGCAACAGCTAATATCTTGGAAGAGGCAGTAGCCTCTGCGGCGCTTTCACCACCGGAAGGTAGATGAGAGTGCTGCAGTGGAACTGCCGATCAGTATTTGCTGCTTCTACAGATTTAAATGTTTTAGTTTCCCAGATTTATCCGGATGTAATCCTACTACAACAAACTCTCCTGACAAATTCTACAGTTTGTGTAATTACCGATCATTTCGATTAGATCGTCCATCCAGAGGTGGTGGTTTGCTTACCTTTGTATCGAATAGATTTTGTCACAGAGCACAAATATCATTTCAGTTAATGTCTACAGAAAGTGAAATTTTGGCGGTAGAATTAACTCTTCCAGGAGGTTTCACATTTTCATTGGTTAATGCTTATTTTCCTTTGGGTGTGCTGGATACACGGACATTAGATTCAATTCTTCTAAGTTGTGGAAAAAAGATCGTACTAGCTGGAGATTTCAACTCTCATCATATATCATGGGGATTCAAAGCAGACCAATGTGGAAAGCGTCTATGGGACTGGGCGGCATCCAATCAGTTCAGTTGCCATAACACGGTATCATTAACGTTTCTGCGGGGTCAGTTTAGATCGGTATTGGATCTTACGTTTTCGGGTCCAGGACTTTCGGTAGTATCTTGGGAGACATTTGAGGCTGGGACCAGCAGCGATCACATTCCAGTGGTATTCGAGATCAATTGCTCACAGTACTCTACACAGGTTAACGTGCGTTCGTTTATTGATTATAAAAGATTTAAAATGCATTTGCAGAAATCTTTTATTCCTTTAGCTGAGAATCCGTGCAGCGCGCGTAATACTTGCGCTATTCTCGACTCCTCTCGAAAGCAATCGGAGTTCGAAATACAGGGAACGAAAGACCCTACTCCAAGAAATTGGTGGAATGACGACTCCTCGAGGGATTAAAAGCGACGGAAAGCAGCGTGGAAGCAGCTCATGCACAATCAGTCTCCTAGAAACCGGAAAAACTACAAGTTTATTGCAGGGACATTCAAACGAACAGTAGCGAGAGCAAAGGACGAATACAACGTTCGCCATTTTGAATTTCTGTCAAAGTCTAAAAATAAGAGCGCGCTGTTCCGGTATTTAAGATCAATCAAATTAATTCCGCGTTCCTTAAATATAGAATCAATTGTGCTAACTACCCAAGAAATAGAAGACTCTCTAGATGTAATAGCCAGAGGTTTGGAGGTTAGATTTTCTTCCTGCATTCCTTCAAATTTTGTGCGACAAGACAGTCTCGAGTATGGTGAAGAGTTGTCATTGACTGAGTTATCCTCAGTGGTATCAGGTTTACCAGCGGCAGCCCCAGGTCCTGATGGCATCACTACAAAGATGTTGAAAATTTTCTTCGATGTCGCTCCTAATGTTTTATTGGATACCATAAATTTTTCGATTAGAGACACTTGGATTCCTTCAGTGTGGAAAGTAGCGAAGGTGATTCCCCTGCTTAAAGATAAAAATAAAGGGTATGCTCTTGACAACATTCGACCGATTTCGTTAACATCCAATTTTGTCAAATTAATTGAGAGATTATTACACGCACGGATAACCAAATTTGTGACCGCTAAAGGATTATTGGGTCCCTGTCAAATTGGATTTAGACCAGGGATGTCAATATGGTGTGCACACGTTGATCTGGAGAGTAGAATCCAGCTAGCACGGCGTCAGAAACAGTACGCAGCACTAGTCACTTTAGATATCTCTAAAGCGTACGATAGCGTAGAGTACCCGATTTTACTTGAAAGAATGAAAGAGATTGGCTTGCCTGACTATTTCATTGCGTGGACGACTGAATTCTTGCTGGACAGGGAGTTTTACTGCATACAGAGTGGTATTTCAACTGGTAAATTCAGACCAACACGCGGTGTTCCTCAAGGAGCAGTGTTGTCACCGCAATTGTTTAATATATTGCTCAGCTCCATTCCTTGTCATCGAAACGTAAACACGTATGTTTATGCTGATGATATAGCTTTCTTTGCCTCGGCGGATGTAATTCAGTCACTGTACGACCTTTTACAAGGATACTTGTCCGCCTTGGAATATTGGCTCGACAGTATTCGTTTGACCATTAACGTACAGAAGTGTGCAGTTCTGTCATTCTCTCCGCTAGACAACATAAATATATCCCTTTCATTTCATCAAGCAGACATTCCCCAAGTGCAAACAGTCAAGTACCTCGGAATTATGTATGATGGAAAGCTTAACTGGCGTAAGCATATTGAACATACGGCGACTAAAGCATCACGTTCGATGGGAATACTCAGAAGGATCAGCAATCATCGATGGGACATGCGCAGAGACACATTGATAATGATTTACCGTATGTATATACGCCCTATACTGGAGTTTGGATGTGCCTTATTCTCCGGCGCACCAGCGTGGAAGTTAAATCCGCTAGTTTTGTTTGAACGCCAAGCACTTCGCTGGTGCCTTGGGTTACCAAAATTTGTAGCAAATGCAGTTCTATATAAGGAATCCCGAATCCCATCTTTGAACACTCGATTCAAAATATTAACAGTTCAAACATTCTTAAGGCTCTATGAATCGCCGATAAGACGAGACCAATATGTATTTATAAGCCAGCCAGAACTGTTTTTTAATGTCTCGTGGCCTCGGTTCCACACCCCACAGGTGATTCTTACACAGCGGCTATTGGACCCATTAAAGATAAACCTTAATGATATAATGGTAATGAATAATAGATTGAGTTCATTGGCGATATCATATGATGATATATTCCCTAACAACGCGAAGTTACTTCCTTGGAATGTACTGAATGGACTTTTTCAAGATCACCTAAATCAGATTAGCACGAATGTTGTGATAGCAACTGATGCTTCGCAGTGTGAGGAAAAGGCCGGTGTTGGAAGTTTTTCCACACACCTAGACTGGTCCTTTTCTGTAAGACTCCCTGACCGTACACCAATATTTTTGGCTGAATTCTTAGCTGTCATTTTGGCCCTGCGTAAGCTTCCCGTCTCCTTAACTTCAGTGGCTATAGTAACCGATTCATTATCATTGTGTTCTGCTTTAACAACCCCAGCTGAATCACATACTCTGAGATTATTGCACGCACTTGGTCCACAGCATTTGCGAAACCTGCGGTTAGTATGGGTTCCGGGGCATAAAGGGATAGTATTGAATGAAGTTGCGGACACTTTGGCAAAGGCTTCCCTTGCAAGCCCAGTCCTTGATCTACTTCCAGTTACGGCGTTCGTCGCTGCGGCCAGATTTAGAAAACACGCTATTTTCAACACCTTCAGTTCCCTTGGAGCAGAAAATGGTGTAAAACAAGGCAGATAGAAGTAGCAATGACAAGATTGCGCTGTAGGATCCCAACTCTTAATTTATACATGCACAGAGCTGGTCTGGCGATCTCTCCTACATGTTCCTTTTGCAATGAGGCAGAAACAATCGAACATTTCTTGCTGGAATGCCGACGTTTTTCCCCTCTCAGAAAACGAACAATTGAAATTGTAATGCGGCACCTTGATCTGCCAGTTACTTCAACTATACTGTTATCATTTGGGGCTTCTGTGCTGGGGCACTCGGACGGGAATATATGCAGTGCTATCGAAAAATTCATATGCGAATCAAATCGTCTTATTCGACACATCAACCGCTAATAATTTTTAAAATTGTCATAATGACATAAACAATTTGGCCATTTGGCAGGTTATGCAACACGGTCTAATCAAAAACTAAAATTCATTAAAAAAAAGAAGACGCTTTATTCTAATTGATACAGTAACGTCTATGAGCTCTTAAAATTTTCAGACTTTATGACCCGCCCGACTCTTGGCCGATCCCCCTGAGTGGGTAGGTGCCATCATCCAAGGAGCATCATCATCATCATCATCATGTAGATCGTCCATACACAAGGAAGAAAGGGCTGTAGCCGGTAGATCTTTGTGTCGCGGTATTATATGGGAAGGTGACAAATGGCAAAATATTGTCCCAGTTTTTGTGATCCGGACGTAGGTACATGGAGATCATGTCAGAGAGCGTTCGGTGAAAGCGCTCAGTAAGACCGTTCGTCTGTGGGTGGTACGTAGAAGTGGTTTTATGCGTCGTTCTACAGGCCCGTAGGACTTCCTCGAGGACGTGCGAAATGAAGGCTTTGTCCCGGTCACTCAGAAGAACGCGAGGAGCTCCATGGCGCAAGACGATGGACTGCAAGAAAAAGTCGGCGACTTCTGTAGCAGTGCCGGACCGAAGAGACGCAGTCTCGGTGGTCCGGTACTGCTACAGAAGATCGACTGCAGTTACGATCCAACGGTGACCGTTAGACGTCAACGGCAAGGGACCATACAAGTCAATTACGACAATTCCTCGGCTCAGAACAGCAACCAACCAACCCAATGGCGATGATGATGGTTATGTACAAGTGAGAACGATGAAGTACAATAAATGTGCTTACAATATATATATATATATATATATATATATATATATATATATATATATATTTATGAAGGAAGAAAAAAGAGTGCGACTTCGTTGGTTTGGCACAGAGTGTTCACTAACCTGTGTAGCACCCATAAGAAACGACTCGGCACGTCCTTCTAGCACCGGAGCCTAAACCCAACTAACGTTTTCTTTATTTCGAGCGGCGCGCCAGACTTGCCTTGCTACCGCGCCGCTCGAGGTCACGCCCGACCTCTTCTTCCTTGTGCAATCCTGTCGATGTCGGTGGCGCTACAGAGCTCCTGCGCCTAGAGTCACTGTATATGCTACCTTTAGGTAGCAGAGTAGCGCACAGGTCCGGCTAGCAACCACAGCTATGCGGTGAAGTCGCGCTTCGTTTTTGCAGGCGACATGCCTACCGTGTCGCTGATTAACCTGTCTGGCGTGTCAAAGACCGGCGATAAGCATTGGCTGTCGATGACAAGTGTTAATTCAGTTCGCTGGAGCGGCGGCGTCGAGAAATAAAAAAAAATTGGCCCAAGCGGCAGCTTCTCCGCAATGCATGGTTGCTAGCGGCGTTGGAAGACAGATGCGCAACTCTGCTACCTAAAGGTAGCATATACAGTAACTCTACCTGCGCCTAGAGAGCGGCATGGTCTGCAAACGAGAACAGCACTGCCAGGAAACTCTGCGGATTGAAGTAGTGTCCGTACCGACGGGAACGGAGACATGTGGAAATGGATTGAGCCAGGCGACTATGGCAGTCGTCTCACAGCACTACCAGGAAACTCTGCGGATTGAAGTAGTGTGCGTACCGACGGGAACGGGGACATGTGGAAATGGATTGAGCCAGGCGACTATGGGAGTCGTCTCACAGTAGACGTTATCTATTATTTTGTACCGGATTGAAACCGAAATATTTGTCATCCTTTTTTTTTGGTATAGGGGAAGCTTAGCATTCCGGAACAACCGAGGTCATGCAACGTGAGCAATAATGCATATCTCAGGAGCAGTACAGGCGCGTTTCTCGCGCAGGGATTCCAGAGTAAAGATGTGTTGAAATTTTGCGAAAAACGGAAAGAACGACAACCACTGAAGTTTATATTGCCGCAAGTAGACATTCGTGCGCTCCTCACACAGGCCAGCGTGGAGAGGGCATTCTCGGTGCTGAAGTGTTTTTTTTTTGTTATCAGAACAGCGGCCTCCCATATCAGAGGTACACTCAATGACAGCTGCTTCTGAAAACATGCTCACTCTCAGCACACACAGCATTGAGCCTGCTCAGAAAATTCTTAATTCGCTTCTGGGAGCAGTACCATGGCATAGCCACTAAGCTACAATTCCTGTTCCCATATATGGGCAGCAATCACCAAAATGTAAAGAGCTGTCCTAGAATTCACCTTCTAGTCCCGCCACGGTGATCTAGTGGTTATGGCGCTCGTCTGCTTACCCGAATTAATAATGTGCATTTAAACCTAGCAGTGTTAGTCAGCACTGATCGCAGCCATGACGGCGAGTGTGGAACACTCTTTTTCTGCCTGTTGGCGTCACGTAGCACGTGATCAGCGCTGACTAACACTCCTTGGTTTAAATACATATATATACTTTATAAAGTGGACGAGAGGATGACCGCCGCCGTAACTCAGTGGTAGAGCATCGGACGCGTTACTCGAAGGCCGCAGGTTTGGTCCGTGCCGGCGGCAAGTTATCGTTTCGTCCACTTTACTTTCTTCATATTTATATTCTAATTACTACAAATAACATCCCCCACGCTTTCCTTGGCATTATTGCCTGTTAGGTCTCATTACTCATATGCACAGGATTACAAAGAAGCCTTCGCTTTAGATCCACGACAATGGCAACGTTATCAAGAATGTTTCTGGGATGGCAATCTACATTTATCTGAACGTCAAGGGGTACATTCGCCACCTCTTCTTTAATGCCACACTGGCCATTGCCGTGCGTTAGCCCGTTCCCGGGTCAGTTCTCGCTGACGCTCGCGTCGGGAGGCTTCTTTCATCGGGAGAACGACGAGGCTTGGCCATTCTGAAAGCGCAAATATCACAGAAACGAGACAACTGAGTTCTATGCGAACGAAAGAAAGGCTCTTATACTTTTGTTATTTTGTTTATTATTACTTCGCGTGAATTCGGTGCCCGCATTCCTCTTCTTCCTCTTGTTGTCTCCTATGAGTTACAACAGCTTCCGAAGCGCAACAAGTTTTCTTCTTCATTTTTAGTGGACCAGCGGTGACCAGCGGGATTTACCCAATTTCTCTTGCACGTACCCATAAAATGAGTCATCTGCGTTATGCCAACATCGGACACGAAAGGCTCGACAAAGAATAGATTCACTGTTAATTCAAGCACACTTATATGCTCATAACCTGCCCCCCATGGGTCCATTTCAGACCTATCGTTTCTTGTACGTGTCGCAATTTGCGCTGTTTTTAAAGATGTTTGAGAACAGTTACCAATTAGTCCAGCTGTGAATTCTTGTACTTCATGTTCTCAGTGGATATGAAATGCAATGTTCTATTTTAGAGTTCCGAGAAAAATAACTAGACAGCGTTCGGGACTCGGAACATAGCTATCTTGCAACTACACCACCTGCACGATGGTGGAAGTGGCCACTGTTGCTTGAAGAATATTCCGTCGAATATTCTCTATTCATTGGTGCGTGTGATAAGCAGCGTGGCCCTACTGTGGAATTTGAAAGAACAGACGGAAATACGATTAGACGTGATACAGGAGCACGTGGACAGCCTAGGCTGTTGAGCGTTGTGATAAGAAGGAAGATCATTAAGAGGCGATTTATCAATACACGGAAAGCGTAAGAATGCGCATGCGCTGTGTCAAGTCTCGACAACATGCGTTAGCTTTGGCAAAGGATGCACCGCTGCACTTAGCGCTGAGCACTCGTAGGTGTGTGCCCGCGCCTCTCCCACCGGGCTCAGTGTCTGCGAAGTGCCCACGTAACCAACAGACATGGCCGATGAAGGACAAACGCCACGATATTCCTCTGCGTGCAGTGGCAGCAACCAAGTAGTTCAGGAAACAAACGAGGCAAGCTCGACTCAGGACAATGCCAGGTGAGCTTCTCGTCGAACACTTCTATTGATTAACGTAGCCCGAATGCGCGCTACGACGTGCGAATCTGAACGTTTGGCCTTTTGTACCATCGCTTCCTGATACATTGACAGCGCACGCTTTAGGCCATCCTAGGCCTAAGGCACGTTATGCCGGCGGGCTGCCGGTGTTCTTATTGGATATATATACAGAAAGCTTGCACAGACAATCCATTGAAAGATATGCGGTCTTTCAATGGGCTGAGGCAGAGTTAGGCTAGCGCGAGAAGACGCCTGTGCTGGCAGTTGGATTCTGAACGCTAGTTACCAGCGTGAGCAAAATTTCACACGCGCACTATAAACACAAAAACAAACGCGAGGACGCTTGACCTTGGATTTCAAGAGTAAAACGCGATAGCGTAATCTAGCCTCGTGCGCATCGCCTTCAACCGTGCAGCAAGGAAAGGAACGTCCGTGCGCGTAACATTAGCCGTTTCAATCCATCCTAGAATGCCTACTGCAAGTACACTTGCGAAGTGCCCACTACGCCCTAATTCTTCCTTTTGCAAATTAGCGAATTTGCAAATTGCACTACCGCTCCGTACGGTGCAACGCGCGCCCGCGTAGCTGCACACTTTGTAATGGGTGGGCAGCTTTAAACCACCCCCTCATGGTGCATTTCACATGTTTTGATGCATAATGCGATTCTATGGATTTGCTACACAACAGGCCCGTAGCCAGAGGGGTGCTAGCCCCCCCCCCCCCTTTGCAATCTTGATGGAGTGGGCGACTTACCGAAAATAAATTACAAAAATGTGTTTTTCTAAACAGTCAAGACCTTGAGCAAGAGACCCCCCCCCCTAAAAATGTGCCTGTGTACGGGCCTGACACGCAATACTACATGCGCTAGGTGGACTCCTCCCACTGCATTACTTTCATAAGGCCTTTTTTTCCAACAACACCGCCGCCGATTCGGACGCCGCAGTTTCTGCAAAACGAGCTCTTAAATGATGTTGCGTTAAAATGCTTGCACTGCCATGGTGGTAGCATTCGTTATATCTAACGAAGTCTAGGAACCAGTGTGCCGGCTTGATGTAATAAACATCGTCATGTATTCACCAATCCTTTACGCACGTGAGAGAAATCGTGATTGCTTTCGTTTTCGCGTGCTTGAACAAAAGTGCGGCATGATTTTCGACCAAAATTCTTAACAAATATTTAGAGAAGCGAATCTAGTGCAGTCAGTATATAGTGCATTGATAATGCGGGTTCAGCAAGAAACCCTCTAAGACGAAAACAACGCGGTAGACACGTTTGCTGCCACATGCGCTGCACTAAATGATCTCTTATGAGGCGCAGTTAGGAAGTAGTGTAAGATTTTTGTTAGATTTTCCTCTAACGTGGTATTGTATTGTACAGTGAGCACCATCAAATACGGCCGGGAAGCACACCAGAAGAAGAAAGACCTTTGCTCACAACGTCAGCTTGCAGCATTGACACAGCACAAGCCGGTACAAGCAGCGCAGCGATTCTGCAGGAGAGTGCGGGGTGAGCACCTATTAAGTGCTTTGAGTGAATGAAGTTGCACGTGAGAACTTTATCACATGCAGATCAATCATTCTTTTGGGCTGATGATCTATGTCGCCTATGCCGTAGTGATAAAACATCGAGGGGGCATTTTCAGTATATTCAGGTATTTTCATATCGGATCATACCCCAAGTATACCATTGACCTATTGCCTGACAGAAGGACATAACTTTTGAGTTAAGGTGACAATGAAGGTAGCACGTTGCATAACAAGAAAGCCGTTTCTCCTCCCAAACTTTCTTTTGCAGAAACATTCCTTTTAATGTTATAATACAGCTAGGAGTAAGCTGTATCGGATCGTACCCTTACGTTCTATTTTTGCAGTTCCGACGAGGTTTGGGCTGACGTGCTGAACGATTGGTACGAGAAGACCATGGGCAACCCACAAAGTGCGCAGTATGTATCAGATGGCCTTGGTGCATCTTCAACACATTTGAACATTGTTTACCAAGTGCTATTACGTTTAAACTCTTATACCGCGTTACATGTGTATTACATGCGGCTACTTTCCGATACTAGCACAGTTATTGCGCAAATGCATTACATTATCGCCTAACCACCAGAGATGCAGTGTCTGAGACCAATGCGATGGTGCATCTGATCAGACCTGGCGAGAACGTTACCTCGTGCCTGCAAAGTATGTGCATGAAGCTTTCCGACCTCGGTATCCACACACATATATGACATGGCCTTACGTTCACATGACTGAAGATCTGCCACGATTGATGCTGTTTAGGACACAATGAGTCAGCATAACGCTTCAGAAGGGTGTCTTGCTGGGCGAGTTGGGCATAACGCTTGCTGACAGGCCAGGCCCCCACAGGTGTTTGACGATATCAGAAAAAGTGATTCGGTATAACAACATTCATGGTTGCGTTCGTAAAAAAACTGAAAAAGAAAGCGCAGCATGCACTTTTGACGTGAGGCTGAAGTCAACAGCGGAGCTAGTGTTCGACCTAGTTTTTAACAGCCAGGCTGTTTAGCAAGTCGTTGCTTGTCCGGAGAACCAACACTATCATCAAACTGGTATGTGGCACTGAAATTGTGTAAATCCCACTATTTACCAGTGGTCCACTAGCCGAAGACATTGGCTAGCCGAAGACCACGAGTACGTACAACGAGAGAATACTAGGGAACGGCAAAGACAAAGGCGGCTGTGAGAAGACCCCGAAGCGATTTAAGGCTTACGCCAACGACGACGTCCCTGTACATCTATGAGAGCTGCGAATGCTTGGTTTCCTCGCGAGTTTCTACCTCTGCAGCTGGGACATCCATGTCGTGTCTGTGACTGTATACGGTTTAGCTCGAACCTCTTTGCGCTGAGATTCAACGTAGAAACCACCCAGAATCACCTAGTTAAAGCCTTGCAACGACCTAGAAGCCACCCAGAAACAACCTGCTTCACCTAGCTAATGCCTAGAAATAACCTCAAGCAACTACATTAGTGTTCAGTATCGTCCAGTTTGGCTGCCAAGCCTTGCGCGGCTTAGTGGAGCCTTCACCATTTTAGGGGCGAAGCTCCTTAAGGCGGCACCCGTTCGTCGCTCGTAGTCGTAGTAGTCGTAGTTCGTAACCAGTCGTAACGCTAGTACCAGATCTTGACCTCTAAGGTGGTGCCGGTGGGAGATTTTTCCTGTGCGTTGTTGAACAATGAAAAATTCGCAGCGTGCGCGTTAACTAAAAGCCGAATTCTTCTGTCTCTCATTCCCCATTAGCAGCCATTGGCATGTTCCAGTAGGAAACGTTAGTAGAAGTAGAAGTGTAAGTGTTAGCTAAAAGCCGACTTCTTCTGTCTCTCATTCCCATTAGCAGCCATTGTTTACCTCCAAGGTAGTGCCTGGTGAGATTTCTCCTGCGCGTGATTAAACAATACAAATTTTGTTCAAAACGCCGTTAATTGATGAAATAAACCAACGAAAGACGCCAGATGTTTTCTAAAAGCAAAACGACAGAACGCCAGATGTTTCTAAAGCAAAACGAAAAGACGCCAGCTGCTTAACGAAAGACGCCAGAAGTTTTCTAAAGCAATGGTTTTCTAAACAATGAAAATTCACAGCGTACATGTAAAATTAAAGTGAGCTGCAAGTCGTCATAACTCTCATCGAACCTTTAGTATAAACGCTCCCGATCTCACGTCGGTGATGATGTACTGGGCACAATGCACGGAAGATTCACGGTTTACCGATGAACCTCCGCAGGTTCGCCCACTTATCATCATTCACTCCGTGGATATGCTGTGGTTTTTTTTTTAAAAGTTTTTGCTAGTGATGCCAAGCTTTTGATAAAGATGCTAAGTTTTTGCTATTAGTAGTAAGTATGGTTAGCCTTAGCTATCCTTCTCCGGTTTCGGTCAGTACCGTACACAGGCACGTGTCACGGGGTTTTAGAGAAAACATGTCAGGTGACCAGCTGTTATATGATGGGATTTTTGTCACGTGACTAGCTCTTACGTGGTTCTCGGTGGGTACAAGTCACGTGACCAGGTATGTGATTTAGGCCACGTGACTAGCTATTATATGGTTTTGGCGAGAACGTGTCACGTGACTAGTTGCAGCCTGATGTGACGTGATTTTGAGTGATGTGGCAAATTTTTACGTGGCTTATTATGGGCACATGTCACGTGACAAGGTGTTATGTGATGTTCCGTGATCTTAGTCACGTCTCTAGTTGTGGCGTTATGATTTTTTAAGGGCTCGTTTATCTTTGTTAGACACAATATTAATGAGCACTAACAGACAATAACGCCAAGGAAAGTATAGGGGGGGGCGTTTCCTTGGCGTTATTGTCTGTTAGTGCTCATTAATAGTTGTGGCGTTATGTTACGTGACTTTAGTCACGTAACTATTTACGTGATGTTGTGTGATATTAGTCACATGAGTAGATCTTACTTGACTTTAGTCACGTGGCCATGTGTTACGTGCGTTCAGTCAGGTAAGTAGTTGTTACGCGGTTTATGGCGGCGACATGTCACGTGACTAACCGTTACAGTTCTTTCAGTCACGTGCCTAGATGCTACGTGATACGTGAGTTCTGGTCACGTGACTGGATGTTACGTGTTGTTACGTTATAAGAACTGAGGTTGATGTGCGGTTTTGCCAGCGCCGATAATTTACGAACAAAATCGCAGTGTCGATCTTGTTGACGAGCCCCGCCACGGTGGTCTAGTGGTTATGGCGCTCGACTGCTGACCCGAAGGTCGCGGGATTGAATCGCGGCCGCAGCTGCTGCATTTTCGTTGGGGGCGAAAATCTTTGAGGCCCGTGTACTTTGATGTAGGTGCACGGTAAAGAACCCGAGGTGGTCTACATTTCCGGAGCCCTCCACAACGGCGTCTCTCATAATCATATCGTGGTGTTGAGACGTTAAACCCCGGATATTATTATCTTGCCGACAAAACAAGTCAACGTCAGCACTTTCTTTTTCTTCGTTCACATAACCAATAAACTCAATTAAAAATAGCTTTCCCTTGTTCCCGGCCCTGTCAGGGCTCCACGTTGCCTCAACAGTGCACAAATCATTGGGAAGTCATCGCAGAACAGAGATAAAGAAACAGTACTTAGCACTTGAAAAGCTGCAGTATGCGACTGGTTTCGTTTTCGCGTACAACAAAACATGGCGGATTGAGCTTATGGGATTGTCGACAGATGGCGCTGCACATCTTAAATATCCCCTATCGGACTGCGTAATTTTCTAATTTCGCGTGAACGAACGAAAATCGCTTCCCCGCCGATTACTTTACTGAGGGGTTCGACTGTACTGCCATATTCCGACGGAAAATATTCTCTAACCACCACACTGCTGGAGGTACACCTTAAGATAGCATGTTCTAATGTGGCCTATCTTCCCACGTTTTCTATATTGTTACGCTGAAGCGAAGACGGGGTCAAAGGAAGAGGAGAACGAAGTGCGTCTGTCTTTGAAGCAACTCGGTGTCGGCGCGCAACCCTTCGTCCCTTTCATCTATTCATTCGTAAATAAACACACCCCATCGTAATAGTTTTTGGTGGCAGGTGCTGGGTACGATAACAGCGCCCCCGACGAACGACGACGCACCGACCGCTGAAGCACAATACGTGGAGCTTCGCCGAAGTCGACGAATTGCTGGCCTGCCACCCGCGATGGCCTCTGACGGCAACGACAACCTGCCACCTGCTTCCAGTATTCCATGGCAGCCCTACGTCGAATCCCGAACCTTTGCCGGACAACCTAGGGAAGATGTCGACGCATGGCTCTGCTTCTACGAACGGACGAGTCGGTTTAATGGCTGTACTGCTATCGGCCAGCTGAAAAATGTAGGCCTCTTCCTTAAGGGAACAGCATCTGTATGGTTTGAAAACCACGAAGAATGCTTGACGAAGTGCCAGACATTCGTAGATGAAATTAAGAAGTGCTTCGGAGATCCGGCAGATAAAAAAAAACGCGCCGTACAAACACTCCTTGAGCGAGCTCAAGCTCCAGAGGAAACCTGCACGACGTATAGCAAGGAAGTGTTCAAGTTGTGCAAGGCCCTGGCCCCTCGGATGACATAGAAAGACAAAGTTGGTCATCTTCTGAAAGGAATCGCGGAGGACTTATACCAGTTCCTCATCGCAAAAGACAGCCTGGAGTCTGTAAGTGACGTCATTAAGCACTGCCATACAGTTGAAGCTCTGAAAGGTCGACGAATTACATCAAAGTTCGGCGGCCTAGCCAACGTAATTAATGTCGCTAGGGTCAACGTGCTTCCAGCCCCATCCGACCTCGCATTGGTGATTCCGCAAGCAGTGCGCGAAGGGCTCGACCGACGTGAGGAGGCCTCTTTCCCGACTCCTAAGGTCCGAGAGCCCTGTCCTTCCTGCGATTTTGGCGCGATGTCCATCAACGCCGCCTTCTTTGATGCATACAACTTCGCCTTTTGTACTAGAGTGCCAAGCCCTTGTATGTATGCTCATCCCATTTACCAGTTGTGTGATGGTTATCCTCGCAGACCACCTGCAGTGTCTCAGGAGTGGGACGGCCGGGCCATTCATGCTTCTACTGGCAATATCAGTGCGTCCCGCGAGCGCCCCATATGATTCCACTGCAGCGTCCGCGGCCACGTCGCCCGATTTTGTCCTCATCGCCGTCGCACGTCAGCACCGTCCTATGAGCGACCGCGTACTTTCTATCGGCGCAGCAATCAGCACGTTGACGGGACACACTGGCCCTCTGACTCTGACACCAGGACAAACCATCGGGTGAATTACCGCAGCGACTCGCCGGCTTCTGTGCGGAGCATGACGCCGCCGTCTTCGCGCCACCGAAGGTCCCCATCCCCTCGACGACGTCTCACGTCACCGCCACCGGGAAACTAGGCGGCGCGACCGATGGAGGTGAGGTCGCCAGTCATCTTCACGTATACACCCCTGTGCCTCCGCCAGTCACCATGTGTGATAACAAGATTTGTGTTTCTGTGGAGAATGTTACTACGCTGGCTTTAGTGGACACGGGAGCGAGTGTCTCCGTTATCAGCATGGACTTCAAAACCCAATTAGGCCGTAAGGTGATGTTTCGGTGGGATAGAGATAACACATTTCGTGCTGTAAGTGGAGAATTGCTCCGACCCCTTGGTGTGTGCACCACGAACGTTCATTTCGCTGATAACGTGTATCAAGCCGAATTCGCAGTGCTCGCTAAATCCACGCATAACGTCATTCTTGGACTACAATTCCTACAACAGTGCGGTGCCACTCTTGACTGCGGTACTGGCGAGCTCTTCCTCTCTCCTCTTGCCGACCAACCTGCTACCTGTTCGAGCACCCCCGTCGTCCTTGAAGATTCCGTCTTACCGGCACGTTCTTTGTCCAGCGTCCAAGTTACTGTTGATGGTGTCGACACCGAAGCATTTGATGCTATTGTTGAGCCCGTGCCTTCGCTCATTGCGAAGAAAGGTGTGCTTGTACCTCGTTTTATTATCTTTGTGGACTGTGGAACAAGTGCGTTGTGGGTGTCAAATTATCAAACCAGTCTGTTGTGCTACCCAGCGTATGCGACTTGCCTCGTTTGAAGCGGATACCAGCCTCAGCATAGACGCCTTAAGTAGTGACGCCTCGCTCGAAAGCAGAGCGCATGAAGCTGGCCCTGGTGTCCCTGAAGACTCGTCACCGTTTCTGAATATGGTCAACAAGGCACTGCCCTCCGAGAAGCGTCAAGCCCTGGTCAGCGTCCTTGGCAAGCATGCTTCATTGTTTGATTTCACCCAGGACGCTACCAAAGTTCGTGTTCCAAATACGCGGGCTCGCCACAGGATCGACACGGGGTCCGCGCATCCCATAAGGCAGAAACCATACCGCGTGTAAGCATCTGAACACAAGGTGATCGCTGAACAGGTGGACGACATGCTGGCCAAGGGCGTCATCCAAGATTCTGCGAGCCCATGGGCTACGCCGGTCATTCTCGTGAAAAAGAAAGACGGGTCCTGGAGGTTTTGCGTAGACTACCGGCGCCTCAATTCTGTGACAAAAAAATTGGCAGATTCCTCGTACCGTGGGAATCGACGTTATGCGAAGCATGTGCTTTATGGTGACTGTGGCGTAATTTTTCACGTTGAGCGAAACGTTACGGAATGACGCTAGAGAAACATGGAAGTGGCATACGCACGCTCATATGTTGAGGAGTCGCATATCTATTATATAAACAGTTGTTTAAAATTGCGTAACGATGGTAACAACAACATGGGTGATACCAACACCAGACGCGGTAAGCAGATATGCAGTGCTTATATTATTCATTACTGGATAGCGCGAATCCGAACAGGCCAAAGAAGAAACAGATGCACAGGACAGGCGTTACTGGCAACTAAGATTCATTCAAGAAAGTTTCTCTAGATATAGACACAGCCGAGTGGCACGTGCCGGCACACTGCACCTACGTTACAGTCACAGTTGCAGTTGTTATGCTTATACTTGTCCGTTATGACGGAGAGCGCACGCACGTTTTACGAACCCGAGTGTATGTGTTGAAGGGGTTCTTTACAGTTCTTGAACAAGGTCATCACCACCGTGATCAGTGAGCACCAGCACCTAGACCAGACTTGTTAATCGTATTCATTGTTACTTTCGTGATCCTTTCGAGTCCAAGTGTAGTGAAGTGCGAGGTATAGTGCAACTGGTGGAAATCCTGGATGCCTCTTACGATGAAATGATCTATGATGCCTCCTGTCGTGGATGTGGCAGCGACATCTTTTGATGCCCTCTCCACATCCAATCCGTGTTTCACGCAGTATAAGTACCAAGCGTTGTTGGGTCTTGATAAATCAATGTAATTTTTGTAATTTTTGTAAATTTGTAGTTTAGTTTTTTTCTGGGTGAACGGGCCAGTCAAGCTGTGAAATGCAGCTTTTTTCCCTTCGCACCAAACCACGTATACAGTGTATTTTCGTGTACTTGTCACGTGGTTGAATAAACTCAACTAGAAAAAAAAATGTTGAAGTCACCAGTAATGACGAGAGGCCTGGTTCTCTCAGCAGATTTATTGTAGGAAGCATTCACGCCGGTTTTTGCGTAATCCACGTGGTCCACGTTGCGGACCACGTGGACGAGTGGATGGTAGTTGAGCGTCTTTCAGGGTTGTTCTGTCTTCAGTTTCCTCACTTTCCTTGCGTCCGCCGCGGTGGTATAGCGGTTAGGTGCTCGGCTGCTGACCCGAAGGTCGCGGGTTCGATCGCGGCAGGGCGGTCGCATTTCGATGGAGGCAAAATGCTAAATGGCCGTGTTCTGTGCGATCTCGGTACGCGCGAAAGAATACCCGGTGGTCAAAATTTCTTGAGCCCTTCGCTACGGCGTCTCTCATATCATATCGTGGTTTTCGGACATAAAACCTCAATTATATTATTATCACTTTCCTTACGTGTCAATGTGTGCGTTCGTGGTTACTGTGTTGGTTGAGACTTTGTATCACCTGTGGCACATACCCGCATAACATTAACTCTGGTTTACGGGTATGTGCCACACGTGACTGAGAGAAAGGGTTTCATGACGTAGGCGACAGGTATTTTGCGTTATTAATGTCATGACCAGTGAATCGTGTTCGTCATACATTGATCCCCTGCTATGCCAATTTTGGTATATTACAAGTTATGGAGACGACAGATATGGACAAGTTATGGAGACAGACAAGTTATGGAGACGATAGATAGATAGATAGATAGATAGATAGATAGATAGATAGATAGATAGATAGATAGATAGATAGATAGATAGATAGATAGATAGATAGATAGATAGATAGATAGATAGATAGATAGATAGATAGATAGATAGATAGATAGATAGATAGATAGATAGATAGATAGATAGATAGATAGATAGATAGATAGATAGATAGATAGATAGATAGATAGATAGATAGATAGATAGATAGATAGATAGATAGATAGATAGATAGATAGATAGATAGATAGATAGATAGATAGATAGATAGATAGAAACGCCCAAAGTGCCTGAGGTTCACTAGAAATGCTTCGCATTTAAAAGGATGTGTATCCACTTCCCCGTATATACGACGTTATCGACTGTCTTCATTCCGCATCCTACTTCACATGTGTGGACCTCCGATCGGGTTATTGGCAGATACCCATGCATTCCGTCGACAAAGAGAAAACCGCTTTCGTCACACCAGACGGCTTGTTTGAATTCAATGTCATGCCGTTTGGTTTGTGCAACGCTCCTGCGACATTTGAAAGGTTTATGGACACGGTACTTAGCGGCCTGAAATGGGAGATCTGTTTATGTTACCTTGACGACATCGTAATTTTTGGTCGCACTTTTTCCGAACACAATAATCGACTTCACGTTGTTTTGACCTGCCTTGAACAAGCTGCCCTTACCCTGAACTCGAAGAAATGTCACTTCGGCCAACGAGAAGCACTTGTACCTGGACATCTCGTGGACAAGCATGGTGTGCGTCCAGACCCACAGAAGGCTGCTGCAGTTAGCAGTTTTCAACAACCGCAATCACAACGCGAACTAAGAAGTTTCTTGGGTCTTTGCTCCTACTTTCGACGGTTTGTGCCCAACTTCGCTGATACTGCCTACCCTTTGACTTCATTGCTGTGCAAGGATAAGCCTTTCATCTGGACAGCGGATTGTGATTCTTCGTTTCGGCAACTTAAGTTCCTTCTCTCTTCTGGGCCCATACTGCGCCATTTTGACCCTTCTGCCACAACAGAAGTGCACACCGACGCAAGTGGAATAGGTCTCGGCGCTGTTCTCATCCAGCACTTCGATGACGCCGAGCATGCCGTTGCCTACGCCAGTCGTTCATTGAGCAAGGCCAAGAAGAATTACACCGTGACTGAACAAGAGTGCCTAGCTGTCGTTTTCGCTGTCCATAAGCTCTGCCCATATCTCTACGGGCGGCTTTTTGCGATCATTACTGACCACCATTCGCTATGTTGGTTGGTTGGTCTCCGTGACCCGTCTGGCCGCATTGCGTGATGGGCGCTACGTTTGCAGGAATTTGACTTTGAAATCTGTTACAAGAGTGGCCGCCATCATGCTGACGCCGACTGTCTCTCGAGGCTCCCTCTACCAACAACTGCATGTGACACTGACAATTTTGACGATCTTCTAGCTGCCATCGACGATACTGCTTTTCCTGATCTCGCCGCCTTCCGGAAGGAACAGCGCAACGACCAAAGCTTGGATGCCCTCTTCGATTCAGCCGCTCAGCCGATAGGTAAAAACGGCTTTGTTATCCAAGATGTCTTGCTCTACAAAAAGAATTACACAGCTGATGGTGCCCGCCTTCTTTTAGTGGTTCCTTCGAATTTGAGAACGCACGTACTTCATGCTATGCACGATGACGAATCTGCTGGGCACATGGGTTTCGCCAAAATGTACCACCGCATACTGTGTCGATTCTACTGGCCGAGTATGCGACGCAATGCAGAAAAGTATGTGGCCAGTTGTGATAAGTGTCAGCGATTCAAGCGTCCAAATACTGCTCCGGTCGGTCTCCTTCACCCTGTGACACCACCCTCATCGCCTTTCGAAATGGTTGGAGTGGATCTTCTCGGCCCATTTCCACGTTCATCAAACAACAACCGTTGGGTTATAGTCTGCGTTGACCATCTGACACGTTATGGGGAAACCAAAGTGATACCAACGGCTACGGCTATCGATGTATCGAGTTTCCTCCTGTCTTCGGTTATACTGCGTCATGGACAACCTCGTATTATTTTGAGCGATCGTGGTCGCCAGTTCCTGGCCGATGTAGTAGAAGAGCTCTTGCGTCTCTGTGCTTGTCAGTTTCGCCACGCGACCCCGTATCACCCGCAAACAAACGGTCTCGTCGAGCGCACCAAGAGGACATTGACCAACATATTTTCGATGTACGTCGATTCCAGGCACAAAAACTGGGATGACATCTTACCCTTTATCACCTACGCCTACAACACGGCAAAGCATGAAACCTCTGGCTACAATCCATTCTATCTTTGTAGTGGAGCAAACTTCCCTGCAAACTAATCGTTGATGCCGACACCACCTTGCCTCCGGAAGCTTCAGTCCCTGTTACCCTTTCGTGTACTGCTCAACCTGACGCCACCGTCGTGTTTACGCCATCTCCATTGTTTACTGAACGCAAGGGCATCGTTCTCCCATTTGCCATTCTCACAATTGCGTCTGGGTCAACCGTAATGCTGATTACAAACCACTGCAACTACCCCATTGCCTTACTCCATGGTGAAAGTTTAGGATCCGTACAACCTGTCGACCACATCGATGATCTTGATCTTCCCGATGACACCACATGTTGTCACATCGCCACAATCACTCCCGCATCTCAGCCATCAAGTTCGTCAGCGTTCGACAACGCCATTGACGCAAACCTCTCCCCCTCTCATCGCCGCCAACTTGTTGATCTCCTTAACAAGTTTATCTCTTCTTTCGACTGTCAACAACCTTCGTTAGGCCGCACCACGACTATCAGTCATACTATCGACACCGGCTCCCACTCGCCCCTGCGACAGCGGCCTTACCGCGTTTCCGCCGAAGAGCGCCGCGTCATTACGGAGCAAGTGGATGACATGCTTCAACGTGGAGTGATACAGCCTTCTCAAAGTCCTTGGTCATCACCTGTGGTATTGGTCAAGAAAAAAGATGGCACCATTCGATTTTGCGTTGACTATCGCCGCTTAAACAAGATTACGAAAAAAGACGTCTACCCGCTACCGCGAATAGACGATGCTCTTGACTGTTTACAAGGCGCCGAGTACTTTACATCCTTGGATCTGCGTTCTGGGTATTGGCAGGTGCCCATGGCTGAGTGTGATCGCCCTAAAACAGCCTTTGTAACGCCCGATGGCCTATATGAGTTCAATGTCATGCCATTTGGGCTCTGCAACGCGCCTGCAACATTTGAGCGCATGATCGATACCATCCTTCGAGGCCACAAGTGGAAGACTTGCTTGTGTTACCTGGACGACATAGTAGTCTTTTCAGCAGATTTCCCGACACACCTTGCTCGTCTGCACGAAATTCTCACGTGTCTAACTTCTGCGGGCCTACAACTTAACACCAAGAAGTGCCACTTCGCAGCACGGAAACTAACCATCTTGGGACATGTCATCTCAAAAGACGGCGTTCTTCCGGATCCCGATAAGCTTCGAGCTGTCGCCGAATTCCCAAAGCCCACATCGATGAAAGCCCTCAGAAGTTTTGTCGGCCTCTGCTCCTATTTTCGCCGCTTCGTGCGCAACTTCGCGTCCATCATCGCACCTTTGACGAGTCTGCTTGCCAACAGCAAAGGTATCTCTGCATGGTCACCTGCATGTGATGACGCATTTCGCCAGTTGCGCCGCCTGTTGACCTCACCACCTATCCTTCGTCACTACGACCCCACTGCTCCCACAGAAATTCACACCGATGCAAGTGGCGTCGGTCTTGGTGCAGTTTTGGCACAACGGAAAGGCACCAAAGGTGAATACGTTGTCGCTTATGCAAGTCGTGCTCTCAAGAAGGCTGAATTGAACTACTCCGTGACAGAGAAGGAGTGCTTGGCGATAATCTGGGCATTGACGAAGTTTCGCCCGTACCTTTACGGCCGTCCTTTCGACGTGGTTACAGACCACCACGCTCTCTGTTGGCTTTCCACCTTGAAAGACCCGTCGGGACGCCTGGGCCGTTGGGCACTTCGATTGCAGGAATACGACATTCGTGTCGTATATCGTTCCGGTCGCAAGCATGCGGATGCTGATGCACTCTCCCGCTCGCCAATAACACCAGATGTGGCTTCTCTGTCACCCCTCTCTAACACCTGGTCACCACTCGACACCACTGACATGCTTTCGGAGCAGCGTAAAGACGCATACCTTGCCTTGTTGCTCGACTACCTTGCCGATCCGTCTGCTGTCCCTTCGACGAGAGCGCTACGCCGTCAAGCAGTCCACTTTTCCGTGCGAGACAACATTCTGTACCGCCGCAACTACATGCCAGGTGGTCGGAAGTGGCTCCTTGCTGTCCCTAGTCATATGCGCTCTGCCATCTGCTCGAATTTCCATGCAGATCCCCAAAGTGCTCACGGCGGCGTCTTGAAAACCTACGAAAGGCTGCGTCAGCGATATTACTGGCGAGGAATGTATCGCTTTGTGCAGAAATACGTTCAGTCTTGCCCTACATGCCAACAAAGCAAGACACCTCCGCGACACCTTACTGGCACGTTGCAGCCGCTCCCGTGCCCGGCTCGCCCATTTGACCGCGTGGGTATCGACCTCTACGGCCCCCTCCCGTATAGTGGCTCTGGAAACCGGTGGATTATTGTCGGCGTCGATCATCTCACGCGCTACGCTGAGACTGCAGCTCTCCCGGCAGCGACCGCCCGCGAAGTTGCACTTTTCATTCTCCGCAGCTTCATTCTACGCCATGGTGCTCCGCGGGAACTACTCAGTGACAGGGGTCGCGTGTTCTTGTCAGAGGTCATCCAAGCCCTCCTCGCTGAATGCAACGTCATTCACCGGAAATCCACCGCCTACCATCCACAGACAAATGGTCTCACCGAGCGGTTCAACCGCACACTCGGCGACATGTTGAGGATGTATATCTCCTCCGACCACACCAACTGGGACACTGTACTACCTTTTGTTACGTTCGCTTACAACACCGCGACGCAAGCGACTACCGGCTTTTCCCCGTTCTTTCTCTTGTACGGCCGCGAACCTTCCCACCTACTGGACACCATACTCCCGTACCGCCCTGATGCCTCTGAGTGCACTCCAGTTTCTGAAGTCGCCAGATACGCCGAAGACTGCCGTCAGTTGGCTCGTTCCCTTACAGCGGAAGCTCAAGGTCGACAAAAGACGCATCATGACGACGTTCGTCACCCAGCTCCTACGTTTCCTGCTGGCTCCCTTGTTTGGCTTTGGGTACCCCCCCACGTCCCTGGCCTTTCCTCTAAACTTCTGGCGCGGTACCATGGTCCGTACCGTGTCATTGATGCCACCTCGCCAGTGAACTACATCGTCGAGCCCCTCACACAGTCGCCAGATTTGCGCTGTCGAGGGCGCGAGACTGTACACATCGACCGTCTCAAGCCCTACTACGACCCCCTCATTCTACGTACTCCATGAGTCGCCAGGATGGCTACGCTTCACCCCGGGGGTATTGTAGTGGAGCAGATGCACGAACGAGGATGCGCCTGTGAAAGAGGACGAAAAGACGACCCGCGCTCGGATTGCACGAGAGCCTGTACCGCCTCCGTCAGCCTTGCACTGCGTTGCCGTACGGTCCTTTTTCGTTGCGACCTCGTTGCAACTTCATTACTCCAATAAACCTCATCACATCTTCTTTATGTTAGACCACCCCGCAGCTTCCTTGACAACTTTCTACCTTTAAACTCTCATGCGGACACTTCTATTGCCCAGACTCTCTGCCGCTCAGAAGAAGCACGTCGCATAGCTCAGCTCCGTACGTTGGCGTCCCAGGACCGCTCCAAGTTCGCCTACGATTCGCGACACAAGGACGTGTCGTACGAAAAAGGGGACAAAGTGTGGCTTTGGACACCACTTCGCTAGCGCGGTCTGTGCCAAAAGTTTCTGGCTCGTTACACCGGCCCTTCCGTCATCGTCGATCGCTTAAGTAATGTCACATATTCGATCGCTCGCCTCGTAGCTCACGGCTGCCGTTCTAGGAAGACGCAGATTGCTCACGTCGCCCGCCTAAAGCGCTGTCATCCCCGTGACTCTTAGCGCACGTCATTTATACTCACCCAGAGGGCTTCGTCTGGGAAAGGAGGAGTGTTACGCTGAAGCGAAGACGGGGTCAAAGGAAGAGTAGAACGAAGTGCGTCTGTCTTTGAAGCAACTCCGTGTCGGCGCGGCAACCCTTTGTCCCTTTCATCTATTCATTCGTAAATGCAACTATAATGTTGACGAAGAACTTGGCGACTTTGACGGCTGTTGCGCTGTACAGGGAATCAGTCTCAGCATAACGGGTTGATAGTCTGTGGCTACTACTATCCACTTCTTGCCTGTAGAAGATGTCGGGAAAGGTCCTAGGAGGTCCATGCCGACTTGTTGAAATGGGGCATCCGGAATTGGCTGCAGAAGGCCTGCTGGTTTTACGGATGGAGTTTTGCGCCTTTGACATTCGCGACAGGTTTTGACGTAGCGCTGCACTGATCCTTTCAGACTAATCCTGGCGAATGTACGGTTCACACCCATATGTCCTTATGTCGTTTCGTCGTGGCATGCGTGCAGAATTTCTTCTCGCAGAGCTGTAGGTACGACTAGAAGGTACGTTTCGCCGTTGTGCTCGAAGTTCCTCTTTTAAAGGACACTTCCTCGAAGACAGAACGAAGGGAGCCCTCTGGTCACTCAACAACGAAACTGTTATTCCGAGGTAATCAAGGAAACTAAAGTTTGCCTAAACATTGCATAAAACTCTCAGAGTAACTCCATAATATATTACGGACCACACTAAGATAGCTTTCCTCGTTAGTAGCGGAGAAATTTACTACCTTTACTAGCTGCTGGCTAGTAAAGGGGTATTGCGAAGTACTAAAATACGCTCGAAACTAATAAATACGTGTATGTATTGTTTATTAACTTTTCATACTAGTGTATATGCAGGCATTGCTAAATAAATCAAGACTTGAAGTTTGTTATGCGAGTGATCAGAAAGAGATCGTTGTTATTCCCCTCAGCGTTTAGTATCTCAGCAAACTACGTACGTCAGTCCCCAATTGTTGGTGGACATGGCAACTGACCGATATATACAAATTCCCGAAGTTAGCAATAAAGTTAAGCAAGCATGGAGGAAAAAACAGGAAGAACAGGTAGGTTAGCCAATTCTTAGACCGTCTGGCTACCTGTGCTGGTGAAAGGGCAAATGAACGAAAGTAGAAAGGAGAGGCTACAAAAAAGTTAAAGAGAAACTAATCAAAAACAAAAATAACTAGATATCGACAATGTTTGAATACTATCTGTAAGCCCGGTTGTCCTTAAGAAGCCCAACAACGCTATCAACGCCTTCTTTGCTGAGGATGGACTCGGCCAGTGTCTCAGGACCCTTTGATGCGACAAAGAACGATTATGAAGGGGGTCTAACGTAATTGGACGTTCTTTTATTGGCGCGCTGGAACGCAGACGCTTGCAGAGAATACGGGCAATCGTTTCTTCGCCGCTGCAGTTACCTCATGTAGGGTTGTAGGCTATTTCGAGCCGAAAGGATTAGGGATTCGTGAGGGTCACGCCAGACCACAGTCGGCTCAGAAATGTGCCCGCAGCTCTAGATATTCCCTACGGAATACGGAGCGTGAGATCGGGATCAAAGCTTTGGGGACGGGTCTTGAACTCCGTCGTGTTCCACAGTGCAAGTGTGAGTTCACGTGCCAGGGAAAGAGAGAGGGGGGGGAGAGAGAGAGAGAAGGCTCTTTATTGAATGAGATTGGAAGGCATAAAGGCGAAAAAACTTGTCTCCAAAGTACAATATGCTCAACTTCAGAAGCATCGCTAAATACCAAGGAAAATACTCAGACGTGCGCCTCCTCATTTTCAGCAACAATGCCGAATCGTAAAATTTGTGTTCAGGCTTCTCGGGATCATGAACTTCATTGGTATACTGTAAAAAGACTTCCATCACAACCATTACACTCTCACGTCCACATGCCAGTAAAAGGGTAATCCCATGAAAGCTATTTCTTGTTCGCCAAGCTCTTTTTCGAGAACAACGTGACGCTGTCTTTAAAAAAAGCGATCAATGCACCTATACATTCCGTTCTCCGGTTCCTCGCAGTGGTGCTACTGGTTCCACGCAATGGGAACAGCGCAAGGACGGTGTCCGTGGTGAAGTCAACCAAGGCAAGAAACTGCCAGGGGAACTAGGCCACAAGTGTGCCATATGCGCTAAATCATTTACGCGGAAAAATAATCTCGTGCGACATCGTCTTATTCATGCGGGCGAGAAGCCCTATCGCTGCGACATATGCGAGGTATCATTTGCACGGAAGAGTAATCTCGTGGAACATCGCCGTATTCATAATGGCGAAAAACCCTATCGTTGCGACGCATGTGCTAAATCATTTTCGAGTCAGTCCAATTTTGCCAAACATCGCCGCACTCATTGAGGCGTACTCATTGCCGTACTCATTGAGACAACATTGAGACATTGAGGCATCGCCGTACTCGTTGAGAAACCCTAGTAATGCGCGACGTGCACTCAATCCTTTGCCCACTCGGGAAATCTTCGCTCACATGAACGCACGCATACAGGCGAGAGGTCGTGGAAATGCGAAATGTGGTCATTTATTGCCGACGTGGTACTCTCTTAAAACACATAAACGCGTGCACTGAGAGCGGAAACTCTGAAAACGTCGCTCCCCCCCTCCCCAAAAAAAAAAAAAAGAATCATAATTACTTCGAGCAGTGATGTACGAATGAGCAACTTCACTGTCACGCAGGCGTGTACCCCTCACTAGCGAAATGAGTGTGGAATGAATCGCGAACCCACACAATAAATGTCTATACGTTGTCGCCCTTAACGACGTGAATGAACAGCCATTGTAGTCTGGGCACGGCGCACTGCAGTCCTCCTCATTTAAACGAACGGTACTATCAACTAACATGTTCGCTGACTTTTTATGCGCGGTTTGTGCAACTATGTTTTTTAGGTGTTTTCTTGACTTACACATCTTACCCCATGTATCATGCATACGCGGGTTTCAGCAGTGAATCATGCGTGTATGAGTCAGCTTTATGGCTCAACTTTTACTTCAAGACGTGAGAAAGAAATGGTGCAGAACAAACAAAACTGCCTTTCTTTCTTGAAAAGAAAACAAAAACCGATTAAAACCACGCGTGTGACAAGCCGGCTTCTCGTCTCGTGACAAACGGCTGCGATAGACGCATGCAGTGAAACTGTTTTGTCTGGTTTTTTGGGCATCACGGGAATAAAGGTCATCACCACAAGTTCTTAGTGTGTTCTAATGCAAAAATAATTTTTGAGATCTATCTCAGTGTTTGCTGTCCGGATACCAAGCTGTGTCCATAGACGTAGCCATACCAAAAATGCCTCTAGGCAAACCTTAATTGACTCCAGTTGTGCGTTGTGCGAAATCACAGAGTTGAAATACCCGCACAGAAACCTCTGTTAGCTTTAATTTCCATTGCTGCTGTGAAGTTTGGGTGAATTCGATTGTCTGCCATAATTACTATCGAGATACATGTGTGACATGCATGACATTTCTTATTCATGCTAAAAGACTGGGCGTGCAAACACGGACGCAAGAGACAAGTTAAGACACCAGAAACGCCGAGGTGCAATTTTGCTGATGCCTTTTTTTTGTCGTTTTTTATTCTTCATATTGGGAAATTTACTGATGAGAGTTATGATCGAAAGGAAGGTTTGAACGTGCATTCAAATGGCGGACTGCAAACGTTTTTTTTTTATCTTCGTTTGATCTTGGGATCAAACGGAAGTTTTAAGGAAGCGTCTTTTACAGCTATGCCAATCGTCTCTTGTGACACGGTTTTATCGCTACAACCTTAAATTTATTTTCTTCGTTACGTGAGAAATGTATCCGCGCAAGCGAAGAGTAACACGATGTACAGTCTTAAGGTATAATTGCAGCAAAGATTTAGCTTCACGGATTTTTTATCGATGATGACGAAACCTATGGCGATGTATGTTTCCGTTTACTCTGGAAGACTCAAAGCACGTACTCGGCGACTATTCCCGCTAAGACGCCGAACGACAGATTCTGACGGCAACACTTCATTTGCAACGCGGCTCGACCTTGGAGCTACGGCACCTTCTAGGCCCGTGGCAAGACAGCCTTTGTGCGATGCGCAACACGAAAGCGCTGTTGGTGTCTTGAGGAATACTCGACTTTTCGAAAGTTGGTTATTGACTATTTCGTGTATATATGTGCGTTTGTGACTGTACGTAATATTTGTGTGTATATGTGATCATTGTATACACAATAGTCGTCACCCGACACCTGGAGTAGCAAGCCAGGCGATAAACCAGGCTAACATCTCCGGGAACTTCATTAAATATTATCTTTCTACCTGATATTTTATTTGGAGCGACGAAATGCTAATCACTACAATAGCGGATAAGGAAAATGAAGGACTGGGACATTAAATTGTCGTCTGTTTTGTACTCATATAAATACCAACTAAAGAATTTACTCTCTGATCAACTATATATTTATGTTCTTTCGCTAATTTCCGGCTGTTTATTTAGCCACGATTGTGTATTTACCTTGCTCCTTTGCCTTTGACGTCTGTCCACACTCAGTTTATTGCGTTTTTGCTTATGTGAATGTATTTTTTGCTTCGTATTCGACTGCATTATTGTAGAACATTTATCTAGTGTCCAGGTGCAGTCACTGACTATAGGAGCCTTGTCTGTATATACGTTGTTGTATTATATTATGAATAAAAATATACTGAAACTGAAAAATTATTAATAAACACTGCTCTTTTTGCTACTTTCAACCGGTGGTTAGCAGATACAATTAAAACACGACCTAACGACACCCAACTTCACGAATTTCCCGATCAAACGAAGGAATTTTCATTCCCCGGTAGGTACCTATAGGATTCAAGGTTGTCATCAACTCGAATTAACGAAGCTTTCGTGGCACTTAACTCGATCTAACGAAGCTTTTCCGGAAATAAATGAGCATACCACAGCAATTTCTCTTCGATTTTCCTACAAACGGCTTTCCTTCGAGCATGCTCTGTAACGCAATCGCGTCATAGCATCTACCCACGGTAGTCACGACCGTAGTTTTATTTTGAGGAGGTTGCACGCCGCAGTCGGTAGCACTTCTACATATCAAATGGCGCTGGGCAGAGTAGCGTTTTTATGGTCCCTGCAAATACTCCCACAGGAACAAGGTGGTTGCTTTCGTTAGTGGTTCATGCGAGAGTTGACACTGATCGCCTGTTTGGAACTTTCTTACTCTGCCTGCTCGCGCATTAATTGCATTCGTGCTCCCTGTCCTTAAATTTCGGCAGCTTTTCCTAGCGTCACGCGACCGTCTACCTCGCTTGCATCGCCCGGGCATAGGAGGAATTCATGGCTGCGGATGCCCTCGCGGACTTTTCACACACGAAGGCATCTATTAGTGGCAACCAAAATACCGCGGTAGCTATCGGGTGACGCTACGTTACAGTTTGAGAGTTCGAAGAGCCGAAAAATTCCCTCCACCAATTTACGAACTTACGAGAGCCGGTTCTATATATATAAAGTATAAGATGTGGCACTTCACGAAGACTTCATTTATTTAGTGAACCTTTCGGTGAGAGCCTGACATTTTGCAATGTCAGGCTCTGACCGAAATGTCTGTCTCTCTCTCTTGGTTCTATCCCTGCCGCGGCGGTCGCAACTAGATGGCGGCGAAATTAGAGGCCCGTGTACTGTGCAATGTCAGTGGACGTTAAAGAACACCAGATGGTCCAAATTTCCGGAGCCCTCCACTACGGCGTCTCTAATAATCATATCGTGGTTTGGGCGCTTTAAACACCAAATGTTATTATTTGATTCTCTCTCTCTCTGTGTAGTCATACTCTTGCCTTCTATCTTTTTATCTTTCTTCGTTTTGTAACCTATTTCTCTTTTTCTCTTTTTTCTTATCACTTTCATTCTTTCTTTCTCTTTGTACTCGTTCTCCCCTCCTCTCTTCTCTCCTCCTCACCCTCAGTTCCCTTTCCCACCCCCTTGATATGGTAAACTATACATGGCTGTACTATGCTCTGCTAGCTTGCTTGGACAGCCGAGTGGTCCTTCGGATCGTGGATGCGCGGGTTGGAATCTTTTTCTCCAAGAATTTCTCTTTCTCTCTTTCTTCCTTTCTGTCTCTTTCTTTCTCTCTCTGTAGTCGTTCTAGCGCCCATCAGCGTTATTCCATCTGCCGGACAAATCGGCGCATGTCATCTGAGAGGGAAGCAGAAGAGGAAGACGACGAAGGAGAGGATGAAGAGAGCGCGTCCCGGTTCATGATGTTGATAGTTTTCTTTCTACGACACACGGCACACCTCGAGCATAACAGCTCAGCTGTAAAACACCGGATCACGCTAGACTTCAGTTCAGTGGAAGTCTAGCATTGTTCCATGTTCCTTCCCGACCTTGTCTCTTTATGCTAGCAGTCATGTCTTCATATGACTCGGCAGCTTTCGGTGTGTTGCCTTGTCCGTAATAATGCTCATGCTTAGTCTCACAGAAAGGCTTGCCGCATTTGAATAATCGCCGCGTGGTTACACACTCGTTCACCACGACTACTGGTTCCCAGAATTGACTCAGTGGGAGCAACAACTTCGCTCTGTGGCAAGTTTGGCATCACAGTTTCCTCTTTATCATAAAATGCCGCTCGTTTCTCACGCCCTGACTTTGATTCTTTGCAGCAAAACATCGACTGCGTCTTTTCTTCTCACTTTTCGTCATTCAATAATAGCGCGCACTGCTTCGGCTTGGAGCGTCACGCGATAAAGGAGAGCTCGCGTTTCGCACATACCAATGCCGTTATTGATGTCTGGCCACTTTTACGAGGCCTAAAATTGAGCCACTACGCGATGTCGATAGATAGCTTTATGATATAGGTCGCTGGGTCCTCGAAGAACCGAGAAAAAACAATGTTTGGCCACACGTTCGCGTGAGCACGACTAGAGCCAGCCTTAGATGCTCGAGTTTAAGTTGACCCAAAAATCGAAAGCGAGGCGCTGATCTCCTAGCTGTGTTCTTAGAGGTACGCCAAATAGGGTCGCCTGGCGCATCGTATTTGCGGCGAAGTAAACACCTTAAGTGGGCGAGTTGGTAGGATACACTCGAAATAAAAACAGAGCGAAAGACAGAGGACCAGTAAAAGAAGGACAGCGCTGCTGTCCGTTTCCTTCCTTTAATGGTCCTCTGTCTTTCGCGCTGCTTTTATTTCGAGGTAAGTATAATTCGAGGTTTCCCAGGGCGAAAGAACGGGGACGCAAAGAACGGCATACATCAGCGCTGTGTGGGGCCCTTATGTCGTGTTGGTTTTGCGTGCTAAAATGCATGGCATGATGCTGCAAGACGAGCTTAACACAAAACAGACAAACATTCGTAACGGGGGACACATTCAGCGTCCTGGCCACGAGCCCCACTAGAAACAGTACAGAATTAAAACATGTCAAAACACACGACAAAGACAGGAGACGCACACCCAGCAGCCTAGGTGCTAGGTACATCTGCGATACATCATGGCACTCGCATCGACAAGAAGAAACTAAGGAAAAAAGACATCAGTGTCATTTTTTTAACTTCTTTCGTGTTTAAATATTTGAAAACTTGAACGTAGCTCACATTGATCGCGTGGAAAAGCGTCTGTTTGCCTGCAGGTGACCATACCGGCGAGATCAGAGCTATCCGAGTGATTCGCTGAGCCGCCATCTTGTTTGGACAGCAAAGTAGCCTGCAATTGTTCTTGTCTACAATGCCGTCTTCTCGAAGCTGTCTACTCAGCCGGCTAAGTGAGAACTTGAGTGGGCATTAAGATGGCCGCTGTCCAATTAGCTGTCTATGTAGCCGTCTACGGTGAGTATTGGAACAGACCCCAAGGTGACTCGAAAGCGATAGGGATCTTCCTTTGCATCTGAGACGACTATTTTATATTTACTTTATTCTGCTTATTTATTTACTTATTTATTTATCTATTTCTTTATTTTGTCTTCTGCTTAATTTTGGTGGATTAATGGTGAGTAGTGGGTACTGCCCAATTACTGTTTGCCCAACCTCCTGGGGGTTTTCTGTTCAGTTGGTTGACAAACTAACTGCTCGTGGAGTTACAAATCTTCTACATAGAGAAAGCTTCACTTAAAAAAAAAAAAAGCAAACCAAATCAATGTGATGGTAATAAACAATGCTGACCACCGGTGTATAAGTGAATGAGGCCGTTAGCACAATGATATTGGAAAAAGTGGCACCCTCTATTCCTCATCGATCTGAGCGCCCGTAAACACGCGTGCAGCTCGTCAATATCGCGAGAGCAGTCGCCTGAAGGGTTTGTTTCCTTACTCGGCTCGACCTTCCTGCCCTATAACTCTGGCTATGAGAGTCGTCAAGTTACCGCGGAAATGTCAACTTACCTCGCCTTTCAGATCCTGTATTTCGTTTTCCTCTGTGCTTATAAATATAACCTATGTCAGGGTACTCGCAATTTTCACACGGTCGGTGAAACCCCGTATACGCATTCCCCGTACTAAACCCCGTATACTCAACCCCGTATACGCATTCTCCTATCCATGGCTAGGGTGCTTCGCCGCATGAATATGCACGCTGCGGCAAAGCACGCTTCTAAGGGGGAGCAGGAAGCTAACGGGCCTTGATAGAGAGAGAGAGAGAGGTGGGGGGGGGTTAGGGTGGCTAACTAGAATGAAGTGTCCGGTTTACTACCCTACGCGTGGGTTGAGGAAAAGAGGGCTTCCAATCAGGGAGGGGGAGGGAGAGAAGTAAAGAAAGTTGTACGGTCCATTTTTCATTTGTCTTCAGCGCATTTTGTGGAACCGCCCCCTCCCTCACCTAATGCATTCACCACCCAACGTGGTTATGCCCTGCCTCCGGGATCGGCCCCCGTTTACCAAGCGATGATTTCATGTAGTGACGTCATAAATTTTGGTGACCGGTGACGTCATGATGACGTTATAGTGTGACGTCATCACACGATGGTGACTTTTACCATCAGCAGTGCTCAGGCTGACGCCGCTTACGGTAACTTTTGGCATTTGATGAGCCGTCCTTAATAACGCCCTCTTTACTGTAGCTTGTATGTGCAACGAGCTTTAACACCAACCGAAAAAAAAAAAAGACTGCCGCGAGGTACGCCGTCCAAATGGCTTTTCTGGTTGTTGCGACAGTTAACGATAATACGCGCGAAAGGTAAACGAGGGAGAGAAAATCAATAACGAAGTTGTTGCTTGCGATACAAAAACGCACCTCAATATTTGTAATCGCCAGGAACGTGCTGCGTGACACAATCCTAATACTCACTGCAGGTTATGTTTGACATGCGGAACGAAATGGCGGATGCGCAAGCAAGGGCGTAATTGAATGGCGCGGTCATTCAATTATTACAGGTACCTCAATTATGTGTAGGTGCTAGATTTAGGAGTGACATGCTCTCAGGCGAATTTTTTGTCCCGTCACTAACGAACACGTTAGAATTTCAGCACTTGAAACATCATTTGATTAGCAAAACATGTCAAACACGAGCAATTGAAGCCTCAATTACTAGACTACACTGTCAAATTTTATATCTAAATTTGTATTTACACGGAGCTGGTCTGGCATCTTCTCCTAATTATTGCTCTTGTGAAGTCCAGGAAACAATTGAGCAATTTCTCGTTCCTTAAAATATTTCAATTTGCGCAAGATTACTTTAGATACAGTCTTCTGTCTGCTTTTATTAGATTGAACCCTCTCAGGGTCGAATTTTTTCGCCAAATGCAACTGCTCAAGATTGATAATTTAGTGCCGAATTATATTATTCAGATGAATCTATTTCAGAAAAAATATTGTCGTAATTTGTAGGGCAACCATAATGTGACAAAAAGATCGTTTGTGTCGTTACATACACGTGGTTTATCCATAATTACAGCAAAATAAATTCTGAAAAAAGCCGGCAGATCCCACGCATTGTGGGAATCGATGTAATGCGAAGCAGCCAGCAAAGAGCTGCATACATCTTCTCGTATGTCATTGAGGAAAATGCGTGTCATGGTTTTCATGTTAACTCGTGTTTTTATGTTCGTCACGCAGTCACGTCGCGCAATACCAACTTCGAGGTAGATCAAGCTAGCGAAACGGCCGCCAGCGCACTATGAGCGTGGCACGTAAGTCATGTTGTACATGACACGTGTGTCATGACTTTCATGTTAACTCATGTCATTTATGTTCGTCACACAGTCACGTCGCAAGATACCAATTTCGGTGTATATCAAGCTAGCGAAACTGCCGCCAGCGCACCATGAGCGTGGCACGTAAATCATGCTGTACATGACATGCATGTCATGATTTCCATGTTAACTCGTCTTATTTATGTTCGTTACACAGTCATGTCGCAAGATACCAATTTCGGTGTATATAAAGCTAGCGAAACGGCCGCCAGCGCACCATGAGCGTGGCACGTAAGTCATGCTTTACATGACATGCATGTCATGATTTTTTTGTTAACACCTGTTATTTGTGTTCGTCAGACAGTCACGTCGCGCAATACTAATTTCGGCGTAGATCAAGCTAGCGAAACGGCCGCCAGCGCCCCATGAGCGTGGCACGTGAGTCATGCTGTACATGACTTGCGTGTCATGATTTTCATGTTAACTCGTGTTATTTATGTTTGTTACACAGTCACGTCGTAAGATACCAGTTTTGGTGTATATAAAGGTAGCGAAACGGCCGCCAGCGCACCATGAGCGTGGCATGTAAATCATGCTGTACATGACATGCGTATCATGATTTTCATGTTCTGACTTGTCATTTATGTTCGTCATACAGTCTTGTTGCGCCATACCAATTTTGGTGTACATTCGATTAACCAAGCGACCAGGAGAACACAAAGTCGTAGGCGGCTAGATAGATACGCTCAAAGTCGCAGAAGTTCGCTAAGAAATGCTTCGCATTTAAAAACAAGGTTACACAACTGTTAAAAAATGATGCGTTGCAATAAACATAGTTCAGAGACGTACAACCAAAATGAGCGCACAGAGTGGCGTCAAATTATTTGGTTTGTAGTTACACATAACAACAAACACACACACACACGAAGACACAGAGGAAATAGGGCGGGAACTGAAATCGACAGTTGCACGAAATCTCATCTGGTCGGGATGTAATGGCATTGTAGAAAGAAAAAGACAGGACGCCGACCAAGAAGGTGTCAAAAATATAACAAAATGACGTTTCGGCTTCCACACGGAAGCCTTGTTCACTAAGCTGGGAGGGCGAAGCCTTCAGCTTGAATCCGCGAAAATAATCGCTTCGTGTAAATACTCGCCCCATGCTGATTAGACTACACTCAAAATTTATTTTTTTCACGTGAAATAAATTGAAACACCCAAGCGGGAATACGACGATAGAAACGACGAAACTGAAGTTCCTCGCTCATACAAAGGCTTGCGAGAACGCTAAGAAAACGGACGTCCTCTGCGAACATGGTAAAATAAGAAACATAAATTTTGTCGCACCACGACATTTACCTTTATTTCCTCAAGAAGAGGGAACGCTGCCTCCTCCGTGCGCATAGAGGCGATATGTGGTGTCTATGACAAGAAATGTTTTGAATGAAAATAAATGGCGATTGATTTACTTTAAAGTGGCTCGCATTAAGGTCTGTGTCTTTGAAAAAGCAAACAAAAACAAACGAGTCGTCGAGATATGTGATACACGCGGAAACCGAGGGCACAGAACACGCAGCAAGAGAATAGCAGCTACCTGTGTGTCTCAGTCATCGATTCACGCTAGTCATATTTCATTTGAAGCTGAACGCATTGAGTCATACGCACTGCAAGCCTCAAAGTGAGCCTTTATCAAAAAGAAGCGCAACCGTATTTGCTACCTGTGACGATTATTGTTATACTCGTACTAAGTGCACGCCCTTTCGTAGCCAGAGTTCAACACAAACATTCTTACCCTGATCTTAATTCGTTGCACGGAGGTAGAAACTTTCTGCGTTGTTTTAGAGCAAAGTTAGAACAATGTTAGCTGCGTGGTGTCTGGCACGAAACTGCACGTGTATGAATGATGATGATGATTAGTGGGGCTTTGTGGCGCAAGGGCCATGGGTGGCCAAAGAGCGCCATGTCTTTCGTGTGGTGTCAGCGATGACCAATGATTACGATGACAGGGTGTATTGTGGCTGTATAGAGGCCTAAAATCACGCGCTATAAATAAGCGTAAAAGGGGTGTATAGAGTATAAAATTATGGCAGTGACAAGTGATGTGATCTATGGGTGTGGGTTCAATGACGAGTGAGTATGGTATTTACAAGTGAGAGGCGCGAAAACAGCACGAACGCCTCCTCAAGGCCTTTGAGCCCAAAGGCCGGGAGGCAGGTGCTTCCTTTGATAGAAACCGCAGCAGCAGCCTCAATCACGAGGCCGCGCTACGGAGCGCCTGGAAAAATTACGTTGAAATTATGTACACTTTTTAAAAATTCAAAGAGGGACTGATATTTAAAAAGGGGTTCTCTGCCAATGAACATAGCAGGATGAAGTGGGTACTGCAGGTATGCAGATGAAAAATGCTTTCTCCTGAGAGGGTCTAGTTCCGTGCATTGTAGTAGGGTGTGAAGTACGGTTAAAGGATCGCCACAGTAGTCGCACAAAGGTGGATCGCCTCCGGACAAAAGGTATGAATGTGTACTGTATGTGTGTCCAATCCTAAGTCTGCAGAGTGTAACTTCTGTGTGGCGTGACTTTGATACTGGTGTCCAATTACCCAGTTGCGGCTTGATAACATGCAGTTTATTTTGTGTGTGCCTATCCCATGTGCTCTGCCAAAAGGCCCTGAGCTTTCTTTTGAGGAATGGTTTTAAGTCTAGCGGAGGGATAGCTACGGCTGTATTGGGACTGTTTTCGTGGGCGGATGCTGCTAGCTGATCCGCCAACACGTTGCCTTGTATCTCGCGGTGCCCAGGCACCCAGCACACTACGACATGTTGTTTGAGGGAGTAGATCGTGCATAAAATAGAGTATAGCGAGACAAGGACAGGATTTGTGTGCTTTATCATAGTTTTAAAGCTTTCACTACACTTAAAGAATCCGTGTATATCACTGCCTTTTGTAGTTTCATTTGTTTTATGTGTTTAACTGCCGCAAGTATCGCGTAAGCTTCTGCCGTGAAGATACTTGAATCAGGGTGCAGAATACCGGAATCGGAAAAGGATGGACCAACGGCTGCGTACGACACAGAAGTGTTAGACTTTGAGGCATCTGTAAAGAATTCAGGGTGTGGGTAATTGTACTGTAATTCGAGGAAGTGTGTACGGATATGCGCAAGTGGCGCGTGCTTGGTAACTTCGACGAAAGAAACATCGCAATCTATAATCTGCCACTGGCACGGCGGGAGATGGGCAGCGGGAGCCATTAGACAGTGTTCGAGAAGTGGCACACCCATTTCTTCAGCTAGGCCCCTCACACGAAGTGAGTACGGCTGTCTCATAGAGGGACGGTTGTGAAAAAGTCCAGAAGCAGACAACTCATTGATTGTAGTGTGTGAGGGGCGTTCATTGTTTGCGTTCACTTTGAGGAAATATACAAATGAAAGGTAAGATCTCTGGAGGTGTAGCGACCACTCATTCGATTCGACGTAAAGGCTTTCCACGGGGCTGGTGCGAAAGGCGCCCGTAGATAGTCGAATGCCTAGATGGTGGACAGGGTCAAGCATCTTTAGGGCGCTTGGTGTCGCAGACTGATAGATTATTGCCCCGTAGTCCAGGCGAGTGCGTATGAGGCTTTTATGCAAATTCATCAGACACTTCTTGTCACTACCCCACGCACTGCGTGACAACACTTTTAGAACATTCATTGCTTTTATGCATTTGTTTTTAACTGTTTAATGTGTGATACGAACGTCAGCTTATTATCCAGGATAAGGCCTAAGAATTTGTGCTCCGTCTTCACGGAGAGATGTTGGCCATGCAGCTCAATGTCTGGGTCAGGATGAAGGCCTCTCTTTCGAGAGAACAGGACACAGGTGCTTTTTTGGGGATTAAGGCTGAACCCATTCTCGTTTGCCCATTTAGAGATCTTGTTGAGACCTAGCTGGACCTGCCGCTCACACATGGAAAGGTTGCAAGATTTAAAACCGACCTGTACATCGTCGACATATGTGCAATAAAACATATTTCGTGGTATGCAAAGACGCAAGGAATTCATTTTGATAATAAAGAGTGTACAGCTGAGTACGCCACCCTGTGGCACTCCAGTTTCTTGAAGGAATGGTCTTGACAGAACATTCCTACTCGGACACGGAACGTACGATCCGACAAGTAGCTCTCTATTATATCTAGCATTCTACCACGTACACCAAGGTGGGACAGGTCTCCTAATATTCCAAAGCGCCATGTCGTGTCGTAAGCCTTTTCCATATCGAGGAACACAAAGAAAGAACTGCTTGTGGACGAATGCGTCACGCATTTGTGCCTCGATACGTAAAAGGTGGTCAGTGGTGGATCTACCCTCGCGAAATCCGCACTGGTACGGGTCAAGTAGATTGTTCATTTCCAGGAAATGTATAAGTCGGCGGTTTATCATCTTTTCGAAAAGTTTACAAAGGCAGCTTGTTAGTGCGATGGGCCTGTAGCTCGTAACGGAGGATGGATCCTTGCCCTGTTTTAGAATAGGAATGACAATGGCCTCTTTCCAAGACGAGGGGATTTCGCCAGAAGACCAGACAGCATTGTACAGGAAGAGTAAGGTTTTTTGCGTTTCGGCAGGTAGGTGTTTCAACATGTCATATACCACACGGTCAGAACCCGGGGCGGAATTACTGCAGCTGTTTAAGCGATACCTGGAGCTCAGCTAAGCTGAAGGGTTGGTTGTATGCCTCGTGTTTTGTACATTTCCGCTTAGTTTTGTTTTTCTATTCTTGTTTTGTACCGTTGGAAGACTTCAGAGTAATGCGCGGAACTAGACACTTGTTCGAAGTGTGCGCCGAGGAAGTTTGCTGGTCTTCCAAGGTGTCGCCTTGTGTGTTTACTAGAGGAAGTGATTGTACTTGCGCCCTGCTACCCTACTAACCATATTCCATACTTTAGCCTCCTGTGTATACGAATTGATCCCCGTTAAAAACTTCTCCCACCTTTCTCTTCTTGCCTGTCGGCGCGTTCTCCTGCCTTGAGATTTTATGTTTTTAAAACTGTCAAGGTTCTCGGCTGTCGGAGAGTCCCGAAGCAACCTCCATGCTTTGTTTTGTTTTTTGCGCGCCTTCCGGCATTCATTGTTCCACCATGGGACCCGTCGTTTGCCAGACAGTCCACTTGTTTGTGGGATACATTTGGTGGCAGCATTAATCAGAAAAGCTGTAAAGTAGTCTACAGCTGCACCTATGCTTAAATCACACATGTCTGTCCAACTTAAGAGAGCCGTCTTACGAAACTGTTCCCAATCGGCTTTGTCAATGTGCCATTTGGGAACCTGTGGGGGACATTCATTTACCATTTGTGTGCTCAGAACTATAGGAAAGTGATCACTTCCGTAAGGGTTATTAATGACCTTCCATTGAAGCAAGGGTAAAAGTGTTGGAGATATAATGCTGAGGTCTATAGACGAGTAGGTACCGCTAGCGAGGTTATAGTATGTTGCCTCTTTCTGATTCAACAGACAAGCACCCGAAGAAAAAAGGAATTGTTCAATTAGACGACCTCGCGCATCGCATCGAGAGTCACCCCATAGGCTGCTATGTGCGTTGAACTCCCCAAGAATGAGATAAGGTTCTGGAAGTTCATCTATTAAGGACTGGAATTCCTGTTTTTGAAGGTTGTAGTGTGGAGGTACGTAGAGAGAGCAGATGGTGACGAGTTTGTTCAAAAGAACCGCTCGAACAGCCACTGCCTCCAGGGACGATTGGAGTGGTAAATGTGTGCACGCTACTCCTTGATTAACTATAACAGCTACACCACCGGATGACGCCACGGCGTCATCCCGGTCCTTTCGGAAAATAATGTGACTGCGTAGAAAGTTGGTGTGTTTTGATTTTAGGTGTGTTTCTTGTACACACAGCACTTTTGGTGAGTGTTCGTGTAAGAGTTCTTGGATATCGTCGAGGTTTCTTAGCAGTCCTCTGACGTTCCACTGTAGAATTTGTATGTCCATTTTAATGTATGTAGCATGGTGCTGTGTGTGCAAAAAGTGCTTCCTTAAGTTACAGGGCCCTTTCTAGGCCCCGTAAGGCGTGCTTTTTCTTTTTTGGCGCGCTCCAAGGAGTTGCGCCGTTCCTTCGGCGTCTGAGACGCCGGAGTCGTGCTGTTTGTGTCCATCACCTCTTCGGAGGTGGTGGATGGTGCCTGCACAGCAGGCACGTTTGCGGCGGATTCGGGCCTGACTGCGCTTGCAGCGGCCTTGGGTCCGGCAGGCTCGGGAGTCTGCTGGCCCTCTTTGGGAGGTGGCGGAGCAGTACAGGCTACTCCAGCCGGGGGCGCTGATGGCGCGACCGCAGTCACACTCCGTGTGACTCTTGCGGGCGCTGGAAGATGTGGCGCGGCGCCCCGGCGCGACACATCGGCGTAGGAGGGACTAGACTGGTTGTGGAGGGAGAAACGTTTGCGAGCCTCTTGGAACGATAGGTTGAATTTGATCTTCAGTTCTATTATTTCTTTCTCTTTCTTCCACGAGGGGCATGATCGTGAGTAGGCTGGGTGGTCCCCTTCACAGTTCGCACAACGAGCTGCAGAGGTGCATCTCTCAGACAAGTGCTCCTTGGATGCACATTTTGCACATGTGGCGCGCCCTCTGCAGCTTTGCGACCCATGTCCAAAGCGCTGACACTTGAAACAACGACGGGGATTTGGAATATATGGTCGGACACGAAGCTTACAATAGCCGGTTTCAATGGAGTCTGGCAGGTTGCTATTTCCAAATGTAATAATAATGTGCTTTGTTGGGATCTGTTTATCATCTCGCCTTATTGTTATTCTTTAGACTTTGACTACGTTTTGGTCCTGCCAACCTTCCAGCAGTTCACTTTCGGATAGTTCGAGGAGGTCATCATCAGAGATCACACCGCGCACCGTATTCATCGACCTGTGCGGGCCCACTGACACTGGTATGTCCCCAAATGCTGTGAGTTTGGATAGATTGTCATACTGTGTCTTGTCGCGAAGTTCGAGGAGGAGATCGCCGCTTCCCATTTTTGTTACCTTGTAACCTGGGCCGATTGCTTCCGTGAGAGTTTTGGACACAAGAAAAGGTGAAATTGCTCGGAGTGCCTTGTTTTCATTCTGACTGTGGACTACATGGTACTTCGGAAAGATCTGTTTAGGTTGTTGAAAAGAAAAGTTCTCATCGGTGCGCCACCTTTTCAGGCGGCGATCAGGGAGTGCGGGAAAAGGGTTATCCATATGAGAAATTTGAAGTTCGGCGGCGATGGTGACCACCCACCACCGAGCCCAACGAGGGGACGCTTCAAGGTAGAACACGTGAAGACGCCAGCCATACATCGCCGCTATAACCAAATATAACTACCCAAGATTGAGTAACTACACAAGGTTAACCCTTGCCGCCAGGAAGACTGGAAGTAAATAGAAGAGAAGAGTAGACAGGAAAGATGTAAAGTGAGAGAGAAAGACGAAGATGAGGGAAGAGAGAGACAGGAAAAGGCGACTGCCGATTTCCCCTGGGTGGGTCAGCCCAGGGGTGCCGTCTACGTGAAGCCGGGGCCAAAGGGGTGTGTTGCCTCTGCCGGGGGGCCTTAAAGGTCCAATCACCCAGCGTCGGCTCAACCCCCAGGATCCCCTTTTCCCCGGACACGGCAAAGCCACGCACGGCTAGGCGTGGGAGGGAGCACGTGTATGAATAGCAATGACAAATCTATAAAATTAAGCTCGGGCTACTTCCCGGCCGAGGAGGTCGCATTTCGATGGAGGCGACATGCCAGAGGCCCGTGTAGTGTGCGATTTCAGTGTACGTTCGAGGAACGCTAGGCGGTCGAAATTTCATACGGCTCTCCCATACGCTGAGTTGGTTTGGGACGTTAACTGAACTAACTAACTAACTAACTAACTAACTAACTAACTAACCAACTAACTAACTAACTAACTAACTAACTAACTAACTAACTAACTAACTAACTAACCAACTAACCAACTAACCAACTAACCAACTAACCAACTAACCAACTAACCAACTAACCAACCAACTAACCAACCAACTAACTAACTAACTAACTAACTAACTAACTAACTAACTAACTAACTAACTAACTAACTAACTAACTAACTAACTAACTAACTAACTAACTAACTAACTAACTAAATAAATAAATAAATAAATAAATAAATAAATAAATAAATAAATAAATAAATAAATAAATAAATAAATAAATAAATAAATAAATAAATAAATCATCTAAAAATTGAACCCATGAATAAAGTAGTAGGTGAGAATACATGTACTGGTCAACAACCTTACTGAAGCATTTCAAATGCAATTCCAATAATTTCATCTCCATGCTTCCCCACAGTTCTAACGGAAATATATGCCAAATATGTGGAAAATATACGGATTACGTAAGTGAGAGAAGGAATTCTTAGGCGAAAAGCAGGAACACGGACGAAAGAAATAACACGGGCAAGCGCACACTCGCAACCGAATTTTATTATTCCGACGCTTCGCTGAACGAACCCTCACACATACGCAGAGTACCACAGCAAAAGAGCCTGCAAGATATGAACCACGCTTAATCAGATCTTATCAGCTAGAAGAGCATACTCATTTACGAAAAGGGACAATGACGGAACGCTCATACGTTGGTCTCCAAATTTCTTGGTGTGCCATAAGGAAACGTATGAAGTTATTGAAATCGCATACAGAACGCGTCAGATATGGAGCATAATTTCTTTCATCTCTATATTCTGACCAATTGCGCATCTCGCGCAGGTATACCTTGGCCAATCGGATTCCGAGAAGATGAAGGCTCGCTGCCTCGCTGCAGAAATGACGGTGGCAGCTACCAAGAGAGCCATCATCGCTGCAGTGTTACTTGCTGTCGCTTTGGCGGCCGCGACGGCTCAGGGACCACTGCGTTTTGGTAATTCTCACGCCTCCGACTTTACTACACGCTACATACGCGCTTCAGTAAATTGAGCGTGGAAAGGAAGAATCGTGATCAGGGGAGGAGCCAGAGAGGGGGGGGGGTTCACCCCCCCCCCCGAAATTTTTCACTTTTGCTTGCGTATATAAACACGCACACACACAAACGCACGCAACGAACATACATAAAGTATGGTCGAACCCCCCCTCCCCCCCCCCCGAAAAACATTTCTGGCTACGCCCCTAATCATGATGATACAGGGGCAAGACAGGACTCCTTGCTGACTCTCAGCGAAAAACGTCCGGCCTGCGCGGAACACGAAGCACAGTCACATCGAAAGCTGGAAGAGCGTCCTTTCTAGAGCACATTGTGAAATCTCTTGGGGCGACTACTAGAAGCATAGTTGCAAGGGTCCACAGCGCCACAAATCAAATTAACTTTAAAGAGTAGGAAAGTAGCCACTATGCCATTATTAAGGTGAAAGCCTTAAATGCATCGTCAAAGGCTAAAAGGGACCGGCGTCCCGCGTCCCACGTCGGCGGCGACAACACGAGGGATGCAAGGAGTCATCATCCCGTGATTACTTCAGTATATGGCGTCATCACGATCTCATTCATCGCCACAATTTGCGATGTCAACTAACGTCATCATGGCGTCACTGTGATGTCATCACATGACGTCGCCATTCATTGGCCAAAGGTGGGCCGTTCCCTGGGGCAGTGCAACACAAAGTGAATCGTCGAAAGCTTACAATGCGTCTGGTCCTGGAGGCATTCCAAAATCATGTTAGTCGCAGAAACCTTTCGGAGGGGTGCGCGGGAGGTTCAATATATCGACGTAGAAGAAAAGAAAAGAAGGTGGCTTTGGCCTTCGAGTCGACTGAGGTGGATGCGTAAGAGACTCTGTGAGTTTTTTTTCATCATTCTGCGGAGAAGCGAAGTACCCGATACACACCTGTAAGGTACTATATGCGCTTTGTAGATGCTGTGGCTGATAACGGTGAAGAGGTATGGCTGAGCCCTTTACAACGAGTGGGAAGTTTTAAACCGCCCGCTCATTAACGCAATTAAAGTTCTTTTGTCAACGGTTTCTGATACTAATCTTCTACCGCGCTATATCATATCAGTTAACGCGATTCCTTGACCGACATGACGCCTGTATGGGGTCTTTTTGCGAAGCAGTTTCGAGCAACTGCCTCGCCCTGAAGTAGCATCCTCGAGTGCCACGCAGTCGAGCATCCTCTGCAATCGGATTCTTCGGCAAACTGGGTTGAAATCCCGCGGGATCCTGGATATTCTTTTCTTATGATAGCATGTAAAAGCAAGTAATATCTCATACTACTGAAGTTTGTATAATATGTCACTTATTTGTATATGTGTATGTCACTGATGTGTAAATGTGTATAATATGGCACTGATGCAGACTGTATCAGGAGGTCAAGACCTCGTCAGACTGTTTACCCTTTAGTCTTTGCCTCCCGCAGAGAATTTTTTGTTTCTTTTTCCTGCAAATAAGCAATGTTCAATGTTCACTGTTATTGTGCGCCAAAGCGGTTACGGACACCTGTGGCGGCGGCGAGCAACTACGCCACCAAAATCGGCTGTTGTAGTGATCTCAAAAGAAATTTCGCTGTAAGAGATTATTTCTGAAATATGAATTGGAGACAACGCAGAGTTTACACGCTCACGTGTGCGGAGCGTGATGAGACGGTAGCGTAATGTGACAAACGAAGCACGTCCACACCTTTAAAATGAACACGCTTTCGTTTTTGTTTTGTTTTTTCACTCTTGCAGTCGTGGTGGAGAAGGGTAACAATGTGGGGACGCTCATGATAACCGAAACGCTCATGAAGATCACCGACCCAGCCTTGACCTTCTCTTTGGTTGAACTAGACCCGGAAAAAGAAGCCAACGTCGCAGGCGGTAGGCGTTAGAACAATACTTTGGTGGCACATGTTCAGGCGCATAGGCAAGGAAGGGGTGGGGGGGGGGGCAGGGGGCCTGGGTTTCCCCCGAAGTTCGTCCAGCCTTTTATATTCCCGGACAACTTTCTTTTCCTTTTTGTCATGGAAAGACTTTCATTTGAACAGTTAGGCCTTGGGCCCCCCGAAAAAAAGATCCTAGCTACATGCCTGCTCTCGTTACTGCGTCATTTCGCCAGACTTAACAATGCGCACGGTGCATCAGCGCTCGTCCTTGTCTTCTTCTATCGTCCTCGTCGATTTTTACTGCGCTGCAGTAATTTGGAAAGATCTACAAAGACGCGAAACTCGCCACTTTGATCAAGTGCAAAAACTGCAAACACGGTGACATTGTTGTTATATAACTTAGGTGGGGTTTTTATCTTGAGCGCGTTATTTAGCTCACTGTTCGAGCCCGCCGTCGTCTGAAAGTCCTGGCAGAAATAAACGGCAGGTGAATTACGTCACCTCCGAGTTCATGGGAGAGCAGCGCGAAAGACGTGAACGAAAAACGGCACACAAACAACTACCCGTAGGGCTACGAGTAGTTGTGTGTGTGCTTTTCTCCGACCTCGACTTTCGCGCTGTTCCCCTACGATATGTTCAAGCAACTTGACGACAAGTTCATACTTCAAGTCTTCCCCGAGGATGAGCACGTGGTTGTTCGAAAAGCGAACTTTTGGAAATAGGGTATTATGAGAACGAATGTTTAGAAACCGAACGTTGACGGACGATAGACTATAGATTGCGTCCAAATTTCCGAACACGCTAAAGGCAAAGCGAGCGGCAGCGGAGCGACCACGGCGAGCTGCAGCGAGACAACGTGATGGACACCAGAGCCGCTTAGTCACCCAGCTCGCGCCGACCGAAACCAATCGGGCATAGAAAGGCAAGACAGGGAGTTTAACCAAAGGAGACCTCCAATTGGCTACCCTGTGCTTGAGCAGGGTAGAAGGTGGCGCTGCAAAGTGAAGAAAGTGAAGGACACATGGAACCCGAGAATCGATAAGGCAACACTCCATGCGGCTCTAGAGGGCGCCATATCGGCAAGATTTTGCCGCAACACTAATCTCGGCGAGAAATATATGGGCAAGGCAACGCTCTCGCCTATACACATAAAAAACTTCGGCAGTCACCGCTGTTTTAGGCTTCACTGACAATGAGTTACTATTGAGAAGAAAGACAGGTTGGGAGAGGGAGAGTATTTCTTGATAATTTCTATCTAAAATTTCGGGCCAGTTCACATCAAAGTTTATTCTCTGTTTCCCTCAAGATTTCGGAGTAGTGGCGACTAAACTTGGGGCAGCTATGCTCACCCATGCAAACGCGTGTTGCATCGTGGCTGTAGGAGGGGGAGAGCTCTGGGTGGGGGAAAGCGCTGGTGTGGCTTGAGGGGGACAAGTGCCCCTTTGCACCCCCTGCCGACGCCCATGAGCCGAATCGCAACACCTTACGCGTGTGAAGCTCTGCACTTTAGCAAAGGGCCTCATTCGGTGCATCTTTTCTATCCCAAAAGAATAAGCGTTTCTGTCGTGTTCGCGTTTCTTTTCCCCAAACGTGCGCACTCGCGATTTTCCTATCAAGGTATGTGGCGGTGATAGCGGACGCCGTTCGTGACCTGGAAGTGCCGGACTTTCAACGATCACGCAAAAAAGGGCACGCGAGACAGATAGCAGGTGGTCGAATACTTGTAGCGCGTGTTTTTTACGGCGCAGTTGCAAATGGAACGATTTGAATTTGCGGCGTCCGTCCGCGTCCGTCTAGGAACAACAACAACAACAAAAAACCCGTGACCTACTTCGAGCGAGCAATGACGTCGCATGATGACGTAATCGTGTGACGTCATGATCAAGTCAGAGATCACCAAGACTTGGGACATCATGACATCACTTGATGACGTCATCAATTAAAATCATCGATTGGCCAAAGGTGCATAGATCTCGGAGGCTGTGCACCATCAGCTTAGGTGCTACAAGCTGCTGTGGAGCAGTACACCTCACGTGCGTGTTTCGCCGCACCAGTTGATTCTAAGCGCTGTGTTGGCGTGGTCGTGCGTGGTAGATTGCGTCGACAGCTCATTGCGAGTGAGAACGCCCGAGTAGCAGCGCGCTTATGAAAGAATGCCGATGCAAGCAGAAACGGGAGTGCGCCGATCAGCTTCGCTGGTCACCCAGTTTCGTCATAACATTTACGTCTTCGTAAGAAACGTTTCCAAAACTAAAAAAAATTGGGTTTCAAGCGTGATAGCATTGTTTGTCGACCGCGGTGTACTTCGGCGCTAGTTCAGGGTGGCGGTGTAGCAAGAAACAGGGCTTCATCATCATCATCATCAGCCTGTCTACGCCCACTGCAGGGCAAAGGCCTCTCCCATGTTCCGCCAATCAACTCGGTCCTGTGCTTTCTGCTGCCACGTTATACCTGCAAACTTCTTAATCTCATCTACCCACCTAATTTTTTGTCTCCCCCTCACGCGTTTGCCATCTCTTGGAATCCAGTCAGTTACCCTTAATGACCACCGGTTATCCTGCCGACGTGCTACGTGGCCGGCCCATATCCATTTCTTCTTCTTAATTTCAACTATGATATCCTTAACCCCCGTTTGTTCCCTGACCCACTCTGCTCTCTTCCTGTCTCTTAAGGTTACACCTATCATTTTCCTTTCCATCGCTCGCTGCGTCTTCCTCAATTTAAGTTGAACCCTCTTTGTAAGTCTCCAGGTTTCTGCTCCGTAGGTAAGTACCGGTAAGATGCAGCTGTTATATACCTTCCTCTTGAGAGATAGGGGTAGATTACCATTCATGATTTGATAATGCTTGCCGAATGAGCCCCATCCCATCCTTATTCTCCTAGTTATTTCACTCTCATGATTCGGCTCCGCGGTTACTACCTGTCCTAAGCAGACGTACTCCTTTACAACTTCCAGTGTCTCGCCACCCTATCGCAAAGCGCTGTTCTCTGCCGAGATTGTTCCACATTACTTTAGTTTTATGCATATTAATTTTCAGACCTACTCTTCTACTTTCCGTATCCAGTTCAGTAACCATGAGCTGTAATTCGTCTCCCGCGCTTTCGGTTTCGAAAGGCTTCGGTTTAACCCAAATACCTCGGTACCATGAAATTGCTCTTGGGGCACTTGGCACGCATTTGAACTTTCGAAGAGCAGCGTGAGAAATGCAAAGGTGGCACAGTAACACAGGGTGAGCGTGGACTTCCAAGTCTATTTGCGATACCTACTACAAAGGCTATAAATTCTCATTTGTCAACACGTGTCATACGAGCTTTCAAAAAGCTATCAATGTACTGCTAACGATAAAACATGACATTTTGAACGCTATCAACAGTCTTGATAAATGAGACAATATCTAAAGCGTTAACGACAGGTCTTTCATTGCAACAATGGACGTGTGCACCAGTTTCATTGCACACAGAAGCGGAGTGGATGGCTACAGGTTTACAGTCTCTTTAGCAAGCGCTAAGGGGAGCGCAAGCGAAAACTCATGCACTCACGAGACATTGGAGAAATCCCTTACACTCTCACAGTAGACGGCATTGCCCACCTCAATACTATCTGAGGTTTGACGTCCCAAAACCACGCTATGGTTATGAGAGACGCCGTAGTGGAGCGTTCCGGAAATTTAGGCCAACTGGTGTTCTTTAACATGCACTGACATCGCACAGTACACGGGCCTCTAACATTCCGCCTCCATCGAAATGCGACCGCCACGGCCGGGATCGAACCCGCTACCTTCGGTCAGCAGTCGAGCACTATGACCCGTACACCACCACGGCAGATGGCATTGCCCACCTCTACCTGCGCCCCCCGTCTGAGGTTTTCTGCACTGCAGTCGGCTTTGCACTACCCCAAGATTAAGACCACTCATGCTCGAGCGACCATGCCATCAGATGAGATCTTCGCATGACGGCATATAACTTGACGTCATAGACGACGTCATGAGGTGATTTGGTCACGTGACGCCACCGCATGCTCACGTGACTTTCGACACCATTCGAGTTTACGCCAATGGAAGCCGGATCAACTTAGTGGCACGAGCAACGAGTTCCATTCTTGCTTCTCTTCCGAGCACTTCCGGTCGAGCACTTACCGATGATTAAGGAAGAATAATTGGTTGAGCTCATTCATAGAGCAGACAGTTTTCTTCTGAGAAGCTGATATCACTGCAGCGCCTGGTGTAGCACATCTCAACCACACGTTTCTTTCAACGTGGCCTCTGAGATCCGCTTCGGCAGAGCGATGAAACGCAATGCTAACCCAAGGAATACACCAGAGCACGCGAACGTCGACGTCCTAGTGCCAGTATCAGTGCTTGGCAGTATCGAAGATACAGGTACCTTAGATACTATCTTAGATACTTTTTGGGTATCTTGTATCTGTATCGCGATACGTCTCGCAAGACGCGTATCTGTATCTGTATTTCCGATAAATTGAAGAATGTATTGTGTATTTTAAGATACAAGATACTGCGATCGCACAACCTCCGTGCGAAGCAAGCATAGAAGCACAGAAGTGTCACAGAAGCACAGGACGCAGTACGTGGAGTGCATTTACAATGTCGTTTACAACATTCCGTTGTCATGTGGCCGCACCTCTACTGGACAGAGCGGTCGCTGTTTAAACGACCACCTGAGAAAGCACGCGTACAATCTCAGGAGTTCAACGAGCAGCACCTTCGCAGCCCATTGTTGCTCATGCGGCTGCGCTCCGCTCTTCCATAACTATGAGGTGCTCTCACGATATCGTCACAGGATCTAGCGCGAAATCAACGACGCCTTCCATATCAAGCACAAAGGAAACATGTGCGTCAATGAGTCTTCACTCACCCTCCTCAAAAAAAAGAACATGTTTTTGAGCTGTTAACTTGGGACATTTCGACTCGTGGCAGATTCATCTTGCATTTCATCATTATGCGCACGTGATGGTTTTAGTCGTGTTTCTTGTTTCTTTCTTCAGCTATGTATTTTCCGGTGAAATAAACTTACACACGGTTGTTAGTCAGCGCTTGCATTGTGTGGTCATTCTTACTTGGTCCCGTTTTTGCGCTGTTTCCCCCTCAGTATTATTAAAGTTCTTGTGATTGCATGACAACCCACTAGCTGGTCGGTAAGCAGAACAGTGACTCCAATCCCTTACTGAAGCGACAAGAAAAAACCGCTGTGTTTAAAGCGAAGTGTATAAAGATAGAGCTGTCATGTTAAGCAGCTAAAGCAACGCTCGTAAGTTGTTTCGGAATGAAACTAATACACCTAGAACAAAAGTACAAACCTTTTGAGATACTAACAAACATTTCATTCGAATGAAACGAAATTGGTCGCAGTTAAATTTTCAAGCGAAAATATTAGTGCATAGGCGTTTAGTGCTACATTGTATAGATATATATCAACAAATTTCCATTTGTATCGAAGTATCTTAGGATACAATTGGAATGTATCGTATCGGATACAATCAGTGTTGTAGTATCTTGTATTTGTATCTCAAACACTTCTTGCCTGAGTATCTTGTATCGTATCGCGATACAATTTCAAAGTATCTTTGCCCAGCCCTGGCCAGTACCAGGCACCTAAATCAAGGATCAGGGTCGCCCTCCATTTTTTTTTTCTCATGACATCTACAAAACTTTCGCCTTTAAAAAAAACACGGAGCATGATTGGGTGAAATGCAGTGTGCAACGCCATCTTCGCCGGTCCGAAGCCGGACGTGCTCATCGACGCCGTGCGCACCCCGGGTAGCACCGTGCACAAGCTGTCGACGGCGGTGCGCTACACGGCACGCCGGATGGGGCTGCCCACGCTCAGCCTCACGTACGGCGTGCACAGCGACTACAAGCTCAGCGGCTCGGATCGACTGACAACATTCGAGGAACAGTATTTGATCCACATAACACCGCCGGGAGAAGTCTACACGCAGGTGATTCGGGGCATCTGTGAGAAGATGGACCTCGCCACAGCCGGCATCATCTACGACAGAAGCGTCAGTGAGTGGGCTTTTCAAACAGGAAAAGATGGTGGCTTCTTGAAGAGATGGATATTCTCAAAAGACGGGGGTGTCGCTAGAGCTAACGTTTCGACGACTGGTTTTGTATGCTTCAAGGCAGTAGACAAGAACACTTATGGAAACGTTGGCACCAGCGACACCAACTGTTCAATAATATTTATCTCTTCAGTGAGTAGCTATGTAACTTAGCAGGATGCCCTGCGGAAATCATTAAAAAAAACAATTAGATCGGATTGCCATGCGGCACCCTGAAGATCTGCGGGAAAGCCTTAGTGATAGGTTTGGCCCGTCTCGAACCCGGCAATCCGAGTCGAATAAGTTTATGCAGCAGTGGTCACTCGTCATACGTTTGATCGCAGGCGCTCATAGTTAGTTAATGCGTGGTTATATGAACAACAGGAGTAGTTTTGAGCGTCACAAGCAAGCTTTCTTTCCATGTCGCCGTCCCTAAATGACTGGCGCTCAGCCGAAACGAAATAAGTTGGAGGATAGAAGAACTTTAAAATGGTTCTGCGATATATATATATGGCTACAACCATGCTAATGACTCTCCCACGCTTTAAACGCGGCCCTGATAGCGCAAGTTTCAATTAGCACCCACGGATTACTATAACATAATTCGGACGTCAGCACTGTTCCAGAGGCTTCAATCGTCTGGTTATGTTACTTCTGTTACCAAAGTCCTCATGGTCTTTCTCAGGCTAAAAGAGCACAGGTCTGCTTTTTACCTGACAGGCCTGCCTTTGCCGCTTATCCCACCATGTAGAACCAAGAAAACATTACCGTGTATTTTAAAGATGTATATCAATAACATGACTCCCTACTGCCATCACTTTAACATTCCAGTCATTGACCACAAGCACGCGCGCCTGCTGGAAAACTTACCGACTGCTGGAAAACTTACCGAGTGAATGGGACTTGGTTTGGTAGCGACGGTACCTCCGTCACGTTGCATGTCGCTGTCGCGTGGATTTTCCACCATCTGGGGTCGCCATGACAGGTAGTACAGGGGGAGGGAAACCGTGAAATGGTTAATAATTTGTAAGCATTCTTCTGAATGCACGCCGACAAAATACAAGTAAAAAAACCGGTCCCGTAACGCGAAAGAGCTTGAAATGTTGCATCAGCTCCATAGAGAATGCGAAAGGTGGCCCATAGTTGAGTTTCCGAGATTTTTCTGCGGCTATTTTCAGCGTCTGGAAGAATATGTCCTTCGATGACACCTTGAGCGACGAAGCCAGAGCCAAGCTGGCGGTGTGGGATTACCCTGTGAGTGACAAGTACACCAAGATCTGGTGGGCCATGAAGGAGGCCAACATGCCGATGGATTTCGAGGAAGGTGTGCAAAGGGTCAAAGAGTCCAAGGGCTCGCAGGAAGGGTTCGCCTTCATCGGTGAGTCGTCGACCATAGGTATACGAGTGGTCATTGAGTGAGAAATGGCGCCACAAAATATATTATAAATTCAATAAAGGGCTTATTAGGGCCGGTCGATACACGATAGAAAACAAGAAAGAGCGCGCACCACAGAGCAGAGACAGACAGCGCTTAGTCCGTCCCTGTCCTGTTGTCCTGTGGTTCGGGCTGTTTTTCATTTTCCAAGGCAAATTCGCTGAGGAACACACGAACACAAGCACCGAGCATGCCACGAAAGAGCGCGCGCCTTGTACACGCACAAAGCGGTGAGTCAAGCCACGTATGTGGGGTTCGATGCACTCCGCAACACTTTTTACGCAGCATGCCTACCGATGTCCTTTCTGCGAACATCCAGGACTGTACCATTCCACTTGGGAATGCCCCAAACCTTCCGGCCAACCTAAAAGTCCGTCCAGTCCGTCCCCCTCACACTGGGGAGCCGCTCTTTCCAGCACAACCCTGTATGACCAGCGAAGACTTAATGACCGGGCTAGCTACAGATAGCAGCAGCAAATGGGGCCTTGGTGAGGGCTCCACCCTCTGGGACTTCACAAGCAAAACGAAAAATAGTTTTCTGCTACTACTATTACTACTAGGTGAACATGGTTAAGCACGTAGGAGCCCCATGTACTAGAAATAACGTTATGTAGGGCTGATAGTTGGACGAGCTGGTATGGATTCATAATTCATCGGCGTTTGCGTTCGCATTTTTCCCAATGATTTTGTCTTATTTTTTGCCATCGTTTAATAAATATGAGGTCATCAGCCAGCAAGATAGCAACATTTCGTGGTCTTTCCCTAGCGGACGTACAACCCGAAGCACTAGCGAAATGGTTGTGGAGTTCTGCTCGCGAACGATTTAAAGTCTGAGGTTTGGTTGAATACATGAGTGAGACTGCAACCCCTCTGTCATGAGGACAACGCACGCCCAAAGGGTTCATGGATTTTCAAGTGAAACCCAGTTCCACCTCCCGTACTGCTTCTCTCATTATCCAAGTGCAGGATTGCAGGATACCACAGTAATCTTTCCTTCATTCATAGCGAGGGTCTCGTTCTGGCAGACATGATGCCTTCAGGTAGTATGCGACGGATTATTGGTCAGCTGCCTGCTCGTTAATAGATCACGTGCTACGTGACGCCAGAGAGTGTTCCACACTCGCCGCCGTGGCTGCGACTGGCGCTGACTAACACTCCTAAGTTTAAAATCCACATATATACTCTATAAAGTGGACGGGGAGATGACCGCCGCCGTAACTCAGTGGTAGAGCATCGGACGCGTTATTCGAAGGTCGCAGGTTCGGTCCCTGCCGGTGGCAAGTTATCTTTTCGTCCACTTCACTTTCTTCACATTTATATTCTAATTACTACAAGTAACACCCCCTATACTTTCCTTGGCATTGCTGTCTGTTAGTTCTCATTAATATCGTTCTGTATCACGTATTTCTTGCAGGCGCTGAGCGGTACATCGGCTATGATTGTCTCGCTGAATGGAACTGAATTCTAGCGACCTGGATTAAGACATAAAAAGACTAAAGTAACTAGATGCCAAATAGAACAACGGTACACGAAAGCACTCTACCCGGCCGCCACAGTGGTCTAACAGTTATGGTGCTTGTCTGGTTATGGTCGCGGGATCCAATCCCGGCGGAGGCACCCGCACTTCGATTGAGGCGAAATGACTGAGGCCAGTGTATTCCGATTTAGGTTCAGGCTAAAGAACTCCAAGTGGTCGAAGTTTCCGGAGCCCTCGATTACGGCGTTCCTCATAATCATCGTGGTTGTGGGACGTGAAACCCCAACAATTATCATTATTCCGAAAGCACTGCAGAAATTCTCGCTTACCTCAGCATTCTCGAAGGTAGCGCTGTACCACGGTTTAAGGCTATACTATTTAGGTGGGGTCACCACGGCCTGCTGAAATGCGAAGCCCACCCGCCAAGGTGGACTATTGGTTATGGTGCTTGAGTGCTGACCTGAAAGTCGCTGGATCGAATCCTGGCCGCCGCAGCCGAATTTTGATAGAGGCGAAACGCTATGCGCCCGTGTACTTAGGTTTAGGTGCACGTTAAAGAACCCCAGGTGGTCTAAGTTTGCGGAGGCCCCCGCTGCGGCGTCTCCCATGACTATATCGTGGGTTAGGGACGTAAAAACCCAAGAATTATTTAATTATTACGAAAGCACCGCAGAACGTCTCGCTTACCTGAGCATCCTCCAAGGTAGCGCCGGATGCGTGGTGTACGATTTAATTTCACCTAGGTGTAATCACACCATGGTGTAATTCACAACTTGCTTCCAAAGCGCGGTCCACCAGCCGATGTAGCAACATTGTAGCAACAGCGCGCACCCATCGGTCCGGTGACCGCCGCGGACACCTAGCGGCCCTAGCGACCCGTACCACAAAACTTCCAGACAAACGATTTTATCTCCCTTCGATAGCAACCGGCGCTTGTAACAGATTTCAAACAGCCGCGCGGTGAAAGTAGGTCAGTGACGGGGATAAATCGAGCGCCGGTTTCACGCCCGCTCGGCAGTTGTTCAGGCGCGACGCGACCGCGTGTCAGTGAATTTGGGTTGTCGACGTAGTCTCGGTCGCTATAGCAACGTGAGATAAAAAACTTATGCCTTCGAAGTTTTGAGGGAAAGGGAAACGAGCCATGCAGCCGACTGTCTGCTTTCTTTCACTACGAATGCGCTACAGCGCACCAAGCCGCGAGGATTGGAATGATACAACTTTCGGTTGCATCGCTCAGATCGCATCGTATACCATTGCATCGTATCAATTTAAACCGAAGTTTGAACTTGAGCGGGCTTCGGCGAGATGGGTTATTTCCTTTTTTGTTGTTGTTGGTACAGTTGTTCGCCCGCGTTGCTGGGTTTCGCTTCTCCACAACCAATGTAAGTAGAAAAGTTTTCTTATCTTGAAAATACAGAAATATTACAAGAGCCATCCCAGCCATCATATAGACGCCCCCTCCGTGTGTTCCTGCCCGTCTACTGTGCGATGTCAGCGCACGTTAAAGAACACCAGATGGTCGAAATGAGCCCTGCACTATACGTCGTGCCTCATTATATCGTGGTTCTGGCACGTAAAACCTCAGATATTATTATTTCGTCCGTCGAGGTGATAGCCACAGTTACTCGAGTTATAGCAGAGAGAACGAAGCCACGGACGGTCGCCCTAACATGATCAATGATGCCAATGGCAACGTCATCACGTGACACCATACGAGATTATCACTTCGCCAAGCGACTATTCGTACCATTCGTGTTGACGACGACGCCGGACTCCGGTTTTTCTTTGTTATTTCACTCGTAAGACATACGAGGCTTCAGCATTAATTAGTTACGGGACTATGTTTCTGGCGGGAGTTTCACGAGTTCTGTCCACGTGACCAGTGCTGGGTTTTCACTTATGCATTTCGGGGAAGCCGTCATGAGCATTTCATCTGACGACGTCACTGCACTTGACATTACAGCCGACGCGATGCGAGTGCAGTACGCCACCATGACCAACTGCGACCTCATCTCCGTGGGCAGAGAATTCAGCAAGATGCCCTTGGCACTGGCCGTACAGCGGAACTCGCCCTGGAAGGACATGCTTTCCAGCGCGTACAGCCCCTTGCCTCACCTTGTCGTGCGCTCTACCTTGCCGTGTGCGTATACTAGTGGACTAGGGTACAGCATGTGGACATGTCCACTATGCCAGTACACGCTAGTTTCGTGCAATAGATTTCACGCTGGTATACCGGTACGCAATATGTCTAGTGCCCCTCTGGACCCTACCTTAAAATACAAGACGGTGGCGCAAAAAGGGACAAGGACGAAACGGTAAAAATATTCTGCGCCTAACTCCTGAAAAGCGCGACATATGCAGGCTCATCGAAATTACGCCACAATATAGGATGTGTATCACGCCGCAAGCCGAAGCTGCGTGCTCGAATATATTAGCGGTCGAATGCATTCGTGTTCGCGTTCGAACGAACCATCCCGATGCGGATTCTGTCATTCCCTATTTGCTTCAAAAGACGACGATGTGACGCGACAGAAGGCGTCTCTATATGAGGTAGTGAAAGTGCCGTAGTTTGTGCGCACTTTCGGTAATGGAAGCCACGCATTTTGTGTACGACCACCCGTTTTGTTGTTGTTCTTGTTGTTGCTGCTGTTGTTGTTGTTGTTGTTTCACGGGCTGCACGTTCGTACCCACAGGATCATCAAGCTACGCAGTCACGGTCGCTTGGAGGGCCTTAAGGACATCTGGCGGAACAAGAACCCCGCAAGAGGTAATTGTGACGACAGCGACCATCAAGGCGACGCCATCAGCATCCGCAACATTGGTACGAAGTACTTTTCGTTTATTTATTTATTTATTTATTTATTTATTTATTTATTTATTTATTGATAAACACTGCGATCTTATACATGACCTCAGCAGCGTGGTACATGTGTAGATGTATAAAATAAAAAAATAACACAGGGAAAGACAAACAATTCGTTTCTTCACACACGTGCTTTGAAGAAGAAAAAAACCAAAAGGCAAGTGACGATATTACAACAATGTTTACATCAAGTGGAGAATCAGTCAGCACGAGTGAAAAAGAGAGAAAAGAAAACATGTCTGATCCCTCTGTCATACGAATCGGTATAACATGCAAGTGAAACGTGTCTTCGCAGACGTAGTTGAGCGTTTGCTGTGCATTGCTTCGCCACAGGGGCGAAGGAACGAATGCTATACCAATAAATTGTAATGTCAAGCGAAGAACGGCAAGCAGCTCGAAAGTTGCAACGCGCTGCTCAAGCAGAAAGGACGCAAGGAAAGAACATACACAGGATGAGCACGAACGAACAACTGTCACAGCTCGACAGTTGAAGCGCGCTGCTCAAACAAAAAGGAGGACTCACGAAACTAACGCTCAAGTAAACACAGAATGAGCGCGAACTGTGATTTATTTGTGTGTTAGCAGCGCGCTCCTTTGGCGAAAGCGGCCGCTGCAGTGAGCGAAGTGACCTTTGTGCTCTCTGTAACTTCAACGCAAACTTGCGGTGAGAGCACAAGACGTACAAACCCCCGCCATCACGAGATAAGCGCGCGCGCACAAGCGACCACGCCCTGTAGAGGCGCACACTCATCGCAATGCGTGGGGGGACAACCTTTAATGCGCGCCCTTCGAGCTCTTTGCGCCATGTCGCTAGTGATAAAAAAAGACGCTGAAGTGCCACCGATCTCTAAGTACCGCCAGCTGCAAATGGTGTATATAAATAGCTCGCCGTTAGTATAGTGAAGAACGCGCCGCCTATGGCCGAGTCGTTTCGTGCTGCGGAGCTAGAGGTCGTAAGTTCGACTCGCGATGACGGAACTTTTTCTTCCAGTATTGTCTTTGTCATACTTTAGTTTACATATTTTACAACGTCATATCCGTGACGGAAATACGTCAGTGTAGCTGTAGTGAACCCCGGCATAAAACAATTTCGTGTTAAAAGAAACACAGGAACAATATCAGTCAGGCAAAAAAGCTTTAAGGCGCATTCATATAGACTGTATCGCTCTTTCTGTGGAGTGATAGACTGTATTCGAGGAAAATGCAAGCGCGCCAGCGGAAGACAGAAAGTTAGGTGGGCAGATGACACCAAGAAGTTGGAGGTGATAGCGTGGCCACCGCCGGCACAGAAGCAGATAAGGTTCATCGGGGGAACATGGGAGAGACCTTTGTCCTGCAGTGGGGGTGGTCAGGTTGATAATGGTGATGATGAGTTTAAGGCTGGACCATATAGAAAAGCGCCGCCCAATGATCTGAGTAGTTATGTGGCTGGTCGGGATAATAAAAACAAACGCAGCACAAAGAACGTTCGTCCTCGCAGAGGCTGCCTGAATACGTCGACTGTTGCACGCTAGCCGCCACGGCGGTCTAGTGGTTATGGCGCTAGACTACTAACTCGCAGGTCGCGAGATGGAATCCCGGCCGAGACGGCCGCATTTTAGATGGAGGTGAAAATGATTGAGGCCCGTGTGCTAAGATTTAAGTAGACGTTAAAAAACCCCGGGTGTTCGAAATTGCCGGAGCCCTCCACTACGGCGCCTCTCATAATCATATCGTTGTTTCTGGACGTTAAAGGCGCCGTGAACAACCCCTCGGCCTTGGTCAGAAAACACATCCTTCGGAACGCGGACACTGCCATGAACAGCTCGGCCAAATCTTGCAGTTGCACGCTGGAAAGAGAGTCTAGACGCGAAACGCTAAGTTGCCATTTTCTCAGGCGCCCTCTTTTTATACGGAGGCCCGTCCTCACTCTCTTCGGTAGACGGGGCGCCTGCTGTGTGACGTCACACGACAAATAGCATGCTATTGGCCAATAGGCGACACAAATCGAGAACGCGTTCGGATCAGATGCGCTTCTTGCCATGGGGTGCCGCAACTTGCCGGCGCCGCACTCCTCAGTCTGCTAACTCTACACGGGAGCCACGCTCACGCAGACGAATCACAGCGGGAGAGAGTGATTGCGTTTCATCTCGCGCACTCAAGTTCATCACGCGTGCCGACGTAGCTTCTTTCCCCCGTGCCATCCCTCCTTGTGTAGCTTCCAGTGCGCTCGTCGGGACGAGAGAAGACAGAAAGCGCTCAGAGCATGTGCCTAACCCTGACTCCGCTCGTTCTTGACGGATTCGAAAAATTTTTGCGGGAATCGATTCGGCAGGCAGTAAACTTCTACACTTAAGTCAGGAGATCATTACTTCGAAAAGTAGTTCATGACCCCTTTATAACCACAGCAACGTTTACTGTTATTGTTATTATTGACTGTTGCACGCTATGTACTTTATCAACGAAGGCTCCCTGGGGCCTGTTATCAATAAACGTGACCCCCAAAAATACACTGCTGACACTGACGTTAGCCTCTGTGCCGCTGTGCAACAAGTCCAGAAAGTAGGTGCTCCCTCCAGAACCATAGCCAGATATTTGTTTTTATTTATTTTTTTTTGTTGGCGGGGGGGGGGGGGGGGGGCGAGGGCTCTGACCGTACTTCATTTAGGCACGTACTACCACCTGTCGTTGATACCACAAAATTATACTCCACAGTGAAAGGCTTCAAGTGCACAACAAAGTGCATATACGAATAGGAACTTTTTCCAAACACGTGGCCTTTTATTAGACAGTAGAAATTTGTAGGTGAATGGCAATTTTTATATGTATATATATATATATATATATATATATATATGTATATATATATATATATATATATATATATATATATATATATATATATATATATATATATATATATATATATATATTTATTATGAATAAAAAAATTGCGCAGCTTGCACTAAGTCGCGATATGCTGGGTCACAGCAGAGATGCTGTTCACCTGGCTGATCCTGGCTTGGCTGGGCTTTAACCCTCTCACCTGTCTCTTTCCCACGCCTTGCCATACTATACTATACTATGGCTATGCTTGCTCTTTTTTCTTTCTTTTTTTGTGCATGACTGTGTCTATCTTTTTCACTTTATATTTGTTTCTGTCTCTTTCTACCTTGTGTGTCCTCCCTTTTCTTTATTTTTTTCCCTCTCTCTTTCATTTCATGTCTTTCTTTCTTTCTCTCTGTATTCCTTCTCCAGCCTTCTATCTTTTCACCCTTTCTTTTCTTTCTATCTCTTTCTATCTACGACAAACGGCACACCCCGACCATAAGAGCTCTGCTGTAATGTATTTGTGGGTATTTTAAAGGAATTATTGGTCTATAGACGAACAGATATCTCGATTTTTAGGTAGGGCCCATCTGAACTAAGTCATCAAAGAAAACTGGGATGCATATAAACGTGTTTTTACTGTCTGATAATGATTGCAACAGATTTTGCATGTGAGTTGGCTCGGTGATGAACTTAGGACGTCAAGTGATGTAAATTGTCAGATTAAAACAAAATTACCGGGAGTTACTGCGCGACGCTAGATGGCGTATAAGTGAAATACCTTGGCACGATGCAATAAACGTTTTTCATGGGATACCGCATTGCGTATCCTGAAATAAAGGAAGTCACCTGACAAATCAGTTTGTTTAACATTTTCCATATTGAAGAACGAAGAAGGGAATGAGAGGAGGAGAGAGAAGTCATGCACAACGCACAGCCGTATATTCAACATACAAGTTCACTTAATACAGTCATAAACAATATCTTGACCCGTACAAAAATAGTGCACATGTTTAGATGCAACATTAAACGAGGAAAAAGACGAAGAAAACCAGAAAAACTCAATACATTCACAAAACTGGGCAAACACTGAGCGTGAACTGCTGTCAGGCTCATCGTGACGTATAAACTAGGCGACTTGTATTTTTACCTTTAGCAGCAACTCGAAAAAATCATTTATTGTAGGCAGTTGTGCTATAACCCGGCTCATTCTGCTCCATCCCCATATACACCTTGCAAGAAAAAAACAAGAAAATTGTGTTGTACCACGAATGGTATTCACAAAAAGTCTAAGTCACGTGTGTAACGGTTCCTCCTTGTTTTCTTAATGTGAATACATCTTGTGTGGTTATCTTAAACTGGCCGTGCATATCTTCTCTTTAAATAGGTGGCGTTTTCATCGTCATCGGCATCGGCGTCGTCAGTGCACTCATTTCCCTGGCCATAGAGTACTACTCGTTCAGGAAGCGCAAACCTAACACCAAAGTGATCGCCGTCAAGGAATACTGTGGCAAGGACTCTGGCAAGGACTCTGGCAAGGACTCTGGCAAGGACTCTACCAAGCGTTCCATGAAGTACTAGTATAGCCTTCAAGCGGGCATGTGTCATGATATACCATACTAACGACACCTCCCCTGCTAGCCAGAAATAGCAATGCGCAAAAAACTTACTGCGTGATGGAATGTTTGTGCATAAGCGGGCTAGGCATAAGTGCTTTCGCACTGCCTTAAGCAGAGACATATGGAGCAGTTATAATATTAAGTTGATTCGTTTATTAACAGAATCACAAAATACAGTGCAAATATGAAGTTACAAAATTTTCACAAGGACCTAGGCCAGAACTGTGGGAGGGCCTCCTATGGGAATCGGACAATTCAACTTTAATAAGCACAGGAATGAATTGCTTATACAGGTTCGAATTGACTATACATATACAAATATAATAAATTCATAAAAGTACATAGAGTAACGTCAAGAAAGGCAACGCAAAACAATCCAAAAAAGGAATATTTTTAAGTCAGGGTTAAGAGTGTTCCAAATACAAATTCCACTGAAACAGGCAGTTTTCTTTACCGTAATTAGTATGAGTTGCGTTGAATCGGCCTTCTTCGAATGTTTTAATAATATTATCTGGGGTTTAACGTCCAAAAACCATTCTTCGAACGTTTTCGACTGATAGGGAAAATGAGCGACACTGCTCCGAACGGCACTTCTCGCGTTTCACTTTGGGGTACCTTTCAGCAACAATCCCAGTAAAGGCCGCAGGGTAGTGACTGTGCCAGCTGCTAGCGAAAAGTGATCAGAAGTCTCCGTACGGCTGGACAGTGGTAGTTTCTACGAGCGTTGTCCTGCTGTGCACCCCCGTGCAAGCGACCCTCTGTAGTCAAGTGAAAGTACAACACGACACTAGTGGGCCAGTTCTAACAGCAGTGGCTCATAAACGGAACCAGAACAAGGTTTTAGTGAAGATAATTGCTGCAGTGCAACAAGGGGTAGCGTTCCGCTAAACTGTGAAAAAAAAAAATTGTCAATTCCTTGGCTAACGCTAAAAAAAAATAAAAAGCAGGCGAAAGCCTATGCTCATACAAGACACTAGTTAAATTACGTTACACTCATTTAAGCTTAACCGCACTCATTAAATTACGTTCTCAGTCGACTGCACTGTTCCGCCCACCCGTTTCAAGGTATCTGTACCTTGCCCGCTTTTGCACTGCATATGCATCCGTGATAGTCCCAGCTTTTATGTCATCGGAAGGGGTTATCAGATGACATCATCGCGTGACGTCATCATTCGATCACATGACTCCTAATGCCTTTCACGTTCACAACGCCGCAGGACGCCGGATTTTTTTTTAATTATGAGATTAAGTACATTGCTTGAGTAGCAAATGTGCCCAGAAAACGATCGATATGAAAACCGAATGAAATGCCCAAAGCTGAAATCGCACTTACTGCACACGTGATGCCCGAAATCCCGATCTCCAGCTCCTCTCACAGCACCTACTCTTAACAGACATCTTCAACCTCTTTTGATGGAAGTCACATCACCCCAATGCTTCATCTCGTCGAGATGCAACAACCATCAAGTGTGATCCTTTACACGGACTCGACGCAAGCGGTGCGCGCACTCCGTCGCGTAGACCTTTCTGTGGGTGTAGCAGTGCAATTTCATCGTTGTGCTGCAGCTTATCCATGCTCTGTTCGAGTATGTTGGATTCGCCGGTCTAGTGTTATGGCTCATGCCGCGGCAGATGCCGCATGCCATCCTGTAACCATCATGTACCCTTTACCTCTGCTCCGGCTGCCACCTTCTGACACTGTGGACATTCACAAAGAAAATCTTCGGCGCACCACGCGAGCTCTCATACCTCCGCGTGGTCATGACCTCCCGAGTGGACTTACTCGTCAAGAGGAGGTATCGCTCCGAAGAGTTCGCGTGAGTGCGGCTGTGACACCTTCAATCCGCGCTAAGTGGGGCTACACCGACACAAGTTCAAGCTGCCCATTTTGTCCTGCGCCAGTGCGGGACGCAGACCTGAACCACCTCTTATGGACATGCCCTGGGCTACAAGCGGCTCGTCGACGCCATCTGCGGCGTGCAGGACTTCAGCACACCAGGCCACCGGATCTGCAGCGATGGATATACGGTCCCTCCTGGACTTCATGGAGGAAACACAGCTGCACCATTTTGTGTAACGTGTATTGATGCCGCAGGGCAAACTCACGCGAATTTAAAAAAAAATGCTTCATCCCTTTACGCTAGCAGGAACCAATCATCGGAGTTCTACAAAAATGTCTGCGAGACAACTAAGAAAAAACGCGTACCTTTTAACTCATTGAAGCTAGTATACTCGTTTCAGACAGCTTAAGCCGCAGACGAATGATGATGAAGACGGCTCTAGGTTAACGGCGTGTGATAATTCCAGACTGACACATCTGTATGAGGTTTTTCATTAGCACAAATGCACTATTGAATATTTTACTAAGGCATCTATTTATACGCGTGTCACATCGGGTTGTGCTTGAGCTTGCTATTCAAGAAGCAACATGTTGCTTCTATTGCAATAAGGCAATAAAGAAGAGGCGAGAAGCAAGCCACTTTCTGAGATTGTAAACACATTGCATTATGTAGCACAATTTCTCAACTCCGCTGGCATGGAACCTTAATGAGCGAAAATCTGACAAAATATATATTTTTTAGCATATTGTTTATTATTTTGTTTGTTTTTTTTGCGGTGCTCACGTTTCAATGCATAAACAATGTAAGCGCACAAGTATGACGGATGGATTCTGAAATAAAATATAAAATGCGTATTCTGTGGTTATGTTGTGTGCGTTACTTGTTACGCACACCTTCATATGAAAAACAACGCATGAGAGATCTTCTGCAAGCGCGACTGACAGGTAAGTACGGCGCATACCCCGATAAACTGCCTTGATTCACCTATCTTGAACGAAAAAAGAACAGCTCGAAAGAACGAGGACGAACAAAGAAACGGCACACAACGGCGCTGAATTAAGTGGTTCCTTTGCTGGCCCTCGCACTTTCGCTCTGTGTTTTCGTTCAAGATGGAAGCACACCAACTTTCCCAATCAACCGGTCTTATGTTAACTTACATAACATGCCGGATAAGCTCACTTTACCGGAATTCCCGGGTGAATGGAGCAAAGTGGAGAGACTATTTGCATTTCAACAAGTCCGCGTCACGTGACCTGAGCAGACACGTCCCATGTGACGTAATTCTGTGACGTCACTGTCGACTCTGCCTCTGGCAGTGGCGATGCTGCCAAAATAGCGAGAACCTGCGAAGCGGCACAGCGTAAGGTTAATGGCACACCACAGTGGCACGGGCCAACCACCGACACTCGCAAAACGGCGATACTACTGCAACGCCAGGCAGAACCTCGCCTTCCATTCAAATTATGACGTCATGACGTCACGTATGACATACGAATAACGTCGTACAAGACATTTATGCTCATGCCTCGTAACCCCAAGCAGTTGAGGTGCAAGTAGGCTATCCCGCAACAAAAATATCAACTTGTTGGCCGCACACGGATACAACGTAATAGCCAGCAATTTCTTGACCATGTTAAAGCAACGATTCTCTACCCGCGGGATGCTCCGGTCACGAGCCTGATCCTAGAAATGCACAGCACATTAAAGAAATAACTTTAAATATTCAAACTAAAGGCAAAAGCAAAACCCAACCGAGCAGCGCCCCAATCGCATGACGTACCACCGTGTATAAAATCGGGAAGGCCTGGAAAGCACGCCCGTACGTATGACCAGTGCAGAGAGAGAAAAACGGTAGAGACGAGGAGCTAGCAGATGCCGCCGATTTTTCGCAGCTCCTCATTATCAGCAGAACCCCGGCGGAAAGTTACACAAAAGGTTACTCCTCCATATTCTTGGAAATTGCTAAGCATCACCCGAATTTTTGTTTTGCTGTTGTACCTCTTCATCTCGTTTCCTATGCTGTCGTTTTCCTCGAAAACACGATATAGGAGCAACATTGAAAATGAAGTTATGATGAAACGGCGTATTCTTGCCCAGTTCATGACATATGGGCCCCCGCTGGGGTAGCCAGGAAAGAGCTCATCTCACCGCTCCCCCCCCCTCCGCCTTCCGGAATTTTTCAACAAAGGAGGTGTCACTGAAGGGGGCACGAGAGCTACAGCCGCGATGGAACGCTACCAGCGCGGCGTGCAACGCTGGCGACGCTGCTTGCGTTCCAGCGCAGCCGTGATACAGAGATAGAGAGCGAGAGATGAGAGAAAATTTATTAGAACATCAGTCAGTGCACTTGAGGAGAAAGTCCACCTTCACCGTAGCCCCTAGCCATCGGCCGAAATCCCTTGAGACACAGCAAGGGATTCCGGCCGACGGCTAAGGGCTACGGGGGAGGTAGAATTTCTCAAGTGCACTGACTGATGTTCTAATAAAGTTTCTCTCATCTCTCTCTCTCCCTCTCTGTATCCCGGCTGCGCTGGAACGCAAGCAGCGTCGCCAGCGTTGCACGCCGCGCTGGTAGCGTTCCATCGCGGTTGTAGCTCTCGTGCCCCCTTCAGTGGCACCTCCTTTCCCCAGTTGATCACACGACACTCTTCTCTTTCACCTCTCACAAGGCCCCTCTTTTCCCCCTGGTCGGCGCGGGGCATAGAGTTTCCTACAATTACCTAGAGGGAACTCCGGCGCTGCGATCGTTCAGCCACCATGGGTATGATGGGTAGTACACGGATTTGCCTAATCTTCCTGCTTACGGCTTCGAACGCACTTCTGTCTTTGTTTATTGCTGTGTTTTGGCGTTCCTTTCGGATAAAAGGGTCGACCCTTGTGAACTTCGTGACCAGATTTGAACCTGTGAGCCTAACAAGATAAAGTGGTGAAGTGGAACTGCTGACTTTTGCTGAACTTCGTCTTGCGACAAAGCTTACGCAGGCGACGCGGAGCCAAACGGAGCCGAAAGAACGAAGTTTAGACAAATCCGTGTACTACCCATAATTCCCATGCTGGCTGAAGTGCCATGCGTTGCAGCTCCCATAGACACTAGCGTCAGAGTTTCCTCTAGTGTATCTACAGGAAACTGTACGGCGCGGAGTCCGCAGTGAGCCTCGCTGTAATGAGTACCCTCAACATAAAGTAGCGTCGCGTTTTCCGCACACCTGGCACATTTACGTGACATTCAAATGTAACCGACAATCTGTATCCCAGGGAGCAAAGATCGAAAAACAAGTCTTTAGTATTCCTACATTCGTGAACAGTATTCCTTAGCGTTTTATTGCACACGTAGTGGCGCACCTTGCTATCGATAATCTTTTTTGCCAGATACTCTACGATTACAATAGACTCATGCACTCTGATCGCACCCTTTCTTCATTGGCACTGAATGCGCATGATCAGTAGTTCGGAGCGCCGCGAGGCAGGGAGTGGACTGCAGTCGTGCGTAGTCGTAGCTACAAACATGGCGCAAGCAATATACGACAGCAACGCTTTTTCTGTGTTTTACGGCAGCAGAATAGCACCGAGCACAAGCCTCGCTTATTCCGAGTATGCCACGTCCGTTCCGCTGGACCTCTCCTGGTGAGCCTTACTGCATTTCTAAACCTTCTTTAGGTTAGGTTACGTGTAACGAATACCTGGAACGCTGGGAAGAACATACTTAGTTCTTACTTCGCGCCGAAACACGAGTGAATTGGCCGCCACTTTGTGGCTCCGCATTGAACACATTTCCGATTCCTTTTCATGGCCGGGCAAATACAATGCAATTATTGAGATGTGTACAGCTACGGGTAAATTGCATAGCGTGTACAAAGGTAAACGAGAAATAACCTGAAACCTTATTAGGTATCTCTAGAGCTGTCCTTAAAGTGCAGTATTACAGCCGGTGTTTACAAATATGACGAGTGTGGATCAGTATTCGTAAATAATAGCTCCTCCGAAATACTCATAAAGCCATTCCCGAAAGAGGCATTGCACCAAGTGGACAACTGGTGTAGTCATGGGTGCCAAAGATAAATGACAAACGCGTCACAGGCAAGGAAATTCTTGTGACTTCATAACTTTTATCAGACTGGCACGTGAACTTTTTACATTGACGCGACAAGTTGGCCAATTTCAGAAAGAATGTCAGTCGCCCTTCTTTTAAACTGAAGTAACGTAGAGTACTGGGCGAGTTGGCATAGAGTCATGTCGAAGCGAAGTGCGAGGAAAACAGGACACAGTAGAGAACACACGGGACAGGCGCTTACTGGGAACTACAGTCAAATGAAAAAAATCCGCATCTTATAGTTCGCAACGACAACACAGATCTGACATCACGTGTGTTAGCCACCCTTCGATATATCTAATAGAAGCGGAGTACGCTTACCTTCAAAAAGACATGTGAGATAACTTCCGTTCGTAGTTCTGTAGATAACCCATGTTTTCTGGTTTTACGCAGGTGGACACAGATTGTTTAATTCTGTTTTCATTATGTTTGTTTTTCTTGCTTTTTTGAGGACGTTCACATGATGTCAGGACTGTGTTGTCGTTGCCAACGATAAGATGCGGATTTTTTTCATTAAACTGTAGTTCCCAGTTAACGCCTGTTCCGTGTGTTCTTTATTGTGTCCTGTTTTCTTCGCGCTTCGCTTCGACATGCTTCCTTTAAACATTGAGTCGTGCCTTAGTGCAATTCAGCGGCAACGAGCTGCGTTCACCATGTCCCAAGCCGACGGGTGCACCGTCTAGCGAGCTGCCTCGTGCGAGTACGGTGCGCGAGGCAGCTCGCTAGCCGGGGGCAGTTGAACGCCATTGTTGCTCTCGTCTACTAAGTTTGAATTGTTTTCATAGGTTCACTTTTAAGATATCGAAGCACTGTCCTCCTTTGTGCCCAAAGCGCCCCTAAAAAATTCAAGCATAACCACGAAGTGAATGATGATGAGTGGGCGAAGCACCGTGAATCCCCCTTACATTGCCCACTCGAGCATGCAAATGCGTGGCAAACACGTGTGTACAGTATATACAGTGTTGTTTTATTGATGTCATAAGGCATATATGGTGTTGACGTGGCCGGTCCCTATAAGCCACGGGCAGGATGCGGCGCGTGTCTTTTATTTGTTTCGCGCGCCTGCGCATTATCGACTCGACGATCAACTGCGGCGCTCGGCCGGGCACCACAGAAATCTGCTCGATATCGCATATATTCACTAAGCCGAGGACATCAACGATCTCCTTGTCCATTTACTGCGCAGTCGTGCCGTCTAAGCGTGAGAAACCTTCACCTCGGGGTCCACTTGTTGCCTGCGTCGCCGTGCTGTAGCAGCTTTGCGAGCCCTCGACTCCGCTTGAAGTTGAGCCGCCACTCTCGCCTTTTCATCTATGTCAGAAGCGACCGTTTTCATCCATGGCTGAAGAAAGGAAGAGAGCGCGCACCGGAAACGCGCGCGCATATAGCCCTTGGGTACCGCAGCGCCCCTAGCGGACTCCGTGTAAACCAGAGCTACGCTAGGCGCGGGGGGTAGGCTCGGCCCTAAGGTGCTTCGCCTCTAAAATACGTGTCTTTTAGGCACAGGAGCTAGCACATTGAAAGCTTCATTACTGCCTTACGCGACACGTTTAAGCCCGCAATGTTTTTCCCGTCGAAAAGAGACAAATACAGAAAAAAAAGCGCGTTACGCCGCTTCAACGTTGGTGCGAATGCAAGCTTCCTTCCTCGACACCGTTCTGACAGCGAGAAATCGATGCTTATATAGAAATTACAGAGTCGCGTTCCATGTCACAAATACAAATATTTGGCCACGTTTTATCGTTATCGTGCCGTAGATCTGAGAAGGTTTAGTCATATCTTACACCAGCAGCCACACATGTGAAGTGACTGCTTGTGTAAAAGGCTACAATGCAATGACTACATTAGCGTTGGCGATCAGGACCAAGTCATTGTCAATACTTCAGTCATTTTTTTAAACAGAGATGCTGTCTAGCAAGTCGTTGCTTGTCAGACAATCGCAGAAAACTGTCATCATCTTAACGGGTATGTGCCACTGTGCGGCCTACCAGGACATTATCATCATCATCAGCAGGTATGTGCCACAGACATTGGGTTAATCCCGTTACTCACCACTGGTCCACTAAAAATAAAGGCAACAATTAGCCCAAGGAATGGCTATCATCAGGGGTATGGACCACAGAAATTGGGCAAATCCCACTACTGACCCCTGGTTCACTAAGAGAGAGAGAAAGCTATAGAAAGAAAGAGAAGTAATGGGAATAAAGACTTAAAAAGATAGAAAGACAAAAAGATATAGAAAGAAATAGAAACACAGAAAGAGAGAACGAAACAGAGATATAAAGAGATAGAAAAAATAGAAAGATCAAGAAAGAAACAGAAAGAAACAGATACAAGGTAGAGATACATGAAACGAAGAGAAAGAAAGAAAAACTAATGAGAAAGAAAGAATGCCACCAAGCTGCGCTCTTCCTTCTGGCTTGGCACGACTATTGCGCAGCTGTCATACTAGGGAACGGGAAAGGCAACGGCGGCTGCGAGAAGAGCCCGAAGCGATGGAAGCCCTACGCCAACGACGACGAGCCCGTAGATCTATCATGGTTACACCGTGAAATGTTCAGTGGTTTCGCCCAGCAGTAATCAAAGCGATACGCCGCTTTGATTACTGCTGCGCTCGCTTGGCGGCAGCCTCTCGAGCTCGCACCTCGGGATCCTGCCGACGAGCACGAGACGCAGCGGCCTTCCGTACCCGGCGCTCCTCGTCGTCCATGGTCCGCCAAGCAGCATGATCCGGCAAGCGCACTCCTCCACGTACGGCGACGATCAAGGAGGATGAGAGATAACGGGCGCAGCAGCCAATCTGAGAGCAGCGGCACCTATAACGCCATCTAGCGTGCATTCACCCAACCGCCATATTGCGCACATCTCTATGGGACAGCGCCATCTAGTATATCGTCACCCAACTGCAGTTTCCATGCATCTCTATGGGGCAGCGCCATCTATTGAATGATACGGGAGACGCGACGGCGGGGGAACGCCGGATGGAGCGACGACCGACCAGGTGATGCTATAAGGAGCTTCGCCCCTAAAAAAAAACCTTGTGGCGTTGCCATGGGGAACGGCGCGCGTGGTTCAAATGTTCCGTTTTCGCCAAACTTCGCTTCGCCCGGCGCCCTGCTTCGCTCACACGGTCGCGTCTCAGTGGTAGTTTCGGGATCGCGTACTGCTGCGGCGTACAGCCCAGCGTCGCGAGCCAAAATCTCGTTGTCAAGTTCTCCGTCCACATCCATTGCAGCGACTGCGGCAAGCTTCGATGGCTTCGATAGCCGTTGTTGCTGCTTTGGGTCCCGCTACTTTCGCTCTGCTGCTGCTAGTGTCGGCGGCTGCGCAGTAAAGGCGGGCAACGTTGGGCACGGCAGCAGTGACGTATGAAAGTCGGATTTCAGGCGGATGATTTGAAGTGCGCTAACGCGATGCGGACCACTAAAACGTGATTTTATTTCAAAATAAGCACTTCCTTGGCATAAAAGTAGCACTACGAGGTTTCTGGACCGCTATTTCAACAATCAACGTCGACTTAATATTTGCCTTTAGTGTCCCTTTAAGTGTAGCGTGAAAAACCAAGAGCCTGACAACACCATCGGTGGAGAAGTGGTGCGCTTGTGTACGTCAGATGGCTTGCAATTATTATTCCTGACATGATTGTCACTCGAGGCGTTTTAAAAGTCTCGCAATTCTACGTCACTGGTTTTTGAGTAATAACAACCTAATTTCTGGGGTTTTCGCAAAATATCCACGTCTCGATTATGAAGTGGTCGTTCCAGCCTGACGTAAAATAACGACCGCGAAAGCAGCAACGTCGTTGGTTATCGCGTCCAATAATGCGGAGTTTTTGGTCTATTTTATTCCATTTATTTTTTTTCCTGCTTCAGCAAGTTCCGCGAATGGTAAGTAATAGGGTGGTCTTTTCCTTTTATCGCCTGGTTGATTGCAGCGGAGTTCAGATGCCGATGTATACCAAAATTTCGCGGACGGTTTAAAAGCCCTAAATATTCTCAGATTTTTTTTATCGGTGAGCACTACATCGATATTTCATTAAAGCCGCTTTGGGCTGAACGTTCCGTACTCAGTGAGCATCAATGCTTACATATCTTGAACGAGGGCAAACGATGTTGCTGAAAAAAATTCGGCAGATCCCACGTACCGTGGGACTTGATGTTATGCGAAGCATGTGGCGGGTAGTTGACTGTGGCGTAACTTTTTTTACTGAGCGACACCTTAAAAAATGATGCTAAAGATTTGTATATATTTTACACGCACACATATATATGTTGAAGAGCCGCATACGTGTTATATAACCAGTTGTTTACGGTTGGGTAACGCAGCCAATGGCAACGTGGGTATTACCAAAACCAGAAGCGGTAAGCTGATATGTAGTGCTTATATGTGTCCAGAAAACGCACGCACGTTTCACGAACCCGTGTGCATGTGTGCATGAAGTTCTTGACAGTTCTTGAACAAGGGCATCATCACCATGATCAGTGAGCACCAACGGCTGGTCATGACTTGTTATAGGATACGGTCGTGATCGTGGTGACGAGGGGTCCATGTGTAGTGAAGTATGTGGTATAGTAGAGCTGCTGGAATTCTTGGATGCCTCGGTCATTTCGTCGACAAATTATCTGCCCACAGAGCCAGCGACATGTCCGAACCTGAAGCCACCCTTCGTGTTGGTGAGGTATAGGCCGTCGAGGCTGGTAGGCCTGGATAATGCTACGTAGACCAACTTCAGTGGATGGTGTTTGTCGTATTCGTAGACTACCTGGGCGTATGTGACCTACGTAGACTAGTCTACAAAGCGGCTGTCAATTAATCTGGCATCATCCTCGGTCAGCATGAGGCCATCGCCCAGCCTCGTACAAAATGAAGAGGACACTGCGTCGTTCTGGTGGACGAAGTGCACTTTACGGTGCTGTGATGTGGATATCATATGTAACATTCGTTCATGTATTCCTCCGGGGTCGATCAATGCTCCAATATAGCTTCCTGAATCATAGGAATACAAATGTAATGTTTATTAGACTGCTATAAAAGAGGAGCCAACACTGGAACTACAGACGTTCATCTGATATGACGCCTGTATCGTAGGAGTACACATCGTAGGAGTATCATGTAGTGTTTATTGCTGTCTTGTAAAATTAGATAGCCAGCACCACAACCACAATTGACGTTGCACCGATAGTACGCCTGCGTAGGCTGTTTTTCCAAGCCAGTTTATAGACCTCGCGTGGCTCAGTGGTAGAATACCTGATTGCCACGCAGAATGCTTGGGTTCGATTCCTGCTGGGATCCTAATTTTTATTATTTCCATTCGCTGAGTCAACGCTGCCGATGTTGGTTTTCCTTAACGCTCTAGCATTTAAGTTACCAATGTCTGTTCTCGCCGTTCCTGGGTAGATATAGACTGTCAATCACCTGTGGCGCATACCCGTACACCGCGGCCCGTGGTAAACGAGTATGTGCCACACGTGTCTAGTGGAAAGGGTTTGACGACGTACGCGACAGGATTTTAACGTTATTCATGTCATGACCCGGCAATCATATTCGTCAAATCCCCTTACCCTCTCATGCAAATTTTGGTCTACACCAACTTAAGAAGGCGATCATGAGAGCACCCAGACGTAGGCGGCTAGATAGATAGATAGATAGATAGATAGATAGATAGATAGATAGATAGATAGATAGATAGATAGATAGATAGATACGTAGATAGAAACGCTCAAAGTGCCAGAGGTTCGCTAAGAAATGCTTCGCATTTAATAATGAATCTTTAACGTTTGCACCACCACGCTTTCTTTTTTTTTCCACCCAGCCACAGTCGCAGCCCACGTACAGTCAACAGCGCCGTTAGTAGTGATGCCACGAAGCACACAACAAGAAAGGCTTTGGAAGAGCAAGCATCAGCAAGTTTCGACTACAACGGGAGGTGAGCGCTGGCAGGAAAGCTTTGCTTTTGGTGTAATTAAAGTAAGCCGTAGGAATAACTGACTTGACTCCAAGAGAAGGCAAGCGCCCGAGGGGGAGGCGGAAAGTTAGGTGGGCAGAGAGACTAAGAAGTCTGCGGGAATCACGTGGCTACATCAAGCACAGGACTCTGTTAATTGGACTCTGAATTATGGATTTATGAATTTGAATTTGAATTGTGAATTTTTATAAATTCATAATAATTTATAACCTGTCTTTCTTTATTCACTCTAAGCATTGTAATTTTGCGTGGTGAGATAGAAGCGCGTGGTTGAGATCTGCTACGCAAGCTGCCGCAACGATACAGCTGTTCACAAGAAGGCCGTCTGTTCTTTCAGTTAACTGCAATTGCCCATGCTATTTAATACACATGTTCCGATATCATATGCTTCTATGTAACTTTACCAGAACAAAAACCATCGACGTCGTACTAGTTTTGTTTTCTAAAGCATATGTTCCGAATATATGTAAAACCGGAAGCTGGTGCTCAACCGGAAGTGTTTAAAAGGAAAACAGGAATATCACTCGTTGCTCGTTCCCCTAAAAAAATGTTTGCTGCACAGATGGCGCCACTACCAATGTTCTGCAACTAAACGCGACATCTGGGATCAACGGTATTTCACCCGATGTTTTGAGTGCGGAACACTTTGCGCTCAGGCAGTCGTCTCATGTTGTCGCTTGGCGTCACGTAGGCAAAACCACGTATAGTGTAGCCATGTATAGTATTGTATAGCAAAGGTTAAGAAAGGGGAGTGAAGGTGAGGAGGAACGACATGAGAAGTGGAGAGGGTAAAGCGTAGCACAGCCATGTGTAGTGTATCATAGGGATGAGGTGGGAAAGGAAAGTGAGGATGAGGAGGAATGATGTGAGGGTGAGGAAGGGGGCGCCACTGCATCACAAATGAAGGTTTATTGCCCGCCATGGACGCCGAGCAGGCTCCACGTTTGGAACGCCAGCGCGCGCTCGCCTTGAACGCTAGCGTCGCCGAACGGCAAGCGAATCACTGCTGCGCACTTCGTATAGCTTTCACGTTGAGTGGAACTGGATACATTTTTAGTAAATGCGCTCGCTATATTCTTATCTCGCAGCATTCCTGGAGTCAGCGGGGAATCCTCGAGCCGCCAGCTGGAACAAGGAACCCTGGTCGACGACCCAGCTCTCTCGTGTCCTACTTGCGACTTCACTTTCGCCAGCACGGCAAACTTCCGTAAACACGTCGAGCACCACGAGGCCGGAAGAAGACATCTATGTCGCGAATGTGGTGCGTTGTACAGGACTCCTTCTGAGTTAAAGGAACGCAGTCACACACACACTGGCGAGAGGCCATATCAGTGCGGACGTGTGCGGAGAAAAATTTGCCATGAAGAAAAACATGAAGAGGCACAAGACGACGCACACCAACGAAAGGCCCTTTGAATGTCATCTCTGTGCGGCTGCGTACAAGAGGCGAGCTAACCTGGTCCACCACATCAAGAAGCACCGCGCGGAAATCTGCGAGCGTGACGCCATTGTATCACAACTGTCCCCAATGAAGAAGAAAAAGAGTTGCTTTCCGTTGCAGCGCCTGCTATTTAGGTGGAAACGCGGGCAAACCACCTAGCTATATACTTACCGCGTGTAAACGCAGTTGGTCTGATTTTACAACTTCCGACTACAGCCGGAAAAAGACAGTGCAAACATTTTTGTTGCCATCTCAAGACCGTATACGCATATCCTCTTTTAGCATTTTACTTTCCGAATGTGCAGTCTTACCATAGCTCTCTCCCTGTTTATGTAATGAGCACGTTATGCTTCTTTTATTTCGGAACATTATTAACGAGGCACGTTAGTTGTCAATAAAAGCATTCACGCATTTTATCGAAGTTGCAATGTTTATTGCGATAGCAATAATATAGACGGTCTCGACGGGTTTCTGCCGTCACGGTTGCCGTCGCCGTCATGTCCTTCCGGTATGAAGTCCAAATTGATAAGATGCCCCCGTGCATTGTATGATCTACCGCGCTTAAAAGCGCGCGAGCGGGGGCGACGAACGCGGCCGAAGCAGAGTTCAAACAAGACGGCCCATCGCTCGGAGGGTGCATGCGATAACATCACCCCGCTCGGAAGGCCTGCCGTCGAAGCAGACAGGAAATGCCCCGCCCGTCTTTAACGAGCCTTAAAAGACGCGAAGACGGGGGGGGGGGGGGGGAGTGTCGCGTCGCGCGAGGAGCAACTTTGAACTTTGAATCTAAAGGCGCGGTGGCGATCGCTGGCGCGCGCGTATGTCGAAAGCCATCACAGCGGGCGGCTCGTATACCCGTCTATGTGCTGCGCTCTCAACGCGAAGTGACTTTGCGCGGAGCATCTCTCCCTGGAGCGGCCGTATTCTCTTACACCAGCATTTTGTAGTTACGCGAGATCGGATGCAAAAACGCTAGCTGCCAGCCTCACTTCGTGCAACACTACAATTTCTTGCTATCTCATTCATTGATTCACCCTTGCGGTGAAACTGACTTTTTTCACAAACAGCTGCCCAGATATTGTGGCGGCCGGCAGTAGGTTATTTTAAAACGGTGGCTTTGCGTTGTTCAGCTGGCACATTCCCGCCACGGCGGTTGTACTTCAGTGCAGCAAAATACAAGCACACTTCCATACCTGGGTATATTCGCATGGTAAAGGAATCCCAAGTGGACGCACCTCGTGTTGTTTATTGGGAGCATGGTGTTTCATAATACTACACTAGAGGGAAACGTGGCACTAGTGTCTATGTCGAGCTGCAACGCATGGCGCTTCAGTCAGCGTGGGATTGACGGGCTAGTGCATGGATTTGCCTAAGCTTCATTCTTTCGGTTCCGTGTGGCCCGCAGCCGCTTCGTCGGAGGACGAAATTCATCAAAATTCAGCAATCCCACTTCGCCACCCGTGTGCAATTCTGGGCACTGTCAAATTCAGCCCTAGTCAAAATTTTTGCAATGGCGGCTTTTTAAGCCAATCGGAAAAGCCGCAGCAACCCTCCAGGACTATAAGAGTTGACCAATAACGGAATTTGACAATGTCCAGAAAAGCACCCCTTCTGATTTGACCAATTCAAATCACTTGGTGAGGTTCACAACCAACTGTTTTTTGTGCGAAACGAAAGCCAAAATACAACATTAAACAAATCCACAAGTGCGTTTCAAGGCGCAATCACGAATAAAATTCGGCAGATCCCACGCTCCATGGGAGTCGATGTTATGCGAAGCATGCGGCGGAAGCATGCGGCGTAATTTTTTACTGGGCGAAACGTTACAGAATGACGCAAGAGATTTGTATAAATTTTATACGGACACATAAAGATGCTGAAGAGCCGCACATGTGTTATATAACCTGTTGTTTACAGTTGGGTAACTCTGCCAACGGCAACGTGTGTATTACAAACACCAGAAGCGGTAAGCTGATATATAGTGCGTATACTTGTCCCTTATGATAGAGAACGCACGCACGTTTCACGAACCCGTGTGCATGTGTGGAAGAAGTTCTTGACAGTTCTTGAACAAGGTCATCATCACCGTGGTCAGCGAGCACCAGCAGGTGGGCATGACTTGTTACTGGATTCGGTCGTGATTGCGGTGACGAGGGGTCCATGTGTAGTGAAGTATGAGGTATAGTACAGCTGTTGGAAATCGTGGATGCCTCGGTCATTTCGTCGACAAATTGTCTGTCGATAGAGCCGGCGACATGTCGGAACCTGAAGTCACCGCTCGCGTTGGCGAGGTATAGGCCGTCGAGGCTGGTAGTCCTGGATAGTGCTACGTAGACCAACATCAGTGAATGGCGCTTGTCCTATTCCTAGACTACCTGGGCGTATGTGGCCTACGTAGCCTAGTCTAAAAAGCGGCTGTCAGTCCGTGTGGCATCATCCTCGGTCTGCATACGGCCATCGCCCAGCCTCGTTAGAAATGAAGATGACACTGCGTCGTTCTGGCGGACTAAGTGCACTTTACGGTGCGATGATGTGAATATCATAAGTAACTATCGTTGTTGTACTCCTCCGGGGTCGCCCAATTCTTCAATATAGCTTGCGAAACCATAGGAATACAAATGTATTGTTTATTAGACTGCTATGAAAGCGGAGCCAACACTGGAACCACAGACGTTAATCTGATATGACGCCTGCATCGTAGGAGTATCATGTAGTGTTTATTGCATTCTTGCAAAATTAAATAGCCGGCACCACAAACACACCTGACATTTCACCGACATTATACCTGCACAGGCTGTTTTTCCAAACCAGTTTAAAGACCTGGCGTGGCTCTTTGGTAGAATACCTGATTGCCACGCAGAATTCTTAGGTTCGATTCCTGCTGGGATCCTAATTTTCATTCTTTACACTCGTCGGGTCAACTCTGCCGATGTCGGTTTTTCTTAATGCTCTCGCATATAAGTTACCAATGTCTGTTATCGCCGTTCCTGTGTAGATAAAACTGTCAATCACCTGCGGCGCATACCCGTACACCACGGCCCGTGGTAAACGGGTATGAGCCACATGTGTCTGGAGGAAAGGGTTTGACAACGTACGCGACAGGATTTTCACGTTATTCACCTCATGACCCTACAGTCATATATTTGTCAAATCCTCTTACCCTCCCATGCCAATTTTGGTCTACACCACGTTAAGAAGGCGATCATGAGAGCACCCAGACGTAGGCGGCTAGATAGATAGATAGATAGATAGATAGATAGATAGATAGATAGATAGATAGATAGATAGATAGATAGATAGATAGATAGATAGATAGATAGATAAATAGATAGATACGTAGATAGAAACGCTCAAAGTGCCAAAGGTTCGCTAAGAAATGCTTCGCATTTAATATAGTCTTATAGCCCCACCCAGACGACCGAAGCTCTGCAGACGATCGCCTCTGGGACTAAAGAAATAGTCCCGCTCATGCACTATGGAATGTTCTCCGTAGGAAGGATCAACGGCTGTTAGACTCATGTCAGCCTGTAGTGCGCGCCCACTGACGCGGACCTGTGCGCATCCGCCTTTGAGAAGGGAATGCTGTGGACTTCTAATGTTGTATGCAACTATAGGCAAATCAATGCGCTACCCATCATTCACATGGTGGCGGAACGACCGAAGCGCCACAGATCCTTCTTGTAATTATTGTAGGAAGCTACGATTGGATAACCGGTGGTCATTAAGGGTAACTGACTGGATTCCAAGAGATGGCAAACGCGTGAGGGGGCGGCAGGAAACTAGGTGGGTAGATGAGATTAAGAAGTTTGTCGGTATAACGTGGCAGCAGAAAGCACAGGACCGGGTTGATCGGCGGAACATGGGAGAGGCCTTTGCCCTGCAGTGGGCGTAGACAGGCTGATGATTATGATGATTGGAAACACGCGGAGCAGGATAAATGCACACACGCGGCGCCACGTCTTGATATCATGCGCTCTAACTTTAGCTGATAAGAGGCTGCGCGTCAACACTATGACACACCTTCATGCTTACATCAAAATTTTTGTCCGTGCGTATAAGGATACGAAGCTTCCAGATGATGCGGAATATGTATTATCGTGGATTCATTGGCGAGCAAATCTTACATAAAATAAGGCTCATTCGTCACAGTATATCGAAGAGCGACATGGGGGTCCTAAGAAACGCAGCTTAGCTGATTGCGACTCGAACGCAACACTTTGGGTCTGCGACCAGTCTTCTTTTCATTCTTTATGCTTCAGAACGACACTTTTATTATGCACGTGTGCGGAACTCCGGGGCAATACAAACCAGCGGCGGTTCTTCATCATGAATCAGTCGTTAAGTAGGCGAACCTTCCATCATTTCGCCCACCATTGAAAATACGGACACGGCGGCCAGGATCGAACCCATGACGTCGAGTTACAAGCGCGCTACGTCATCGTCACCGTCTATCACGGCGGGTGCAACGGTCACTAAGCGCGCATGCGCTGCCTAATCATAATCTGTAGCATTCAATCGACTGCTTCAAGCAGGGTTGTGCGCAGAATCGAAGCGGAGAGCTGCGTTTAGATTAGACTAGACTGATTTGAAACGCCGTCGCCGCCGATCATTTCCCTATGGGCGGCTGCTCAGGGCTGACGCGAATACGCGACAGTTTTTCGACATTCGAATCAAGCGAGCAGCGATGCCGGACCGACCGGACACGGCGGAACCCCTGTCTGCTGAGGTAGCCCAGTTTGTGTCGGCCCTGCTCAACGTTTTCAGCGAGAACCTCTGCGTCGAAGGCTTTACTGCGTCCCTATGGACGAGTAAGTGTTTCACATTTACCCGTGCTCAAGTTTCGCGACTCGTGTTTTATAACTGTTGTCTTGCGGGGTGTACCATTCACCCTTCATTTGACCTCTAAATTGGCGTAGCCTGTCGTTGTGGAGTGGTACAAAATATGAGTAGCAGTCTCTATACACGGTGCGCACACCAGGCCGATTTATGCGACCTTTTATTGATAGAACACGACACGTAACCAGGAAAAAATGCCGTAGTAGATTAAACGAGGTCATTGAAAGTAAACGCGGCCTTAACGCGACACCTTCGTGCAAGCAATAGTCACGGCGCTTTCCCGCTAACACGTGGTTGCTGATGTTATTTTATGTGCGACATTTATTCACCGACTTGACTAGCGGATATTCTCTCTCTTCAGCGCCTTCTTACGTTTACATCGAAGATAGGCGCACTGAAAAAGTTCTGAGTAGGTGACAATGTCTGATAACGAGAAGGCGGCTATTCATTTTCCTGTATTTCTTTTCTTTGCGTTCGACACTCGCTTCTTCTTGCAAAGATCGGTTACTTGTGCAGCTCCATTGAGTTACGAGAATGCTAAACATAAGCATTGTGCCTCATGATAAAACTAGAAATTTTTATTTCTTCTCATGGGACACGCGATGCTTATCTAATTCGTTATTTTTCGAGTCCTTCCTTCCTTTCTGCACAGTCTTCTGCTTTGTTCGCGTACTGCGGCAATTTGTCATTGAGTATGTATGTCAGATTATGGACAGAAAACTACACACTCGAAGGTCAACGACAGCGCTGCCGCAGTTCCCGATGTAACAAAGCTATTGCAAAGTAAGTCGTTAAAAAAAGCAGGAAAACAGAAGGCGAGAGCACCAGCGCCTCACAGATCATCGAAATGGACTGAAGTTGCGTCCATGTTTCAATTTAGCTTTTCACTGACGTAAGGGTCGCAGACCTGTACTATCCGACGTGAAGGTGCGACATCGGTTTAAATATAATACGGCGCTTGCACTCGAAGTATCTTTTAATGCCAAAACGGGTTATAAATATGTAGCCAAGCCTACAGTAGCGCTGCGCGGGGCAAAAATAGAATATCGGAATGTGCACTATAAACACGTTCCTAACCTGCAAGATGCCAGGTTCGTAATACGTGTTCCTTTAGTTAGTTAAGTTTTTTCTATAACATTTAAAACGAGTTTTTCGACAGGTTTTCATTTCTCAGCAAGTGCTCAAGTTGTCGCCTTCTCGTCTCTTGTTTAATTCATTTAGCAATGAATCACCAGCTCGCCCAGTAACCTCCCCTTCATAGAATAAAGCCACCAGTGCTACTTGGCCGAACCTAACTTCTGAATGAAGCCCTCATAACTTATGTTGCGTTGTATTTTGCGCCTCTTCGGGCTAGCCACACAGTTCGATAAACACTGGCCTTCTCACTTTGCTGCTGGTCCCTTCCGTACTTTCAGCAATAAAAGACAGTGTTAATCCTTCAAGGTCACAGCTGCGCATGCGGATTTTACAGCGCCGTGTAAAGAGTTTACAGCCATTTTTTATATTGTTTCCCTCGCAAAATTAGCGGTGGTAAGAAGCCATGCCTACCAGGGTCATGGCTGTCCACTAGACCTGTTGTATATCCCGTCTCGAATGATATCCTCAATACAAATTACAGGAACAAGAATACTTCGGTTGAAATGCAGTGTGAGTCTCCATGTTACACATACCACAGAAATTTATGTAAATGTAAAAGAGTATACACAGCATTCCAATCTGCCAGCTTTTTGTAGTCAGTTGGTAAACTTTGTTCCTTGAATGGGGAACCCTGCGCACGCCGATGGTTAAAGCAAGGGATGCACAAGCGTGTTGTGCATTTGTGTTCGTGACAAACAATAGTGCGTCAGTCGATTGTTTGTCACAAATTCCTGGCCGTATGGAGAGCCATCTACTCCAACGATTGTGCCCGTACATGATTGCAACTGTAAGACGCATACAATGCATACAATGCATACAAAAGCCACCTTTACGAAACGGAACGTGAGATTCGAGGAGACAAATAACTGCGTAACTTACATTCCATGTTCTATGGTGGCGAAGTCTTCAAAGAAATAAAGTAGCGGTGCCGTTAGTTCTACTGCCTTCGACTTGTTTGGCGAGCCGCATGCGAACTTAGAAGCGAATTATCTAATAGGAAAGTAACAGTGCCTCCTTTCTTTTACGTTTACCGCAGTTGCTTACCATATGAAACTCGAAATACGATACGAAATGGTAGAAATAGTGCGTTCATATGAAGTTCGAATAAACTAGTTCTGCCTCGAACGCGTGCCACTACAACAAAAGTAAAGGAAACGTTTGGGACGGGACGACAAGCTTGGAACACGGCATAATATTCCTTTTGCTCCTTGTCGTTCCGCTTTCGGCGGCGCCCATGTCGGGGTCCTGACGTATTTTGAAATGGCCAAAGAAAAGCGCTCGTAGTGCCGTAGTACAGGGATCACTCGCTTAGTACACTGACAAGCAGAACTGACCAATCATGAAGTGTCAACACGGAATAGTATTTATTTTTCTTTGGTACGACACAGGAGTCCTCAACAAGTAATGGTGCCCTCCTCTCAGTGTTTTCGCATACAGCTGTGACAGCGCGCTGCGTGTGGCCTAAAAAAGCATTAGCGCCGCTCTCAGAAGTTCTTTCAAAAGAATGTCCGCGTAAGAACATTGTTGCAAGCGGCCTTCCCCTGAGCTGAACAGCGTATTTTTGTCATTCCTTTATATATAATTGTTTCCTTAGGCACAAGCCGTCCACCGAAGCAGGCGGCGATGGTGATAGCCCCAGTCTGCAACGGACGTCGCCGCTATCCCAGGGCGATTCCGTGTCGCCGAGCCGGATATCCGAGCAAGATTGGCCTGAGGCCGATTGGATTCAGGACGATCCTTGGGGCACTAGAGAGTGGCGCAGTCCCGTGAAGAGGTAAGGAAGACGTAGGTATGGTGGCGGAAGCAGATTGGCCCTAACGAAGAAATAGAGATTGATCGCACTGAAGGCTCATTCACACCTGCGACTAGAACCGGTGGCGTGACCCATTGCGGCTGGCCACCAAAAAAGCCACTCAAGGTGATTGCTGCTCACACATGCGTGCGATCTACACCCGTCACCACCCGTCGCCACGACTGAAAAATCGAGGAGCTAACGACTGAGTCAAAGCGGTCGCTTTACGACCAAAGCGGCCACTTGTGAATAACTTGAGGGTTGACAGTATTAACAAATAAAGAAAAAACCTGTTCGCGATACCTGTGCTTGTCGCAGATGTGCACGAGCGCTAACGCTGGTAACCGTTCCAAAGGACCCCGAAAACATTGCTGTCATTTGTTATGTGTATTTCCTTCAGGCAAAATCCGTCCCCCAAACGGAGTGGCGATGGTGCAAAATCGAAGTCGCCGGGCAAGTCGCCTCCATCCGAGGGCACACGCTGCAAGCTGGGTAGCAGGACAGGCACAAGTTCGATATCGGTGCAAAATTGGCCTGAGGCCAGTGCTTCGGGTACTCAACAGAGGCACAGCCCCACCAAGAGGTACGATCACTGTGCACATCGACCAAGATGGCGAAATTGAGAACGACAGCGGTAGCGCTGGTAACAGTTTCAATGATCCCACGAACATTGCTGCCATTTCTTTCTTTAGGTCAGCACCGTCTCCAAAACGGGGCAGCGATGGTGACAAACCTAAGTCGCCGGGGAAGTTGCTGGCATCCAAAAGATCCATTCGCAAGTGGCCCAGCTCGATATCTGAGCGAGATTGGCTTGAGGCGGGTGCTTCGGGTACTCAACAGAAGCACAGCTCCACGAAGAGGTGCGGTCATTGTACACATCGGCCAAGATGTCTAAATACAAATAACGACAGCGTTAGTGCCAGTAAATGTTTCAGGAATCCCGCAAACATTGCTGTCACATTGTTCTTGCTTTTTTTTTTCTTAGGTTCAAGTCGTCCGCCAAACCAAGCAGCGACGGTAATAAACCTAAGACCGAAGGTACGTTGCAGTCACCAAGGACGGCCCACTCCAAGCGGCCTAGCTGGATATCGGAGCAAGATTGGCTTGAAGCTGGCCCTTCCGGCACTAAACAGGGATCCAGCCAAGTGAAAAGATCGGCTCGTGGTCACACACCCACCAAGACATCGCGAAAGCAGCAAAAGACGACTCCTGCGAGTCCTATTGCATCAGTATTCCCTCGCCGCCGCCTGAAATATACGGAAGACTTCTTCGGCCAGTGTGAACCGGTAGCCGACCCGGGCATCTGTGGCGTAGACAAAGAGGACTGGAAGGACCATGCGATGCCGGCAGCAGAAGATCCCGTAGAAGGCGGCCAACGCCAACCTTTGGAGCCCGACCCTGCAGACTTCTTCTCGAGGGCGTTCGACGAGGTAGCGAGGTTAGGTTTGGAATCGCAAGACTTACTAGCGTCGTGGTGCGCCGCGTTGTGCGATGATGACCAGCCGTCCGGAGACGACCCGTCTTCATAGCGCGCCTTCGTCGGGCCGTCGTGGTGTGTACCACTGGTACGCCATTCGTGTCACACAAGAACTTCTTATCGGCATCCCGCGTTCATCTTCACAGTGGAGAGTGCACTATTTCATTCATCGCCCATTTTTGACATTCAAAAAGTGGTAGCCTATTTTGATTCCCCATTCTATTTATCAGTGTACTTCGTTGCTTTTAGAGGATTTTAGGTTTTTTGATTTTAATAAACTGCGTGCCCTATTGTGCGCACAGGAAAGAATCAAGTAATCACATGACAGTGTCTGGTCATGATTCTTGTCAGCTTTAATATCTTGTACATGTACTGCATCCGTTCTTGCAGCACTGCTCCATAAAACTTTGATTTCTGTCTGTGCAGTCGTGTTTTCTTCTTTTTCACCTGCGCATATGTTTCCCTCGTTCAGGCTTACTCATCTGCTTAGCCTGCTTCACGTAAGTGCACACGTGTGACACATGTCATTCCCGGTGCATCTTGGTTTGAAGGAGTTCGTGAAACACAAGAAACGCGCGGCACAAATTTAAGAAGGACCAACTGGACGGGCGCCCGTGCAGCTTATTGTGTTAATCGTTTTCGCTTAAAGCTGTCCTGTCGATGTTCATGTTACTCGCATGAAGTGTTGCCAATTTCTTCAAACGCGCTGTTTTTACTCGCCGCCAATGATGTGCAAGTTGAGCTGAGGGGCGGCACCATGTGGCGGTGAAGTGAAAACGAAACTTTGCCGTACGTGCCTGAACACTACTTGGAATAACAGTAAGGTGACTTGTTGGGGGAGTTGGTTCATTCTTACGGTAGAATAGCGCAAATACGAAGACGAGAGAAGATGGGCGACGAACATGCGCTTGTTCGTCTCCCATCTTCTCTCGTCTTCGTATTTGCGCTATTCTACCGTTGGAATAACAGTGGTCGCATTCGTCAATCACCCTGAGAAGAGCAAAAGAATCGACCCTCGTTACACGAAGTGAGCTAACGGAAGAGGCAAATGCAGGAACAATAAGGAAAGGCGTGCTTGATTGGCTGCTCAGCATTTTGAAAGGGGAAAATATCATACTAAGCAACTCCTAACATCTTACTGCAACGATAGATAGATAGATAGATAGATAGATAGATAGATAGATAGATAGATAGATAGATAGATAGATAGATAGATAGATAGATAGATAGATAGATAGATAGATAGATAGATAGATAGATAGATAGATAGATTCCACTCTGTGAACGTGGATGGCCAGCGAAGCTGTTTAGCACGCGACACAGAGCCGATCTTGCAAGCTAAATTTAAGTCGGAAGTGTTTCTCTAGAAAGACCCTTTTGAAGTTAGCGTCGTTACAAGCATCGTTACCTCTTAGCGTCGTTACCACTTAGAATACCAGGCCGGCGGCCGTCTTTGGGTCTGGACGCCGACGCGGACTTAGCGACAAGCTTCTTCGACGATACTTCGGACCGTACAGGGCACTCCAATGTCTCGGCGCCCTAGACTGCGAGGTTGTCCGCGACGGCATGACTAACTCTCACAGGTGCCGGCCACGCCCCAAAGTCTTGCATGTGGTGCGCCTCGAGCATTTTTATGCGCGCTAGCGAACTTATAGAAATTTGTTTTTCCCACTTGTTTTTGTGCTTTTCCTATATTCATGTATAAGTTTCTTTCTTCGAAATCGTGTTCTTTTGCAGCACCAGGACTATGCTTTTTCAGAGAAGGACAATGCCACGCGCTCTTTCATGTAACCGTCCCGTTGCACGTGTGACCACTGCCTTGATCGCGCCATGCCAAAATGACGAACATTCACGACAGAGAGAGAGATGGAATATATGAAAGGTAGGGAGGCTTACTAGACTACTTTCAGTTTGCTACCCTACAGATGGGGAGTGGAATAAGGGAGTAAAAGAGAAAGAGAAGGAAAGTCACATTTCACAACACACACACACATACTGCAGGATTTCACAGGCGGTCGCTCAATGCTGTTGCCTTCAAGTACTGCAAGAGGGCTCGTGTGGCTTCCTTGGTTACGGCGCTGTGAGACCAGGCTCCCAAGATCTTTCCTGGAGTACAGGGCCGATCATCGAGTCTCCTCGAGACACACTGGATAGTCCGGCGATCTTGTTCAAGTTGGAGACAGTAGCACAAGAGATGATCAATAGTCTTTGTTGCAGTTAATGCACATGCATGACCTTGCCATACAATTGCGATAGCTTAATGAGTTGGTAAACGCTACACCGACCCACAACCGTCACGGCATTGTAGTGTCACGTCGAGAAATCTGCGACGGCATTGTTCTAATAGGTTGGAGCGCGCAACGTGAACAGTAGATGTTGTTCTGGAACTAACGCAGTCACCAAGGAGAAACCTGGAATCTTCAATGCCACATACCTAAATGCCGACACGCCTTACCGTTGATCCGATTACTCGACCGCCGACGGCTTGTTCTCGCCCCTTTCCCTTTGCCGTGCACAAGCTGGCCCACATAAAGCATTCTGTATTTCCTAGTCTTGCTGCAGCCTTCCTCACCGTCACAACCACGTGACCGTATGCTCCATTGCAGTTTTGCATTTGAACGTAAATGGGTCTCCTTGCGGCATTCTCGGCTTCGCGACATGCATCGTCTTGTCTGAATTGGCTTGGGGTGTGTGAATATTCGAAAATTTAGAATAACGCATTGAATAGCGTTCTATTCGATTCGGCACTCGAATCGAATAGCGCATATTCGAAATACCGGCTGTTTTTCTAATTATTTTTGAATAATCAGCAACGACGAAAAATGCTCGAAGGAATGGGACGTGGGAACACCGAGGGGTACTTTTCTTGTCTTCAAGTACACGTTGCTGGGCTGGTCGGTTCCTGTTCAGGTACAAGCCACAAAAATATGGCTGTTTTTGCGCAAGGAAATCTTTGGGGACGAGATCAAGGGGAGCGCAAGCTTTCGGCTGTTTATTTAAGGAATAGTGCAACTAAATATATTACGCTTTGTATATAACCAAATATATGACGCCGTGGTGTCCCTGCTTAAGAGGCGGAGACACCACGACTCGAGAATTGTTGGAGGCAATCCGTATAAAAGCACGAGGTTCCATATGCATCAGTGATCCTTCATTGTCTCACTCGCAGGCAGAGAGCGAGTTCATAGAACACAGTTTGTGATTAGGGTGGTATGCGCTCGATGTGTGCCTAGCTTGCTGCGCATGTCTGTGCATATATATTTCGTTGCACTATTCCTTGAATAAACAGTCGAATGTTAGCACTCCCCGTGACCCCTTCCATCGTTATTTCCTTGCGCGAAAATAGCCATACTTTTGTGGATTGTACTTGTTTTCTTGTCTTCATCATCGAATTACCCGTATGCATGCCGCTCATGCACTTCCGGCACTATCTACGCCATATTGATCACTGGATGAAGGCGTTTTGCTTTAAACTCCAGTGTCGCTGACGCAGCAGTGTCAGCAATCAACTATCATCACTATGAAATTCATGATCATGTTAACTCATGAAGATTTCAAAATACTTAAGTATCACTTTTATTTAAAAGCTGCTGACAAAGTACCGCCTTGATTAGGCCTACTGTAGTCGCTGTCATATTTTAACCTTCAGTTACAAAATATTTCGAAGGCCCTAATTGCTGCTCAGTATAAATAATTGCAGTATTATTCATAGGTTACAAGTAATCGTAATGCTCCTTTGTTAAAGCTTGAGAATATTTGTTTCAAATAAAATGTGTAACTCTTGGGCTGTTTTGAAAATTGTCACCTTATCAGTCTAGGCCTGTTTTGAACATTGTTGCCTTACTATTCGAAAACCATTCGAATAGAATTTGATTTGTATTCGTATTCGATTCGGTGTCAACACTGTTCGATTCTGTTCTGAAATTCACTACTTGCACACCCCTAGACTTGGGGTTTTGTGCAAGATCTTAACTGGTGTTTGCCGTCCACATGTTTCCTTGCTTATATTTAGCGATCCGGTGGTGAGTGCCGGGCTTCGCCAAAATCATGCGGCACATACGTTTCCGTTGACGCGCAGGAAAAATACACGGAACCATAGCCACATACAGTCTCGATTTACACGAGCTTTCGTTTCACCAATGCTTCGTATTTTAAGAAAGCTTCGCGACAAATCCCCCTCTAGCAGCGAGCAACCCGGTTCTTATTCTACCGCATAGGCTGCAATAAAGCGTCCCTGCCTTCTCCCAGCTTTTCTAATGCTGTTTGAATGTTACTTAGAAACGGAGAAAAATAGAACAAGAAACAGCGTCCTCATTTTAATGGTTTGACGTTTCCCTATTGCTTGACCTTTAGCTCTGTCATTCTAAGTACAAGAAACAACCTCTATCAGGCTTTAAACAGTGAAGCCGTTTAAGCCTGACGTTAGGCCGTGCAGTATGAACAAACACTATCATCATCATGATCTACAACTACCTTCTAGCGCGTTGCTCAGCCGGCGCGTTCTCTCTTCATCCTCTTATTCATCTTAAGACTTTGCTAATTGATACACGGCTAATTAAGACCGAGCTGATTAGGAACATACTATGACTATGATACTATTAATCATTAGTTCACATAGCCACGACACTTCGCCAAGCGGTGTAGTTCTTAAGCTCCACATAGGTAAGCCTTCAATGCCTATAGCCAAACCTAGCAACTCCCTAGTCGAACTTGTAGAAAGTCTACAGTAGCTAGGTAAGCCAGAAGTTCCGCTGTTAGCCCAGCCTTCCACCTCTCATGCAAGCTGTCCGCATTTTTTACAGCGAAAGCTGTTATGAGTTCACAACAACAGCCGTTTTTGGCGCCGTAGTTGTCCGCCGCCGCCAGTGTCCGTAACCGCTATCGCGCGAAGCAACAAAAAAAAAACATGGTTGATCCCTCCGACATAGGAATCGGAGTAACACGAAAGTAAAGCGTGCCCTTGCACAGGTAACTGAATGTTTACTGTACATAAGAGAGTTTACACAACGTATATTGATGTTTGGCAGCTATGGCACCGTTTAACATGTATGCACCCACGTTGACGATTGGTGTTACATCTCCATCCCGATGACTACCGTCCATATTAAATGATTAAACAACCCTTGTGGTTGTGGCTGTAGTAGTTAACTGTCAAAGCGTAATCAGAGAACGAGGAGTGATAGCCAGAAGAGCGTCGCATATTGCACGCAGAACTTGGTCGCCATCCCGCGGCATGTTAAAATATGATTGAACACCACGGCAGGACTACAGGGAAACGCAAAGCGCGTTGTGCCGCCCCGGAAGCCCGGCCGCAATCTTTCTCGGGGCGAGCGCGTGAGCGGAGAACGCGGTGTAATAGCCAGGTGAGGCAGACGCGCGTCGCAGAGCTCTTTTTGCTTTGGATTAGCGTGATGCTATGAGCAAGGCCGACGCTTTTACGACGCTTGGGCAAAGGTCGCCACCTCGCGGTGTGTTAAGGCAATGACAAAATTGAAGTTTTATTGAAAACGCGCCGAATGGGACGGACGTGTAACGCGTTGCAGGTGCTAATCGCGGAGGCCACAGCAATGACGAAATACTTTGCTTTACCGCTCCCAGAGAGCAACACCACCCCGCCGACCGGGAGTGTGGTAGATATAAAAGGACCGTGGCGCAGTGTATGGCGTGCCCGCCATCAGTTGTTCGGACCGAGGGGTCGTGGGTTCGATGCCCGTTGACGGAGCTTTTTTTCTTTTCCATCTGATCGTGTAAAGTTTTTCGACGTCATTTCCGTGACGGAAATACGTCACTGATGTCTTGGTGGACCCCGGCATAAAACACTGTCGTGTTAAAAAAACGAAATAAGAAAGAAACGACAAGGCTGCGCTGAAAACGCAGCACAGCCACAGCGAAAGCTGCAAGAGCGGCAATTCATTGTAAGCTCTCTTGGGGCTACCTATACAAGTACACAGGCAAGGTACCCACTACGCCATACATCATAATTGTGAAGTTGGGAAGCACCCACTACGCCATTATTCATCATTCTGCAGAGAAGGGAGATACCAGCTACACATCTGTAAGACATTATGACCAGTTTGTTGATGCGATGGCGGATGACAATGAATAATAATGGCTGAGCCCTTTGTAATGGATTGGAAGCTTTAAGCGACCCACTAGTTACGTAATTCGCATTGTGGGACGCCCGGTCGTTATTTCACCCTCCCACCACGCTATATTACATACGTTAACGTGAGAAAAAAGGAGAGAGAGAAAGAAATTTACTGAAACCTTGAGGAAATCGATCACGGGGGCCTTATGGGATCTCTTGGCAACCAATATAAGTGTACCTGCGACAAACCCACCCCGCTATAAATCATTATAATTTTTTTTTGAAGTATGAAAGCAGCAACTATGCCATTTTTCGTCCTTTTGCGGAAAATCGTGGTACCCGCTATACATGTGTAAGGCATTATGTGCACTTTCTTGATGCTGCGCCTGATGACGATGAATTATTATGGCACAGCCCTTTGTAATGGGTTAGAAGCATTCAACGACCCACTCGTTGCGAAATCACAACAAGAGCTTCGCTGTTGTTGTACTTGCTACAACGGCTTCGGTGTTAAAAATATTCCCGCTTTATTTCTTGAAATATTGAGACCTCAGCAAGCCACTTGAGTGCTGCGTTGCTTGGTACTTTGCGAAACAAAGTAAAGTGCGTACGCGTCCATCGCCATTGTCATGGCCACCACCGTATCAAACCGTGCTCACGCGCTAGCATCGAGAATAAGAAGAAGCAGAAAGCCCACGGAGTCACCGTTCGCTTGCAAGCCTATGTCCTGAAACACAATGTGCGACACACGTCGAGCCACTTCCCGGCCTTTCGTCGCACAGGATTCCTCAACCAGCATGAGTACGGCGGTGGGGAGTTCGTCGAGAGATTCTCCGAAGGAATCGAAGCCACACGACACAAGCACTGCTGCACGATCGCTAAGGGAAGGCACTACACCCGCTCCGGCCGAGCACCAGTCGAATGTTCGCGGTGTAGAGACGGCCTCGGAATGGACTAACATCAGAGAGAGCCTTCCCCAGAAGTCGCCAAAGGCTGGACAGGGTGAGCGAATCATTAGTTGGCATTTATTTGCTCTGGCGACCAATCCCTAGCTTGCTATACGTCGATTCTAGTTCTTTTGATCATTTATTAGCAATAACCAATGTTATCACATTGTAACCTATTGCTACCATCACTTTTTGAATGGCTATTCTCAAATGGCTTAAACCAGCTGTATCGTTTGGAGTAGGGAAACAAGCAAGAAACTTGCTGTTAAAACGATGTGGCACGCTCTCATAATGCATTGGACAAAAATATCCATTCATGCACATCTATACGCTCTATTTGCTCTGATAAAAGCGTCGGGAGCGTTTACTTGAGCAAAGATTGTTACCACGCTGACACGTATAATATGGCTGGTGCTTTACTCAAATAGATGCGGTATTTAAGCAGTGAAGGAGTTGTCGTGTTCCAGTGCAAAAACCAGTAATGAAAAATTCCGTGAAAAGCTGGACCAGTTGGTGCATCATTGTGAAGTTGTTGAGCGACCCAAATACAGTACAGGGGGAAAGGTTTTGAACAAGATAGACTCTCTGGAGCGTCTGCCCTGTCCACAACGTTTATTCGTGTTTTGTGTTTTGTGTCGCTCAGCTGTATCACCATGCTTGCGCAGCAATTCTGCCGTCAGCTAACCTTTCCTCTCGTATGAAACGCAGATTCACCCGAGCGCACTCGAGAATCTGTTTCACCTTACACCTGTCCCGGTGCTCCGACGTCAAAGAAAAGCCCCGACTCGCCGGCGGCCCAGCTACATCGAGGTCCTCCTCTGTACACTGATATCCAACCATCGTCTAGAGTGCAACACGACTCCGGCGGTGCCCATGAACAGAGGGTCAGCGCCGTTCGAACGGCACCACGGCCGGTAGGTCTGCAAGTAGAAGAACGTGGCTATCCAGGAAAGGACGTCGATAGACGAGTACAAGTGTCAGATGACCACGTTGCGTTGCGCGAACTTTACATTCGCGGAAGGACTGCGGCCCACCAGCGAGATCTCAAACCTACGCAAACGGAAAGTATCATTAAAAAAACATGGTTGATCCCTCCGTCATAGGAATCGGAATAACACGAAAGTAAAGCGTGCCCTTACAGAAGTAACTGAATGTTTACTGTACACTGATATAAGAATTTGCGAAATGTATATTGATGTCTGGCAGCTATAGCACCGTTTAACGTGGATGTACCCACTTTGATCATTGGTGGTACATCTCCATCCCGACTACTAACGTCTATGCTAAATGATTAAACAAACCCTTGTGGTAGCTGTAGTAGTTAACGGTGAAAACGTAATCAGAGAACGAGGTGTGATAGCCAGAAGAGCGTCGCATATATAGGACGCAGAACTTGGTCACCATCCCGCGCCATGTTAAAATGTGATTGAACACCACGGCCGGACTAGAGGGAAACGCAAAGCGCGTCGTGCCGTCCCGCTAGCCCGGCCGCGATTTTTCTCGGGGCGAGCGCGTGAGCGGGGAACGCGTTGTTACAGCCACGTGAGGCAGGCGCGCGTCGCAGAGCTATTTTTGATTAGCGTGATGCTATGAGCGAGGCCGACGCTCTTACGACGCTTGCGCTAAGGTCGTCACCTCGCGGTGTGTTAAGGCATGGACAAAAACTTCTATTGAAAACGGGCCGAATGGGACGGATGTGTAATGCGTTGCAGGTGCTTATTGTGGAGGCAACAGTAATTACGAATTACTTTACTTTGCCGCTCCCAAAGGGCAACACCACCCCGCTGACCGGGAGAGTGGTAGATATAAAAGACGCGTTCTTAAAGCCTCTGGAGTCTGTGACCGTGGCGCAGTGGATAGCGTGCCCGGCATCTGTTGTTGCGGACCGAGCGGTCGTGGGTTCGATGCCCGTTGTCGGAACTTTTTTCTTTGACATCTGATCATGTATATTTTTTCGAGATCATTTCCGTGACGGAAATACGTCACTGAAGTCTTGGTGGACCCCGGCATAACACACTTTCGTGTTAATAAGGAAAAAAGGCGTTCGACCAAAACTACACCGAGTAGATTAGACACAGATATTTGGTTATCCAAGGAAGGGCGAGCTTCAGGAGAGGCTTCAAAAGACGAAAAAAGCATGGTTGATCTCTCCATCATAGGAGTCGGCATAACACGAAAGTGAAACTTGTCTTCACTGAAGTAGGTGATTGATTAATATAGATTGATGTATGAGAGGTGGCACAATGTCTATTGGTGTTTCGCATCAATAGCACCGTTTAACACGGTTGTGCAGTACTCACGGATTGAAACGAGACAATTTAGTAGGGGTGTGCGAATAGTGAAATTTTATCTCGAATCGAATAGTGCCGAATTGTGGCCTAAAATGTCGAATATTGAATACAAAAAATTTTATTCACAATTAAAAGAAAGAACAAGGAAATGAAATCTGCTCATGTCCTCGAGTACATAACACTACCGTGACCCGAGTGACTGCTACCGAAACACAAATGTCATGCAGAAACACAAGCTGTTTCACATGACCTGGCTGCAGGCTCTCTCGACGTGATGTTTAGGTGTTTCCTGCGGTTGAAAACGGTAACAGGGCCCGGAACTTATTTACACCAAACGTGTGAATCAGATAGACGGTGGAAGCGGTAATACGCGCTTGTTTGGGAGTCTCTTTTTTTATTATTCAGCTTTTACGGGTGCGCATTAGTGATGCAGAACTATCGGTAAATTGACTATCGATAGTATCGATAGTTTTTTTGAAACTATCGATAGTGCAAACAAACTATCGATAGTGCTACTATCGACAAACTATCGATAGTGCAATCGGTAGTGCCATCGTTAATATTACTATAACGATATTACTGCCACGCGTGTTTATTGCTTTGTTTTGACGTATTCGGGTTTCACCTACAAAGACTGTTAGCAACGTTTGACGCAGACCGCGCCGTAACGTTTGAGAAGCTACACAATTGTTTGACATCATTCTGTGAAGATTACGCGCCGGACGACAATAGTCAAGTTTATTCGAGAGCTTACGCAGGCACCAGCGATAGCGCTGGAAGGTTTGATGACTGATGTATAAAGGACGACGCGTTTCACCGATGACCAGATTACTCAACGGCTGACGACTGCTCCCGCCGCTATCAGTGCGCAGCATGTATCGCTTGTATTTTGAGTTTTGATTTTCTGGGCGCAAGTTCGCCCAAATAGAGCTCCGTATTTCCCAGTCTTGCTGCAGCATTCTTCCCCGTCACAACCACGTGACAATACTATCGATAGTGGTGTGAATAATGATGGGGTTGCTGGCCGGCCATGTTGCCAAAATATTTGCGATAGCCTGCTACCAGCTTCGCTTGATTAATGAGCAATTTGTGGCAAAGAAATCATTAATTCTGCAGTGAAAATGGAATATATCCACAAATAATTTCGTATCCAAAGTCAACCAATTGCACCTTACAATGAACTTCTTGATATTTTTTTTATTTTGAAATCATAAAATGCAATATCAATTTGAAGCCGCGCAGTCCCACCACATGTAAAGGCTTCCTCTCCGTTACAGCTGAACAGTTTGACTTTATGATCACGTGTCAGCAAAGCACTCTGGGGAAAAACACAGGGATGTCAACCAATTCTTGCCTTTCAGCCTGCTCCTCCGGCTCCACTATGTACCACGCGCGCGGGGAACCAAGTTTATTCTGCAGTGAGTTCGCACTGTTGATTTTATACTATCGATAGTACCACCGAATTTTTTGTTATCGATAGCGCTATCGATAGTATTTTTCACTATCGATAGTTCGAAAGTGACTCAGTTATCGATAGTATCGATAGTACCATCGATAGTTCTGCATCACTAGTGCGCATACATGTTGATAGAAGAGCCACCATTCTAGTAAGCAGCGGCACTCCTATCTTCCTAACGGCTATCAGAGGGGGGCACGGTAGCTAGTTTTTTTTTTTTTTTTGTTTTTAGCGGTCGCGAAATACAGCTCATCTGACAAAGTAATGTTGGGTTTCATCGTCATGAGAGATCCGGGACCAAAAATCTTCGGGTGCCAATTCCCAGCAGCGTTTTAACTGCGCACCCGAACGATGGGAGTTTCTGAACGAGTGGTATGGTGCGGGCGTGGTGACTGCACAGCGTGAGCTAGTTTTCGCAAGTGAAACCAGTCGCCGAGGGTTTCGTGGGCTAAAGTCGGGAAGTTTTACGGCTTACGCGACCGAACTTCGCAAGAAGTCCGTGCCTTCGTTTCGGAAGCGAAGTTGTGAAGGGTTCGGAAGTTTTCTCATGTGTCTTTTTTTACGTGCGGTAGTGACATAATCTCCTTTATTATAAACATGCGCTCGCTTTTGAACCAGGATATTGGTGAAAGTTTCAACGAAAGGTCTACTGTAATGACGTTAGCGTTAGCTTTAGCCACCCCACCCTAACCAAGTTGCACCCTTGGCCTTCGTCTGCCTTTAGATATTCGTCCTGTCGAATTATTCGAAACTTCGAATACTAGCTATTCGAAAGCCGAATCGAATTATTCGATTACGTATTAATCGATTCGAATTCTGAACTCGAATATTCGCACACCCCTACAATTTAGGGCTAAGGAACGCACATACTCTTCTTTACACCATCTTCAGTTCCATTCATATCGGCGTAATTTCGACTCGAACGCGTATATCGGAGCTGACATTATGCTTAGAGACTAGATTATTCGCGCCATGACGTGGTTATCTCGAGCAATTGCGCATACCGGTCGTTATAGCGAAAAATTTTGTCTCGTTTCATCCGTGAGCACTGTACTGACGTTGACGCTCTGTGGCTCATTTCCATGCCAACGAGTGACCTTCATGATAATAATAAACATTTGTGGTAGTTGAAGTAGCGAATATACACCTGGACACAACAAGTGCATAATGAACACTGGTACTAGATGTGCACTCATTCAAAGCATCGTCATCTGAGTCGAGAAACGGCTAGGCGCACGCTCTCGAGTAATAGGGTAACATATGCTTCTGCGCATGCATACAATACCACACAGCGCTTCGGGAATGCGAGAGGCAGAGTACGTAGCTTGAGCCGTGAAAGGGCGAAGGCGTTGCACTTCCCGCTGGCGTGTCTCTCAGTGAGAAAGTGTGTTCGAAGCTTGAGCCGTGAACATGCGAAGGCGTTCCACGTTCCGCTGGTGTCTCATTACAGGAGAAAATGGGATAGATATAAGGCGCGTTTGTGAAGCCTCGTGTACATGTTTCGGTAGCGCAGTGGGTAGAGCGCCTAAAACTTATCGCCCCGGACCGAGCGGATCCGCGTCAACGAAACTTTAAACAACGAACCTGTTGTAGCTCGCCGCAGTTTTCGCGGCGTTGCAAAACACCACAGGTGGACATGCACCACAGGCATTGGACAAGCCCCGCTACCGGGTACAGCAGGTGCGGGCGTTGAACGGGAACTCTACTCGGCGAAGTAGAGCAGGTGAAACACGTGAAAGAGCGAGAGAGACAAAGAAAGTGGTAGATTGAAATAGAAATAAGGGAAATAAAGACATAAAAATACAAAGACAGAAAAAGATATAGAAAGAGAGATAAACACGTAGAAAGACACGAAGAAGAAATACAAAAGAGATAAAGAAGCAGAGAGAGATAGAAAGAGATAGAAAGAAAGAGTCAAATATACAGAACGAAGCCGAGAGAGAGAAATAAATAGAATCGTAGAAATAGAAACAAACAGACACAAAATAGAGATACAGGAAACAGAGAGATAGATAAAGAGAGAGAAGAAAGAAAAAAAAATAAAGAGAAACAAAGAAGGTTACCCAGCTCCGCACTTCCTTCAGGCTTGGCACAACCACTGCGAAGCTGCCATAGCTTTTTCTTCTAGATTTTCTTTGTCACCTGTTCGTGTGCATTTGACCAACGCCATTCCCGTGACGGAAATGACGTCATTAAAGTCTTGGTGTACCCCAGCATAAAATACTTTTTTATTAAAATCCTTGAGCAGGGTGTTTCGCTGGAGCCAACGTTTCCAAAAGTGGGCTTCTCTTCTTGCTACCTTCGAAGCAAGCATCCACTTCTCGAAATGTTGCCTCCGGCGACAGTTCCTTCTTGAGAATTTTTTATGGTGTTATGATAGTCACATGTCGGTAAAACGGGCACGTTACTTGAAAACGCGTCGAGAGAAGTGAAAAACACAAAGAAAACGAGTCATGTACATTTAGCGCAACAGCGGTGTCATTGATGGATTGGGTCTTTTTCTGTATAGACGGCAAATGCGCTTTAATCATCACTTTTGGCAGGTAGCAAACTCTTGGCGTCCGGGCTAGATTACTCGAAGTAGAGGGTATTATTTGCTCGGGAGACCGAAACGTATATCTGCACGAATCAGCAGGGGCAAGTTACTGTCATCAAAATCTGGGGACAGTATTTACGATACCTTCTGGGGAAATCAAATATTTGTTCAGTCACTCTTGTGCGTCAGTGCATAAAACGGTGATCTTATGTGACTGGACAGATTGTGCATCGTTACGGCTAGTCTGGCGACGCATATCTCCAAAGGAGTGTCTTATACTGAACTGTTACATGTCTATGTTTGTCATGGCAATGTTATTGAAGAGCTTGAATCATTGTGATAAGTGGGCATTGCTAAGTGGAATATGTCGAGATCCGCGCCTATACCTCTTCTCGAAAAACACTTGTATATTATTATTATTATTATTATTATTATTATTATTATTATTATTATTATTATTATTATTATTATTATTATTATTATTACTATTATTATTATTATTATAATTAGGTGGTTTTATGTGCTAAAACCACGATAGTATTACGAGGAACGCCACAGTGGGGCGACTTCAGATTACTTTTAAACACGTGGAATAATCCTAAGTACATGGGCGTTCTTTCATTTAGTTCTCATCGAAATGCGGCCTCCTTGACCGAAAAGCGAACCCACTTCCTCGATATTTGCGATTCACAGTATAATTCTACCTATTCTACATTACTAGCCCGCTTTTTTTGCACAGATCAAATCGCTGTAGACGCCTTCCACCAGTGTTTTGGCGTCCACGACAATGGATTGTATAGACTAAGAGCATTCACCACACTTGCAGTGAACGAGAAACCATACTTCTTACCTCTCTGCTCTTCACGGTGCAACGCATTTTCTTCATTCGCTTTTTTTTTTTATCTCGAAGGTTTGCCGTATCTCGGTGCCACAATTTGCCGGAGGCAACGACCGCTTCGCTGCCGACCTTGCCGGGCAGATCATCCCCGTGGCAAGAGCGAACCAGCCTGCATCGAAGGGGACGGGTTCACCGTGCACCCCTCAAAATTCGCAGGCACGGATCGGCCGAGCCATGACGCTGCCGTCGACGCTATCGCCGTCACCCGCCGTAAGGACATCGAGAACGGGTAGTCACGCTTCGACCGACGTCGCCGACATCACACCACCCGTCGAGCAGGGTCGGTTCCGAAAAGAGCAAGGCAGAAGTCTTCAGGATTTTCGCAGGAAATCGCTGAACGCTGCCGCCACGGTTGGTGAAGAAGATGCTGGTCCCTCTCAGCGGCGCAAATCATCTGCGAGAACACCTTCTTCGCTCTTACATTTAGCCTCCGTGAGGGCAAACGACCCCACCGGGTATCCCGGTCTGCAGAAAAGGAAGGCCTTGCCGCCTCCCACTAACTCTTCCCGCACTCTGCCAAGGACCAAATGTCAACGAAGCTTCGGAAAGCACGCGTTCGCGTCAGACGCCTTGGAACGTCCTCGACGACCTTCCAAGACCCGATCCGCGGAGGCGTACTCGTCTTCCTCTACGTCGGTCCGCCGCTGGTTGCCCGAGCACAGCGGTGCCTCGAGTCCCTACACGATGAAGAGCACGCCGTCTCTGTCGCCGACGCCACAGGACCGATCCTCTCCCGAGAGCCAGTCCCTTTGCAGCAACCGGCCATGGCGCAGATTCGACGCCTCTTCGATGCGGGATCCGTGGCGCAGCGGCCCGAACGTGCGACCCCCGTCGCGCAACGCAGACAGCGCTTCGGCCACCTCGACCCCGATGTCGTCGCGGGAGTCATCGTACTGCGGCGTGGGACGTGGCGAGGCGGCCGTGCACCCGGCTTGCGTCGAGGCGTCGCGGAACGTGATGAGTACGCCCCTGGTGTCCAGCACGACGCAGAGATCATCCTCCGACAACAGCGTCAAGGTGCGCTTGATCTTGTGGTCAGTTCGGTTCCGTGGTACTTATCGCAGCCGAGTTAGGACACATTAGCAGGAAAATACAGAACGCTGTTTTCTTTCTCTCTTGGACGTTTCGGCACGCCTGACACCTCTACGATGACCTCCCATCAACTAGTTGAGTTTTCTGCAGTCTTCGGAGAGTGAATCGAAGTCCGCACCTTGCCTATGTTTCTGCCTGAGATTCTGCATAGTCCATGAAGGGTGGACAAGTGAGCTTCATGCCCTATACTGCATCATGTTAACCATTGGGTGCTCATACAGAAGTCATTGTAACGCGAAAGAGCATGGCCGGAAGAATAGGACCGCACAAAAGGTATGCAACACGCACGGTACACGAACAAGACGTTCTACTGTACTGGGTGCTCAGTTGGGCGAGTTAGTTAAAGTTCATGATTATGGCCGTGCATAGGATATCGTGGCGCAGACTAATAGTCGGAGTACATATAGTGAGCGCTGTACCAAGACCGCCAATTAGAAATGGCGTAGTGCTATTTATATTCACTGATGGTTGAAAGTGACGTAACGTCTATCCAAGCCAAAAAAAAAATAAAACATAAGTCATGCGCTGCCAGCAGAGAGGCAAGTTGTTTTTGTGTTTCCAATGGTGTCCGGTTCCTCTTGGGTCCTCTTTACAGAAGTTCATCAAGAATCACCCGACGTCGGCGATTACCTTGGCGCTGCTTCTGGCGGCGGTGCTGTCCGGGTTCCTGCTTTTGCTGGGCTTCTTCATCGGCCTCGAGACCCGCGAGAGGCGCAGCTCGTCCGCTACGTGTCGCTCTGAGTCGTGTCTCAACTACGCGCGCCTCCTCGCCGATTCGGTGAACACTTCGCTGAAACCCTGCGAGAGCTTCACGCGCTTCGTGTGCGACGGCTGGCGGCGCCGCAATCGGCTCTCGGTGCGCGGGGAGGCGTTCCTCTTCGAGCTGCGCCGCATGTCCTATCTCCTCCGCTCGCTACCCGTGCCGCACAAGGGGCAGAACTCACTGCAGAGGGCGGCAGCTTTCTACCGCAGCTGCGACGCCGTGCAGATCGGTGACGCCGACGAGCTACCCAAGGTATAACAACGCAAACCCGGGGTGCTATTCAGGGCACTGTCAAATACCACGATACTGTCATATTTCGCAATGACGGCATTTTAGACCAATCAAAGAGGCCGCTGCGGCCCCCTGTGCGAATCAGAGTTGAATAATGGCGGAATTTAACATGACGGAATTTCACAATGTCCGGAATAGTAGCTATTCTGGAACTGTTCATCTAGTGGACATGCCTCACGTTATCAAAGCGCGTTCAGTTGCTGCGAAAAGCGGCAAGCCACTACGTAATCGCGCAGGTGTGTTAAACAGGAGGTTGCGTTAAACATAACTCGAGGGCTAACGCGATCACAAAATGAAGAGTTAACGCACGGCCTATTCGCGAGGCCAAGAAGGAACCTCTGGAGGCTGCGTTCGCTGCATTGAAGCACATTTCGATCCTCTCATTTGCGTCGAGATTTGTGGAAGCTCTGTGACGTCAAAATCTTGCTGCGGCAGAAGAACCGAAAACGGGGCGCGCTGATCGTCAAGCCCCGGCCAATCAACGGTGGCCGAAATGCAACATCCACTAAACGGAGACTTCGAGAATAGAGAGTTTTAGATTAGGGTACGCAAAGCTTTGCGTTAGCCTTTGTTGCCACTGCACATGTGTCATACGTAGGGCTCCGTGTTTTCGGTGTTTATATTTCTTGAAAATCGGCGGTTGTTTATCGGAGTTTATATTTTTGGCAGAAATTGGGCGTTCATTGGAGTTTATATCTCGTAAATCGCCAATTCTCCAAAATTCGGAGTTTTGCATTATTCTCAAAACCCCAAAATTTTAGATCAATTCACATCTCAATACTAAAACATCAAAACACACGAAGCATATTCTATTTTTTCTAGAAGGTTTGAATGCACATAAACATATATGCAAAAGCTAAATACTTGAACACAGAACGCCTGTATTTTTGCGTATAACAACCTTAGCTTAAAGCTTATTGTAAAACACGCAAGCATACTTTGCGAGGTTGCTGTCAGTTATCGAAGCGCGCTCCTTTCGATTGACGACTCTTAGCGTTGAAAATGCCCTTTCAACGTTAGCGCCAGGAACAGGAAGCGCCAGAAGACGCAGCGCGCACCGAGAAAGCAATGGCTACTGGACACTGTGAAGTCTCCAAAACGACAGGGGTTCAACAATGTTACATATTTCATAGCACTGATAGTTCGCAAAGTCACTCAGGAGCTGGCTCATGTCGTCAGTTTCAAGAAGCACAATTTAAAACATAGCCGCATGGGTTTGGAACGCGCCGGGCAGCTCATGCTTCACATTTGGATTCACAATTTGAACACGATTCGTTGATGTACTGGAGTTGATCGCACAGGTTCCTCTCAGATGTCTGCACTTTTCGGCCACAGCACCGTAGTATCCGTGAATGTCTGTGACAGTCGTTAAGCGGTCATTCTCGTCAAGGAGGTCCAACAAAATTGTGACACGTGATGTGAAGACCTTGGTTGAGTCACGCCATTGACTGATGAGTACGTGCAAACGAACCCCCAGTATGGGATAAACTTGGTGTACCAGAGTACTCTCTGCCTCAAGTTCCTTAATGATTGAGAGAACGGCACACAAATTGGTCTTTAGAAACCTCATCTTAACGAGCAAGTGGTGCACAGCTTCAGGCGATGAAATAAGACTCTTGAGCTTTTCACGCTTCGTTCCCTTGGCTTCGCTGCTTCTGAAGAAAGAGAAGATGGCGCGCCAGTAGTCCAAAATATCTTCTAGAGCTTCATAAAAAGAGAACCACCTCGACGGACATACGGTTTTCAGCTACTTCATGGACATGCGCATGGCCAAGCACACAAGAACAAATTTACGGCCCAGCTCTCGCGACGACTTCAACGGGGTAGGAAAGTGCACAACAAAATCGCGAACTACGTTAAACGAGCTTGTCCTGATTCCATACTTCAGAGCGTTGCTGAGCAGGAGGCACGGATCGTGGAAGTGAGGCTCCTTGAATTCGGGGTTGGAGAGTTGCAAGTCCTTGTGACGCTTCTGCATGTAGGAAGCTGAGTCGGAGCACAATACAGCTACGTCGCTTAAAACAGCTACGCGCGGTAAACTTTAAATTGGTCAAACCAAAAGATGTATCCATGAGCGCTTAGAATTTGCCTTTTCGATAAAGCACGGAACCAGGTCATATTGACCCTTGAAATCGGAGTTTATCGGATAAATCCGAATCATCAAAAATTTTACCGGCGAATGTTTATCGGATTTTTTCGGATAAAACCGAAAACACGGAGCCCTAGTCATACGCTATCCTCTAGCGCACCCGCGTTAAAGGACGAAAATAGCGTGTCGTACCCAACGAACGCTCTCTCTGCGTACGTTATCTTAAAACTGCCTAATATCTACCGTGCATTCACATGACCTTCAAAGGCTCCATCACGGCACCAGCGTCTTCCGTCCTCCCACACCACCCTTATCATGCCCCTATGATACAGCGTTTTAAACACGGGGCGGTGACTGTGTAAGGGGCAACAACCAATGCTATCTCATGACACTCTCTCACGACAGAAGCGGCAGCTGACAGCGACGGTAAGGGACGAGGTTTTCTCGGCTGTTGTGGAAAGCCCCTTTCGTCATGTGCAAACAACTGCGAGCAATCTCTTGCTTCCACCTCGTGATTAGTAGATCAACGGAGCGCCTCACTGTCGCTCAACTCCCCACGCGCTGTCGCATGTTTTCCAGTAAAGATGCACGTCACTACATCACAAAGTAAACTAAAGTAATTCTCACAAACAGATGTAGTATCCTTAATTTAGGATCTTCTAATAAATAAACAATCATTTAACTGCAGTGGTAGAAAGCGGTATGTCCAACTTTCCGTGGAAACACTGTAGTGCAGCTCTTCAATATTGCCACGCCCACTTCTTGTCTTGTTTTGATGTATTCGGGTTTGACCGGCAGGGACGGTTATCAACGCTCGACGCTGTCCGCGAAGTAGTGTTCTAGAAGCGTCGCGATTGTAGTAGATCGGTTTGTTAAGATTGCGCCCCGCACGCGAATGTTCCAGTTTTGTCTACAGGTAACGCCGCCACCAGCGATATTGCTGGAAAGTTCGATAGCGCCTGTATAAAAGCCGACGCGCTTGATCGCTTGTCAGTTGATCGACGGACGACGCCCTGTTCGCCGCTATCATTGTACAGCGTGCATTGCTGTAGTTCTAGTTCTCATTTTCCGGCCACAAGTTCGGCCAAATAAACAGTTTCATCCTACAAACGCCGACTGCTGTGTTCGTCGACGTCACGACCACGTGACATCTGGTGGAGGTGCTGCTTCTTCCATGATCCGGACGCCCCCGCGAAGCGCTGACCCAAGCCCAAGCCGCGAGGAGGACGACGGCAAAGAAAACCCGGATCGTCGAACAAGCCGCAGGCAGAAGGGACTGCAGCCAGAGTACGGGCTCCTTCCCGAAAACACCAGGCAGCCCCAGGTCCCAACACCGACCGCAGCGACGATGACCGACCCCGTGCAGCCTGCGCCGATACTTCTCCGGCAGCCCAAGGAGCCGCCAACTTTCCGCGGATCGTCATTCGAAGACCCGGAAACCTGGCTCGAGGCCTTCGAAAGGGTCTGAGCGTTCAACAACTGGGACTCCGAGGACAAGGTGCGCCACGTCTACTTTTACCTGGAAGATGCAGCAAGGACCTGGTTCGAGAATCGGGAGTCCACTCTTCGAACCTGGGACGCCTTTCACAGCGCTTTCTTGGAGACGTTCACAAGCGTCGTCCGAAAGGAAAGGGCCGCAGCCTTGCTGGAGACACGGGTCCAACTTCCAAATGAAAGCGTGGCCATCTTTGCAGAGGAAATGACCCGGCTATTTCGCCACGCTGACCCTGCCATGCCCGAGGACAAGAAAGTCCGCTTCCTCATGCGAGGAGTAAAGGAACAGCTCTTCGCTGGACTTATGAGGAATCCGCCGAATACCGTCGAAGAATTTGTCTCCGAAGCAACAACAATCGAGAAAACGCTTGAGATGCGAACACGGCAATACAACCGCAGCTTCTCGACCACAAGCTACGCCGACGTTCAAGCACTAGGATCCGCCGACCTGCGTGAGACGATTCGAGCAATTGTGCAAGAGGAGCTGCGAAAAATTCTACCTTCGTCGCAACCTCAAATGGATTCCATCGCCGACGTCGTGCGCCAGGAGATCCAGCATTCACTCGGTGCGCCTCAGCTAGCAGAGCCGCAGCCGCAAGCTATGAGCTATGCTGCTGCAGCCCGCCGTCATGCTCCTCCTCCACGCCCACGCCAAGACGACACACCGCCGCAGTACCGTCGCCAGACGCCGCCAGCGACGCCCTACCGTCCACCTGTCGGCCAGACGCCGCCGCCGCCACCGACGCCCTACCGCCCACCTGTCGGCCAGCGCTACACCCCGAGGAAGACAGATGTCTGGCGTGCCCCTGACAACCGCCCGCTCTGCTACCACTGCGGGGAGGCCGGCCACACGTACCGCCGCTGCCAGTACCGTCAGATGGGGCTACGCGGATTCCCCGTCAACGCGCCGCGCCCGCAGCCAGGCGAACGGCCTCGCGACACCGACGACTACCTCACAGGCACACAGTGGCAAGAACGACGACCTTCCCGCTCACCGTCGCCCGGCCGCTACATGTCACCGCACCGCCCGCAGTACACTGGCCCAAACCGGGGCCGGTCGCCTAGCCCGTATCCGGAAAACTAAGGGCAGCAACCGATGGAGGTGCGGTTGCTGAACGACGAAATGCTGAAGATCCTCCGCCGTCGACGACGACACCGCGACGAAGTTCCGAGCCCCCGCCGCACGCCGAACGACGTCGACGTCCCGAAGACGAAACTTTGCGACCGGAAGCAGACCTGACGACGCAAGGCGGCATCAGCGGTGCAAACCGACGTAGCCGTAACCCGACGCCGCGACGTAACCGCAACGCAAGACGGCGGACTAGCGACCTCGACGTTCTGATCGACGGCCACAACATCACCGCTCTCGTCGATACTGGAGCCGACTATTCCGTCATCAGTGGGCCGTTCGCAGCAAAGTTGAAGAAAGTTAGGACTGCATGGGAAGGCCCCGAGATCCGTACCGCTGGAGGCCATCTAATAACGCCGATTGTTGTCTGCACGGCGAGAGTCACTATCAACAACCGGACTTATCCTGCGAGCTTTGTAATCCTACAAAACTGCTCCAGGGATGTGATACTTGGAATGGACTTCCTAAGTGACCACGGCGCCGTCATCGACTTAAGAACCAAGTCGATAACCCTATCGTCGGATAAAGCGACACCACCGGATACGAACCCATGTCAACATGCCCTGAACGTGCTCGAGGATCAAGTCACCATTCCTCCTAGATCCAGCATCATAATTCCCGTCGGCACCGAAACGGCTGAATGCATCGAAGGTGTCATCGAGAGCGATCAGGGTTTGCTGCTAGACCGTGACATTTGCGTCGCAAGAGGCATTGCTCGGCTGTACGAAGGGAAAGGAAGCGTGATGCTAACGAATTTCAGCCAGGAATACAGACACCTGAGCAGGGGCACGACGATTGCATACATCGAAGAAATCTTGGCCGTCAGCGATGCGTTTGCCTTTTCAGATTCTGACGAAGCTACGACGACGATCCCTGAGCCATCCTTCGACGTAAACCCAAGTCTTCCCGCTCGCCAACAGCAACAGCTTCGACGCCTTCTGCAGGAATACAGGGACTGTTTCTCGTCGTCGTCGCGGGTCCGACAAACGCCCCTTGCTAAGCACCGCATCATAACAGAAGAAAATGCTCGACCACTCCGTCAGAGTCCCTACCGGGTTTCGACGCGGGAACGGGAGGCCGTTAAGAAACAAGTCGATGAAATGCTACGCGACGACATCATCCAGCCGTCCAACAGCCCGTGGGCGTCTCCCGTGGTGTTAGTGAAGAAGAAGGATGGGACCCTACGTTTATGCGTCGATTATCGTCGCCTGAACAAAATCACAAAGAAGGACGTATACCCTCTCCCACGGATAGACGACACCCTGGATCGACTCCACAACGCGAATTACTTTTCGTCGATGGACCTCAAGACCGGCTACTGGCAAATTGAAGTCGACGAGAGAGACCGAGAAAAGACGGCCTTTATAACGCCGGACGGCCTGTTCGAGTTCAAGGTCATGCCCTTCGGTCTTTGCTCGGCACCTGCGACTTTCCAACGAGTCATGGATACTGTATTTGCTGGCTTGAAGTGGCAGACTTGCCTTGTTTACTTGGACGACGTCGTTGTGTATTCCTCGAACTTCGACGAACACCTCCAGCGACTTCAATCCGTACTTCAAGCAATCAAGAACTCCGGGCTCACCCTGAAGCCAGAAAAGTGCCGCTTCGCGTACGAGGAGCTCTTGTTTCTGGGTCACGTGATCAGCAAGACTGGAGTGCTCCCAGACCCGCAGAAAACAGCTGCCATCGCCACTTTCCCGCCACCCACCGACAAGAAGGCCGTGCGCCGATTTCTCGGCTTGTGCGCCTATTACAGACGCTTTGTCAAAGACTTTTCACGGATCGCCGAGCCACTAACGCAGCTCACGAAGACCGACGTCGAATTCAGGTGGCAAACAGCGCAAGTCGAAGCATTTCATGAACTGAAACGACGCCTGCAGACACCTCCGTTACTTGCGCATTTCGACGAATACGCCGATACGGAGATTCACACCGATGCAAGCAGCATAGGACTCGGCGCCGTCCTTGTGCAGCGGGCGGGCGGACTGGAAAGGGTTATCAGTTATGCTAGCCGGTCGCTGTCTAAAGCAGAGGTCAACTATTCCACAACAGAAAAGGAGTGCCTCGCCATCATCTGGGCTACGTCAAAGTTTCGCCCCTATCTCTACGGCAGGCCCTTCAAAGTTGTGAGCGACCATCACGCCTTGTGTTGGCTAGCTAACTTGAAGGACCCTTCAGGTCGCCTCGCACGGTGGAGCCTGAGACTTCAAGAATTTGACATTACTGTTGTGTACAAGTCCGGAAGGAAACACTCCGACGCCGACTGCTTGTCTCGTGCCCCCGTCGACCCACCAATGCCCGACGACCAGGATGATGACAGCTTCTTGGGAGCCATAAGTACCGAAGACTTCGCCGAACGACAGCGAGCCGACCCTGAACTGAAGGGTCTAGTGGAATACCTAGAGGGCAGGACCATCGTTGTCCCAAAAGTATTCAGGCGAGGATTGGCATCATTTTCTTTGAAAAACAACGTCCTCGTAAAGAAGAACTTCTCTCCGGCCCGAGCCAGCTACCTTATCGTTGTACCTTCGGGACTGCGACCAGAAATTTTGCATGCCCTGCACGACGACCCGACGGCTGGACACCTCGGACTTTCCCGAACGCTCGCACTAGTACACGAAAAGTACTACTGGCCGCGCCTTGCCGCCGACGTCACTCGCTACGTAAGGACGTGCCGAGACTGTCAGCGACGGAAGACACCGCCCACAAGACCAGCAGGCTTCCTTCAGCCGATCGAGCCTCCTCGGCGACCATTCCAGCAGATCGGGATGGACCTCCTGGGGCCGTTCCCAACGTCGACTTGCGGAAATAAATGGATCGTCGTGGCTACCGACTACCTCACCCGCTACGCCGAAACAAAAGCCCTGCCCAAAGGCAGTGCCGCTGAGGTAGCCAAGTTCTTCGTTGAGAGCATCGTCCTTCGACACGGCGCCCCAGAGGTTCTCATCACCGACAGAGGTACGGCGTTCACGGCTGACCTAACTCAGGCGATCTTGGAATACAGCCACACAAGCCATCGCCGCACCACCGCGTACCACCCACAGACCAACGGCCTCACCGAGCGTCTAAATAAGACCATCGCCGACATGCTGGCCATGTACGTCGACGTCGAACACAAGACGTGGGACGCCATCCTTCCGTACGTGACCTTCGCGTACAACACGGCCGTACAGGAAACGACGCAGATGACGCCATACAAGTTGGTCTACGGACGGAGCCCGGCAACGACGCTCGACGCCATGCTACCAAACGTGACCGACGAGGAAAACATCGACGTGACCACCTACCTACAGCGCGCCGAAGAAGCACGACAGCTCGCCCGCCTACGGATAAAGAACCAGCAGACGACTGACAGCCGCCGCTACAACCTTCGACGACGCCACATGGAATACCAACCCGGTGACCGTGTATGGGTATGGACGCCAATACGCCGACGAGGACTTAGTGAGAAGCTTCTTTGACGATACTTCGGACCGTACAGGGTACTTCGACGCCTCGGCGCACTCGACTATGAGGTTGCCCCTGACGGCATTACGAACTCTCAGCGGCGCCGTGCGCGACCTGAAGTCGTCCATGTCGTGCGCCTTAAGCCGTTTTTTGCGCGTTAGCGAGCCTGGGGACTCTATTTTTTCCTTTGTTATTGTAATTTATTTGTGTATGCACTTGTTTTGTTTTGTTGTTTTTTTCTCTTCTATGTTCTTTCATAAGCATCGGGACGATGCTTTTTCAGAGGGGGGCAATGCCACGCCCACTTCTTGTCTTGTTTTGATGTATTCGGGTTTGACCGGCAGGGACGGTTATCAACGCTCGACGCTGTCCGCGAAGTAGTGTTCTAGAAGCGTCGCGATTGTAGTAGATCGGTTTGTTAAGATTGCGCCCCGCACGCGAATGTTCCAGTTTTGTCTAGAGATAACGCCGCCACCAGCGATATTGCTGGAAAGTTCGATAGCGCCTGTATAAAAGCCGACGCGCTTGATCGCTTGTCAGTTGATCGACGGACGACGCCCTGTTCGCCGCTATCATTGTACAGCGTGCATTGCTGTAGTTCTCATTTTCCGGCCACAAGTTCGGCCAAATAAACAGTTTCATCCTACAAACGCCGACTGCTGTGTTCGTCGACGTCACGACCACGTGACAATATACTATTTCGGGTTATATTCCCCGTATTCAGGTGATTATGTTGTGTTCGGTTAGCTGTCGGATTACACTACCATTTTACACTCTCTTCAAAATCCGTATTTTGTGACTGATTGGAAACATTCAAAAGCAACTGTCTTCTGCATATCAATGCAATATTCCCTATAAGGGATAAATACGTATTTGCTGAAAGGTATGTATTTGTCAAAACACTGTGAGAGGGAACGGAAATACAAGGGAGCATGCCAACACTGCTAGGCTTAAATAGTGTTCGCATGCTTAATGGCCCCTCCCTCCAGCTGTTCGACTTGGGTATGCGCCATCTAACTAAAGTCAACGGTGTAGTTCGATACCTTTCCAATCGATTAATCTCTTGCACATCCCTATGCACACCATAAGACAACCGGTCATTTCAGCTTATCGTAATTAAATGGTTCCTGAACCATTTTTCAAGTAATCAACGAATGATCTCAGTATCGGAGTTTGTTGCCCCACGAATCGATCGCCGCAAAATTTTCTCAAACCCGTCAACAACGAGCGCAGTTACAGGGATTCGTCGCACGCTTTAAGCGTTTCCTCTTTTCTCTCGACTCGACGAGCGCTTTGGAAGCTACATAGGGTACTATGGAGTGATAGCAAGCGGGAAAGAAGTTGCGTCAGCGCGCGTAATGATCTGTCGTTGTGATTCCTGTGCGCAAGTGCGGCTCACTGTGTAATGTTAGCAGACCATAGAGCGCAGCGCCGGCAGGTGGCGGCACCCCGTGGCAAGAAACGCATATGAACCAAACGCTGCTCTTCATTTATGTCGGCTGCATGCTATCGATAGCCATGGCAATAGCGTGAAACAGATAGCATGCTATTAGATCATAGCACGCTATCTGTTGTTTGACGTCAAACAGCAAGCACCCCGTCCACCGAAGGGTGTGAGGATGGGCCTCCGTATGAAGAGAGCACGCTTGAGAAAACTGCAAATTCGCGCGCCGCTTTGTGGCTGTCCTTGCTGCCCACGACTTAAAAATTTGGTTGAACTGTTCATAGCAGTGTCTGATTCCAACATGATGTGTTTTCTCACCAAACATGAGGGGTAGTTAATGACCTCTTTATGCTATGTCTGTTTTCTCAGCCATTACAATGATTAAATTCGCACCTCCTAAAAATGTGAAAGTATTTGTACATGGAGACGCCTCGCCTACCTGGTTAAGACAGTTGTGGGCTGTATGTTTCTCTGAAACTGAAGGTGAAGGCAGCGCTGCTCGAGGCGGGCATCGTGTGGCCTCGAGTCCCCAGGGAGTCCGAGCACGTGGACCTCCTCCGCACATGGTTGCACACATCGCTAAAGCTTCACTGGAGCTCTCTGCTGGGCATGTCTGTGCTGTGCTCGGCCAACACCACCAGGGTCATACTGGAACCACGCGGAGAGTTCCGTCGCATCAGGGATAAGCACAACAAGATGGACTCCAATGTCGAAGAAGCGAAAAACTACTTCGAGACGCTAAGGTGAGCGTTGGAATTTGCGGAGTGGCTACGTAGGAACAGAAGCAAACACACACAACTTGCGCAAGCACGACGTCAACGTAATTTTACCCCATCTAAATTATCGCACTAGCTATCTATCTAGCTATAAGGATTTCTAGCGTCGTACCGTGCAAAACGCACAAACCACTCGATTGCGTGTGTTACTTTTTAACACCAGAAACTGTTTAAAGTCGGCGTTGAACCGTTACATTCGCACGCAAAAACTCGGCGCAGCTTAATGAGAATGGAGATGAGAGAGAGAGGGTAAAGCATTGAACAGCAATCTATAATATAGTATAGCAAGGGGATGGAAGAGGGAAGTGAGGGCGAGGGGAAGGAAAGGAGTGGAGGAGAGAAGGTAAAGCATAGTCATGTATAGTATGGTATAACACAGCAAGGGGTTAGAAGGAAGTGAGGCTCAGGAGGAGGAGGGAATATGGGAAGAGCGCCGGGTAAGGGATGTGAGGCTGAGGAGTGATGTGAGGGTGAGTAGGCGAGCAAGGAGGAGGGCGAAGAGTAGGCGAGAGTATAAAGCATAGGCATGTCTGTTATAGCAAGGGGTAGAAAAGGGAAGTGATGGCGATGAAGAGTGATGTGATGGTGAGGAGAAAGGGAGAGGCTACAAGCATAACATTGCTATGTACAGTAAGTATAGCAAGGAATGGGAAAGGAAAGTGTGGGTGAGGAGGAGGGAAAGGGGCAGGAGAGGGTAAACCATAGCCATGTATATTATAGTAACCCAGGATGGTGGGAAAGGGAAATGAGGGTGAGGAGGTGTGATGTATTAGTGATGCGGAGACAAAAAAGGGTAGAGGGTAAAGATTGGTATAGCTTATAAGGGTGTCCCAGCTTTCACGCAGCACAATTTAAAAAAAGAGGAATGGCGTTACGCGAAGCAAACGTACTGCATATTGCTCCTAGTACATTGGAGTAGCCACTGCTATTTTTTTCGTTAATGAGGTTTAATCAATTAGTCGTTACTATATTTGTAACTCGACCAGTACTCACCTAATTGTCAAAATGTCAATGAGGCGTATGTAGGCATGTTCAAAGGACATTTAACTGCGCAAGTTTTAACAACGTACTAATTACGTGCTCATTTTTTCCGGATGATAAAGAAAGCCCGCGAAATATGAAAAATAACACGTGACTACACTCCCACCCGCAAAAGAAACCAGCACCCTCAAATAAGCTTACTGCAAACAACCGCTTTGTCTGTTGTCCGTTGCGGGAGACAGCGTTCCGCATTTTGGCAAAGCTACAGGTCGGGCGCCAAAGATGTGCGTGCAATTTCGCTGGGATTCATTCCGTTCGATAGTGCGCCGCAATCATCCGCATCTCACGGCCGACTGTTCTCATTGATAAGGCGGCAGGTGTTCTGATTACGACCTGACTCTGTAAAACCAAGCGGTGCGTTTCTTAGGCCGGGGAGTGGCAGATAGCGCGATGCGTTTTTTTTTTCTTTCTGCATTTTTTCCTTGATACTGTCTACCTCATGGGGAGCCTGTTTGAGGGTGCTGGTTCCCTACGTGCGCTACAGTCTAGTCACGTGTCACTTTTCATATTTCGCGGGATTGCTTGATCAACCGTAAAAAAACGAGCTCGCAATTACCATGTTGTTGAACGTAGCGCAGTTAGATGACATTTAAACATGCCTACATACACCTCATTGACATTTTGACAATTAGGTGAGTACTTGACGAGTTACAAATATAATTATGACTAAAACCTCATTAACAAAAAAAATGGCAGTGGCTACTCCAGTGTGCTAGCAACAATATGCAGTAGGTGTGCTTCGCGGAACGCAGTTCCTCTTTTTTTAAATCGTGCTGCGTGATAGCTGGGACACCCTGTATATTATAGTGTAGTAATGGTTGGGAAAGAGAATTCAGGGTGAGACGTATGTGAGAGTGAGGCGGATAGAAAGGAGGAAAAAGAATATAGCACAGTATAGCGCTGGCGAGTGGACGACGGAGGTGAGTTGGAGGTTGAAGACATGCAGGTGGTCAAGCCGAGAAGGCGTTCCTTTAGTGCTAAGCCATGCTCATCTGCGCGTAGCTTTGCATCAGTTTGCGTTTCATCGCTCAGGCTTCCCTTCAGCTCCGCTGTACATTGGCCTTCATGAAGTTAGGCCTGTCAAGGACACGCATAACTTTTAAAAAACATCAAATAGCCGCGTATTTATGTGAGTGATAAAAGATTTTACCATTTTTTTCTGTGCGTGCGTGCGTGCGTGCGTGCGTGCGTGCGTGCGTGTGTGTGGTGTGTGTGTGTGTGTGGTGTGTGTGTGTGTGTGTGTGTGTGTGTGTGTTGTGTGTGTGGTGTGTGTGGTGTGTGTGTGTGGTGGTGTGTGTGTGTGTGTGGGTGTGGTGTGTGTGTGTGTGTGTGTGTTGTGTGTGTGTGTGTGTGTGGTGTGTTGTGTGTTGTGTGTGTGTGTGTGTGTGGGGTGTGTGCGCGCGCGCGCGCGCGCGCGTCCTTGTAACCTTGGCGTACTCCGAGCATTACATTCCGTGGCACTCCAGCGCTGAGGCTTCCCCTCAGCTCCACTGTTAGTTGGTCTTTGCGACGTTAAGTCAGTTAAAAACACGCATATTTTCTTTTCATCTCGGATACAGGCAGGAGTTTGGAAACGCCACCGATCTGTCAGCGGAGGCTGCTGAGGCTACCGTCAACTTCAGCACGACCAGCGAGCTGGATGAAACGCTACTGCACAAATTGTACGACTCCGTAAGGTTTTCCTCCCTACAGCTCCGTGCTCGACTCGGCGGTGCTGTTCGAAACGGTACCGGGGCTCAACAAGGGACGCTGGCTCGCCGAGCTGAACCGATACAGCGGCGGCTGGGGCCACGTGATCTTCGAGTCCACCCAGCCGTACTACGTGAAGACATTCCTGCAACTCTGGAAGGCGCGTGGCGAGAGGGATATGCATTTGTTCTACTCTTGGGCCATCGTGCAGACTGCAGCACTGTATGCCAATCGACGCCTACTCGTCAACTTCTACGGTCGGTAAGGAGCATTTCAGAATGTGGTGAGAAAACTTAAGTTCTCTTATCTTATCGGGACAAAGGCGCAAGCGAAACTTTTAATTACTTTAGGCCCTATACACCACAGTTTTATTTTATTCGTCACCTTGAGCACTACATTTTTACCTGAGTCGACCAGTAACCCTGTGTTTGGCGCTCTTTGGCCTGAGTTGCTCTTGCGCCACTAAAACCTACCATCATCATCAAATTTGTCTTGTGCGCGTCTGATGTACCACTTTTCTTTCTTTCTTTCTTTCTTTCTTTCTTTCTTTCTTTCTTTCTATCTTTATACCGTTCTTTATTTCTTTCCTTCTATCGGATTGCGCAATGTCCCCCTCCCCTAACAGTTTCCCTCCTCCGTGCCGGAAATTGGGCAATTGGGCCTTCCTCCAGCGCAACACTTCAGTTTCTACAGGCAACAGCGACGCTCATGCGTTCATATCCAGGCAACACTGAAATGTGGTAACCTAAAAATGGCGAGTGACCTCGATAAATGGTCAGATTGCATGACATCGATAAATGATCAGATTTGTCATATCAGAAACAGTGGACCACCAACAATCCCGCGATCGAGAGAGCATCAGTTATCGATACAAGTACGCCTGTGAGTGGCGTACGACCGCATTTCTGTACGCTCGCAGGCACCGGGTTTATTGCGTATGACAAGGCCACTCAGATCTGTGAGGAATAAAAGCTTCTCATAAGAAGAAAACACACTGAAGAAGACATGCTCTCCAGCAAACGAAGACTATGATGTGAATATAAACCTCATTTGCAGATATTTGAAAACTTCTCAGCCATGGTTTGTACATTTCTCTTAGCAAGGTGCGTGATCGGGCTAGGTTTTACTCCATGATGTCGTCTTAGCGCAAAAATACTTTTGGGCAAGGGAAGAAATGGCTCGTGTGTATCGCATCGATTTCGTCCCTTGTCCAAAGCACTTTCTGTAAGACGACACCTTTCTTGTTAAAGAAAGAAAGAAAGAAAGAAAGAAAGAAAGAAAGAAAGAAAGAAAGAAAGAAAGAAAGAAAGAAAGAAAGAAAGAAAGAAAGAAAGAAAGAAAGAAAGAAAGAAAGAAAGAAAGAAAGAAAGAAAGAAAGAAAGAAAGAAACGTAGTGGCCAGGCACTCAGACTCAAAGTTTCGCTTGCACACGTTTTCCCGATAGGGCAAGGGCTCACGAATGTCCTCGTTTCACAGCGTATGTTAGTGTGGTTAAAACCTACTCACGTTCTCCGCAGAGAGGACAGCCTGGACATGTACCACGGCGCGCTTTGTCTCAGCAAGGCATACTTGCTGTGCGGCAGCGAGTTGTTTCGCGAATACTACGAGCAGCTGTTCTCGGAACGCGCAAGGGCCATCGCGCAAGGTGTGGTGGCCGGTACGAGACAGGCGTTTGCTCAGCGCCTCGACCGCTGGCCTCACCGGAATCCCAATGTCACTGTGGTACGCGACTGGCCCTCGCCTGCCTCTCCCATCGAGTACTTCGATCCGCGCTCCAGAGCACAGCGATCGTACCAGGTCTGCTTGCCCTCCGCAGTGTCTCTGCCCTTCATGTTAGCCACGGATTTGTGGACAATGTCGCATGACGGGATCCCTTGGTCACGCGCTCAAATGGAGTCAACCCAGTTTTTGAATGCCGCGTGAAATTGTCATATGACTTCGTCACTTGGTCATGCAACTTAAGGATCTTCCGTAAAGTTGAGAACTGGGCTAGTTGGTGACTGATCATTATGCCTACATGGTTAGGTAGCACACTTTGGACGGGGAAAAAGGGAACAGGAAGGACACGACACTCGCGAGTGTCGTGTCCTTTCTGCTCTTTTTGTCCCCGTCCAAATTGCGCTACCTAACCATATGGGCATAATGATCTTCCGTGGTGACGTGGCTATTTAACTTGATGCGATTACTCAGTCGTGTGCTCGAGAATTGGGTCGAATCAATTTTCTTCATGTAACGCAACACTGTCACATGACTTCACGTCTCCTCCATGTGACATTGCACGTCCTTGCGTATTCATGTGACTATACAACAAGATGTGATCACTTCAAGAGCTCGAATCGGGACACGGTCACATCTGTTCAGCACTTGGCCATGTCACATTTTAACTTGAGATTCTTGCGTGGTCACGCGACTCTGTACATATCGTGATCACTTGGTCAACGGCTGGTGTGAAGTCATATCAATTTTAGAGTGCAATTCAAATCAATTTTATCACGTGAAATCACCCCTTAGTTGTGTGATCTTAGACTTAAGATTCTAGCATGGTCACGTGATTGTGTCACGTGATGTGATCACTTGACGAAGTGCCCGAATTTGGCGAACTTAATTTTTGAATTGGGTGCAAAAACTCTCGTAACGTCATCTCTTGGCCATGTCAATTTTTCGGCCATACAATGTCGACGCCGACGGACGCGGCACGGACGGAGGATGTTTGGCTTCAGGGGGCACAAAATGCTTTCGCGTTAAGAAAGGGGTCAGTTTCACCGCAAGAGCGAAGCAATAAATGCGATAGCAACAAATTGGATTGCTATACGAGGTAAAGCTGGCAGGTAGCTCTCTTAGCATCCGAGTTGCGTAACTCGACAGAATGATGGCGTAGTGAAACGTTGCCGCTGCAGCTAGCGAAGCGACCTTCCTGCTGTCTGCGCCCCACCACGGTGGTCTAGTGGTTATGGCGTTCGACTGCTGACCCGAAGGTCGCGGGATCGAATCCCGGCCGCGGCGGCTGCATTTTCGATGGGGGCGAAAATGTTTGAGGCCCGTGTACTTAGATTTAGGTGAACGTTAAGGAACCCCAGGTGGTCGAAATTTCCGGAGCCCTCCACTACGGCGTCTCTCATAATCATATCGTGGTTTTGGGACGTTAAGCCCCACATATTATTATCCTGCTGTCTGTCGTTTCACCGCAAACTCAGTGGTGAGCACATGCGCGCAAAAAGGTGTGAGCCGTCTGCTAATCGCTCTCAAAGCTAGCCCACTCAAAGTACGCGGTTCTTGCCGGAACCCTGCCGCCACCCCCCACTGAGATCTGTCATGGCCACTACGGTTGCAGTTTGGGCTTAAGTAGGTGGTTTGCCATTAGTATGCACAAAGGATTGTAAGATTGCGCTTCGTGTCTCTCACTGTGTCTCCCTTGTGACTTCGTCTCGGTCGCGTAACGTTGTGAATTCTAATCCTCATGCTCATTTGGTGCGGCGAAAGACGGCCGGCGCGTCTTCTCCCCGCGTGAGCAACGATCGCGGATTGTCCTCGCAAGCTTTCAGTCGCACACGGCGCGCCAGGCGATGTAAAAAGCCCTCGAATTTTATAGGAAGCATCAGAGCGACGGCGACGACAAAAATACGACATGTAAATGCTATCGTAATATAGGTTACATCATTAGAAATCCATGAGCGGCGAATAACGCAATACTTTTCTTTCTCGTGCCAGCCGATGCCCGGCGAGTCGAGACAGATCGATATGGGCAGCTCTTTGGTCGACAATTGGATAGCGGCCAAGTTTAACCACCTGGACCTGACCTACCTGCTGGCCTCCGAGATGATCGAATATGCCGAGTGGTTCGTGCTGCTTCCGGGCTACGACCTCGCGGTGCTGCCCTACGCCCTCACCTTTCCATCGTTCGACGAGAGCGGCACGCGGTCAATGAACCAAGCAGGTCTCGGGAACTACGTCGCTGATGCCTTGAGCCGGTTGTTTCTCTACAGGTATGCTTTACAGCGAAGCTCTCTGTCTACCCTGTGCCGTCATCGTCCTTGTCGTTGTCGTAGTAGTAGTAGTAGTAGTAGTAGTAGTAGTAGTAGTAGAAAGCGTCGCGCAGGTCACGTGATCTGAGGGGGTGTCAATAAAGAAATAAATAAAAGAAAATGATGATGATTCTCGAAACGATGGTGACTTTCGGTACGAATACCGGGATACCGGGATACCAATTCGCACATTCGTTAATTGCATTAATTACAGATCTACATTAGTCGTCATACGCCATGGCAAGGCACCTGGGTGCGTAAGAGGGTCATCGGATAAAAGAGAGCGCACATTTGGCAAGAATTCGGATGAGCAAGCGGCTTTGCCATCGACAAACCACGTGACGCGAGGCGTTCACTGAAGTGGCATTGCCAGAGCCGGCAGGTCCCGTGATCTCGCTAGAGATCACGTGACGCCAGGCTGCTGAAACGTAATCATCTGAGCGCGCTGGTCACGTGATCTCGCTTCTCCCAATCAAGTGTAAGCGCGCGTACCCCAAATCCTAGCATCGGAATTTACGACTATACGTGATCTCTCTGGTCGATTACATACACTCACGTGCTTACAGCTTGCTTCACTGTCCGATGGTTTACAGGGCATAAGATGGAGGCTTAAGGAAATGACAAATCTTTGAAAAGGTTGTTACGCTGGAGCCTCCAACCACACCCCATGTTCAAAGATTTTAAAGCGATAGCGTTATAAAGAACTCGTTTCGCAGACAGTCCAGGGGTTCAGTACAATCAATTGAAGAGAAAAAGAAGACGACCTTCGTCTTGGATTCTTCTTAGGCTAATTCATTAGCGACAGTGTGAGAGTCTTCTGTAATTCACTCACGCAGCTACCGTCACAACACGAACGGTCTCGCTCTTCTTCGGTCACTTGAGTGCGCCCAGAACTCCAGTCGACCCCGAGATGGCCCCGCAATCTACAGGACCCTGCACCTTCTTCGCACGCTGGCCTAGAGGTTGTCCCTCGAACGCTTACCTCGCCGCCCAGTCCACCGTGGGCGACGTGTACCTCGAAGGTCTCCAGCAGTACGGCAGCGGGGCGGCGCTGTTCTTCGTCGCCTCCTGCTACGCCCACTGCAAGGGCAGCGACAGCTTGCCGTCCTTCAGTGGTGACGAGTGCGACGAGCCATTCCGAAACGTCCGAGGCTTGCGGACGCATTCGATTGCGATCCCGGTACTCCCATGAACCCCGTAGAAAAGTGCGCCCTGATGTGAATAGGTGTGTCCGGTGAAAGGACACTGCTCTGGCTTCCCTTTAATGGTGCAGGCGAACGTTATCAGAGTTCGCAAGTCGCTCTTAGCATATTGTGAATATGCGATTTTTTCTTATTATGCTTAGGTACACATTCGCGTTTCCTTTATGTAAGCTCCCGGGCATCGACGAATTCAAAGGATGTGATGCACTTTACCTTGTGAATACTAATTATAGCATTCCGCTTCATTTCTATATGACGGTCATTTGCGCCGCATCGATGACAGAATGCGGATAAAGGTGGTGCCCCGTTTTTCGATTTTTAGCACTCACGTGGCTCTATGGTTTTAAAATATTTGACTGCCACGCAGAATTCCTGGCGCTCATTCTGACTAGGCCCCCGATTTTTATTACTTGCATCAATCGACGTTTTTTGTTTTCGGATAACGCAGATATTGCGCTCACAGCCAACGCTGCCGACGCAGACACCACATTTTCTGCGTCGCGGGCTCTTTAAAATAATGAACAAAACTTTTGCCGCTGAGTTTTCAACCCATTTAAAACCTTGGGTGCTGAAAGTTGTTGACACAGCCCTGTTTTGAGGCAGAACACTAGCGGAAAATAATAAAATTTGATTTGAGTTTTTTCACATACTCAAAACTCAAATAAAATTTGAGTTTTTTTCACAGACTGCCGCTTCTGGAGGCCACGCTCTGAACTAGAAGAGGCGGTGTTTAACACGCCTAAAACGGGCATGGCTGGCCCGCTTCTCTCAACCCCATAGGCGCTTCCGATCGTTTTCACTTGGGACGCGGAATTGCCACAAACACGTCCCCACCCAGGACAGGGTCCGACACACGACTGACACAAAGAAGACTTTCGAAGCACACATACACACAGATATAAGCTGGGATACTACAAGAAATGAAAGTTCCCGAGTATGGTCAGAAGTCAAAATGTTTTTTTTTTTACTTTTTTATGCACGCACAACAGGGTACGCTGTCTAATAAAACCCCACAAAAAAAACTAAGACAAGTTCTAAACCCGCAAATTCTAAAAACAAACAATAGGGTCAGAGAAGCCAGAGCAGGTCAGTAATTGAAATTTAAGAACAAGCCGTGAAGCGAAATCTCAGCATAAAACTTCGGCGATAATAAAGGTTTCTTATGAGTTCCTCTGTATATAAGTACATACTACGAAAAAAAAAAAGATCGAGTATTGGGGAGTATTCTGCCACAACTAAAATCGTCATCTACCAACGCCCTAGCATTATCCCCGCGGTCCCGGCGCTTCCCGGTCACGAAAGGCGTGCGCGCTATCAACGTGACACGGCATACTTGATTGGAAATAGATGAGAGCTGGCTTTCAAGAAAGGAAACGCGAGCATACCAGATGACGATTACAGCTGTGTGGCAGAAATACTCCCAAATACTAGATTTGTCGCTTAGAGTGTAAGAATGGAGCCCCTCCATTTGAGTGGAGGGGTCGGGCAACTCCGCACGGTCGCTACGAGGAAGAGTCATCTGCGGACTGCTGACCAGGATTGCTACGCGACGTCGGGTCAACCTCCATGTCGTCGGCATCAGCCCTCGCGCTTTCGTCCTCGCTATCGATGGTCGCTGATGCTCAGTTGTGCCAGGGCTTTACTCTGGCGGGACAGGTCGTTCCGACAAGCGCCGGCGGCGAGGGATGCCCGAAACGACGGCGGTCACGGCGGGCGTCCTTTCCCGCATTCGCGCCACCTTGGCGGGTCTCGTGCCGGGTGCAAGCCTCTTCGGGACTCCTCTTGACGACGCCCGACGATGAGCCGGCCTCGAGCCAGTCCCGTTCCGATATAAAGCTAGGCCTATGCGGCGATGCGAGGCCCCCGGATCTCGAAAGCCAGGGGACGCACCCTTGCCTTCGAGGCGACCTATACCAAAAAACAAAAAACAAACAAAACGCAAGTGAAAAATGTGGCTAGGCATTCCGGTCCTCCGAAAACGGATGTGCGGTGTAGCTGCTGAAATCTACAGCTACAACCGCCGAGGGCTGCACACCGTGGTAGCGTCGCGGCTAACGCGTCCGACTGTTTCTGACTATTGAACACGGTACTGGTGAACAAGGACAAAATACTGGCGAACAAGGGCACGGACTAGTGGAAGAAAGTGGCGAACGAGGAACATCAACTAGTCGAAAGAATTGAAGAACAAGATCGAGAACTAGTATAACAAGGACAAAATACTGGCGAACAAACACAAAGGCAAGTGGAAGCATGCGATAAAGCACAAAATACTGGCGAACAAATGACACGAACTAGTAAAAACAACTGCCGAACAAACACACAGACCAGTGGAAGCAAGTGGCGAAACAAGGATACGAACTTGTAGAAGCAAGTGGCGAAACAAGGACACAAACTTGTAGAAGCAAGTGGCGAAACAAGGACGTGAACTTGTAGAAGCAACTGTCGAACAAGGACATGAACTTGTAGAAGCAACTGTCGAACAAGGACATGAACTTGTAGAAGCAACTGTCGAACAAGGACATGAACTTGTAGAAGCAACTGTCGAACAAAGACATGAACTTGTAGAAGCAACTGTCGAACAAAGACATGAACTTGTAGAAGCAACTGTCGAACAAGGACATGAACTTGTAGAAGCAACTGTCGAACAAGGACATGAACTTGTAGAAGCAACTGTCGAACAAGGACATGAACTTGTAGAAGCAACTGTCTAACAAGGACACGAACTTGTAGAAGCAACTGTCGAACAAAGACACGAACTTGTAGAAGCAACTGTCGAACAAAGACATGAACTTGTAGAAGCAACTGTCGAACAAGGACAAAATACTCGCGAACAAAGACACAGACTAGTGGAAGCGTGCGATAGAGCACAAAATATCGGCGAACAAGGACACGAACTAGTAGAAACAACTGCCCAAAAAGGTCAAAATATTGGCGGTCAAGATCATGGACTAGTCAAAACAACTGACGAACAAGGACAAAATACTGGTGACTTCATGTAGCCGTGGAAATGCACGATATTAAAAAATTTCGTCTTATACTCGAGTACAACTTTTCTTCTTGGCAGAAGAAAACTACGGGGGCGGAGCTTCTGCACATGTACTCCTGAGCAAAGTAGTCCAGTTTGGTGCGTTTCTCGTACCGCTGTGGAAAGTGATGGCTACGCGTAATCAGCGTGTCACATCGACGCAGGCGCCGCTTAGCGTTCGAGGTGCACATGAAAGGCGGGACTTCCTCACGCGTGCAAAACGCAAAATGACATGCATGGAGTAAAACAAGTACAAATACCTCGCTGGTGGGAGCTGCATCCTGTCTCAAAGAGCTACATGTACAAAATAAAGGAGTATTTTTAATGCGACGCATGCTGGGATTATATTCAGTAGCGGTAGGATACGCGTGATTTGGCTCCGTAGCCTTTGCTTCATTGCCAAGAAAAATTGTCCCCGAGTATAGTCTTAAGCAGCTTAAGGCGAACGCCTGTGACAAAAATTCTTCGTCTATTGTGGCGTCATAGCGCTCTCACGTGACGTCATAAGGCTCCCAAACGTGACGTCGTACGGTTCCTTATGGGTCTGACGTCATAAGGCTGCCAGGAAATCTCATTCCGCAATGTTTGTCTGAACACGAGGGCTGCTATGGAAATGGAAGCCACCACTTACGCGCGTAAATGTCCTAGTAAAGTTTGCGCGCACCCTGCGAAGCTATATAACGACGAGCGGTAAAAAACAAGGACACTTTTTCTCGGGACCAGTAGCTAACCTTTTTCGGGGCTCTGCTCGCTCGACGTTTCCCGAGGGGAAGAACTGGCATCGTGAAGGTCTCGTTTGGATATCCAACAGGTATCCGGGACCCGGTCGCTCCGGCGGACGGCTTCGACCGCGGGGGCGCGTTTTTCTTCCATCGCCGTCTTGAGAGGACGGCCTGAGTCGAAGAGAGACGGCAAAGCCAGCTCTAGAAGACAGTGTTCTTGCCCCATACCCTCTGCTAAACTCCCCTCTGGTTCCGTGTCTCAGAATGGGAAAAACTGTCAGTCCAATGCCCGCCACGGTGGTCTAGTGGTTATGGTGCTCCACTGGGGACCAGAAGGTCGCCGTATGCAATCGCGGCTGCGGCGGCCGTATTTTCAGTGGAGGCAAAAATGCTTGACACCCGTTTGCTTAGATTTAGGTGCATGTAAAGAACCCCCAGGTACAGAGGAACGTGTTGCTGGGTG